>NC_091282.1:809058530-809683530 GCF_032444005.1 Ranitomeya imitator | reverse complement strand
GTTAGAAGTTACCGGTGAAAATTTTGGGACTGCCCAACATAGGGACCCCACTCTGAGGGAAGCCTTTAATAATGTCACAGTTATTGACGGGGTGGTACAGGAGCCGGGGGCAGACACAAGATTTCCCCATTTTCTGTTGAGGGGGGAGTTGTTGTACCGGGTCACGAAAATAAGGGAGGAGTTGGTAGAGCAGTTGATAGTGCCGGGTTCGTATAGACGGAAAGTGTTGGACATGGCCCATTCACACATCTTGGGTGGACACCTGGGGGTGGAAAAAACGCAGGAACGGGTTGTGCAGAGGTTCTATTGGCCTGGGTGTCACCGGGAAATAGTGAACTATTGCAGGTCCTGCCCTACATGTCAGCTAACTGCTCCCACTCCTCATTTCCGGAACCCCCTTGTGCCACTGCCCATTATTGAGGTACCGTTCGAGAGAATTGCCATGGACTTGGTCGGTCCCTTAGTTAAATCAGCTCGGGGCCATCAGTATATATTAGTCATCCTGGACTATGCCACACGCTATCCTGAGGCAATTCCCTTGAGAAATTCTTCCTCAAAAAGCATAGCCCGCGAGTTGGTCCATGTCTTTTCCCGGACAGGTCTGCCAAAGGAGATCCTGACTGACCAGGGTACACCTTTCATGAGCAAGGTGATGAGGGAGTTGTGCAAAGCCCTGAAGATCTCCCAGTTGAGGACCTCGGTGTACCATCCCCAGTCAGATGGCCTTGTTGAGAGGTTTAACAAGACACTAAAGAGCATGCTGAGAAAAGCTATAGAGAAAGACGGTAGAGACTGGGATTGTCTCTTACCCTATCTGATGTTTTCCATTCGTGAAGTTCCACAGGCCTCCACAGGGTTCTCACCGTTTGAGCTTCTATATGGCCGACATCCACGAGGACTCCTGGATATAGCCAAGGAAACCTGGGAGGCCGAAGTCACGCCCCACAGAAGCGTCATTGAGCATGTGGCCCTGATGCAGCAGAGGATTGCAAAGGTGATGCCGATCGTGAAAGAACACCTTCTCCAAGCACAAGAAGCTCAAGCCAGGGTCTACAACCGGTCTGCAAGAGTGAGGCAGTTCAATCCGGGAGACCGAGTTCTTGTGTTAGTTCCAACGGTGGAAAGCAAGTTCTTGGCCAAATGGCAAGGGCCATATGAGGTTGTCGAGAAACTTGGTGAGGTAAATTATAAAATTCATCAACCAGGAAGACGGAAACCATTCCAAGTTTACCATGTCAACCTCATCCCTCATCAAGCCATGGCAAGATAGAGAGCCGACAGTAACTCCGTCATTGTTAAGCAACCCAGAAGGTGAGGTTGGAGCGGTTACTATAGCAGAGACGCTATCAAAGACCCAGAAACAGCAGTGCCGGGAGTTACTCCAGAAAAACAGGGACCTGTTTTCAGAATTGCCAGGATACACGAAGGTCATAGAGCACGAGGTCCTAACAGAGCCACATGTGCGGGTGAATGTGAAACCTTATCGTATTCCTGAGGCTCGTCGAGAAGTTATCTCCAAGGAAGTGGAGCGTATGTTGAGGCTTGGAGTCATTGAGGAATCCAAGAGCGGTTGGTCGAGCCCAATTGTCCTGGTCCCAAAACCTGATGGGGAGTGGAGATTTTGCAACGACTATAGGAAGTTGAATGAGGTCTCTAAGTTCGACGCATATCCCATGCCCCGCGTTGATGAGCTCATCGAAAGGCTTGGGCCCGCCAGGTACATAACCACCTTGGATTTGACGAAGGGGTATTGGCAGATCCCCATGGCACAGGAAGCCAAGGAGAAGACGGCGTTTTCTACACCAGATGGGTGCTTCCAGTATGTCCGGATGCCATTTGGCCTACAGGGAGCTCCGGCCACCTTCCAAAGGGCTATGAATAGAGTCCTTGCACCCCACAAGGCATACGCTGCTGCGTACCTAGATCATATCGTCATCTTTAGCCCGGACTGGGAGAGTCATCTGGAGAAAGTCCAAGCGGTGTTTGATGCTATAAGAGAGGCCGGATTTACAATAAACCCGAAGAAGTGTGCATTGGGTAAAGAAGAAGCTAAGTACCTTGGATACATAGTGGGTCATGGAGAAATAAAACCCCAAATCAGTAAAGTGGAGGCAATTCAAACATTGCCAAAACCAGTTTCCAAGAAGCAGGTTAAAGCCTTCCTGGGAATCGTGGGATATTACAGGAGGTTCATCCCAAACTTCGCCACAATGGCGGCGCCTCTGACTGACCTGCTAAAAGGGACAAAATCAGTAATGGTTAAGTGGTCCGAAGAAACAGATTCAGCCTTCCAAGAAATGAAAGAGGCTTTATGTAAGCAACCCGTTCTGATGGCCCCAAACTTCAAGAAAGAGTTTATTCTTCAAACAGATGCCTCAGATGTTGGGGTGGGAGCAGTCCTTTCCCAAGAACTACATGGAGAGGAGCATCCTGTTCTCTATCTGAGTAGGAAGCTGTCCTCGTCTGAAAAGAACTACTCAGTCGTTGAGAAGGAGTGCTTGGCCATAAAATGGGCAGTCGACACATTACGATACTATTTGCTGGGACGTAAATTTAGACTGATATCCGACCATGCCCCACTTAGGTGGATGAGGGAAACGAAGGGTAGAAATGCTAGGGTCACCCGTTGGTTCTTAGCCCTGCAGGACTTCTGTTTCCATGTGGAACATAGGGCCGGAAAGCTGCACGGTAATGCTGATGCCCTGTCAAGAATCCCTTGTCTAGTGGGAGAAAGTGCCAAGCCCCACGGCTTTAGGCAGAGGGGGGAGGTATGTAGCGTGGCTAAAGGGTGTCTAATCGATGGGAGATATGTCCCTTATAGATGGCTTGCTACTGTGATGTAACCATAGCTACCTATATGTGTTTCAGGACCTGTGGTGATGTCACAACCACATGTCTGGTCATGTGATGGGTTCTGGGTGTGGTTAGACATATAAAAGAAAGCCTAATGCTTAACACAGAGAGATATGTGTGGAGGTGAAACCCTCCTGAGTGTGTTACGGCTTCAGGACTGAGCCGGATGAACTGGACCCTTGTTTTTCTTTGCCTGACCCAAAGGCTATTTGCTTTCTGTTGTTTTGTCATATGGTTTATGGAGCAATAAACCCAGTGAACTTTAAAGGAACCTGCCTCCTGAGTGTCAGCCGTCGCAGCTGAGTGAGTGGAACCCCTACAATATATATATATATATATATATGTGTATATATGTATATATGTGTATATATATATATATATATGTGTGTATATATATATATATATATATATATATATATATATATATATATATATATATATATATATATATATATATATATATATATATATATATATATATATATATATATATACACACACACACACTACAGTCCAAAAGTTTGGAAGTTTGGATACACCTTCTCATTTAAAGATTTTTCTGTATTTTCATGTCTATGAAAATTGTACATTCACACTGAAGTCATCAAAACTATGAATTAACACATGTGGAATTATATACTTAACAAAAAAGTGTGAAACAACTGAAATGATGTCTTATATTCTAGGTTCTTCAAAGTAGCCACCTTCTGGATTTAAAACTGTGGTTTGTCCGTCATATGGATCACATATAAGCGCGCTCAAAATTCTGCAGTGAGGTAGCGAAGTTATTGACACCAGTTTGCTGTTAAAAATAGTTACTTACAGGCCAGCTATTTAAAACGGTGGTTTGTCCGTCACACGGATCACATATAACTGCGCTCAAAATTCTGCAATTTCTGGCCTCCATTTAAATTTTGTTGCAGTGTGTTGGCCAAGTTATTGACACCAGTTTGCTGTTAAAATTAGTTACCTATAGGCCAGCTATTTAAAACTGCGGTTTGTCCGTCATAAGGATCACATATAACTGTGCTCAAAAGTCCTCAATTTCTGGCCTCCATTTAAATTTTGTTGCAGTGTACTAGTGAAGTTATTAACTTCAGCTTGCTGTTAAAAATAGCTACCTACAGGCCAGCTATTTAAAACTGTAGTTTTCCGTCACCCAGATCACATATTAATTCACTCCAAATTCAGCCTTTTGTAGTGAATGTGGAAAATATTGTCCTCTATTTAAAATGGCGCGTGGCAAGAGACGTGATGATGATGGTGCATGAAGAGGCCATGGGCAAGCTGAAATTGTGCCACAACAAGCACCCAAATCTTCTCGCCTAACCTTCCTGTCCCAATTACTAGGGGACCGCAGCACACCACTATTGAACCCACAGCAGTGTCAAAAGCTTGTTGGTTGGATAGCGGATAATGCGTCCAGTCACTTTGCCACCACCACCCTGTCTTTCACACAGTCAATTCTCAGTAGCCGTGAGTCTGGACCTCACCCTGATCCTCCTTCCTCCCACCATGGCGAGTGCCTGGAGAAAACTGATCCCACACTTGGACACTCCGAAGAGCTGTTTGCTTTTCCATTTATAGATTCAGGCCTCTCGCACGGACCTCTTTAAGCGGGGCAAGATGAGATAGCATGTAGTGATTCCCAAATATTTGAGCAACCACGGTCACAGGAAGGCGATGGTGGGAAAGTGTTGGAAGAGATGGACGATGAGGAGACACAATTGGCAGAAAGTCAGGAGGAGGACCAGGGTGCAGAAGTGGAAGACGAGGTGGTGGATGATATAGTAACTGACCCAACCTGGTATGAAGACATGCAGAGCGAGGACAGCAGCACACAGGAAGAGGGAGGTGTAGCACCCCAACAGGCAGGAAGAAGCAGTGTGGTGGTGAGAGATAGAATGCGGGCAACCGTTCCTCCGAAAAACCAACATGACTGAAGTTGCCAGTACAACTGTTAGGTCTTCCCGAGTCTGGTTGTTTTTTAAAGGCACGGATGATTGACCTCGTGGAGACCAAAACATCCAACACCGCGGAGACACCATCACGTGTTTCTCAACGCAGTGATCCAGAACACTGCCCCCAGATATGCAAATGCAAGTACCGTGTTTCCCCGAAAGTAAGGCCCTGTCTTACATTAATTTTACCCCCAAAAGTCCCACCCTGCCTTACTTTCGGGGGAGGCCTTACATTGGGGAAAAAAAATGACAATTTTTTTTAACAATAAAATTAACATTTATTAACAGGCTGAACAGTATGGTCAAACAAATGTCTCAAGAATATCTTGTTACGTACTAAAGTTCCGTATCATTACGGTATTTTCATGTATAACATGCAAAACAATGAACAGTAACGAACAGTCTCAATACCGTATGTAACACCGTAACATAAAGCAAGATTTATTCAAGGACAACCATGTCATCCTCTTCTGGAACATCATCATAAACATCCAAGTTTTGAGGTTCCTCTGGGATTGCTTGGGACTCAAGTTCCTGCAGAATCATTGGGCCATATCGCTCATGTGTAGCCACGGCACTGTCCAGAAATGAGCAGGTCTTGTCCAGGTAGCCAGCTCGTAGGGCATTTTGAATGCAAATGTCCGCGATCTTAGCCCATGAATTCTTGACCCAATTCACGATCTCTGGCAGTCTGGGCTTCACAAAGTTCCCACGCACATTTCTCTCCATTCTGTTCTCAATGTAGTCATTGATCTCGGCACGGAGATTGTCCTTGAAGGGCTTGTTTATGGCGATATCCAGAGTCTGGAGATAAGCCGTCATCCCTGCCGGAATCATGATCTGGTCGATTCGTCGCTCATGAAGAAAGTTCTTCATGTCTTTGGCGCGGTGTGTGCTGGCTGCATCCCAGATCAGCATCCCTCTTTGGGTGCCTCGCATAACAAGCGGCAGCATTAAATCAAGCCACTTCCTTATAACCGCTTGTGTGGCCCAGGCTTTCTCAGTTTCCAGCACATAAATGCCAGACACCCTCTCAATCTTGTCCTTCTTGCCCTTTGCAATGAGTAGCGGTGGGACTTTAGTGCCATCCAGCCGAATTGCCAAAATGCAGGTGACACGTGCACTTTCATATGCAGTGGAGGGAACGTACACGGAGGAGGCACCTCGTTGGTCAATGGTGGTTTGAGCAGCTTGACCCATGAACACTGCGGTTTCATCCATGGCAATCATGTTGGAGAGACTGTACTTTGTGAAGTCCGTGTCATCCACAAACTTTTTGTAGGCAAAAGCACGTTTCACTATTTCTGCATCCTCCACCCTAAAGAGTGTGGTGGATCTTCTCAGAGACAGGTCATTGCGTTCAAGAAAGTTATCCACCCAGTGCTGTGAGGCCTTGAATTCCTCAGGGGAAATCTCAAACTGTGGTGCACTTGCAAGAGCAAATTCCTGAATCTGAGCCCTGGTCACCACCAATGTCTTCGCTCTCCTGTCAGCAACCCACTCAGAGACCAGGGCTTCCAGCTCAGTAAACATTGGTTGCCGACCACATCCAACCTTACGCATTTTAGCCTTTCCGGTCTCCGCTCGTTCACTGAGGTGATCATAATCAGCTCGCCATTTGCGGACCAAACGTTCAGCCAGCATTTTTTGTTTGCAGAATTCCGCAAGATTCTTGCCCCGAGATTCCTCCACTATCCCTTTTTTGTACTCCACAGAGTAGCTTTTTCTTTTACCGGGACCGGAAGAGCTCATCTGGGGGTAAAAATATACGGTATCAGCATTGTTTCTGGTTCCGTATCTGTTTTACAGTACGGTACTTTACATTACGGTAGACTGTTCAACAAGCAAGCAATCCCTGCAGCCTCCCCATTGTTGTACAGTCCGACATCCCTCCCCATACAGTATCCCTGCAGCCTCCCCATTGTTGTACGGTACAGTACGGCATCCCCTGCAGCCTCCCCATTGTTGTACAGTCCGGCAACCCTCCCCATACAGTATCCCTGCAGCCTACCCATTGTTGTATGGTACAGTACGGCATCCCCTGGTGCCTCCCCATTGTTTGAGAGTCCGGCATCCACCCCATCCTCCCCCCTGCAGCATCTCCATTGTTTGAGAGTCCGGCATCCACCCCATCCTCCCTCCTGCAGCCTCCCCATACAGTGGTTCTGCCCCCCACTCTGCCACCACACACACTGACACATACGGTACCGGTACAGCCCCACACAGCACCCACACACATATCGTACCAGTACCGTACACACACTGACACATACAGCCCCATACGGCACCCATACACATACCGTACACACACGCACACACAGAGAGAGTTTCGGAACTTAACGTTACTTTCCTTCTGTTTCGATCTCCTCTGCGGTGCCGGGCTGACGATTCGGATGCCGGGGAAGCTGGACCAATCGGAGCGAGCCTGCAGGCGGTGACGTCGCAGCTGATTCGGCCAATCAGCTGCGAGCCGGCTTACTGCCAATCACAGCTCGAGCTGATGGCCAGCAGGGACTAGGGAGCCTGTGACGAACAGGCTGATCGGCCAATCAGCCTTACATTCCCCGGCCCCCCCCCCTCCCGCTACCCTGCCTTACAATCGGGGGGTGCCCTACATTGGCGGACCCCCCGAAATCCCCCACCCTGCCTTACTTTCGGGGGGGTCTTACTTTCGGGGAAACACGGTAGAGGAGCTGCGGAGACACCATCACGTGTTTCTCAACGCAGGCAGTGAATAGCCAGGCCTTTCACCGGGAAGGAACAACCAAGGGAAGGGCAGCATCCAATAAAGGAAAACATCCAATAAAGGAAAACCACCTATGCCAAGCATGGTATCCATCCACAGACAGCTGTTTCGGGGTTTTTGCCCCTCATCAGTGTGGAGTAGGAAACTGGCTATCAGGAGCAGTGCCTAGTAGAAAGTCTATAAAGGCACGGATGATTGACCTCGTGGAGACCAAAACATCCAACACCGCGGAGACACCATCACGTGTTTTTCAGCGCAGTGATCCAGAACACTGCCCCCAGATATGCAAATGCAAGTAGAGGAGCTGCGGAGACACCATCACGTGTTTCTCAACGCAGGCAGTGAATAGCCAGGCCTTTCACCGGGAAGGAACAACCAAGGGAAGGGCAGCATCCAATAAAGGAAAACATCCAATAAAGGAAAACCACCTATGCCAAGCATGGTATCCATCCACAGACAGCTGTTTCGGGGTTTTTGCCCCTCATCAGTGTGGAGTAGGAAACTGGCTATCAGGAGCAGTGCCTAGTAGAAAGTCTATAAAGGCACGGATGATTGACCTCGTGGAGACCAAAACATCCAACACCGCGGAGACACCATCACGTGTTTCTCAACGCAGTGATCCAGAACACTGCCCCCAGATATGCAAAGGCAAGTAGAGGAGCTGCGGAGACACCATCACGTGTTTCTCAATGCAGGCAGTGAATAGCCAGGCCTTTCACCGGGAAGGAACAACCAAGGGAAGGGCAGCATCCAATAAAGGAAAACCACCTATGCCAAGCATGGTATCCATCCACAGACAGCTGTTTCGGGGTTTTTGCCCCTCATCAGTGTGGAGTAGGAAACTGGCTATCAGGAGCAGTGCCTAGTAGAAAGTCTATAAAGGCACGGATGATTGACCTCGTGGAGACCAAAACATCCAACACCGCGGAGACACCATCACGTGTTTCTCAACGCAGTGATCCAGAACACTGCCCCCAGATATGCAAATGCATATCCTTTATTGGATGTTTTCCTTTATTGGATGCTGCCCTTCCCTTGGTTGTTCCTTCCCGGTGAAAGGCCTGGCTATTCACTGCCTGCGTTGAGAAACACGTGATGGTGTCTCCGCAGCTCCTCTACTTGCATTTGCATATCTGGGGGCAGTGTTCTGGATCACTGCGTTGAGAAACACGTGATGGTGTCTCCGCGGTGTTGGATGTTTTGGTCTCCACGAGGTCAATCATCCGTGCCTTTATAGACTTTCTACTAGGCACTGCTCCTGATAGCCAGTTTCCTACTCCACACTGATGAGGGGCAAAACCCCCGAAACAGCTGTCTGTGGATGGATACCATGCTTGGCATAGGTGGTTTTCCTTTATTGGATGTTTTCCTTTATTGGATGCTGCCCTTCCCTTGGTTGTTCCTTCCCGGTGAAAGGCCTGGCTATTCACTGCCTGCGTTGAGAAACACGTGATGGTGTCTCCGCAGCTCCTCTACTTGCATTTGCATATCTGGGGGCAGTGTTCTGGATCACTGCGTTGAGAAACACGTGATGGTGTCTCCGCGGTGTTGGATGTTTTGGTCTCCACGAGGTCAATCATCCGTGCCTTTATAGACTTTCTACTAGGCACTGCTCCTGATAGCCAGTTTCCTACTCCACACTGATGAGGGGCAAAAACCCCGAAACAGCTGTCTGTGGATGGATACCATGCTTGGCATAGGTGGTTTTCCTTTATTGGATGTTTTCCTTTATTGGATGCTGCCCTTCCCTTGGTTGTTCCTTCCCGGTGAAAGGCCTGGCTATTCACTGCCTGCGTTGAGAAACACGTGATGGTGTCTCCGCAGCTCCTCTACTTGGTTGTTTTTTAAAGACTCTGCGGATAACCCCAAAGGCAATTTGCACCACTTGCCAGGCCAGCATCAGCAGGGGTAGAAAAACTTGAAGCCTGTCCACCACCAGCATGATCAGGCACATGGCAGCAAAGCACCCGACTTTGTGGGCCAAACCCCAGGGTCCAGGAACAGTGTCTGCACGCAAGTCAATCCCCTGTCCATGGTGCATGCAAAGATGCCTTTTGCCCTACACCTGTCATTGCACACACTCAACTAGCACCATCAGCAAGCACGTCCACTTCCTTGTCCCAGCACAGTGTTCAGTTGTCCATACCCCAGTCTTTGGAACTCAAGCTCAAATACGCAGCCAATGCCCCACAGACCACACTACTAAATTTACACAATTCATGACTGCTTGCATCGAAATGTGCATTTTAGGCTTGTGGAAATGGAAGATTTCCACAACCTGATGGTGGCGGCCATCCCTCGGAACTCAGTCCCCAGCTGCCACTATTTCTCCCGGTGTGCTGTCCCCGCATTACACAAGCACGTGTCCCACAACATTAGCCATGCCCTCAACAATGAAGTTACTGGGAAAGTCAACCTAACAGACACCTGAACAAGTGCTTGTGGGCAGGGATGGTACATCTCGCTGACGGCACACTGGGTTAACATAGTCGGACCTTGGGATGGAAACCATCCTCCCTCAGTCACAAGCTAGAAGCACTTGAGCACTGCCTCAGCCAAGCGGCAACAGGCAGTGCTGAAGCTAATATGCTTAGGTGACAAATCGCACAATGCTGAAGAGTTGTGGACAGCTCTGAAAGAGCAGGCAGATCTGTGGCTGACACCACTGAACTTACAGCCAGTCATGGTCGTGTGTGACAATGGCCGGAACCTGGTGGCGGCTCTGAGGCAAGGCGAGCTCACACATGTACCATGCCTGGCCCATGTGCTTAACCTCGTGGTTCAGCGGTTTCTCAAAACCTACCCAGAGCTGCCGGATCTGCTTGTAATAGTACACAACCTGTGTGCCCATTTTAGAAAGTCAGCTCCAGCTTCTACCGCCCTTGCCTTGTTTCAGCAGCATTTGCAGCTTCCGGCTCCCCAACTGGTGTGTGATGTCTTCATGTGTTGGAACTCTACACTGCATATGTTGGGAAGGATTTGTGAGTAGAAGAGGGCAGTTGTTGACTACCAGCATCAACAAGGCCATCAGTATTCAGTTCAGACTCCACACATAAGTCCTCAGGAGTGGACATGGATGTCAGACATATTTACCATCCTACAAAACTTTGAGGACTCCACCAAGGTGGTGAGCGGCGATGATGCCATAATTAGCATCACCATCCCGCTTCTCTATGTCCTGAAACTCTCTCTGCTCACAATCAAAGAGGATGCATTGAAGGCAGAGCACGATGAGATGGAGAAAGAAACCATACAGGGTGATTACACACAGCCTAGCGTCATCTTATCCTAACGTGGATTGACTGACAATGAGGAAGAGGAGGAAGAACAGGAGCTAGTTTCATGTGCTATAGACGGCACTACAAGCACAACTGGCAAAGAGTGTTTTCAGTGATGATGACCTGAGGACAGTGAGGAGGAGGAGAGCATGGTCAGTCATCCTCTTGGTGAGGACACGGAAGTCTTGCCTGCTAGCAGTCTCGCATGCATGGCAGAGTTTATGTTACGCTGCCTTTCTCGTGACCCTCGCATTCTCAAAATTTTGGGTGACAGTCATTACTGGTTGGTGATACTTCTAGACCCACGCTACAAGGAGAACTTTCTATCTCTTATTCCAGAGGCAGACAGGTCTACTAAAATGGTGCAGTACCAGAGGGCCCTTGTTGTGGAATTATTAAAAAAATTCCCGTCTGAAAATGCTAGCGGCAAAGGTCACAGTTCACTGGAGAACCAAGGATTACAGGCGCGAGAAACATAACTCCAATCCAGCAGAGGCAAGGGAAGACTGGCAAAGTTCTGAGAGACTTTTCTCAGACCCTCCCATTGCTCTGGCCCTGAGGCGTGGGGTACCCTCACAAGGAATGCAAAGTTTTGGAAGATGCTGAAGGAGTACCTTGCTGACTGCACCAACGTCCTCCGTGATTCCTCTGTGCCTTATAATTATTGGGTATCCAAGCTGGACACGTGTCATGAACTGGCTCTCTACGCCTTGGAGGTCCTGGCCTTCCCTGCCGCTAGCGTTTTGTCACAGCGGGTATTTAGTGCTGCTGGTGGAATTATAACTGATAATCGTATCCGCCTGTCAACTGAAAATGCTGACAGGCTGACTCTTCTAAAAATGAACAAGGGCTGGATTAGGCCAGACTTCTCAACACTGCCGAATGATAGCAGTGTAACATAAAATCAAATCCAGTATCTTTTTTTTGAGAGGGCTATTCCCATGCACCTCTTCACACCCACACATCGGTATACGCTTCCTGATTTGGTCTATTTGCTGTTGTCCTCCTCATCCTCATCATCCACCACTACTATATCACCAGGGTGACAGTGGTCCGTGATGCAACACCCACATTAAAGTTTTAAGGGTGTTTATGATGCCCGTAAACAAAATTTTTAAACAGTGTGCTGATGTATACCCTCCAGGGGGAAAAGTTTGTCAGCCCTTACACTTACTGCATGGGCATTACAAGTATAAGGGACCCGCTCCTTTGTAATGGAAACAGATTTTTAGGAGGCCCTCCTCCATGTTTCTTCCAAAGG
Organism: Ranitomeya imitator; assembly: GCF_032444005.1. NCBI lineage: Eukaryota > Metazoa > Chordata > Amphibia > Anura > Dendrobatidae > Ranitomeya > Ranitomeya imitator. The sequence continues at coordinate 809,671,431 of NC_091282.1, read as the reverse complement.
GTATTGGAGTGCATCCAAATTTGGGGCAGGCCTTGCATTCACTGCATAGGCAAACAGTATCGGAAACCACTTCCTAATAATGGGAACTGTAGGGGTTGGTCAGCGCGCGTTGGGGCGGGCACACACCTCCTGGTTACCTAGTCTACACCCTGCTATCGGTAAGGACAATTTTTTCCCCTCTGATGGAATTTCCGCAGATACATTTATATGGTGTTTTGGATTTATTATGGATTCATTATGGAGTAGTGGGGGTTGTGGATTAGGTTTCAGCATGTGGCCATCTCCTCTTGCTATTCACTTTGACATGCTATACATTGATTTTGCTTTGACTACATAGCTAGGGGGTGGCGCTGTATAATTAGCTCTATTATTGCTGTAACTAACCTTGGAGTTGTGCGCTTGCACATCACACACGTGGCAGTGGTGTTCTGTGCATTTATCCCCTTGCACCTGTGTTTATACTTTTCTCTGTATATGTGGATACAGCTGACAGAATAGTCAGCTGGCAGTATCCCCCTATCAAAATAAACAATTAAAAATAAATCAAACCTACACATATTTGGTATCGCCGGGTTCAGAATCGCCCGATCTATCAAGAAAAAAAAGGATTAACATGATCGCTAAACGGCGTAGTGAGAAAAAAAATCAAAACGTCAAAATTATGTTTTTTTGGTCGCCTTCGACATTGCATTAAATTGCAATAACGGGCGATCAAAAGACCATATCTGCACCAAAATGGTATCATTAAAAACGACAGATTGGCATGCAAAAAATAAGCCCTCGCCCAACCCCAGATCACAAAAAATGGAGACGCTATCGTTATCGGAAAATTGCGCAAATTTTTTTTTTAGCAAACTTTGACATTTTTCTTTACCACTTAGATAAAAGAGACCCTAGCCATGTTTGGTGTCTATGAACTCGTAATGACCAGGAGAATCATAATGGCAGGTCAGTTTTAGCATTTAGAGAACCTAGCAAAAACGCCAAACAAAAAACAAGTGTGGGATTGCACTTTTTTATTTCAATATTGCCATGTGGGAGCTTATTTTTTGTAGGACGAGTTGTACTTTTGAACGATACCATTGGTTTTACTATGTCGTGAAACAGAAAACGGGAAAAAAAATTCCAAGTGCAATGCAATTTCTTTGCACTTGGAATTTTTTTCCCGTTTACTGTTACACGACATAATAAAACCAATGGTATCGTTTAAAAGTACAACTCGTCCTACAAAAAATAAGCTCCCACATGGCAATATTGAAATTAAAAAAAGAAAGTTATGGCTCTGGAAAGAAGGGGAGCGAAAAAAGAAAACGAAAAAACGAAAAAAGTTTTGGGGTGAAGGGGTTAAAATCCAAACTATTGGCCTACTGAAGTGTATGCTCAGTAAATGTACTCAATACTTGGTCGGGGCTCCTTTTGCATTAATTACTGCATGAATGCGGTGTGGCATGGAGGCGATCAACTTGGGGCACTGCTGAGGTGTTATGGAAGCCTACGTTGCTTTGATAGCAGCCTTCAGCTCTACTGTATTGTTGGATCTGGTATCTCTCATCTTCCTCTTGGCAATACTCCATAGATTCTCTACAATTTTTGTATTGAAGAACTGAAATAAATTAACTTTTTGATGATATTCTAATTTTGTGAGAAGCACTTGTATATAGTATTGTGCAAACAAAATACTTATAAGGGGGCACCACGGACAGTGGGATACCACCAGGACCTATACAATGATGAACATGCAAAAAGAAAAAACAGACTAGGTCCTATAAATGGGGATCGCCACAATACGGATATGGCATAAATGTAAACACAGCTTTATTGGGAAACACAGAAAAAGTGACAAAAACACTTACATTTAAAAACATTTAAAAAGCATGATTATGCTATACACAACAGCCCCTAATACGACCGTAACCCACATAGGACTCAACCGTATAATATCATATACAATATGTTATCACAAAAACCAGCCTGCCCATGATGTCATGCATATAAGGCTATAGGCCATAGTACCTTGGCACTCCCCCGGGTAATATACATATATGTACAAAGTGCTAATAACGGATGTACAAAACAACAATAGCAAAATGTAAGGCTCACACGAACACGTTAATCCCTGCGCCCAAGGTCCAGTATAAAGGACCGCACCACACAAACCTGCCTAACAATAAAGAAACAGATGTGCATAAAGATGCGTACAATACAAGGTAACAGGGACTGTTAGCAAGCAGTGCAGTCGCTTGTGATATGCGACCCACAATATGCCACAAAAATGCTAAGAAAATAACAAGGAGAATTTCAAGGCCACATGTAAAACAGAGGCAATCAATGTATAATACCCAAAGGCATGTGTTGCCTAAGCCTGTTGAACCTCTCATGGGAGTCCTAATGTGGGCTACTAAGAGACCCAACGCGTGTCGCCACCACACAGGGTGGCTTCGTCAGGGGTAATCTAAGGACCAAGTGTGTGCCACTTAAATATACATATAAGTAAATGATGTTACCACAATCAGCTGTGTTGCTGCTTGTCGGCCGCATGGAGTGTTCCAAGCCGCATCATGCTAAGCCCCGTCCCCCTTCCATCTGCGCATGCTCCGGTGTCAGGAAGTCATTGTTGTATCAGTCAGGTTGCCTGGGAGACCAGAGCGCTTCCTGTATAGCGCCTACATACTGTTATTAAACCACCGCTAGGGCCGCGCTGTAATGCTGCCAATACCGGCAGGATATGTGAGCGCCGATATCTCCACACACATCTGGCTATTTAGCCGCTTGTATACCTGATATGAAGACGCAAAGGAGCTCCGCTCTGATCACTCTGCGCATGCTCCAGCGCCACAAAATGATAGGTGCACCAAACTAGGTTGCCTAGGCAACTGGGACGCCATCTAGTGGGCGCTTCCTGTATAGCGCCCACACAATGTTCTTAAGCCACCGCTTGGGCTAGGCAACACACGGATTAAAAAAACATACACACGGTTGTTGAAAACAAAGCACATGGATGGTTAAACGGAACATCCCACACAGACGTATTTTTATGAACATGTGTGTTAGGGCTAGCGGAATGCACCAAATAATTAGAGAAAAGGAATAAGGTGCGTTCGCAGCCTGGGGTCCACCGTGCAGAGATGGAACCTGCTGCTAAGCAATGACGGACTATATGGTGGTACAATGAGGATGCACACGGGTTAGCTTCACCCTGTGTGAAAGAAGTGAACCCTGTAGCGTCACAGGGCCGCAGTACCGCACGTAACAGAAATAATAATTAAATAGCACAAGAGTGCATGCGATGCCGCACTGGCAGACGCCACTAACCACCCAGACTTGGGTTTGGAAAGCACGGTGATAGCGCACGGCGCCGCACTGGTGGTCACAGCAATAGACGCTGTTTGTGTACCAGTGTTGGTTACAAGTCGGGCGCTAGATTACAATCATCCTCCTTACGCGAGCATTCAAACACAAGTGAGGGGATGATTAAAGAGCGACTTTCACTCACAACACACACACATAAACAAGTGTATACTAGCGCATGGCATAGCAAACATAGTTATACGTGGCTTAGCTGTGACGTTGTGTCGCTGTACACAAGTATACCCCATGATATAGCTATGAGAGCTTTGCAATTTCATCTCACAGATTATGGACAGTATTCCCAAGATCTGATAAATTTTGCTTTGCAGGTCACATTTTTCCTTATGAAACATAATATTTTTTCATTTGGTGATGAAATATATGTACAAAAGTCGGGAGTTCCAATGGGGGCGAAATACTCACTGTCCTTAGGCAACTTAACCATGGCATATTGGGAACAAAAATTTATATATTCGGCAGAGAATCCATTCATTGATTACATCTCCTGGTATGGCATATACATAGACGACACCCTCATTATTTGGGGGGGCGATATGTCTGCCATACCAGGATTTGTTGAGTACAATAATACAAATGATTTCGGTATAAAATTTACTTATGTCTGTGATCAACATAACATATCTTATTTGGATCTTGATGTGTGCGGCATTGCTGAGGAATTTATCATCAGCAAGACACACGTCAACCATCCAGCCCACGCAATAAAGTCTATACCTGTGGGTGAGTTCACTAGGTTGAAACGTAATTGTAGTAGGGAGGAGGATAAATTAAAAGAATTTGGTGAACTCAGAAACAAACTTAAGGCTCGTAAATACCCAAATTGGTCGCTGAATAGAGCCACAGACATAGTAGATAGAAAACGCAGAGAAGATTTATTGGTACCAAGTATGTTTAATGGAATACAATGACAAGCCTCATATATGCTTACAATTTAGCTCTCCATTTAGTCAGATTAAAAAAAATTATTAATAAAAGGTTACCTATCCTGTATGAGGACAATACGCTCATGGATATTTTGAAGGATGGAGTAAGTGTGGTAGCGAGGAGGGCACAAACTATTGGGGATATAATTGCCCCCAATTCAACTTTACCTAAATTGAAATCAAGTACATGGCTTAATTGTAAAGGCTTCTTCAAATGCGGTACTTCAGCATGTAGTACATGTGCACATTCGCGTTTGGGCAGTACTTTTCAAAATTCAGAAAAAACTAAAAATTACAATATTAATAGTTTCATCAACTGTCATACCAAAAATGTAGTATATAAAATAGATTGCGTGGCATGTCAAGTCTCTTATATAGGGTGCACGTCACGGAAATTAAAAACGCGTTCACTGAACATCTTAGAGATGTGAACAGCTACAATATAGCAAATAGAAATGTCTCAATGGTTTCAAGACACTTTGGTATGGAACATAATGGTGACACCACAACCCTTAGAATTCACGGCATTGAGAAAATTCACTCTCATAGCCGCGGGGGTGATGTTAAGAGACGCCTACTCACTAAAGAGGCTTTCTGGATATATAATCTCAATACTCGTTTCCCCACGGGTTTGAACAAAAGGAACAAAATCTTGTATCATTATTGTTAATATTTTATTGCTAATATTTTATTGTTTTTTCACTTTATTATGTGCTGTCTTATAAATTGCATTTGGATTTTCTGACATATGTGTTTCCAGGACCTTTCATTCTATCATGTGACTATTGAACAGTCTGTGATAGGTCCATTGATGCTATATGTGTAGTATTCATTTGTGAAACCATATGGGCATGAGTAAGATCTATAGTGATCGAAACGCGTTGCCACAATCCATGTAATCACCTGTCTTTATCCACTACCTGTAAGGATTATCCTATTTTAACTACGTTGGATTAATAAAGAATTTCATCATTTTACTGGAGCTGGAATATCTACATTTCTCGTAAATTGCTGCTGCTTGGCGTCTGGGTCAGGACGAACCTCCGTGCTCCATGTTTGATGGTCTGGTTGGTGAGCTGGCTACGGCTTTTCAGCCGATTTTTTTTCTTATTTAACAGACAGCAAATACTGTGTAAAAAAGGCCTAAAATGCGGTAACTTGGAGCACACACATATATGAGTCCTGTCACGGAAATAACACACTGCCAAATAAGTGAGCTTTTTTAAAATGCAAAATAGTGCTTTATATTAGAGTTGAGCAACTTTTACTTTTTTAGGATTGAGTCGGGTTTCGCGAAACCCAACTTTGTCAAGAGTCGGGTCGGGTTAAATCGGCCGATTATTTCGAAAAGTCGGTGGCCGACCAAAACATGAAACCCAATGCAAGTCAATGGGGAATCAAAGTCGGCAGTGAGTGGAGGACAGGAAAACACCTACAGTGCCCATTTTAATGCCAAAAACATCAATTCTTATTTCTTAAGCTTGTCAATCTTAATTTACTTTATACTAATAGTTAGGCATTGAAAACTGGCTCAAGATTTTCGTGGGCCCAGGAAACGCGGAATACGTCACGGCGGTGGAGCAGGGAGAGGTAAGTATTTCAACTTTGCAAGTGCTGTGATCCTGAGCAAGCAGGGGGGCCCACTAGTTGGCACTGGTACAGGGCCCCTCATAGTACGGCGGTGTGTTTGACAGCAGGTGGTGCCTCCCACTGCCAGAGACACTTTTGCATACTATGAGGGGCCATGTGCCAGTACCAACGAGTATGCCCCCCCACCTGATGAAGGAACCTGCACTTTCATCTGCACCTTCCTCTTTGTCCCCGTGTAAGGTGGTATAGTATGTGGGAAGGGGAACCTGACTTTCAGCAGGGTCAGATTCTGGCTGTGTAGAGTGCAAGGGGAATGTAGTGGTCTGGGTCAATGTACCAGCAGACTCATCTAGCAGTGGCTGGGCAATGGGCAGGATGAGACACAGGTAGTAGGCCCAAAATAAAAAAGTAGGCTAAATTCAGGTCAAAGTTGGTAACAGGACTAAACAGGCGGCATAGCTTTGTTCAGTGGAGGACAATTGTAATCAGTGGCGCAGACACAGGTAGTAGGACCAAAATACAAAAGTATGCTAAAAGCAGTTCAAAATTGGTAACAGGACTAAACAAGCGGCATAGCTAGGTACTGGGGTGGGCTCCTCTGCTGAGTAGCAGACAGTGGTAGTAGGCGCAAAGTATTAACTGGTCTAAATGGAGGCCAGGGCCCCTGTATATTTTAACTATCATCTATCATTTCAACAAATTTGTATTGGCAGTGCCATTGAAGGATTTAACAGCATAGACTACACAGTGGTGGAGCAGGGAGAGGTAAGTATTGCAAGTGGTAGAGCACTGTTTGAGCTGCGGGGAACACTCTCTCGTGGGCGGCGGTACTGGCACAGGGCCCCTCATATTACGACGGTGTGTCTGACGTTGGTTGTGCACCACCACCGTCAGAGACACTTCATTGCACTATGAGGGACCCTGTGCCAGTGCCATCGCCCAAGACTGGGCGCACCCACCTGTCCAGGCAAACGGCACTCGCACGGGTGCTTGCTGTTATGACCTGGTGGTTAGGACAATAATGGACCTGGTGGTTAAGAGCACACGGAAAGACCTGATAGTTAAAATAATACAGGACCAGCTCTGGGACGTGGGAACTCTGCTGACCGCAATCCCTAATCCTATCACACACACTAGAAATAGCCGTGGATTGCTCCTAACGCTCCCTATGCAACTCGTCACAGCCTAAGGAACTAGCTAGCCCTAAAGATAGAAAAATAAAGCCTACCTTGCCTCAGAGAAATTCCCCAAAGGAAAAGGCAGCCCCCCACATATAATGACTGTGAGATAAGATGAAAATCACAAACACAGAGATGAAATAGATTTAGCAAGAGAGGCCCGACTTACTGAACAGACAGAGGATAGGAAAGGTGACTTTGCGGTCATCACAAAAACTACAAAAAAAACCACGCAGAGGGCGCAAAAAGACCCTCCGCACCGACTCACGGTGCGGAGGCGCCCCTCTGCGTCCCAGAGCTTCCAGCAAGCAAGACAAAAATCAAAATAGCAAGCTGGACAGAAAAATAGCAAACAAGAGAAAAACAAGCAGGAACTTAGCTTCTGCTGGAGAAGACAGGTCACAAGAATGATCCAGGAGCGAACAGACCAATACTGGAACATTGACAGGTGGCATGGAGCAATGATCTAAGTGGAGTTAAATAGAGCAGCCAGCTAACGAATTAACCTCGTCACCTGTGGAAGGAAACTCAGAAGCCGCAGCCCCACTCACAACCACCAGAGGAAGCCCATGGACAGAACCAGCCGAAGTACCATTCATGACCACAGGAGGGAGCTTGACAACAGAATTCACAACAGCTTGCGCCAGGTGGTGACCACGGCCCTGTGGGGGGAGTCAGCCCATTTAGGGAGGTATAAAAATGGCCTATGGTGGACATTCAGCAGCTGCAAATGGAGGAATTGGAGAAGTCAGTAAGAGGAGGCCTAAAGCAAGACATTTTTCAGGCAAGCTACGTGTCAGCAGGAGAAGGTGGGGCAAAATAATTTGAAATCCATGATTGGTTCATTTTAATGAAGGTTAGATCATCAACATTCTGGGTAGCCAGACGTGTCCTTTTTTCCGTCAGTATTGAACCAGCAGCACTGAAGACTCTTCCTGATAGCAAACTAGAAGCAGGGCAAGCGATCTCCTGTAATGCATTTTCTGCCAATTCAGGCCAGGTGTTTATTTTAGATGCCCAGTAATCAAAGGGGAATGACCTGTGAGGGAGAACATCGATAAGGGAGGAAAAGTAGTTCGTAACTATACTGGACAAATGCTGTCTCTTGTCACTTTGAATTGATGCAGCAGTACCTGTCGTGTCAGCGGTCATTGCGAAATCACTCCACAACCTGGTCATAAAACCCCTCTGTCCAACGCCACTTCGGATTTGTGCACCTCTAACACCTCTGCCATGTTGCCCCCCATGGCTCGTGTGAGAACCATTACCGCCGCTGTGTGCTGGGAATGCCTGAACCAAGCGGTCTACAACAGTTGCTTGTTTGGTAGCCAATATTTGCTCAAGGTTCTCATGTGGCATGATATTTTGTAATTTTCCTTTATATCGTGGATCCAGGAGGCAGGCCAACCAGTAATCGTCATTGGTCATCATTTTGATAATGCGGGGGTCCCTTTTTAGGATTCGCAAGGCATATTCAGCCATGTGGGCCAATGTTCCAGGTGTCAATTCACTGCTGGTGCTGGATTGAGGAGCACTTTCTTGCAAATGAACATCACTTGTGTCCCGCAAAAACCCTGTACCTGACCTTGCAAGGCCACCAGTTTCTATTGCCCCTTGAGAAGCATCCCCCTCCCATAAATATTCATCCACATCATCCTCCTCCTCCTCTTCGTCTGCCACCTCATCCAGGAGAGTTCCCTGAGCAGACAATGGCTGACTGTCATCAAGGCTTCCCTCCTCCTCGGCTGCAGACGCCAGCTCCTTAATGTGCGTCAAACTTTTCATCAGCAGACGCATTAGTGGGATGCTCATGCTTATGATGGCGTCGTCTGCACTTACCAGCCGTGTGCATTCCTCAAAACACTGAAGGACTTGACATAGGTCTTGGAGCTTCGACCACTGCACACCAGACAACTCCATGTCTGCCATCCAACTACCTGCCCGTGTATGTGTATCCTCCCACAAATTAATCACAGCATGCCTCTGCTCGCACAGTCTCTGAACCATGTGCAGTGTGGAGATCCACCTTATTGCAACGTCGATTATTAGGCAGTGCTGGGGAAGATTCAGTGATCGCTGATGGTTCAGCATACGGCTGGAGTGTACGGGCGACCAGCGGATGTGCGAGCAAAGTCTTCGCACCTTCAGGAGCATGGCTGGTAATTCCGGATAATTATTGAGGAAGCACTGCACCACCAGGTTCAAGGTGTGAGCCAGGCAAGGTATGTGTTTAAGTTCTGAAAGGGCTATGGCAGCCATAAAATTCCTTCCGTTATCACTGACTACCTTGCCTGCCTCAAGATGTACACTGCCCATCCATGACTGAGTTTGTTGCTGCAAGTACTCGGCCAGTACTTCCGCGGTGTGTCTGTTGTCGCCCAAACACTTCATTTCTAACACAGCTTGCTGACGCTTACCACTAGCTGTTCGATAATGGGACACCTTGTGTGCAACACTGGCAGCTGCAGATGGAGTGGTCGTGCGACTGCGCTCTGTGGACGAGCTTTCGCTTCTGGAGGAGGAGGAGGAGGAAGAGGGGTGGCGAACGCCTACAGCCAACTGTTTCCTAGACCGTGAGCTAGGCAGAACTGTCCCACTATGGCTGTCCCCTGTGGACCCTGCATCCACCACATTAACCCAGTGTGCCGTGATGGACACGTAACGTCCCTAGCCATGCCTACTGGTCCATGCATCTGTTGTGAGGTGCACCTTTCTACTGACTGATTGCCTCAGTGCATGGACAATGTGGTCTTTGACATGCTGTGGAGGGCTGGGATGGCTTTTCTCGCAAAGAAGTGTCGACTGGGTAGGTTATAGCGTGGTACTGCATAGGCCATCAGGGCTTTGAAAGCTTTGCTTTCAATCAACCGGTAGGGCATCATCTCTAACGAGATTAGTCTAGCAATGTGTATGTGGATGAGTACTTTCTTTTCCTAACGAGAGTCTCTTGTAGGGTGAGATGGACTGGAGAGGTGCAAATCGTGGAAATAGCGGTGGTGGTGGTGGTGGACATGGCGGATTGAGAGAAGGTTGGTGATGGTATTCTCGATGTTGGCCTACATACAGTGTTTCCTACCAATAACCTTGTGATTCCCTGATTGCTTTGGCCTTGCGACGATACCTCCACATTTGCTGCTGGTGGTGTCCTAACCGGTGGGCTTACAGTGAGGGAAGCAATGTAGCGTTGCTGACTACCTTCATTCTAAGCAGGTGCACCAACAGTACGGGACTTTTGGTAGTTAGTCCAGGCTTGCAAGTGCATGCACGTTGTATTTAAATTTTGAAGATTCTTCCCTCTGCTAAAGGTTTTTGAGCATTTCTTACAGATAACTTTTGACTGATCATTCGGATCTTGGTTAAAAAATTCCCACACTGCACTCTTCTTACTATGGAATACCTTTTCAGGCATTGCACGCTGTGCTACTTTCACCGGATGGCCGCGCTGTCCTAAAACTGTTTTTGTTTTTGACAAACGTTTTTGGCCTGATACGCACCTGCCAGATGACAGCTGTTGCGATGTAGATGGCTGCTGCGGATCATCCTCCTTCGCTTCAGAGCTACTGGCAGCGGCACCCTCTTCCCCCTATGGCTGCCAATCTGGCTCAACAACTGGATCATCTATCACCTCCTCTTCAATGTCATGTGCACCTTCCTCTGTGTCACCGTGTAAGATGCTATAGCATTGGGGACTGGGCACCATAGTCTCATCAGGGTCAGATTCTGGCTCAGTACACTGCGAGGGCAATGTAGTGATCTGACTCAATAGAACAGCATTATAATCTAGCTGTGGCTGTGCATCAGTGCACTCCATGTCCGATTCATCTTGTAATGGACAGTTAACAATTTCCCATTCTAACCCAGGCACGGTATGTGTAAAGAGCTCCATGGAGTAACCTGTAGCGTCACCTGACGCATCCTTCACTTGGTTTGGGTGAATGCCACAAGGAAACGTCTTGTTCCTGACCGGGAGCATCCACTGACAACTCGCTGCTTTTATATTTGGAACTTTCTGAAGAGGAGGCGAAAGAGCTAGAGGCTGAGTCAGCAATGAAAGCCAAAACTTTTTCCTGCTGCTCCGGCTTTAAAAGCCGTTTTCCTACTCCCTGAAAAGTGAAACTTTGAGGCCTTGTGTAGCCAGACGATGACGCTGGCTCAACACCTCCAGCCTTAGGTTCTATTGTGCTTTTGCCACTACCACCAGATGCACACCACCACCATCAGTACCAGCTGGCAACCACCGCCCACGGCCTCTTCCACGAGACTTCCTCATTTTTTGGAAAATCTAACCAAAATAACAACTGTTATATGGTACTGTAAAACAAGGTAGAAGGTGTATATAAACTTGTTGAGAATTTGAAACTCCCTTTTTTGGGGGAAGACTGACCCAAAACTCAGGCCCAGTGTATATAACAATGCTATCTAAGCGGCAGAAAGTGGCTGGCTGACATACACCAAACTAACAGGACTGCAGTAGATCTACTTTGTGAGAATTTGAAACTCCCCTTTTTTGGGGGGAGACTGACCCAAAACTCAGGCCCAGTGTATATAACAACGCAATCTAAGTGGCAGAAAGTGGCTGGCTGACATACACCAAACTAACAGGACTGCAGTAGATCCACTTTGTGAGAATTTGAATCTTCCCCTTTTTGGGGGGGACTGACCCAAAACTCAGGCCCAGTGTATATAACAACGCAATTTAAGTGGCAGAAAGTGGCTGGCTGACATACACCAAACTAACAGGACTGCAGTAGATCCACTTTGTGAGAATTTGAATCTCCCCTTTTTTGGGGGGAGACTGACCTAAAACTCAGGCCCTGTGTATAAAACAACGCAATCTAAGGCCGGCGTCACACTCAGCGTATAAAAATACGATCCGTAAATTACGGCCGTAATACACAGAAAAGTCCCCAAAATAGTGGTCCGTATCTCCTCCATAGGCAGGGTGTGTCAGCATATTTTGCGCATGGCATCCTCTGCTGGATGTCCCTCAAGCGTGGGAACTTTCCTGGAAATCTCCCAGGCTCGAGTTCATATGAGGACAACCAGCAGAGGGCGCATCACCGCGAATGAAGGTAACTATAGGTCATTGACCTACATTACCTTCATTCCCCGGGGTTTTGCAGGCAGGAGCACAGCTGCATTATAGCAGAGCTGCTGCCTGTAAAATATTTTAAACCCTTCAGATGGATCTACATCGTGGGACGTTACAGTTCATCGGAAGGTATGTATATTGTTGGTTTATTATTTTTCCTTTGTTACAGAGCAAGGGTCTTCAGGTGGATTGAGAGAACAATAAAATATTAAAACAACCTGTGTGTTTATTTCATTAAAATACTTTTTAATAATGTGTGTGTGTTCTTTTAACCATTTCATGCTATTGGATTAATAATGGATAGGTGTCATAATTGACGCCTCTCCATTATTAATCTGGCTTAATGTCACCTTACAATAGCAAGGTGACATTAGCCCTTCATTACCCCATATCCCACCGCTACACGGGAATGGGAAGAGAGTGGCCAAGTGCCAGAATAGGCGCATCTTCCAGATGTGCCTTTTCTGGGGTGGCTGGGGGCAGATGTTTTTAGCCAGGGGGGGGTCAATAACCATGGACCCTCTCCAGGATATTAATATGTGCCCTCAGTTACTGGCTTTACTACTCTGTCGGAGAAAATTGCGCGGGAGCCCAATTTTTTCCGCCATTTAACCCTTTAATTTAATAGAGAGCTCGAATTTTGCACATACACACTACTAACATTAGTAGTGTGGAATATGCAAAAAAAATGGGGATATGAGATGGTTAACTGTATGTAAACCATGTCTCATATCATGTCAGGTTTAGGAAGGAGATAGCAAAAGCCGGCAATTGAATTACCGGCTATAAAGCTATCTAGCGCTGTATTAAATATTAATATATATACATATATGTGTCTCACTGATAGAACAGGTATATATATATATATATATATATATATATATATACCTGTTCTATGTGTAGACATTTATTCTACCTATTCTATTGTAAGCTGTCAGTGTGATTTTACTGTACACCGCACTGAATTGCCGGCTTTTCTCTCTAACACCGCTGCGTATTTCTCGCACGTCACACTGCTGGTCCGTGTGTAATCCGCATTTTTCTGGCCCCCATAGACTTTCATTGGCGGATTTGTTGCGCAATACGGTGACAAACGCAGCATGCTGCGATTTTCTACGGCCGTAGAAGACCGTATAATACGGATCAGTAAAATACGGCTGATAGGAGCAGGGGCATAGAGAAGCATTGTACCGTATGCAATCCGTATTTTCAGCACCTCTCTTACGTCCGTAAAACTCGCTAGTGTGAGGCCGGCCTAAGTGGCAGAAGTGGCAGAAAGTGGCTGGAAGATATATGAAAAAATACACGGACTGTAGTACAATTTCAATCTCCCTACAATGATCTCAGGAAAAGTATGGCAGCAATAAAAAGGACTGCACACAAAAGTGTGGACAAATAAAGAAGATAACTGTGCAGAAAGGAGCAGCAAGATTTTTGCTTTTAAAAAAGCAGTTGGTTTGCACAGCGGCATGAAAACAGCAATGCAGCTATCAGGGAGCCTTATAAGGCAGCCTAATAAGCTACAGAGCTGATGCACAAAAATATAGCCTCCACTGTCCCTGCAAAAAAATGGTGGTGTTGGGCAGTGTAAATCGCTACAGCACAAGCAGCTTCGGTGCTTAATCTTCCCTCCCTAACTATATCCCTTCTTCTGATGCAGCTGCGGCAACCTCTCCCTATGCTACGAACGGCAGAAGTAAGATGGCGGTCGGCGTGCACGCCCCTTTATAGCCCCTGTGATGCCGCAGAAAGCAAGCCAATCACTGTCATGCCCTTCTCTAAGATGGTGGGGACCGAGACCTATGTCATCACGCTGCCCACACTCTGCGTCCTCCTTCATTGGCTGAAATGTGGCGCTGAAAGCGTAATACGAAACGCGACTTTGGCGCGAAGATCGCCGACCTCATGGCCCATCCCACACTAGGATCGGGTCGGGTTTCATGAAATCCGACTTTGCCGAAAGTCGGCGATTTTTGAATTTGTCCGATCCGTTTAGCTCAACCCTACTGTATATAATTAGTGTATAAAGCTAGGCTCACATTGTGTTAGTGCAGTCCGTTCAATGCATATGCTAACGGACTGCGCTAACACAAGTGCCGAAAAAGGATCGCGTTTATGCTATGTAACGGATGCCGTCAGCGGACTGCACTTAACGCAATGTGAACCCAGCCTAAGACAGCAAAAAGAGTGGTCCACCGGCCAAAAATGCGCTAACTTGGAGCACGCAGATATATTAGGGCTGACACAGAAATACCATACTGGCAAATCTGTGGCCTTTGAATTTTTTTTATGCAAAATAGTGCTGCATAGAATTTGAGTATCACACGGTCAAAAAATAAGTACACCGGCCTCCAATGCCCAAGCTTCGAGCACAGAGAAATATGACGGCTGTAACGGGAATACCACACTGGCAAATCTGTGGCCTTTCAATTTTTTTTTTTATGCAAAATAGCGCTGTATAGAATTTGAGTATCAGACAGCCAAAAAATAAGTACACCGGCCTCCAATTACCAAACTTGGAGCACGCAGATATATGAGGCCTTTTTCGGTGAATTTAAAACACCAAAAAAAAAAAAAGGGGGCACAAGGGTAGCACACACAACTGTGCTACGTATGCCTGACAAACTATAACTTTTCAACAGGTCTCAGTCTGACAGAACAGACTGTATATTTTTTGTGGGGGGGATTGATGGAAAAAAAAAAAAAAAGGTATGTGGATAGTAAATAAGCTGCAACAGCAGCAGGCAGTTATGGAGCTTTGGGAAGGATGCAGTGGGACCAATGGACGCACATACAGAGCCTGCAGTTCTTGCACTGATGTGGATATGCTGTGCCCTGCCTGCCTAGCGCTGCAAAGTTGGGACCCACGATTTAGCCCTAAAAAGGACTTTTGGTTTCTGAGGAGTTGAAGATGTAAAAGTTGCAGATCTACACTAACTCACCACGATTCTGACCCTATCTCGGCAGCAGCTCTCCCTACTCTCGCTGAAACATGAACAGAATGCGGCGAACAGGGCGGCGCTGGGTCTCTTATACTCGGGATGATGCTGTACGGCCCAGCCAATCACTGCACGACCACAACAAAGATGGCTGCGGTGTTTCATGGCCTGGCAGACAATCCCTGCACCGTGATTGGGTCTCTAAAGTTGGCCAAAACTGCTGGGTGGAGACTGTAGTTACCGCAGAATAATACCGGAAATGCTCGCTGCTCGCCGAGCATAGCGATACTCGGGCGAGTAACGAGCAGTGGCGAGCATGTTCGCTCATCACTAGTGTTGAGCGATACCTTCCGATATCGGAAAGTATCGGTATCGGATAGGATCGGCCGATATTCAAAAAACATCGGATATCGCCGATACCGATACCCGATCCCAATGCAAGTCAATGGGACCAAAATATCGGAATTAAAACCCTTTCTTTCCTTGTAGGTTCATTCTACATGAAGGAAAACAACTAAGAATAATGCAGGATGTATTTGGGGAGGTGGCGGAGACATTAAAGTCATAGAGGTTTAGCCCAATCAAATAGAATAGCATGTTTGTTTTTTGTTTTTTTTTTAAAGACGTTCGGAGTGACAAAGATATTGACTATGTAAATATTTTTTTTATTTAGTCAGATATTGATGTTTCACTATTCCACGCCCTTCCCCTTCTTTTTTTTTTACTTTTCCCACACTTTCATCTTCATCATCATCAGCATCTTTGACATCAACTTCTTCTTCACCTTATTCATCTTCTTCTTCATCCTTTACCTTTTTTTTTTTTTTATTACATTCTTCATATTCATTTTATTCAACTATTATTATTCTTCCTATTCTACATATTCATTTTATTCAACTGTTATTATTCTTCCTATTCTACTTCTTCATCATATTCTCATTTGTCACAGGCATTCCCGTAGTTGTTATGTATAAAAGTTGGAAGATTACACCTTCCGTTCTGCCAGTCACAAAAGTTACATTTGTCCGCGTTCAGTTTGGCCTGCAGCATCAGGCTTTATCCAGGGGCACCACGAGGAGGAACGGACTCACCCCCATACACTGCTTAGTCTTCTTCTGCATATAATTGAGATAATATCTTTTGCTCTGATATTAAGTGTTATGCTTAATGTTCTTCTGCTCTTTGTTCTGCAGCCTCTTGTTCTTCTGCTTCTCGGTCTTCTATGTCGTCGTCTCCAGTGTCGTCATCTCCGCCGTCGTCGTCTCCGCCGTCGTCGTCGTCGTCATCGGGGTGGTCTTCCGGGTTGTCGTCGTCGTCGTCATCGGGGTGGTCTTCCGGGTTGTCGACTTTAGGGTCTTCAACTTGGAAATGTAGCAGAAGGTACAAGAAGGCTGAGAAAATGCCAAGAACCAGATGATGGAACTGGAACTCGGATGGCTACCCGAAGGTTCAAGAGCCTATGGAACTACCGAGGACCAGCTGACGCTACTGGAACCCGGTTACTAAGCAGGAGGTACCCTTGCTAAAAAGCACTACCAAGGACCGCCTGACGTTGGCGGAACTCGGATACCCAGAAGGAGGCACCTAAGCCAAAGGCTCTGCCCGGAACCAGCTGATGGTACTGGAACCAGGATGGGGAGCAGAAGGTACAAGAGCAAAAGACACTGCCGAGAACCAGCTGACGGTACTGGAACCCGGATGGGTAGCCGAAGGTCCAAGAGCCAATGGAACTACCGAGGACCAGCTGACGTTACTGGAACCCGGTTACTAAGCAGGAGGTACCCGTGCCTGAAAGCACTACCAAGGACCACCTGACGTTGGTGGAACTTGGATACCCAGAAGGAGGCACCTAAGCCAAAGGCTCTGCCCGGAACCAGCTGACGGTACTGGAAACAGGATGGGGAGCAGAAGGTACAAGAGCAAAAGACACTGCCGAGAACCAGCTGACGGTGCTGGAACCAGGTGGTGGACCCCAAGGCCCACAGGAGAGGAGAGAACAGCTAGGCCGTGAGGCAGCCGCAGTTACCGAGCCCCAACAGTCCTACAGGGGGAGCTGGGCCTACTGGCACTACAGAACCAGCCTTGACTACCAGTTCACGCAGCCCACATAGGAAGCTCCTAAACTGGAGGCACCCTGGAGTTGGCTAACTCGACCGCAACACGACGGGGCAACGCATAGGTGTCTCAGTGAGTTTGACAGTACCCGGAAACAGCTGATGGTGCTGGAACCAGGCTGGGCACGAGGGAGTACCCGTGACAAAAACACTGCCGAGAACCAGCTGGCGGTGCTGGAACTCAGATGCGTTGCCCCAGTGTGCAAGAGCCAATGGCACGACCGAGGACCAGCTGACGGTGCTGGAACCCGGTTACTAAGCTGTAGGTGCCCGCGCTTAAAAGCACTACCAAGGACCGCCTGACGTTGGCGGAACTCGGATACCCAGGAGGAGGCACCTAATCCAAAGGCTCGGCCCGGAACCAGCTGACGGTGCTGGAACCAGGTGGTGGACCCCAAGGCCCACAGGAGAGGAGAGAACAGCTAGGCCGCGAGGCAGCCGCAGTTACCGAACCCCAACAGTCCTACAGGGGGAGCTGGGCCTACTGGCACTACAGAACCAGCCTTGACTACCAGTTCATGCAGCCCACATAGGAAGCTCCTAAACTGGAGGCACCCTGGAGTTGGCTAACTCGACCGCAACACGACGGGGCAACGCATAGGTGTCTCAGTGAGTTTGACAGTACCCGGAAACAGCTGACGGTGCTGGAACCAGGCTGGGCACGAGGGAGTACCCGTGACAAAAACACTGCCGAGAACCAGCTGGCGGTGCTGGAACTCAGATATGTTGCCCCAGTGTGCAAGAGCCAATGGCACGACCGAGGACCAGCTGACGGTGCTGGAACCCGGTTACTAAGCTGTAGGTGCCCGCGCTTAAAAGCACTACCAAGGACCGCCTGACGTTGGCGGAACTCGGATACCCAGGAGGAGGCACCTAAGCCAAAGGCTCGGCCCGGAACCAGCTGACGGTGCTGGAACCAGGTGGTGGACCCCAAGGCCCACAGGAGAGGAGAGAACAGCTAGGCCGCGAGGCAGCCGCAGTTACCGAACCCCAACAGTCCTACAGGGGGAGCTGGGCCTACTGGCACTACAGAACCAGCCTTGACTACCAGTTCATGCAGCCCACATAGGAAGCTCCTAAACTGGAGGCACCCTGGAGTTGGCTAACTCGACCGCAACACGACGGGGCAACGCATAGGTGTCTCAGTGAGTTTGACAGTACCCGGAAACAGCTGACGGTGCTGGAACCAGGCTGGGCACGAGGGAGTACCCGTGACAAAAACACTGCCGAGAACCAGCTGGCGGTGCTGGAACTCAGATGCGTTGCCCCAGTGTGCAAGAGCCAATGGCACGACCGAGGACCAGCTGACGGTGCTGGAACCCGGTTACTAAGATGTAGGTGCCCGCGCTTAAAAGCACTACCAAGGACCGCCTGACGTTGGCGGAACTCGGATACCCAGGAGGAGGCACCTAAGCCAAAGGCTCGGCCCGGAACCAGCTGACGGTGCTGGAACCAGGTGGTGGACCCCAAGGCCCACAGGAGAGGAGAGAACAGCTAGGCCGCGAGGCAGCCGCAGTTACAGAACCCCAACAGTCCTACAGGGGGAGCTGGGCCTACTGGCACTACAGAACCAGCCTTGACTACCAGTTCATGCAGCCCACATAGGAAGCTCCTAAACTGGAGGCACCCTGGAGTTGGCTAACTCGACCGCAACACGACGGGGCAACGCATAGGTGTCTCAGTGAGTTTGACAGTACCCGGAAACAGATGACGGTGCTGGAACCAGGCTGGGCACGAGGGAGTACCCGTGACAAAAACACTGCCGAGAACCAGCTGGCGGTGCTGGAACTCAGATGCGTTGCCCCAGTGTGCAAGAGCCAATGGCACGACCGAGGACCAGCTGACGGTGCTGGAACCCGGTTACTAAGCTGTAGGTGCCCGCGCTTAAAAGCACTACCAAGGACCGCCTGACGTTGGCGGAACTCGGATACCCAGGAGGAGGCACCTAAGCCAAAAGCTCGGCCCGGAACCAGCTGACGGTGCTGGAACCAGGTGGTGGACCCCAAGGCCCACAGGAGAGGAGAGAACAGCTAGGCCGCGAGGCAGCCGCAGTTACCGAACCCCAACAGTCCTACAGGGGGAGCTGGGCCTACTGGCACTACAGAACCAGCCTTGACTACCAGTTCATGCAGCCCACATAGGAAGCTCCTAAACTGGAGGCACCCTGGAGTTGGCTAACTCGACCGCAACACGACGGGGCAACGCATAGGTGTCTCAGTGAGTTTGACAGTACCCGGAAACAGCTGACGGTGCTGGAACCAGGCTGGGCACGAGGGAGTACCCGTGACAAAAACACTGCCGAGAACCAGCTGGCGGTGCTGGAACTCAGATGCGTTGCCCCAGTGTGCAAGAGCCAATGGCACGACCGAGGACCAGCTGACGGTGCTGGAACCCGGTTACTAAGCTGTAGGTGCCCGCGCTTAAAAGCACTACCAAGGACCGCCTGACGTTGGCGGAACTCGGATACCCAGGAGGAGGCACCTAAGCCAAAGGCTCAGCCCGGAACCAGCTGACGGTGCTGGAACCAGGTGGTGGATCCCGAGGCCCACAGGAGAGGAGAGAACAGCTAGGCCGCGAGGCAGCCGCAGTTACAGAACACCAACAGTCCTACAGGGGGAGCTGGGCCTACTGGCACTACAGAACCAGCCTTGACTACCAGTTCATGCAGCCCACATAGGAAGCTCCTAAACTGGAGGCACCTTGGAGTTGGTTAACTCGACCGCAACACGACGGGGCAACGCATAGGTGTCTCAGTGAGTTTGACAGTACCCGGAAACAGCTGACGGTGCTGGAACCAGGCTGGGCACGAGGGAGTACCCGTGACAAAAACACTGCCGAGAACCAGCTGGCGGTGCTGGAACTCAGATGCGTTGCCCCAGTGTGCAAGAACCAATGGCACGACCGAGGACCAGCTGACGGTGCTGGAACCCGGTTACTAAGCTGTAGGTGCCCGCGCTTAAAAGCACTACCAAGGACCGCCTGACGTTGGCGGAACTCGGATACCCAGGAGGAGGCACCTAAGCCAAAGGCTCGACCTGGAACCAGCTGACGGTGCTGGAACCAGGTGGTGGACCCCAAGGCCCACAAGAGAGGAGAGAACAGCTAGGCCGCGAGGCAGCCGCAGTTACCGAACCCCAACAGTCCTACAGGGGGAGCTGGGCCTACTGGCACTACAGAACCAGCCTTGACTACCAGTTCATGCAGCCCACATAGGAAGCTCCTAAACTGGAGGCACCCTGGAGTTGGCTAACTCGACCGCAACACGACGGGGCAACGCATAGGTGTCTCAGTGAGTTTGACAGTACCCGGAAACAGCTGACGGTGCTGGAACCAGGCTGGGCACGAGGGAGTACCCGTGACAAAAACACTGCCGAGAACCAGCTGGCGGTGCTGGAACTCAGATGCGTTGCCCCAGTGTGCAAGAGCCAATGGCACGACCGAGGACCAGCTGACGGTGCTGGAACCCGGTTACTAAGCTGTAGGTGCCCGCGCTTAAAAGCACTACCAAGGACCGCCTGACGTTGGCGGAACTCGGATACCCAGGAGGAGGCACCTAAGCCAAAAGCCTGGCCCGGAACCAGCTGACGGTGCTGGAACCAGGTGGTGGACCCCAAGGCCCACAGGAGAGGAGAGAACAGCTAGGCCGCGAGGCAGCCGCAGTTACCGAACCCCAACAGTCCTACAGGGGGAGCTGGGCCTACTGGCACTACAGAACCAGCCTTGACTACCAGTTCATGCAGCCCACATAGGAAGCTCCTAAACTGGAGGCACCCTGGAGTTGGCTAACTCGACCGCAACACGACGGGGCAACGCATAGGTGTCTCAGTGAGTTTGACAGTACCCGGAAACAGCTGACGGTGCTGGAACCAGGCTGGGCACGAGGGAGTACCCGTGACAAAAACACTGCCGAGAACCAGCTGGCGGTGCTGGAACTCAGATGTGTTGCCCCAGTGTGCAAGAGCCAATGGCACGACCGAGGACCAGCTGACGGTGCTGGAACCCGGTTACTAAGCTGTAGGTGCCCGCGCTTAAAAGCACTACCAAGGACCGCCTGATGTTGGCGGAACTCGGATACCCAGGAGGAGGCACCTAAGCCAAAGGCTCGGCCCGGAACCAGCTGACGGTGCTGGAACCAGGTGGTGGACCCCAAGGCCCACAAGAGAGGAGAGAACAGCTAGGCCGTCGCAGTTACCGAACCCCAACAGTCCTACAGGGGCATGTAAAGAAGCTGCGGAGACACCATCACGTGTTTCTCGACGCAAGCAGTGAATAGCCAGGCCTTTCCCCGGGAAGGAACAACCACGGGAAGGGCAGCATCCTATGAAGGAAAGCCACCTATGCCAAGCATGGTATCCATCCACAGACAGCTGTTTCGGGGTTTTTGCCCCTCATCAGTGTGGAGTAGGAATCTGGCTATTGGGAGCAGTGCCTAGTAAAAAGGCTATAAAGGCACAGATGATTGGCCTCGGGGAGACCAAAACATCCAACACCGCGGAGACACCATCACGTGTTTCTCAACGCAATCACTGGAATCACTGCGTTGAGAAACACGTGATGGTGTCTCCGCGGTGTTGGATGTTTTGGTCTCCCCGAGGCCAATCATCTGTGCCTTTATAGCCTTTTTACTAGGCACTGCTCCTAATAGCCAGATTCCTACTCCACACTGATGAGGGGCAAAAACCCCGAAACAGCTGTCTGTGGATGGATACCATGCTTGGCATAGGTGGCTTTCCTTCATAGGATGCTGCCCTTCCCGTGGTTGTTCCTTCCCGGGGAAAGGCATGGCTATTCACTGCTTGCGTCGAGAAACACGTGATGGTGTCTCCGCAGCTTCTTTACATGCATCTGCATATTTCCCATAAGGGATGGGGGCAGTGTTCTGGAATCACTGCGTTGAGAAACACGTGATGGTGTCTCCGCGGTGTTGGATGTTTTGGTCTCCCCGAGGCCAATCATCTGTGCCTTTATAGCCTTTTTACTAGGCACTGCTCCTAATAGCCAGATTCCTACTCCACACTGATGAGGGGCAAAAACCCCGAAACAGCTGTCTGTGGATGGATACCATGCTTGGCATAGGTGGCTTTCCTTCATAGGATGCTGCCCTTCCCGTGGTTGTTCCTTCCCGGGGAAAGGCCTGGCTATTCACTGCTTGCGTCGAGAAACACGTGATGGTGTCTCCGCAGCTTCTTTACATGCATCTGCATATTTCCCATAAGGGATGGGGGCAGTGTTCTGGAATCACTGCGTTGAGAAACACGTGATGGTGTCTCCGCGGTGTTGGATGTTTTGGTCTCCCCGAGGCCAATCATCTGTGCCTTTATAGCCTTTTAACTAGGCACTGCTCCTAATAGCCAGATTCCTACTCCACACTGATGAGGGGCAAAAACCCCGAAACAGCTGTCTGTGGATGGATACCATGCTTGGCATAGGTGGCTTTCCTTCATAGGATGCTGCCCTTCCCGTGGTTGTTCCTTCCCGGGGAAAGGCCTGGCTATTCACTGCTTGCGTCGAGAAACACGTGATGGTGTCTCCGCAGCTTCTTTACATGCATCTGCATATTTCCCATAAGGGATGGGGGCAGTGTTCTGGAATCACTGCATTGAGAAACACGTGATGGTGTCTCCGCGGTGTTGGATGTTTTGGTCTCCCCGAGGCCAATCATCTGTGCCTTTATAGTCCTACAGGGGGAGCTGGGCCTACTGGCACTACAGAACCAGCCTTGACTACCAGTTCATGCAGCCCACATAGGAAGCTCCTAAACTGGAGGCACCCTGGAGTTGGCTAACTCGACCGCAACACGACGGGGCAACGCATAGGTGTCTCAGTGAGTTTGACAGTACCCGGAAACAGCTGATGGTGCTGGAACCAGGCTGGGCACGAGGGAGTACCCGTGACAAAAACACTGCCGAGAACCAGCTGGCGGTGCTGGAACTCAGATGCGTTGCCCCAGTGTGCAAGAGCCAATGGCACGACCGAGGACCAGCTGACGGTGCTGGAACCCGGTTACTATGCTGTAGGTGCCCGCGCTTAAAAGCACTACCAAGGACCGCCTGACGTTGGCGGAACTCGGATACCCAGGAGGAGGCACCTAAGCCAAAGTCTCAGCCCGGAACCAGCTGACGGTGCTGGAACCAGGTGGTGGACCCCAAGGCCCACAGGAGAGGAGAGAACAGCTAGGCCGCGAGGCAGCCGCAGTTACCGAACCCCAACAGTCCTACAGGGGGAGCTGGGCCTACTGGCACTACAGAACCAGCCTTGACTACCAGTTCATGCAGCCCACATAGGAAGCTCCTAAACTGGAGGCACCCTGGAGTTGGCTAACTCGACCGCAACACGACGGGGCAACGCATAGGTGTCTCAGTGAGTTTGACAGTACCCGGAAACAGCTGACGGTGCTGGAACCAGGCTCGGCACGAGGGAGTACCTGTGACAAAAACACTGCCGAGAACCAGCTGGCGGTGCTGGAACTCAGATGCGTTGCCCCAGTGTGCAAGAGCCAATGGCACGACCGAGGACCAGCTGACGGTGCTGGAACCCGGTTACTAAGCTGTAGGTGCCCGCGCTTAAAAGCACTACCAAGGACCGCCTGACGTTGGCGGAACTCGGATACCCAGGAGGAGGCACCTAAGCCAAAAGCTCGGCCTGGAACCAGCTGACGGTGCTGGAACCAGATGGTGGACCCGAAGGCCCACAGGAGAGGAGAGAACAGCTAGGCCGCGAGGCAGCCGCAGTTACCGAACCCCAACAGTCCTACAGGGGGAGCTGGGCCTACTGGCACTACAGAACCAGCCTTGACTACCAGTTCATGCAGCCCACATAGGAAGCTCCTAAACTGGAGGCACCCTGGAGTTGGCTAACTCGACCGCAACACGACGGGGCAACGCATAGGTGTCTCAGTGAGTTTGACAGTACCCGGAAACAGCTGACGGTGCTGGAACCAGGCTGGGCACGAGGGAGTACCCGTGACAAAAACACTGCCGAGAACCAGCTGGCGGTGCTGGAACTCAGATGCGTTGCCCCAGTGTGCAAGAGCCAATGGCACGACCGAGGACCAGCTGACGGTGCTGGAACCCGGTTACTAAGCTGTAGGTGCCCGCGCTTAAAAGCACTACCAAGGACCGCCTGATGTTGGCGGAACTCGGATACCCAGGAGGAGGCACCTAAGCCAAAGGCTCGGCCCGGAACCAGCTGACGGTGCGGGAACCAGTTGGTGGACCCCAAGGCCCACAGGAGAGGAGAGAACAGCTAGGCCGCGAGGCAGCCGCAGTTACCGAACCCCAACAGTCCTGCAGGGGGAGCTGGGCCTACTGGCACTACAGAACCAGCCTTGACTACCAGTTCATGCAGCCCACATAGGAAGCTCCTAAACTGGAGGCACCCTGGAGTTGGCTAACTCGACCGCAACACGACGGGGCAACGCATAGGTGTCTCAGTGAGTTTGACAGTACCCGGAAACAGCTGACGGTGCTGGAACCAGGCTCGGCACGAGGGAGTACCTGTGACAAAAACACTGCCGAGAACCAGCTGGCGGTGCTGGAACTCAGATGCGTTGCCCCAGTGTGCAAGAGCCAATGGCACGACCGAGGACCAGCTGACGGTGCTGGAACCCGGTTACTAAGCTGTAGGTGCCCGCGCTTAAAAGCACTACCAAGGACCGCCTGACGTTGGCGGAACTCGGATACCCAGGAGGAGGCACCTAAGCCAAAAGCTCGGCCTGGAACCAGCTGACGGTGCTGGAACCAGATGGTGGACCCGAAGGCCCACAGGAGAGGAGAGAACAGCTAGGCCGCGAGGCAGCCGCAGTTACCGAACCCCAACAGTCCTACAGGGGGAGCTGGGCCTACTGGCACTACAGAACCAGCCTTGACTACCAGTTCATGCAGCCCACATAGGAAGCTCCTAAACTGGAGGCACCCTGGAGTTGGCTAACCCGACTGCAACACGACGGGGCAAGCATAGGTGTCTCAGCGAGTTTGACACAACCCGGAAACAGCTGACGGTGCTGAAACCAGGTTTGGCACGAGGGAGTACCTGTGACAAAAACACTGCCGAGAACCAGCTGGCGGTGCTGGAACCCGGATGCTTTGCCTATCAAACATTGTCTTCCTACAGCCCCAACTAGCGGTGTTGGAGCAAAGGGTAAGCAGGGGGAGCAGAGTGTAGGCCGAAGCCTGCACTGGTGGCAGCTTTGTGTCTGCGTTGCGTTTGCAGGACACTTTGCCGGCTACACAGTGGGGGAACAGCAGGCGGTGCTGAACCCCACTAAAACATTGGCTGGTGTTTTTCTCTGTGCAGCTAGCACTTCCGGGCAAAAACTAGCGTTGTTACAGCCCAGGGTCAGCAGGAGGAGGAGAGGAGCAGAGTGTAGGCCGAAGCCTAGTTGAACCAATTTCAAAGGTAACCTTTAACCCCCCCTCAGGTGTTACAAAGTACAAGAGCCACACCTTGTGCAGCATTAATGCTGCACAAGAAAAGGTTGCTCTATTAATTTGTCTACTTGCACACGCTGAATGCAACACGTACACAATTTAGCCCATTCTACAGTCAAACTGTAGTTGAGGCGTGACTTGTATTTTTAAGGAGACACAGCATAGGTGTCCCAAATAACGCCTTTGTGCTTGGCGCAGCTTCCTGAGCGTTGTTTTTTGCTGTACAGGAGTCTGCGCTCTTGTGTTATCCCTTGGCAATGCCCTGTTAGCGCTGCCCGTCTTATGACCTCATTTAATGTTGGCCGCTGCGGTTAACGATGGCCATAAATCCCAGACCCACACTGCCTTTTCATAAAGTCACACTGCGGTGCTGGGATTCGTGGCCTTGAGCAGTAAATATTTTCGACGCTCACACACGTCCTTACACCTGCTTCAGACTGGGCGGCCTCAGCTGATCCGCTGATCCCTTTTCGCATGCCGCGGCCATGAGGCCGCACAGTCTGAAGAAGGCGGAAGGAGATGAGTGACGACAGGCGAACATATGCACTGCTCGTGCCCATAAACCACAACCTCGCTGACAAAATAAATAAGACAACGAGGGGCGTTGTTTCACGCAGGGCGGATGCACAGGCGCAGCCAGCTAACCATGATGTCAAAAGACGGGAAGCGCTACCAAGTGGGGTGCTGCGTATCATTACAAAGGAAAGTCACACCTCAGGGACAGTGGAATGGTCTCAATGAGACACATTTTGTACGTGTTGAGTTCCACGTGGGCAAGGAGAAAAAGTCAGCCACCTTGTACAAATGCAGCAGTACTGCTGAACAAGGTGGCTGTTATACATAGAAACACCTGGGGGTGGGGGGCAGGCTCCCTTCAATTTCAGTTCATGTGCCTGCATGGCGTTTGCAGGGCACGTTGCCGGCTACACAGCTGGGGAACAGCTGGCGGTGCTGAACCCCACTGACACATTGGCTGGTGTTTTTCTCTGTGCAGCTAGCACTTCCAGGCTAAAACTGGCGGTGTTATGAGCCCAGGGTCAGCAGGAGGAGGAGAGGAGCAGAGTGTAGGCCAAAGCCTGCACTGGTGGCAGCTTTTGTTCTGTTGTGCCTGCGTGGCGTTTGCAGGTCACGTTGCCGGCTACACAACTGGGGAACAGCTGGCGGTGCTGAACCCCACAAACACATTGGCTGGTGTTTTTCTCTGTGCAGCTAGCACTTCCAGGCTAAAACTAGCGGTGTTAGAGCCCAGGGTCAGCAGGAGGAGGAGAGGAGCAGAGTGTAGGCCGAAGCCTAGTTGAACCAATTTCAAAGGTAACCTTTAACCCCCCCTCAGGTGTTGCAAGGTACAAGAGCCACACCTTGTGCAGCATTAATGCTGCACAAGTAAAAGGTTGCTCTATTTAGTTTGCTCCTTGTACATGCTGAATAAAACACGTACACTATTTAGCCCATTATACTGTCAAACAGTAGTGGAGGCGTGACTTGTCTTTTTAAGGAGATGCAGCACAGGTGTCAAAATTTACACCTAGGTGCCAGGCGCAGATTCCTGAGCGTTGTTATTTCCTGTACAGGAGTCTGCGCTCTTGTTATCCCTTGGCCATGCGCTGTGAGCGATGCCTGTCTTCTCACCTCATTTCATGTTGGCCGGTGCGGTTAGCGATGGCCATGAAACCCAGACCCGCAGTGTCTTTTAATAAAGTCACACTGCAGAGCTGGGATTCGTGACCTTGCGCAGTAAATTTTGTCGCCTGTCCCTCATGTCCTTACACCTGCATCAGACTGGGCGGCCTCATCTGATCCCTTCTCGCATGCCGCGGCCATGAGGCCGCACATTCTGAAGAAGGCGGAAGGAGATGAGTAAAGACAGGCGAAGATATCCACTGCTCGTGCCCATCAATCACACCCTCGCAGTCAAAATAAGTAAGACAACGAGGAGCGTGGTTTCAGGCAGGGCGGACGCACAGCCGCAGCCAGCCAACCAAAGATGTCAGAAGACGGGCAGCGCTAACAAGGGGGGTGCTGCGTGTCATTAAAAAGGAAAGTCACACCTCAGGGACATTGTAATGGTCTGTAATGAGACACATTTTTTACGTGTTTAATTAAACGTGGGCAAGTAGACAAAGTCAGCCACCTTGTACAAATGCAGCAGTACTGCTGTACAAGGTGGCTGTTATACATACAAACACCTTGGGGTGGGTGGCAGGTTCCCTTTAATTTCAGTTCATGTGCCTGCGTGGCGTTTGCAGGTCACGTTGCCGGCTACACAGCAGGGGAACAGCTGGCGGTGCTGAACCCCACTAACACATTGGCTGGTGTTTTTTCTCTGTGCAGCTAGCACGTCCGGGCAAAAACTGGCGGTGTTAGAGCCCAGGGTCAGCAGGAGGAGGAGAGGAGCAAAGTGTAGGCCGAAGCCTAGTTGAACCAATTTCAAAGGTAACCTTTAACCCCCCTCAGGTGTTGCAAGGTACAAGAGCCACACCTCGTGCAGCATTAATGCTGCACAAGTAAAAGGTTGCTCTATTAATTTTGCTCCTTGCACACGCTGAATAAAACACGTACACTATTTAGCCCATTCTACTGTAAAACAGTAGTGGAGGCGTGACTTGTCTTTTTAAAGAAAAGCAGCACAGGTGTCGAAAATAACACCTTGGTGCATGGGCGCAGCTTCCTGAGCGTTGTTATTTGCTGTACAGGAGTCTGCGCTCTTGTTATCCCTTGGCCATGCGCTGTGAGCGCTTCCTGTCTTCTGACCTCATTTCATGTTGGCCGATGCGGTTAGCGGTGGACATGAATCCCAGACCCACAGTGTGTTTTCTAAAAATCACACTGCGTGGCTGGGATTCGTGGCCTTGTACAGTAAATATGTTTGCCGCTCACACATGTCCTTACACCTGCTTCAGACTGGGCGGCCTCATCTGATCCCTTATCGCATGCCGCGGTCATGAGGCCACCCAGTCTGAAGAAGGCGGAAGGAGATGAGTGAACACAGGCAAACATATGCACTGCACATGCCCATCAATCACATCCTCGTTGTCCAAAAAAATAAGACACCGAGGGGCGTTGTATCAAGCAGGGCAGACGCACAGGCACAGCCAGCTAACCAATGATGTCAAAAGACGGGCAGCGCTAACAAGGGAGGTGCTGCGTATCATTAGAAAGGAAAGTCACACCTCAGGGACAGTGGAATGGTCTCAATGAGACACATTTAGTACGTGTTTAATTAAACGTGGGCAAGGAGAAAAAGTCTGCCACCTTGTACAAATGCAGCAGTACTGCTGTACAAGGTGGCTGTTATACATAGAAACACCTGGGGGTGGGGGGCAGGCTTCCTTCAATTTCAGTTCATGTGCCTGCGAGGCTTTTGCAGGACACGTTGCCAGCTACACAGCAGGGGAACAGCTGGCGTTGCTGAACCCCACTGACACATTGACTGGTGTTTTTCTCTGTGCAGCTCGCATGTCCGGGCAAAAACTGGCGGTGTTAGAGCCCAGGGTCAGCAGGAGGAGGAGAGGAGCAAAGTGTAGGCCGAAGCCTGCACTGGTGGCAGCTTTTGGTCGGTTGTGCCAGCGTGGCTTGTGCTGGACACGATGCCGGCTACACAGCAGGGGAACAGCTGGCGGTGCTGAACCCCACTAACACATTGGCTGTTGCTTTCTCTGTGAAGCTCGCATTTCCGGGCAAAAACTAGCGGTGTTTAAGCCCAGGGTCAGCAGGAGGAGGAGAGGAGCAGAGTGTAGGCCGAAGCCTGCACTGGTGGCAGCTTTTGTTCTGTTGTGCCAGCGTGGCTTGTGCTGGACACGTTGCCGACTACACAGCAGGGGAACAGCTGGCGGTGCTGAACCCCACTGACACATCACTTTGTGTTTTTTCTGTGTAGACAACACTTCCAGGTGGCAACTGACAGTGTTGAAACCCAGGGAATCAAAGAGGAGCAGAGTGTAGGCCGAAGCCTGCAGTGGAGCAAGTTGAAAGGGAACCTTTAACTCCCCCCCCCCCCCAGGCATTTGTTGCTGAAAGAGCCATCCTGTACAGCAGTAATACTGCACATGGAAAATGGTGGCTCCGAAAATTATGCTCCTTGCAAACGCTGAAGTACACACTCATATAATGTGTCCCCTCACACTGTTAAACCGTCCCGGAAGTGGGACTTTCCTCTGTAATGTGACACAGCAAAGCCGTCATTCCAACCCCCTTGGTGCCGTGCGCCACTTCCTCAACGTTGTTTGGTTCTGTCATGGAGCCCGCGCTGTAATGTTATCCCTTGGCCATGCACAGTTAGCGGTGCCCGTCTTCTGACATCATGTAGGTGTCAGGCTGGCAGTGCCTGTGCGTCCAAGCTGCCCGAGATCCAACCTTGCAGTGTCATCTAATGTAGTCCCACTGCGGGCCAGGGATCCATGGGCATGCGCAGTGCATATCATCGCCTCTCACTCACCTCCTTCCTGCTTCTTCAGACTGTGCGGCGTCACGGCCGTGGCATGCTATTAGGGATCAGCTGACGCCGCCTAGTCTGAAGAAGCGTGAAGAAGGGGAGTGAGAGGCTAGTATATGCACTGCACATGGCCATGGATACCAGGCCCCCTGTGGGATCACATTAGACGACACTGCGAGGTGGGATTTCGGGCAGCGTGGACGCACAGGCGCAGCCAGGACGACAACAAATGATGTCAGAGGACGGGCAGCGCAAACTGTGCATGGCCAAGGGATAACATAACAGCGCAGGGTCCATGACGGAATCAAACAACGCTAAGGAGCCAGTGCACGGTGGCAAGGGGGTAGCAATGACGGCTGTGCTGCATCACATTACAAAGGAAAGTCCAACCTCCGGGACGGTTGGACGGTGTGAGGGGACACATTACATGAGTGTGTAGTTCAGCGTTTGCAAGGAGCATAATTTCAAGAGCGACCTTTCCCTTGTGCAGTATTAGTGCTGCACATGGTGGCTCTTTCAGTAACAAACGCCTGGGGGGGGGACAGGTCCCCTTACATTTTAGGTGTGCCAGCGTGGCGGTCGCATGACACGTTGCCGGATACACAGCTGGGGATCAGCTGACGTTACTGAACCCCAATAACAGAGGAGCGACTGTTGACTGTGCAGACAGCACTTCCAGGCACCAACTGGCGGTGTTAGAGCCCAGGGACAGCAGGAGGAGCAGATTGGAGGTATTGCCGCGCACACAGCTGGGGATCAGCTGACGTTACTGAACCCCAATCTGAACCCCAATAACAGAGGAGCGACTGTTAACTGTGCACACAGCACTTCCAGGCACCAACTGGCGGTGTTGGAGCCCAGGGACAGCAGGAGGAGCAGATTGGAGGTATTGCCGCACACACAGCTGGGGATCAGCTGACGTTACTGAACCCCAATAACAGAGGAGCGACTGTTAACTGTGCACACAGCACTTCCAGGCACCAACTGGCGGTGTTAGAGCCCAGGGTCAGCAGGAGGAGCAGAGGAACAGAGTGTAGGCCGAAGCCTGATTGGAGCAAGTTGAAAGGGAACCTTTAACCCCCCCCCCCAAGACGTTTGTAGCTGAAAGAGTCATCTTGTGCAGCACTAAGGATGCAAAAGGAAAAGGTTGCTCTTTTAATTATGCTCCCTGCAAACACTGAAGTAAACACTAAAAATGTGTCCCCTTATACCGTTCAACCGTCCCGGAGGTGCGAATTTCCTTCGTAATGGGACACAGCACAGCTGTCATTCCTATCCCCTTGGTGCCGTGCGCTGCCTCCTCAGCGTTGTTTTAAGCTGTCACGGAGCCTGCGCTGTTCTGTTAGCCCTTGGCCATGCCCAATTAGCGCTGCCTGTATTCTGACATAATTTGGTGTCAGGCTGTCAGTGCCTGTGCGTCCACGCTGCTCCAGATCCCACCTCGCAGTCTCGTCTAACGTAATCCCACTGCGGGCCTTGGATCCATGGGCATGCACAGTGCATATACTCGACTCTCACTCCCCTCCTTCCCTCTTCTTCAGACTGTGCGGTGTCACGGCCGTGGCATGCTATTAGGGATCAGCTGACGGCGCACAGTCTAAAGAAGGCGGAGGGAAATGAGCGAGAGCCCGAGGGGAAGATATGCACTGCGCATGCCCATGGATCCCAGGCCCGCAGTGTGACTCAATCAGAAGACACTGCGAGGCGGGATCTCGGGCAGCGCGACCGCACAGGCGCAGCCAGCCTGACACCAAATTATGTCAGAAGACAGGCAGCGCAAATAGGGCATGCCCAAGGGATAACAGAACAGCGCAGGCTCCGTGACAGCTTAAAACAACGCTGAGGAGGCAGCGCATGGCACCAAGGGGGTAGGAATGACGGCTGTGCTGCGTCACATTACGAAGGAAAGTCCCAGCTCCGGGACAGTATAACGGTATCAGTGAACACATTTTATAAGTGTTAAGTTCTGCGTGTGCAAGGAGCTAAAAAAAAAGAGCTACCTTTTCCTTGTGCAGCATTACTGCTACACAAGATGGCTCTTTCAGTAACAAACGACGGGGGGGGGGGGACAGGTTCCCTTACATTTAGGTTGTTGTGCCAGCATGGCGGTCGCAGGACACATTGCCGGCTACACAGCTGGGGATCAGCTGACGTTACTGAAACCCAATAACACTGGGTCATATGTTTTTACTGTGCAGCCTGCACTTCTGAGCCGCAACTGGCGGTGTTGGAGCCCAGGAATAGCAGTTCAGGTGGTAGAAAGATGAACACAGCAGGAGACCTGGATGACACCCAATTACTTAATCAGGCAGAGGAGTGGCAAATTCCTGCGAGATCCAGGCCTGGTTCATTTTCAGGAAAGTAAGCCGGTCAACGTTATCGGAGGACAGTCGCATGCGACGGTGTGTTAGTACACCACCTGCGGCACTAAAGACACGTTCCGATAAGACACTAGCCGCAGGGCAAGCCAGCACCTCCAATGCATACTGGCTTAGCTCTGGCCATGTATCCAGCTTAGAGACCCAAAACTTGAAAGGGGAAGAGCCGTCTGGGAGTACAGTAAGAGGGCAAGCCATGTAGTCTGTCACCATCTGACGGAACCGTTGCCTCCTGCTGACTGGAGCCGCCGGTGATGGTGTAGACATTTGGGGCGGGCACACAAAAGTGTGCCAGAGTTGTGCCATACTGGGCTTGCCTTGGGCAGAGGCGCTGCTTCTGCTCCCTCTTTGGGCAGAGCCTCCCCCACTGCCTCGACGCACTGAGCTGCTTTGTAAAGCACTAGCAGCACTCCTCTCAGTTGGACAGGAGAAGATGATGGAATTCACCAGTGTGTCGTGGTACTCCCGCAATTTACGCTCCCGGGTCAACGCTGGGATGAGGTTTTGGACGTTGTCCCGGTAGCGAGGATCGAGGAGGGTGAACACCCAATAATCAGGCATGTTGAGAATGTGGTCGATGCGGCGGTCGTTTCTCAGGCACTGCAGCATGAAATCCACCATGTGCTGCAGAGTGCCAACTGGCCCAGAAACGCTGTCTCCTGCTTGAGACATGATCTCTGCCCGCTCGTCATCACCCCACCCTCGCTGTACACACTGACCACTGGACAATTGTGTCGCTCCCTCCTCTGGACGGAGCTCTTCCTCCTCCATTGACTCCTCCTCATCCTCCTCACAAATTGGCCCCTGCGTACCCCTTTGTGAGGAACCACGTGGCGCTGACTCTCCAGAAGCTGATGGAAAAGGTGACTCCTCATCCTCCACCTATTCCACAACATCATCCCTTAACCCTTGCAAAGTTTGCTGAAGCAGGCAGATAAGGGGGACAGTCATGCTGACTAGTGCATCATCTGCACTTGCCATCCGCGTGGAATAATCAAAAGGACGCAAAACCTGGCAAACGTCCTTCATAGTGGCCCACTCTGTGGTTGTGAAGTCTGATCGGCGCTGACTGCGACTTCTTTGCGCCTGATGCAGCTGGTACTCCATAACTGCTTGCTGCTGCTCACACAACCGCTCCAACATATGTAACGTGGAATTCCACCGGGTAGGTAGGTCACATATGATGCGGTGTTCCGGAAGGCGGAATCGGCGCTGCAGAGCAGCAATGCGGGATCTGGCCAAGCTGGAACGCCGCAAGTGAGCACACTCTAGGCGGACCTTGTGCAGCAGGGCATCAAGATCCGGATAGTCCCTCAGAAAACTCTGCACAACCAAATTGAGCACATGTGCCAGACATGGGATGTGAGTGAGGTTGCCAAGGGCCAAAGCTGCCACCAGATTTCGGCCATTGTCACACACTACCATGCCTGGCTGGAGATTCACTGGCAGTAACCACACATCGCTCTCCTGCTTGATGGCATTCCAGAGCTCCTGCGCTGTGTGGCTTCGATTCCCCAATGAAACTAGTTTCAAGACGGCCTGCTGACGTTTGGCCACGGCTGTGCTCATGTCGGTCATAGGTAAACGTTCACGGGTCCATGTGGAGGTGGACTGTGACGGCTCCTGCAGAGTTGATTCTGAGGAACTTGTGTAAGAGGAGGAGTCAATGCGTACAGACTGGATTCCTGCAATCCTTGGAGTGGGCAGGACACGTCCTGCGCCACTCGCACGATCTGTACCTGGCTCAACAACATTAACCCAATGGGCAGTGAGGGAAACGTATTGCCCCTGTCCATGCTGACTGGTCCACGCATCGGTGGTGAGGTGGACCTTGCTACTGACGGCGTTCAGTAGCGCATGTTTTATGTTTCCCTCAACATGCCTGTGCAGGGCAGGGACAGCTTGCCTGCTGAAGTAAAAGCGGCTGGGCACCCTGTACTGTGGGACTGCCAATGCCATCAAGTCACGGAAGCTGTCAGTCTCCACCAGCCTGAACGAGAGCATTTCCAGGGACAACAGTTTGGCAATGCCTGCATTCAGAGCCTGTGCTCGGGGGTGGTTGGCCGAGAATGCCCGCCTTTTCTCCCATGCCTGTACTACCGATGGCTGTAGAGTAGACTGGGAGTGTGAGGATGACTGGGAAGGTGGTGCTGTGGGTGGAATTACACAAGGTCTCTGGACAACAGTGCCAGAGGTTCTTCCATGGCGATCCTGGGAGGAAGCCAAACCAGCTGTGCGTGAGCTGGAGGAAGAGGCAAAACGAGCTGACGAGGTGGTAGCTGCCGCTGTTGGTTGGCCTACATCTTCAGTCTGTTTCTGTAACTCCACCGCGTGCCTGGTCCGCACATGTTTCCACATATTTGTGGTATTGAGGTTGCTGACATTTTTCCCTCTTTTTACTTTCTGATGACACAGCTTGCATTTGACAAAACAAATGTCATCTGCAACTGTGTCAAAAAAGGACCAGGCACTGCAAGTCTTGGGAGCGCCCTTTTTGGCTTTGGAAAGAGACAGGCTCCTAACGGGTGCCAAAGTGGAGGCTACAGGCTCCGCAGTCTTCCCCCTCCCTCTCACTCTTTGGCCCGTAAGGGTAATCTCTTCCTCAGAGCTGCTCCCACCACCTTCCTGTTCCTCACGCCACGATGGGTCAATGACCTCATCATCTCCACTACCCTCTGCCACCAACTGCTCCTCCTGGGTAGTCTCGGCAGCACAGTACGCACCAGAAAGCGGCACCTGAGTTTCATCATCAGATGCGTACTGCGCTGTGGTCACCGGAGGCACTGGCCCACCCGCCTCTTCAGAGTCAGAGAGACAAAGCTGTTGGGCATCACTGCACACTGCCTCTTCTTCCATTTCTCCAATGCTGCTTGGCTGGCCCCCTGTTTCCAAGCCAAGAGATTCAGAGAACAGAAGTAGAGACGGCTCCTGTCCTGGGCTCTCTGACTGCCTGGCCAATTTGGCAGGTGGTGAAGAGACAGATGGCTGCTCTCCAGTGGTCTGTGCCTGAGAGGATGTGGCACTAACTGAAGTCGATGCCGAGGCGTTAGCTGCCATCCACCCAACAACGGCTTCAATTTGGTCTTCACGCAGCAGCGGTGCACGGCGCTCTCCGACAAAGCTGCGCATGAAGGACTGTTCCCTGCTGAAACTGAGTGACGACGAGTCACCGGCGCCCGCAGCAGGCACAGAATCACCACGTCCTCTCCCTGCTCCTCTCCCTGCTCCGCGCCCACGCCCACGTGCCTTACTCCCTGCCCTCTTCATCTTGGTTGACAGATAAAGATAAGCAGAAAAGTACTAAGGCCTTAGTGTGCTTATTCCTGAAATGCTCCTCCTAACAGGTGTAAGAAACACTAATGTTGTAAAGTGTGGACTAAACTTTATTATTTTTCAAGTGTTAAGTTGTGTTTGGTGAACTTTCCTTTTTTTTTTTTTGCAGATCGGGCTACAGAGCTAGTTTAAATCACACGGAGACCGTGCAGACAGCCGTAAACTGCGCTGCAAGGCCCAAAAAACCTCCTCTAGGTTATCCTATTTAGTGTTTTTCCACTATTTAGCTGGAGACGGGTGGAAAGACACCAATAGGGAATTTTTTTTTTAAATTTTAAACAGGCTGCACTATTTGAAAAAAAGGAAATTTTTTTTCAAGGTATGAGGCAGTAACGCACCCTGAGCTGAATCCAACCGGCTATGGCTGCACACAGACTACAGGGCGAGCTGCGCTCACACAGAGACCGTGCAGACAGCCGTAAACGGCGCTGCAAGGCCCAATAAACACCCTCTAGGTTATCCTATGTAGTGTTTTTCCACAATTTAGCTGGAGAAGGGTGGAAAAACACTAATAGGAAAAAAATTTTTTAAATTTTAAACTGGCTGCACTATTTGAAAAAAATGAAATTTTTTTTCAAGGTATGAGGCAGTAACGCACCCTGAGCTGAATCCAACCGGCTATGGCTGCACACAGACTACAGGGTGAGCTGCGCTCACACAGAGACCGTGCAGACAGCCGTAAACGGCGCTGCAAGGCCCAAAAAAAACCCTCTAGGTTAGCCTATGTAGTGTTTTTCCACAATTTAGCTGGAGACGGGTGGAAAAACACTAATAGGAAATTTTTTTTTTAAAGTTTAAACAGGCTGCACTATTTGAAAAAAAGAAAAACATTTTTCAAGGTATGAGGCAGTAACGCACCCTGAGCTGAATCCAACCGGCTATGGCTGCACACAGACTACAGGGCGAGCTGCGCTCACACAGAGACCGTGCAGACAGCCGTAAACGGCGCTGCAAGGCCCAAAAAAACCCCTCTAGGTTATCCTATGTAGTGTTTTTCCACAATTTAGCTGGAGACGGGTGGAAAAACACTAATAGGAATTTTTTTTTTAAAATTTTAAACAGGCTGCACTATTTGAAAAAAAGGAAAATTTTTCTCAAGGTATGAGGCAGTAACGAACCCTGAGCTGAATCCAACCGGCTATGGCTGCACACAGACTACAGGGCGAGCTGGGCTCACACGGAGACCGTGCAGACAGCCGTAAACGGCGCTGCAAGGCCCAAAAACCCCCCTCTAGGTTATCCTATGTAGTGTTTTTCCACAATTTAGCTGGAGACGGGTGGAAAAACACTAATAGGAAATTTGAGAAAAAATGTGCAGCAGGCTGCACTATGAGCAAAAAAGGACAACTGTGTGAGGCAGTGTGAACCCCCCCTGAGCTGAATACAACCGGGTATATGGCTGCACACAGACTACAGAGTGAGCTGCACACACACACACACAGAGAGACCTTGCAGAACGCTGTTAAAACAGCGCTGCAAGGCAAGAGCAAGGTGAACAGTGAAGAACACACAGCGTTTTGCTAAATTAGCCTTTGGAAAGGAAAATAAAGCAATTAGCTATCTCAACTGGCCCTCAGTTAAAACACAGCGTCCTGTCCCTAACTGAAATCACAGCAGAGTGAGCGCAAAATGGCGGCAGCGTCTTTTATAGTGCAGAGTGACATCATTTCAGCAGCCAATCACAGCCTTGCCAGTACTTACATGCCCACCATGCTAAACAGGATGTGCCCACACTTCCAATCATTCCTCATTGACTGCTGCGTTCAGTTTGAATTCTGGGAACTTCCGATTCCGGTATCCGATACGCGGGAAGTATCGGAATTCGGTATCGGAATTCCTATACCGCAAATATCGGCCGATACCCAATACTTGCGGTATCGGAATGCTCAACACTAGTGAGTCATCACTAATCTTAATATATACTTGAGAAAAAAGGGAATGGCAGCACTCACCAATCTTCTATGCAGGTTCCTTTATTGTGACAATATCTTCACGGCACGAGGGTGTACATACAAGGAAATGTGGCAGCTAAACGACGGCCGTTTCGCGTCCACCTGGCGCTTCAACGGGTTCAATGAGTGAACGGACGTGACGCCTGAAGTAGTGAGCACCGACGGTGCTCCTCCCTCCAGCCATCCTCCGCCCGCCCACGGTACAAAACTAGTTAAAAACAATTAAAAACAATACTGGTGAGTATAAGCATAATCTGTATGGATATAAAATACCCTAGTGTTACGTAGCACAGCAGACAAACAGAATCTACTGTCCTTATCTTGCTATTCTGGACGAAACAGTGCCTAATATAAACAACCAAGCTACTGCAGCTCCCCATCTACATCACAGTGATTAGGTGGACTATGGGTATCATCCCCTCCAATATCTCATTCCAGTTAATGGATTCACCCAAGCTTAACATAGCTAAACGCTCACACAGACTTTGTAATGCCGCTAGCGTGCATAATGTGCCAAGTAAATTGACGGATATGTTTAAAAAATGCACTAGTATCTTTAGTATACGACAGAATATGTGCCAGTAGTGGGCGTAACAACCAGTCTATATACTTAGAGAGCGGTTCTGTAAGGGACCCCACCCCCGACACAATCGGTCGGCCTGGTGGGTCCGTGATAGCCTTATGAATTTTAGGGACATGGTACCAGTGCAGCTTCATTGGGAACTCCGGCAGCATCTTTTCTGCTTTATTGAGTGAAAGGGCCTTGGGCTCTACGGAGCCGCGCCTGCACTACCTTGCGGCGGCATCTTAAGGAAGGACACGGAGCGAAGTATATTGTGGAGAAGTGAGAAACGAGATCACAGCAAAAAGGCGATAGAACCAGTAGGAGTCGTGCCTCGAAATCGGCAACATCCTACTGAGGCGGGTAGCCGGTGGCCGGAACGCCGAGGAAGTAACAGACTTCAAGCATTACTTCAAACAGCGGCAGGACAGTTAATTATAGGTTGGCTGTCTCACCTAAATCACCTAAGCAGACATAGGAGGCAATCGTGGGAGAGGGGCATCTCGAGGGTCCCAGAATAACTCCAGGTCTACCCGTCATACAGGTGCGTCCTAGCTATATCATCTGGGGGACGGAGAGAGAAAGAACAAATACGACAGTTGTGAGGACTATCCCGTGGTGCTCAGCAGGGAAGGACTACAACACACTAGTAGGTAGGCACTGATTTCCACCTGCAAAGGGAACTCTGGATGTGCCTTCGGACCGGCCGGTCTCAGCCAGCCCTGTTAGCAGTGCTCTGGATTGCGGATCCCAAAGTCTTCAGTAAAAAGGTAAAGAGACTGCACCCTTTGTGTCCCCGTTATTAACCGCGCCTCACATCATCACCACCTACACTACTGGGAAGCCCTGGGGAAGCACTTCACCTGTGGGAAGGTATTCCATCTAGCTGCTATAACATCACCCCAGTGGACCGTCAAGCAGCGTCGGTCACCCTGACAGAATACCACAGGTGGCGTCACGAACACTTGACAAACTTTCATCACCTTTCAATGGACGCCCCTTAGCAGGGTCACGGACCGGGTCTAGCCACCGTGACAACCCCAGGACCGATACAGAGAGGACCGGTACCGAGTACCCGGCGGCCCTGCGTCTGGGGGTGATCCATATGGTCTTGTTGATTAGGTTTTTATAAGTTTCAGACATTTGAGGCAATTTATTTTCATCGAACGTTACACTGGAAAAAGATGTGTGAAATGTAAGGCCACACGGATGTCATACGGATACATGGGTGAGAAAATATTGCATCATCACATTGCAAACACATTACACATAGATTACCATATGGAGAACACTCGTGCGACTCTCGGCACTGAGAAACAATTTTGTATATGTTTAGTGTGACTCCGGCATTACATGGTGAAAACATCTGTAGCATTAGCCAGACTTGACAATGATAACACTTGATTCTTAGAGTAGAAATTTTTTCCGTAGCACGTTATGCTGCAAGCATACCTCAAACCAAGTAGGGAAGCTGTTAGAAATGGGTGGGATTAAAATTATTAACAAACACTGTCTACCATATCTTTATTTTCTTTCTAAGCCAATGTTCATATGTTTAAACTAAAATGCTGATTATTAGGGATGGTAGTGCACTTCAAGTATCCTCCAGGTAAGTTAAGTAATATGACAGAGTGACGATGTGGTGCTAGGTATCATACCTTGGGAGGCTAGTCATCCTTAATCAACCTTTGTCATTTGCCTTCTTTAAATTTGCAAACTTTTGATGAAGTTGGTGGAGAATGTTAGCCACAAGCACATATAGGGAGGGTTACCTGGCAGCAAGATGCATTTGGAAGTACATTCTGTCCTGGACTGCATTCTCACATTTTAGTCTAGAGTATGCCATGCAGTAAGGAGAAGCTGCAGGGTCACAGAACGCAAAACAGATATAAGACACAGACAGGTTGTGTAGTGCTCTGAGCTACTACAGATAGTCAAGGAAAAGGAACATGTAGCTGTGCTAGACTATAGATGTAGATATAAGGTGAAAGACAATGGTAAATAAAGAGTAACTATATACAGTACAGACCAAAAGTTTGGACACACCTCATTTAAAGATTTTTCTGTATTTTCATGACTATAAAAATTGTACATTCACACTGAAGGCATCAAAACTATGAATTAACACATGTGGAATTATATACTTAACTAAAAAGTGTGAAACAACTGAAATTATGTCTTATATTCTAGGTTCTTCAAAGTAGCCACCTTTTGCTTTGATGACTGCTTTGCATACTTTTGGCATTCTCTTCATGAGCTTCAAGAGGTAGTCACCGGGAATGGTTTTCACTTCACAGGTGTGCCCTGTCAGGTTTAATAAGTGGGATTTCTTGCCTTAGAAATGGTGTTGGGACCATCAGTTGTGCAGAAGTCTGGTGGATACACAGCTGATAGTCCTACTGAATAGACTGTTAGAATTTGTATTATGGCAAGAAAAAAGCAGCAAAGTAAAGAAAAACGAGTGGCCATCATTACTTTAAGAAATGAAGGCCAATCAGTCTGAAAAATTGGGAAAACTTTGAAAGTGTCTCCAAGTGCAGTGGCAAAAACCATCAAGCGCTACAAAGAAACTGGCTCACATGAGGACTGCCCCAGGAAAGGAAGACCAAGAGTCACCTCTGCTTCTAAGGATAAGTTTATCCAAGTCACCAGCCTCAGAAGTCGCAGGTTAACAGCAGCTCAGATTAGAGACCAGGTCAATGCCACAAAGAATTCTATCAGCTCAACATCTCTGAAGGCAAAAGGGCCAACAAGTGCTAAGCATCTCTGGGAACTCCTTCAAGATTGTTGGAAGACCATTCCAGGTGACTACCTCTTGAAGCTCATCAAGAGAATGCCAAGAGTGTGCAAAGCCGTCATCAAAGCAAAAGATGGCTACGTTGAAGAACCTAAAATATAAGACATAATTTCAGTTGTTTCACACTTTTTTGTTAAGTATATAATTCCACATGTGTTAGTTCATAGTTTTGATGCCTTCAGTGTAAATATACAATTTTCATAGTCATGAAAATACAGAAAAATCTTTAAATGAGAAGATGTGTCCAAACTTTTGGTCTGTATTGTAGCTATTATAGCGCTATCATGTGAATGCAAACAATCCATCAAGTTAGCCAGTACCACTAGCAGTTATATTATGACCATCATAGAAAGTTGTATATAAAATATACCACTCACTAACATTGGTCATGGAATGTCAGCAAATTTAAAGGATTATTCTCAAGTTTTCTCTTGAGCAGCTTACAATGCTGCAGTATTAGTAGAACTATAAAGCTCAGCACAATCTACTGCAAAACATTCAGCTATCAATGGTTGGTTCTGAAGTCTACAATAGGGATAACAGTACATTTGAAAAACACATGTCTTAGGAAAGTGAGAGCACTGATGAGACCTTCTATGGAAGCAGCTAATGGTGGGGATGATGATTTAGCAACATTTAAAACAGTAGCTTGTCTGGCGTTGAGAGGGACTGAGGAGGAAGGAAGGAGGAGGTGAGCAAATTACTACTTCATAGAAATCAATAAGTTAGAGAGAGGTGGCTGAAATATTAGGCATAAATTTCTCTCCTGGAATGTAACTGCTGATCACACTCAGTCAGGCTCTAGTAGCCAAGCACCATGGAAACAAACTGTACACTATGTAAAATAAAAACTCACTCAGCAGGAGAATGAAAGCAGAAAAAGCAAGTCAGATGCAAACTTTTTTTTCATGCTGTTTAACTTCCCTACAGCAACTTAATAACTTGAGAATACACCTTTAATCAGGATTTAGGGGCAGAATTTTGTCCTAAATTAACTCATTACATTTTGTGAAGTTGGCCTCACTAGCAGCCTACTATCCCTGCATTTGACAATGTTTCATTTCCACAGCCTTCTCAGAGTTGCAAAGTATAAGGTTAGTGAGACATATGTAGCAGCTGGGTGAAAGCAAAATAGGAAAAAGGTAACATGTCAGATTTATACCTATGCTAAAGTGTACACAGAGAGGGGAAATGATTCCCCACAGATAAAATTGATACGCGATGGGTCAGATGATAGCTATAGTGAAGAAATGGTACAAGGAGAGTGTGTAAGGACTTGGGAGGCATAAACTGTAA
The DNA here is from genome assembly GCF_032444005.1 of Ranitomeya imitator. Lineage (NCBI taxonomy): Eukaryota > Metazoa > Chordata > Amphibia > Anura > Dendrobatidae > Ranitomeya > Ranitomeya imitator. The sequence goes on along the minus strand of NC_091282.1, from coordinate 809,629,047 downwards.
CCAAACACATGAACTAGTTCAGAAACTAGGAGATTTGCAGATTTCAAATCGTATTTTAGGCCAAGTTCACCACTCTGTCAGTATTTGATCAGTATTTTGCATCAGTATTTGTAAGCCTAAACCAGGAGTGGAACAAATAGAGGAAAAGTATAATAGAAACATATGCATCACTTCTGTATTTATCACCCACTCCTGGTTTGGGCTTACAAATACTGATGTAAATGCTGACTAAATACTGAACGTGTGAACGTGGCCTCAGAATGTAAGAATATAAGGAAACCGGCTCGGACTGACCCACAGAGTAAAAGTGAATCCAAAGGTTGGACTTCATGCTGAAGCGGGGCCCCCATCCTTTATACAGTGTATTCAAAAACTCGGCACTCAACTTAAATAAACAAGTGGTGGTTTGTTGTCCCCTGTAGTAGCAAAACGTTTCGGTCTTACTTCAGACCTTCTTCAGTTACTACATAGAGGTTACAGAAAGAAAAAAATAATAATAAACTAAATAAAGTATATACAGACATCAAAAGTCAATTATGGTCAATTTTGATAGAGGTAGAAAGATGATGACAAGCTTCGGTACCTGCGCAACATAAACTCATATAGTAGGCAATAACATAAACAGTGACGGGAGATATTGCGGACTGAACTGTGTTGATGGTGAAAAAAAAGGTGGTAATTAAGATATAGCCACACATACCAGATAACCGTACGTCTATTGAGTTGGATCAACTGATAGGTTCAGCATGACAAAGCTTGATCTGAAGAGATATATGTGAAAAACGATCACATTCCAAAGAGTGGATTCTAAGGGACGTTTTGTGCCATATATAGAGTGAACATACCAGTCTGTCTATCCATCAAGCTTGAGGTTGGTAAAGATGTGGAGCCTGCGGAATGATGTAATATTTTAAGTGTCCCGTTTTCCGGCGTATGAGGGTGGTGTCAAAGTGACTAGCAGTCCGTCCAGTAACTAACCTGAAAAAATAGCAAACTGGACATCATATTACACAAAACCCCCAAAATGGTCTGGATCAAAATTGTTTGCATCCTAAATTTAACATTTGGTTGCACACCCTTTGGAATAAATAACTGCAATCAATCACTTCTTATACCCATCAACAAGCATCTTACACCTCTCAACTGGAATTTTGGACCACTTTTCTTTTGAAAATTGCGCCAGCTCTCTCATATTTGAAGGGTGTCAATAATTCTGTTCTTTCCCATTTTGGGGTTTTGTGTAAAATTATGTCCAATTTGCCTTTTCTTTTTTTTCTGCTTTTTTTTTTAGTTGTTCAAATACACACAAATGAAATAAACATATGTATAACAAAATGTGTAATTGGAATAATTTTCTGGGAGATATACTCCATTTTATGGAACAATTTCAAGGGTGTCAACACTTTTGGCCATGACTGTATATTGTGTAAAGCCCTCTAATGTTGACCTCTGAGAATAGCAGGTTTTAGACAATGTGTGGACCTCATCAGTAGTTTGCACAATACACTTGAATCAAATCACTATACACAGAAAAGGCGGCATTTAATGAGACATTTAACTACCCAGTTTATTAAATAGAAGAAGGTACAGTGGGGCAAAAAAGTATTTAGTCAGTCAGCAATAGTGCAAGTTCCACCACTTAAAAAGATGAGAGGCGTCTGTAATTTACATCATAGGTAGACCTCAACTATGGGAGACAAACTGAGAAAAAAAAATCCAGAAAATCACATTGTCTGTTTTTTTAACATTTTATTTGCATATTATGGTGGAAACTAAGTATTTGGTCAGAAACAAAATTTCATCTCAATACTTTGTAATATATCCTTTGTTGGCAATGACAGAGGTCAAACGTTTTCTGTAAGTCTTCACAAGGTTGCCACACACTGTTGTTGGTATGTTGGCCCATTCCTCCATGCAGATCTCCTCTAGAGCAGTGATGTTTTTGGCTTTTCGCTTGGCAACACGGACTTTCAATTCCCTCCAAAGGTTTTCTATAGGGTTGAGATCTGGAGACTGGCTAGGCCACTCCAGGACCTTGAAATGCTTCTTACGAAGCCACTCCTTCGTTGCCCTGGCGGTGTGCTTTGGATCATTGTCATGTTGAAAGACCCATCCACGTTTCATCTTCAATGCCCTTGCTGATGGAAGGAGGTTTGCACTCAAAATCTCACGATACATGGCCCCATTCATTCTTTCATGTACCCGGATCAGTCGTCCTGGCCCCTTTGCAGAGAAACAGCCCCAAAGCATGATGTTTCCACCACCATGCTTTACAGTAGGTATGGTGTTTGATGGATGCAACTCAGTATTCTTTTTCCTCCAAACACGACAAGTTGTGTTTCTACCAAACAGTTCCAGTTTGGTTTCATCAGACCATAGGACATTCTCCCAAAACTCCTCTGGATCATCCAAATGCTCTCTAGCAAACTTCAGACGGGCCCGGACATGTACCGGCTTAAGCAGTGGGACACGTCTGGCACTGCAGGATCTGAGTCCATGGTGGCGTAGTGTGTTACTTATGGTAGGCCTTGTTACATTGGTCCCAGCTCTCTGCAGTTCATTCACTAGGTCCCCCCGCGTGGTTCTGGGATTTTTGCTCACCGTTGTTGTGATCATTCTGACCCCACGGGGTGGGATTTTGCGTGGAGCCCCAGATCGAGGGAGATTATCAGTGGTCTTGTATGTCTTCCATTTTCTAATTATTGCTCCCACTGTTGATTTCTTCACTCCAAGCTGGTTGGCTATTGCAGATTCAGTCTTCCCAGCCTGGTGCAGGGCTACAATTTTGTTTCTGGTGTCCTTTGACAGCTCTTTGGTCTTCACCATAGTGGAGTTTGGAGTCAGACTGTTTGAGGGTGTGCACAGGTGTCTTTTTTATACTGATAACAAGTTTAAACAGGTGCCATTACTACAGGTAATGAGTGGAGGAAAGAGGAGACTCTTAAAGAAGAAGTTACAGGTCTGTGAGAGCCAAAAAAACTTAATTGTTTGTTTCTGACCAAATACTTATTTTCCACCATAATATGCAAAAAAAAATGATAAAAAAACAGACAATGTGATTTTCTGGATTTTTTTTTCTCAGTTTGTCTCCCATAGTTGAGGTCTACTTATGATGTAAATTACAGACGCCTCTCATCTTTTTAAGTGGTGGAACTTGCACTATTGCTGACTGACTAAATACTTTTTTGCCCCACTGTACATTTGTGAATGTCCATCAGAGTAAATGTTACTAGTGGGCTCTTGGAATACAAGTCCGAAACTGTAAAGAAACAGAAGACTATATACGGTGCTTTGATATGGCCAGAGGAAAGATTCCATAGAAACTTGTGTAAAAATAAAAATTATGTGACAAACTGAAAAACTTGTTTAACAAGTGAGAGCATTACTTTGGAAACTTTTTTGGTGTAAAACGTTGAAAATTGTTATCACTTACCTCAGCATACTGTAGAATTGTATGAGTGTAAATATATACAGCGGGTGAAATAATTATTGAACACCAATTTTCTAAGTAAATATATTCCTAAAGGTGCTATTGACATGTAATTCTCATCAGATGTCAGTAACAACCCATTCAATCCACACACGCATAGAAATCAAACCGTAACTGTCCATAAATTAAGTTACCACAAATTGATTGACATTTTGAGCCAAAAATGGCCACTAATAACAGCAAAAAACAGGTCTTGCTTAATCCCAGATGACTAGTCTGAATCCCCGGGAGCTCTAGAAAGGGTATCTGTATCTGAGACTATTCAAAGAGCACAGAGGTAGTTTTCCTTGTAACAATGCAGAACAGAATGGACATATTTTGGATGTGAATCTACTGTACATAAGGACAAAACACTAAAATGTTGCCAATGTTCACTACTACACAAACATAAAGGAGTTTTCGGAAAAATACCATTGACAAATTCCTGAAAGATAGCTAGGGCATAACTGAGACCAAATGGTATCACTAGATAATGAAAATGTTCATCAAACCTGTTGAAAGCAGTCTTACACTATACTCCCTCAGAGATATGAATCACATTATATTCTTCTCTATGATTTTGTGAAAACCTTTAACCCCTCTAATTCTAGCAAATAGTTCATAAATTACAGGAAGCTGGCACTTATTCCTGACAGTGATTCAATTCAGTTGACTTTGTTCAAGGCATTATGAAATCTGAAGATTACCAAAGGATTTTGAGTCACAATTCAACCATTTTTTTTTCTTGGCAATAAAATGCAACTCCTTCAGATAAACCGTGTTGAAGATGAATCCACTCTTCAGTTTTAACTAATACAGAAAGATATTGCCTATGCCTTGGGGGGTAATATGGGGGTTACCCTGTCTTGAAAATCAATAGCACCATGCAGTAGATCAATGGGCAATCATATGGTTCACGTGGTGGCAAATTTTAAAACATATTTGCTGTATGCATCAGCAAAGCTTGGAATATGGTTCAGGCAATTCAGACTAATCTTGTACCTGTGATTGACTAATAAATTACCGTAATAAATAACATGCATGCAACGAGCATGGCATTGCTTACTGGCCAGAGTTCCAGTCTTTGACTGGTGCATGTTTTTTTTTTCAATCAGATCCATTTATATTTAAAGATTTTCTAATATTTTTCAGTAATATAGACACAAAAATAAAACAACCAAAAGACCACAGAGTAAAGTCTTAAAGTGTCCCACCCACCAAGTCCAATCTAGAGTGAATGTCAAGAGAGAGAGTCCAGTCTTTAGAGATCCAAAAGGAAGATTATAAAGAGTAATCCCCAATCAATTGATACAAAGAAGCATTACAACCTTTGAAAGACTGCTCAAAGAAATTGCCAATATGCACCACATAGACTCTGTGATTGAGATCCTGACATCTAGCCAGGGAAGCAGCACCATTTGACTTTTTCAATGCAAAATTGGCTGCAATTGAGATAGGACGCCATGTCACTTTTGCAGAGCCCCTGATGTGCCTAAACAGTAGAAACCCCCCGCAAGTGACACCATTTTGGAAACTAGACCCCCCCCCCCAAGGAACTAGATGTGTGGTGAGCACTTTGAACTCCCAAGTGCTTCACAGAAGTTTATGACGTAGAGCCGTGAAAATAAAAAATCATATTTATGGATTACAGTGTGGGACAGAACGACCGATAGATATGGTATATTGTTGTTTTTTATTTTTGGTTTATTATAGGAGAACGAGGGCTTTGGTGCAATTAGGCATTAGGTAAGTATTACTGTGTTTATTATTTTTAAATAAAAAAGTAAAACTTTAGTTTTTCTCCAATAAAAGAATTTATTCCGGCTGTGCCTTTATTTATGGTGTTCACTAAAGGGGTTAACTAGTGGGGCAATTTTATAGGCTGAGTCGTTGCGGACACGGTGATACCAAATATGTGTACTTTTATTGGTTATATTTTTTTTCATTCAAAAATGTATTTAGAGAGAATATATTTTGATTTTTCTGAATATATATACATATATTATTATTATTATTATTATTTATTATTATAGCGCCATTTATTCCATGGCGCTTTACATGTGAGGAGGGGTATACATAATAAAACAAGTACAATAATCTTGAAAAATACAAGTCACAACTGGTACAGGAGGAGAGAGGACCCTGCCCGAGAGGGCTCACAATCTACAAGGGATGGGTGAGGATACAGTAGGTGAGGGTAGAGCTGGCCGTGCAGCGGTTTGGTCAATCGGTGGTTACTGCAGGTTGTAGGCTTGTCGGAAGAGGTGGGTCTTCAGGTTCTTTTTGAAGGAATTATATATATATATATATATATATAATTTTTTACAATTATTTAATTTTTTTTAAACTTTTTTCTAACTTTTTTACTTAGTTGCACTATGGGACAATCATTTTTTGAAGGCTGATCACTTTTATAGCATGGAGATGAAGCAGCATCTCCATGCCATAGAAACTGTCAGCTCTGCACTGACAGAGAGACTTGCTGATCATGCATTGTGCATGATTAGCAAGTTTCCTAGCTCTGGTGACCCGTATTTCGTCATGACAACATCGAGTCACCATGGCAATGGTCGGGACCCCGAATCACGCCGCGGGGTCTCCAGAGGTGCTGTCAGCCCTCTGTCGGCTTCCGGAATGATGCGATCATGTTCTATCGCAGCATTTTGGGGGTTAAAGTGCCGGGAGTGGTCTGTAACCGCTCATGGCACCTAGTATCGGGTGTCAGCTGTCAGAATCAGCTGACACCCAGTGACGATCGCCCGGGCACACCCCGTAATATTCCGTCCATGGTCAAATAAGCCCAAGTCACAAGGACGGAATATTATCTAAGGATGGGAATGCTTTTTTGTGGTTTGTAGTATCTTGATAGTAGGGGTTAGGTTTGAATTTGGGGTCTTGCTTTTCTTCAGAGGCGTAGCTAGGGCTTGGGTTCAGGGGGTTGAAACTTCTCAGTGGGCCCGTAACCAGGTAACCTTGATTGCAACTGGGTTATGCACCCTAATAGTGGAGAGAACCTCAGCAGATGACCACGCTGTTGCTGAAAATAATCTCTATAAAGACCAATATTAATTTTACCGCCATATGGTCAGTGGTAAATAGTGATATCAGTCCTACAGAACATATAAGAGATCACAGCCCAGATACATATGACTTACCGCTGACGTTCTTTCTGATGGAGTCATTCACTTTTCTGTATCTGAGACTATTCAAAGAGCACAGAGGTAGTTTTCCTTGTAACAATGCAGAACAGAATGGACATATTTTGGATGTGAATCTACTGTACATAAGGACAAAACACTAAAATGTTGCCAATGTTCACTACTACACAAACATAAAGGAGTTTTCGGAAAAATACCATTGACAAATTCCTGAAAGATAGCTAGGGCATAACTGAGACCAAATGGTATCACTAGATAATGAAAATGTTCATCAAACCTGTTGAAAGCAGTCTTACACTATACTCCCTCAGAGATATGAATCACATTATATTCTTCTCTATGATTTTGTGAAAACCTTTAACCCCTCTAATTCTAGCAAATAGTTCATAAATTACAGGAAGCTGGCACTTATTCCTGACAGTGATTCAATTCAGTTGACTTTGTTCAAGGCATTATGAAATCTGAAGATTACCAAAGGATTTTGAGTCACAATTCAACCATTTTTTTTTCTTGGCAATAAAATGCAACTCCTTCAGATAAACCGTGTTGAAGATGAATCCACTCTTCAGTTTTAACTAATACAGAAAGATATTGCCTATGCCTTGGGGGGTAATATGGGGGTTACCCTGTCTTGAAAATCAATAGCACCATGCAGTAGATCAATGGGCAATCATATGGTTCACGTGGTGGCAAATTTTAAAACATATTTGCTGTATGCATCAGCAAAGCTTGGAATATGGTTCAGGCAATTCAGACTAATCTTGTACCTGTGATTGACTAATAAATTACCGTAATAAATAACATGCATGCAACGAGCATGGCATTGCTTACTGGCCAGAGTTCCAGTCTTTGACTGGTGCATGTTTTTTTTTTCAATCAGATCCATTTATATTTAAAGATTTTCTAATATTTTTCAGTAATATAGACACAAAAATAAAACAACCAAAAGACCACAGAGTAAAGTCTTAAAGTGTCCCACCCACCAAGTCCAATCTAGAGTGAATGTCAAGAGAGAGAGTCCAGTCTTTAGAGATCCAAAAGGAAGATTATAAAGAGTAATCCCCAATCAATTGATACAAAGAAGCATTACAACCTTTGAAAGACTGCTCAAAGAAATTGCCAATATGCACCACATAGACTCTGTGATTGAGATCCTGACATCTAGCCAGGGAAGCAGCACCGTTTGACTTTTTCAATGCAAAATTGGCTGCAATTGAGATAGGACGCCATGTCACTTTTGCAGAGCCCCTGATGTGCCTAAACAGTAGAAACCCCCCGCAAGTGACACCATTTTGGAAACTAGACCCCCCCCCCAAGGAACTAGATGTGTGGTGAGCACTTTGAACTCCCAAGTGCTTCACAGAAGTTTATGACGTAGAGCCGTGAAAATAAAAAATCATATTTATGGATTACAGTGTGGGACAGAACGACCGATAGATATGGTATATTGTTGTTTTTTATTTTTGGTTTATTATAGGAGAACGAGGGCTTTGGTGCAATTAGGCATTAGGTAAGTATTACTGTGTTTATTATTTTTAAATAAAAAAGTAAAACTTTAGTTTTTCTCCAATAAAAGAATTTATTCCGGCTGTGCCTTTATTTATGGTGTTCACTAAAGGGGTTAACTAGTGGGGCAATTTTATAGGCTGAGTCGTTGCGGACACGGTGATACCAAATATGTGTACTTTTATTGGTTATATTTTTTTTCATTCAAAAATGTATTTAGAGAGAATATATTTTGATTTTTCTGAATATATATACATATATATATATATATATATATATATATATATATATATATATATATATATAATTTTTTACAATTATTTAATTTTTTTTAAACTTTTTTCTAACTTTTTTACTTAGTTGCACTATGGGACAATCATTTTTTGAAGGCTGATCACTTTTATAGCATGGAGATGAAGCAGCATCTCCATGCCATAGAAACTGTCAGCTCTGCACTGACAGAGAGACTTGCTGATCATGCATTGTGCATGATTAGCAAGTTTCCTAGCTCTGGTGACCCGTATTTCGTCATGACAACATCGAGTCACCATGGCAATGGTCGGGACCCCGAATCACGCCGCGGGGTCTCCAGAGGTGCTGTCAGCCCTCTGTCGGCTTCCGGAATGATGCGATCATGTTCTATCGCAGCATTTTGGGGGTTAAAGTGCCGGGAGTGGTCTGTAACCGCTCATGGCACCTAGTATCGGGTGTCAGCTGTCAGAATCAGCTGACACCCAGTGACGATCGCCCGGGCACACCCCGTAATATTCCGTCCATGGTCAAATAAGCCCAAGTCACAAGGACGGAATATTATCTAAGGATGGGAATGCTTTTTTGTGGTTTGTAGTATCTTGATAGTAGGGGTTAGGTTTGAATTTGGGGTCTTGCTTTTCTTCAGAGGCGTAGCTAGGGCTTGGGTTCAGGGGGTTGAAACTTCTCAGTGGGCCCGTAACCAGGTAACCTTGATTGCAACTGGGTTATGCACCCTAATAGTGGAGAGAACCTCAGCAGATGACCACGCTGTTGCTGAAAATAATCTCTATAAAGACCAATATTAATTTTACCGCCATATGGTCAGTGGTAAATAGTGATATCAGTCCTACAGAACATATAAGAGATCACAGCCCAGATACATATGACTTACCGCTGACGTTCTTTCTGATGGAGTCATTCACTTTTCATGTCTTTTCCATCTGGCCTAGACCAACATGACAACTTCTATCAGCCGTGACTTTGCTGCAGAGAATACAAAGACACATTTCACTTCTCACATTTGTAGCACTGTCCTTAATGAGACTATTCTAAATGCAAATTTGTATATAAAATTTCCCAGAGGAGCTTTGCGCGGCGAAAAGCCTCCTTACCTTGATAAGCCAGAGCTGGTATGTCACTCTCACCAAGAAGAAACTTTACTCCTTAGACTCCAGTCCAGAGCTTCTCACCTAGCCAAATTAGATCTCTTACTTTGCACTGACGAGGGCCAATAGCCCGAAACACCGTGTCTGCAAACTGAGATTCTGATTTGGCTTTTATCCTAAGTCTCGTTAAATGCAAGACTCGTTAAAGGGTTGATTGTGACTTGTAGGATCGCTATTTAACACATTCAGTATTTAGGCAGCGCTTTGGATGCAGCACATGTCCGCTCTGTCCAAAGCGCTGCCGGCTTTTGAACGCAGCTGATTCTGCATGTGTTCACTGAACCATGTGGAATCACTGCATCCTATACATTGGACCGTGTTATTTAACTTGCGGAGACGGTGTGTCTCCGCAAGATAAATTGACATGTGCGGTCTGGAAACATGCACTGCATGTCCGTTTACGCAGGGTTGCCGGAGGAACAACCCGCAGCGTTTACTGACCGTGGAAACATACCCTTAGACCCCAGCCTCTCACCTAGCCAAATCATATCTCATACTTTGCACTGATGAGGGCCAATAACCTGAAACACCATGTCTGCAAACAGAGATTCTGACTTTTATCTTGTCATACTGCAAGACTTGTTAAAGTGTTGATTGTGACTTGTAGGATCGCTACTTCCAACAAGTGGCACTAGAGAGTTCAAGTCCTCTTTCTCTCTGAAGAGGCAATTTGCATATATGTCTCACGCTGTGAGGGTCTTGAGTAAGGGAGAAGGGCTTCAAATTATCCCTGGAACTGGGACTCTATCCCTGTCCCGGGGGTATTCTTGAAGGTAGAGAGACCAGGGTCTCTGACCTCACTAGGGGTGGGCTGGGTCGGGTGGCAGATAGGCCAATGCCCCCCAGGCCACTCCCCCAGCAGCTGTACAGGGCTGGCCGCACAGCAAATTGTTCGCGCCCGTGTCTGCTGTACAGTCTATGATGCGTCCAGCAGCAGACACAGCTGCCCGCACCACAGTCCTAACACGCCGGGGCCGGGAGCTGTGCCTGGCCATCTAACATTGACGGCTGCGCAGCTCCCACTCCCTCCATGTACAGAGAGTCTTTCCGGGTCAAGTGTCGGGCGTGTGCGATGACGTCACACATGCCAAATTGTACCGGACGCTGGAAGCAGAGAGGCGCTGCTGGGGAGCGACTGTGAGGTAAGTATGGAAAACTTTTTATATATATATATATATATATATATACAGTGGGGCAAAAAAGTATTTAGTCAGTCAGCAATAGTGCAAGTTCCACCACTTAAAAAGATGAGAGGCGTCTGTAATTTACATCATAGGTAGACCTCAACTATGGGAGACAAACTGAGAAAAAAAAATCCAGAAAATCACATTGTCTGTTTTTTTAACATTTTATTTGCATATTATGGTGGAAAATAAGTATTTGGTCAGAAACAAAATTTCATCTCAATACTTTGTAATATATCCTTTGTTGGCAATGACAGAGGTCAAACGTTTTCTGTAAGTCTTCACAAGGTTGCCACACACTGTTGTTGGTATGTTGGCCCATTCCTCCATGCAGATCTCCTCTAGAGCAGTGATGTTTTTGGCTTTTCGCTTGGCAACACGGACTTTCAACTCTCTCCAAAGGTTTTCTATAGGGTTGAGATCTGGAGACTGGCTAAGCCACTCCGGGACCTTGAAATGCTTCTTACGAAGCCACTCCTTCGTTGCCCTGGCGGTGTGCTTTGGATCATTGTCATGTTGAAAGACCCAGCCACGTTTCATCTTCAATGCCCTTGCTGATGGAAGGAGGTTTGCACTCAAAATCTCACGATACATGGCCCCATTCATTCTTTCATGTACCCGGATCAGTCGTCCTGGCCCCTTTGCAGAGAAACAGCCCCAAAGCATGATGTTTCCACCACCATGCTTTACAGTAGGTATGGTGTTTGATGGATGCAACTCAGTATTCTTTTTCCTCCAAACACGACAAGTTGTGTTTCTACCAAACAGTTCCAGTTTGGTTTCATCAGACCATAGGACATTCTCCCAAAACTCCTCTGGATCATCCAAATGCTCTCTAGCAAACTTCAGACGGGCCCGGACATGTACTGGCTTAAGCAGTGGGACACATCTGGCACTGCAGGATCTGAGTCCATGGTGGCATAGTGTGTTACTTATGGTAGGCCTTGTTACATTGGTCCCAGCTCTCTGCAGTTCATTCACTAGGTCCCCCCGCGTGGTTCTGGGATTTTTGCTCGCCGTTCTTGTGATCATTCTGACCCCACGGGGTGGGATTTTGCGTGGAGCCACAGATCGAGGGAGATTATCAGTGGTCTTGTATGTCTTCCATTTTCTAATTATTGCTCCCACTGTTGATTTCTTCACTCCAAGCTGGTTGGCTATTGCAGATTCAGTCTTCCCAGCCTGGTGCACGGCTACAATTTTGTTTCTGGTGTCCTTTGACAGCTCTTTGGTCTTCACCATAGTGGAGTTTGGAGTCAGACTGTTTGAGGGTGTGCACAGGTGTCTTTTTATACTGATAACAAGTTTAAACAGGTGCCATTACTACAGGTAATGAGTGGAGGAAAGAGGAGACTCTTAAAGAAGAAGTTACAGGTCTGTGAGAGCCAGAAATCTTGATTGTTTGTTTCTGACCAAATACTTATTTTCCACCATAATATGCAAAAAAAATGATAAAAAAACAGACAATGTGATTTTCTGGATTTTTTTTTCTCAGTTTGTCTCCCATAGTTGAGGTCTACCTATGATGTAAATTACAGACGCCTCTCATCTTTTTAAGTGGTGGAACTTGCACTATTGCTGACTGACTAAATACTTTTTTGCCCCACTGTATATATATATCTATATAATGAATTCAGTGGATGAGGGTAACTGCAAGTTATAATGTGGGGGTGTATGGGGGGCTGCACATGATGGAGTTTGGTTTGGGGGATAAAGGAGACTGCACCTGATGGGGTGGGGGGGGGTAAATAGGGCTGCACATGATGAAGTGCGGGGAGTGGGGCTGCGCATGATGAAATGGGGGAGTGTGGAGCTGTACATGATGGAGTGTGGCTGCACATGATGGAGTGGGGCTGCACATGATGGAGTGGGGCTGCCTGAACATGATGGAGGTGGGATGCACATGATGGAGTGGGGGAGTGGGGCTGCACATGATGAAGTGGGGGGAGTGGGGCTGCACATGATGGAGTGAGGAAGTTGGGCTGCACATGATGGAGTGGGGCTGCACATGATGGAGTGGAGGGAGTTGGGTTGTTCATGATGAAGGGGGAGTGGGGCTGCACATGAAGTTGGGGTAAAGGGGACTGCAAATGATGAAGGGGGAGTGGGCTGCACACGAAGTGGGGGAGTAAGGCGGACTGCACATGATGAAGTGGGGGAGTAAGGCAGATTGCACATGATAAAGTGGGGGAAGTGGGGCTGCACATGATGGAGTGGGGCTGCCTGCAAATGATGGAGTGGGGGGAGTGGGGCTGCCCATGATGAAGTGGAGGGAGTAGGGAGTTGCGTTGTACATGATAAAGGGGGAGTGGGGCTGCACATGAAGTGTGGGATAAAGGGGACTGCACTTGATGAAAGGGAAGTGGGGCTGCACACGAAGTGGGGGATAAGTGGAACTGTACATGATGAAGTGAGGGGAGTAATGGGGATTGCACATGATAAAATGGGGGGAGTGTGGCTGCACATGATAAAATTGGTGTAAGGGAGACTGCACATGAAGTGGGGGGTAAGAGGGACTGCACATGAAGTGGGGGTAAGGAGGACTGCACATGATGTGGGGGTAAGGGGCACTGCACATGATGTCTGGGGGGTAAGGGGGACTGCACATGATGAAGGGGAGTGGGGCACAAGAAAGGGGGCTAAGGGGGACTGCGCATGATCAAGTGGGTTAGTAAGGGGGACTGCACATGATGAAGTGTCTGAGGGGGTACTGCACATGATGAAATGGAAGGGGGATAGGGGGCTGCAAATGATGAAGGGGCACTGCAGATGAAGTGAGGGGGTGATAGGGGACTGCAATGGATGAATTCAGTGTGAGTGATGGGGCACAGCAATTTAATTGAAGGTGGGGAGAGCAAATGATGATGTCACGCTGCAGCAATGCAGATATGTGCAGACTCCACGAGGGGGAGTGGGTGAGAGTAAAAAAGGTCGCACTTGCCACACCAAAGCAAAGTGCAAGCTGCACCGTGCCACCAGGTGGCGACAGAGAGTGGTCAAAACGAGCCAAGTCAGTAACGGTCGATAAGCGTATAGTTTAAAGGAGAAAACTGAACTCGTAATCAAAATACAAGCTGAGGGTCAGAACCAGCCAGGAGCAAAGGTACCGGAGACGTGAGACAGAGAACGGAGTCAGAGTAATCCAGTAGGTCAAAAGCCAGACAGACGTAAGGTAACAAAGACGGGAGACAGGAGACGAAGTCAGAGTTCAAGCCGAGTCAAAAAACGGAGGGGATACACACCAGAGTCACACTAGGTCAAGAATAGGAGACAGGTCAGGCACCGGTAAGGGAGGTCAGAGGCAAAAGGAACATTGGGGTCTAACAGGTTATCAGCCCCAGCAAGCCCAAAACTATCACTGACACAAGCTGCTAGCAAGAGCACCAAGAAATAAATCAAACCACTCCCAAATCAGAGAGGCAGAAATAGTTAACCCCATCATGACCAGGCCGGAGTAGGATAAACAAAGCAAACTCCGACCCGGATCATGACAGATAAATTGAAGGTGGGGGCTGGGGAGAGCAAATGATCTAGGGGGAGAACAAATAATGAATTTTGAGCGTGGGGGAGTAAATGATGTATCGAATATGGGGTAGAGCAGTTGATAATGTATAGAGGGTGGGAGAGAAAGACATGACAATGAATTGGGGAGGGAGGGGCATGTAAATATAATGAATCGAGGTTAGGGTTAGAGTGGGAGGTACATAGTAGGGGGTGTTGAGGATGAAATTACTGGTAATGAATTGAGGCAAAGAGTGCTGGATGAAAAAGGAAAGCAAAGATGAAGGACTTCAGCTAGAGACGTCACTGGTGAGTCAGTGTGTTACCTGTTCCCTGACAATATACACTGTATACTATATACAGAGATCCTGAGTATAATGTCACTGTCAGTGGTGATTACTGTTTTACCTGCACTATATACAGAGCTCCTGTGTACATTATCATCGGTGATCATTGTATTTCCTGTACACTGACACTTTATAGAGAGTTCCTATGCATAATGTCACTGGTGATCACTGTATTAGGCTGGTTTCACATTTGCGTTTTTTTTGGGTGCGTTTTTGCGGTAAAAAACGCAAAAAAATGCATGGTGAAAAAACGCATGTAAACGCGTGCAAACGCTGCGTTTTTTTGATGCATGCGTTTTTGCATGTGGTGAAAAAAACGCGGCGTTTTGACGCGTTTACATGCGTTTTTTCATGCGTTTGCGTTTTTTAAACGCATGCTGAGAAATGTGTGACAGCTGCCAATCATCAAAATAAAGTAAAAAACCCACTTGTTATGACCTGGTGGTTAGGAGCACCAGGAATGACCTGATGGTTAAACTCACAGGACAAGCTCTGGGAAGTGGGAACTTTGCTGACCGCAATCCCTAATCCTATTACACACACTAGAAATAGCCGTGGAGCGTACCTAACAGGCCTAGATGCCTCGGACACAGCCTAAGAACTAGCTAGCCCTAGAGATAGAAAATAAAGCCTACCTTGCCTCAGAGAAATTTCCCCAAAGGAAAAGGCAGCCCCCCACAAATATTAACTGTGAGTTAAGATGAAAGTCACAAACACAGAAATGAAACAGGTTTAGCAAAGGGAGGCCAGACTAACTAAATAGACAGAGGATAGGAAAGGTATCTTTGCGGTCAGCACAAAACTACAAAAGACCACGCAGAGTGTGCAAAAAGACCCCCGCACCGACTCACGGTGCGGAGGCGCCACCCTGCATCCCAGAGCTTCCAGCTAGCAAGACAAAATCATGAAAGCAAGCTGGACTAGAAAACCATGAACAGAAAATAACAAACGGGGACTTAGCTTCTTGCAGGAAGAGACAGGTCTCCAGAAGATCCAAGAGCGAACTGAACCAGCACAGGAACATTAACAGCTGGCCTGGAGTAACGATCTGAGTGGAGTTAAATAGAGCAGCCAACCAAAGGATAAACCACGTCACCTGTGTAAGGAACCTCAGAAGCAGCAGCTTCACTCACAGCCACCAGAGGGAGTCCATGGACAGAACTCGCCGAAGTACCATTCACGACCACAGGAGGGAGTTCAACAACAGAATTCACAACAGTACCCCCCCCTTGAGGAGGGGTCACCGAACCCTCACCAGAGCCCCCAGGCCGATCAGGATGAGCCAAATGAAAGGCACGAACTAGATCGGCAGCATGAACATCAGAGGCAAAAACCCAGGAATTATCTTCCTGACCATAACCCTTCCACTTGACCATGTACTGGAGTTTCCGTCTCGAAACACGAGAATCCAAAATCTTCTCCACCACATACTCCAACTCCCCCTCGACCAACACCGGGGCAGGAGGATCAACGGAGGGAACCATAGGCGCCACGTATCTCCGCAACAACGACCTATGGAACACATTATGGATGGCAAAAGAAGCTGGAGGGTCCAAACAAAATGACACAGGATTAAGAACTTCAGAAATCTTATATGGCCCAATGAAACGAGGCTTAAACTTAGGAGAGGAAACCTTCATAGGAACATGGCGAGATGACAACCAAACCAAATCCTCAACACGAAGTCGGGGACCAACACAGCGCCGGCGGTTAGCAAAACGTTGAGCCTTCTCCTGGGACAATGTCAAATTGTCCACCACATGAGTCCAAATCTGCTGCAACCTGTCCACCACGGTATCCACACCAGGACAGTCCGAAGGCTCAACCTGCCCTGAAGAGAAACGAGGATGGAAATCAGAATTACAGAAAAAAGGAGAAACTAAAGTAAATAACTGCAAGAGAAGTATGCTGCCTTCCAGGTGCGATGATCAAGGATGTGACCGATAGGATACCAAAGCTCTTCAGCTCCAAGGACGTCCACCCATTTCTTCTGATACATGTTGGCACCAATGACACGGCAAGGAAGGACCTACCGACAATCTGCAAGGACTTTGAAGAGTTGGGGAAGAAAGTAAAGGAACTGGATGCACAGGTAGTTTTTTCTTCTATCCTTCCAGTAGACGGGCATGGCACCAGGAGATGGAACAGGATCCTTGATGCAAACAACTGGCTAAGACGATGGTGCAGACAACAAGGATTTGGATTCCTGGACCACGGTGTGAATTACTGGTATGATGGACTCCTCGCCAGAGACGGACTACACCTCAACAAACCTGGGAAACACACATTCGCCAGAAGACTCGCTACACTCATCAGGAGGGCGTTAAACTAGAAGAAGAGGGGACGGGAAGAAAAACATTAGACTCGAACAAAGACGACCCAGGAAAACATACTCAGAAGGGAGGTAAGAACATTTCTAAAACAATCCACAGTGAGGAGATTGGAACAAAACAAAATCCTCTAAACTGCATGCTCGCAAACGCCAGAAGCCTGACAAACAAGATGGAAGAACTAGAAGCAGAAATATCTACAGGTAACTTTGACATAGTGGGAATAACCGAGACATGGTTAGATGAAAGCTATGACTGGGCAGTTAACTTACAGGGTTACAGTCTGTTTAGAAAGGATCGTAAAAATCGGAGAGGAGGAGGGGTTTGTCTCTATGTAAAGTCTTGTCTAAAATCCACTTTAAGGGAGGATATTAGCGAAGGGAATGAGGATGTCGAGTCCATATGGGTTGAAATTCATGGAGGGAAAAATGGTAACAAAATTCTCATTGGGGTCTGTTACAAACCCCCAAATATAACAGAAAGCATGGAAAGTCTACTTCTAAAGCAGATAGATGAAGCTGCAACCCATAATGAGGTCCTGGTTATGGGGGACTTTAACTACCCGGATATTAACTGGGAAACAGAAACCTGTGAAACCCATAAAGGCAACAGGTTTCTGCTAATAACCAAGAAAAATTATCTTTCACAATTGGTGCAGAATCCAACCAGAGGAGCAGCACTTTTAGACCTAATACTATCTAATAGACCTGACAGAATAACAAATCTGCAGGTGGTTGGGCATTTAGGAAATAGCGACCACAATATTGTGCAGTTTCACCTGTCTTTCACTAGGGGGACTTGTCAGGGAGTCACAAAAACATTGAACTTTAGGAAGGCAAAGTTTGAACAGCTTAGAGATGCCCTTAATCTGGTAGACTGGGACAATATCCTCAGAAATGAGAATACAGATAATAAATGGGAAATGTTTAAGAACATCCTAAATAGGCAGTGTAAGCGGTTTATACCTTGTGGGAATAAAAGGAATAGAAATAGGAAAAACCCAATGTGGCTAAACAAAGAAGTAAGACAGGCAATTAACAGTAAAAAGAAAGCATTTGCACTACTAAAGCAGGATGGCACCATTGAAGCTCTAAAAAACTATAGGGAGAAAAATACTTTATCTAAAAAACTAATTAAAGCTGCCAAAAAGGAAACAGAGAAGCACATTGCTAAGGAGAGTAAAACTAATCCCAAACTGTTCTTCAACTATATCAATAGTAAAAGAATAAAAACTGAAAATGTAGGCCCCTTAAAAAATAGTGAGGAAAGAATGGTTGTAGATGACGAGGAAAAAGCTAACATATTAAACACCTTCTTCTCCACGGTATTCACGGTGGAAAATGAAATGCTAGGTGAAATCCCAAGAAACAATGAAAACACTATATTAAGGGTCACCAATCTAACCCAAGAAGAGGTGCGAAACCGGCTAAATAAGATTAAAATAGATAAATCTCCGGGTCCGGATGGCATACACCCACGAGTACTAAGAGAACTAAGTAATGTAATAGATAAACCATTATTTCTTATTTTTAGGGACTCTATAGCGACAGGGTCTGTTCCGCAGGACTGGCGCATAGCAAATGTGGTGCCAATATTCAAAAAGGGCTCTAAAAGTGAACCTGGAAATTATAGGCCAGTAAGTCTAACCTCTATTGTTGGTAAAATATTTGAAGGGTTTCTGAGGGATGTTATTCTGGATTATCTCAATGAGAATAACTGTTTAACTCCATATCAGCATGGGTTTATGAGAAATCGCTCCTGTCAAACCAATCTAATCAGTTTTTATGAAGAGGTAAGCTATAGACTGGACCACGGTGAGTCATTGGACGTGGTATATCTTGATTTTTCCAAAGCGTTTGATACCGTGCCGCACAAGAGGTTGGTACACAAAATGAGAATGCTTGGTCTGGGGGAAAATGTGTGTAAATGGGTTAGTAACTGGCTTAGTGATAGAAAGCAGAGGGTGGTTATAAATGGTATAGTCTCTAACTGGGTCGCTGTGACCAGTGGGGTACCGCAGGGGTCAGTATTGGGACCTGTTCTCTTCAACATATTCATTAATGATCTGGTAGAAGGTTTACACAGTAAAATATCGATATTTGCAGATGATACAAAACTATGTAAAGCAGTTAATACAAGAGAAGATAGTATTCTGCTACAGATGGATCTGGATAAGTTGGAAACTTGGGCTGAAAGGTGGCAGATGAGGTTTAACAATGATAAATGTAAGGTTATACACATGGGAAGAGGGAATCAATATCACCATTACACACTGAACGGGAAACCACTGGGTAAATCTGACAGGGAGAAGGACTTGGGGATCCTAGTTAATGATAAACTTACCTGGAGCAGCCAGTGCCAGGCAGCAGCTGCCAAGGCAAACAGGATCATGGGGTGCATTAAAAGAGGTCTGGATACACATGATGAGAGCATTATACTGCCTCTGTACAAATCCCTAGTTAGACCGCACATGGAGTACTGTGTCCAGTTTTGGGCACCGGTGCTCAGGAAGGATATAATGGAACTAGAGAGAGTACAAAGGAGGGCAACAAAATTAATAAAGGGGATGGGAGAACTACAATACCCAGATAGATTAGCGAAATTAGGATTATTTAGTCTAGAAAAAAGACGACTGAGGGGCGATCTAATAACCATGTATAAGTATATAAGGGGACAATACAAATATCTCGCTGAGGATCTGTTTATACCAAGGGCACAAGGGGGCATTCTTTGCGTCTGGAGGAGAGAAGGTTTTTCCACCAACATAGAAGAGGATTCTTTACTGTTAGGGCAGTGAGAATCTGGAATTGCTTGCCTGAGGAGGTGGTGATGGCGAACTCAGTCGAGGGGTTCAAGAGAGGCCTGGATGTCTTCCTGGAGCAGAACACTATTGTATCATACAATTATTAGGTTCTGTAGAAGGACGTAGATCTGGGTATTTATTATGATGGAATATAGGCTGAACTGGATGGACAAATGTCTTTTTTCGGCCTTACTAACTATGTTACTATGTTACTATGTTATGTTAAAGTAGCCGAGCTGGCCCGATTATTAAGGGCGAACTCAGCCAAAGGCAAGAAGGACACCCAATCATCCTGATCAGCAGAAACAAAGCATCTCAGATATGTTTCCAAAGTCTGATTAGTTCGTTCGGTTTGGCCATTAGTCTGAGGATGAGAAGCCGAAGAAAAAGACAAATCAATGCCCATCTTAGCACAAAAGGACCGCAAAAACCTCGAAACAAACTGGGAACCTCTGTCCGAGACGATGTTCTCCGGAATGCCATGCAAATGAACCACATGCTGGAAAAACAATGGCACCAAATCAGAGGAGGAAGGCAATTTAGACAAGGGTACCAAATGGACCATCTTAGAGAAGCGATCACAAACCACCCAAATGACCGACATCCTTTGAGAAACAGGGAGATCAGAAATAAAATCCATGGAAATATGCGTCCAGGGCCTCTTCGGGACCGGCAAGGGCAAAAGCAACCCACTGGCCCGAGAACAGCAGGCCTTAGCCCGAGCACAAGTCCCACAGGACTGCACAAAAGAACGCACATCCCGTGACAAAGAAGGCCACCAAAAGGATCTAGCCACCAAATCTCTGGTACCAAAGATTCCAGGATGACCAGCCAACACCGAACAATGAACCTCAGAGATAACTCTACTAGCCCATCTATCAGGAACAAACAGTCTCTCCGCTGGACAACGGTCAGGTCTATCAGCCTGAAACTTCTGCAGCACGCGCCGCAAATCAGGGGAGATGGCAGACAAAATTACCCCCTCTTTAAGAATACCCGTCGGCTCCGGAACACCCGGAGAGTCAGGCACAAAACTCCTTGACAGGGCATCAGCCTTCACATTCTTAGATCCCGGAAGGTATGAAACCACAAAATCAAAACGGGAGAAAAAGAGCGACCATCGAGCCTGTCTAGGATTCAACCGTTTGGCAGACTCGAGATAAGTTAAATTCTTGTGATCCATCAAGACCACCACGCGATGTTTAGCTCCTTCAAGCCAATGTCGCCACTCCTCGAATGCCCACTTCATGGCCAACAACTCTCGATTGCCAACATCACAATTGCGCTCAGCAGGCGAGAATTTTCTAGAAAAGAAGGTACATGGTTTCATCACCGAGCCATCAGAACTTCTTTGCGACAAAACAGCCCCTGCTCCAATCTCAGAAGCATCAACCTCGACCTGAAACGGGAGCGAAACATCTGGCTGGCACAACACAGGGGCAGAGGAAAAACGACGCTTCAACTCCTGAAAAGCCTCTACAGCCGCAGAGGACCAATTGACCACATCAGCACCTTTCTTGGTCAAATCAGTCAACGGTTTAGCAATACTAGAAAAATTAGCGATGAAGCGACGGTAAAAATTAGCAAAGCCCAGGAACTTCTGCAGGCTCTTCACAGATGTCGGCTGAGTCCAATCATAAATGGCCTGAACTTTAACAGGGTCCATCTCGATAGTAGAAGGGGAAAAAATGAAACCCAAAAATGAAACCTTCTGAACTCCAAAGAGACACTTTGACCCCTTCACGAACAAGGAATTTGCACGAAGGACCTGGAACACCATTCTGACCTGCTTCACATGAGACTCCCAATCATCCGAAAAGACCAAAATGTCATCCAAATATACAATCATGAATCTATCCAGGTACTCTCGAAAGATGTCATGCATAAAGGACTGAAACACAGATGGAGCATTAGAAAGCCCGAATGGCATAACCAGGTACTCAAAATGGCCCTCGGGCGTATTAAATGCTGTTTTCCATTCATCGCCCTGTTTAATTCGCACAAGATTATACGCCCCTCGAAGATCTATCTTGGTGAACCAACTAGCCCCCTTAATCCGAGCAAACAAATCAGACAGCAGCGGCAAAGGATACTGAAATTTGACTGTGATCTTATTAAGAAGGCGGTAATCAATACAAGGTCTCAAAGAGCCATCCTTCTTGGCCACAAAAAGAACCCTGCTCCCAATGGTGAAGACGACGGGCGAATATGACCCTTCTCCAAGGACTCCTTTATGTAACTCCGCATAGCGGCGTGTTCTGGCACCGATAAATTGAACAGTCGACCCTTAGGAAACTTACTACCAGGAATCAAATCAATAGCACAATCACAATCCCTATGAGGAGGTAGGGCACCGGATTTGGGCTCATCAAATACATCCCGGTAATCCGACAAAAACTCAGGGACTTCAGAAGGAGTGGAAGACGAAATTGACAGCAATGGAACATCACCATGTACCCCTTGACAACCCCAGCTGGACACAGTCATTGATTTCCAATCCAATACTGGGTTGTGGACCTGTAGCCATGGTAACCCCAAAACGACCACATCATGCAGATTATGCAACACCAAAAAGCGAATATCCTCCTGATGTGCAGGAGCCATGCACATGGTCAAATGAGTTCAGTACTGAGGCTTATTCTTGGCCAAAGGCGTAGCATCAATTCCTCTCAATAGAATAGGATACTGCAAGGGCTCCAAGAGAAAACCACAGCGCCTGGCAAACTCCAAGTCCATCAAGTTCAGGGCAGCGCCTGAATCCACAAATGCCAAAACAGAATAGGACGACAGAGAGCAAATCAGAGTAACGGACAAAAGAAATTTAGACTGTACAGTACCAATGGTGGCTGACCTAGCGAACCGCTTAGTGCGCTTAGGACAATCGGAGATAGCATGAGTGGATTCACCACAGTAAAAACACAGCCCATTCCGACGTCTGTGTTCTTGCCGTTCAGCTCTGGTCAAAGTCCTATCACAATGCATAGGCTCAGGCCTATGCTCAGAGAATACCGCCAGATGGTGCACAGCTTTGCGCTCACGCAAGCGCCGATCGATCTGAATGGCCAAGGACCTAGACTCATTCAGACCAGCAGGCATGGGATATCCCACCATGATATCCTTAAGGGCTTAAGAAAGACCCTTTCTGAAAATTGCCACCAGGGCACACTCATTCCACTGAGTAAGCACAGACCACTTTCTAAACTTCTGACAGTACACCTCCGCTTCATCCTGACCCTGACACAAAGCCAGCAAGATTTTCTCTGCCTGATCCACTGAATTTGGTTCATCATAAAGCAATCCAAGCGCCAGAAAAAACGCATCAACATCATGCAATGCAGGATCTCCTGGCGCAAGGGAAAATGCCCAGTCTTGAGGGTCACCACGCAAGAAAGAAATAATGATTTTTACTTGTTGAACGGGGTCACCAGAGGAGCGGGGTTTCAAAGCTAGAAACAGTTTACAATTATTTTTGAAATTCAGGAACTTAGATCTATTCCCAGAAAATAAATCAGGAATAGGAATTCTAGGCTCTAACATAGGATTCTGAACCACAAAATCTTGAATGTTTTGTACCCTTGCAGTGAGATGATCCACACAAGAGGACAGACCTTGAATGTCCATCTCTACACCTGTGTCCTGAACCACCCAAAGGTCTAGGGGAAAAGAAAGACAAAACACAGTGCAAAGAAAAAAAAATGGTCTCAGAGCTTCTCTTATCCCTCTATTGAGATGCATTAATACTTTGGGCCAGCTGTACTGTTATGACCTGGTGGTTAGGAGCACCAGGAATGACCTGATGGTTAAACTCACAGGACAAGCTCTGGGAAGTGGGAACTTTGCTGACCGCAATCCCTAATCCTATCACACACACTAGAAATAGCCGTGGAGCGTACCTAACAGGCAGGGCTGCCACTAGAAATTTTGGGGCCCCATACTGGCAAAATTTTCGGGGCTCCCTTGAAACTCTGCCCAGGCTCCACCCCAGCCCCGCCTCCAGGCTCCACCC
Organism: Ranitomeya imitator; assembly: GCF_032444005.1. NCBI lineage: Eukaryota > Metazoa > Chordata > Amphibia > Anura > Dendrobatidae > Ranitomeya > Ranitomeya imitator. The sequence continues at coordinate 809,605,325 of NC_091282.1, read as the reverse complement.
CACGAACTGTTCACAGTCCCACCGCTCTCTCTTGGAAAATCTCCACTTCTCACCTATCACACATTAACAGTTCCCATCACCAGATCACACATATAGCCGGCAGCTTTTGTTTTGGCCAAAAGATTTTTTAAGCCGCCACCATAACACGGTAGACACTTTTGGCCGGGCCCTACTCTACTGTAACCTACTAAATATTTGTTAAAATATGCAATACAATTTAGGTATATTTTTATTTATTTTTCAATTTTTAAAATGACCTATAATACTACATACAAGGAACAAATACCACAGCACTATGATCAGATTTCATATTACCACCACAGTGATCGAATGAAATAAAATACAAGGAACAAATACCGCTACACCATGACCAGACCACATATTACTACCAGTGACCGAATAACATCACATACAAGGAACAAATACCACAGCACTATGACCAGACCACATATTACCACCACAGTGATCGAATAATATCAAATACAAGGAACAAATACCACCACATCATGACCAGACCACATATTACCACAAATGACTGAATTCTACAATACTGATCAGTAATAAAAAAAAACCCACAATACTATCACCATCAGTGCCATTATGCACAGGAGATCTGTAATTAGTAAGCAGTGTCTGTGTACAGGTAATACAGTGATCACTGGTGACATTACACACAGGAGCTCTGTATATAATGTATAGGTAATACAGTGATCACTGGTGACATTGTACACAGGACCTCTGTATATAGTATACAGTGTATAGTGTCAGTGTATAGGTAACACTGACTCACCAGTGACGTCTCTAGGTGAAGTCCTTCATCTTTCATCCAGCACAGACCGCCATCACTTCATCCAGCCAGGACTCGTCTCTGCAGGAAATAAAACAGTTATCTCGAGTTCCGCTTGTAGAACACATTACTTAATTTTCCCAACTTCTACATTACACCACATGAAGAAGGCAACATAGTATCACTCTACACAGTAACAGGACCGCCCCCCCATTTAAAACAGTATACTCAAAAAATAAAATAAATACATCACTGCAATAATAATATCCCTTAATTAGCCCCTATGGTAATATTCGCCATCCTAGCCCCCGTGTGTCTCATTCCAGGCTCCAGCCATATGTTCTCCCATCCTGCCCTCATGAGTATCCATTCTGCCCCATATGATCTCCCCATCCTGCCCCATCTGTCTCCAATCTTGCCCGATCTGTCTCCATTCTGCCCCATCTGTTTCCAATCCTGCCCCATCTGTGTCCAGCACTCTGCCCCATCTGTGTCCAGCACTCTGCCCCATCTGTGTCCAGCACTCTGCCCCATCTGTGTCCAGCACTCTGCCCCATCTGTGTCCAATCCTGCCCCATCTGTGTCCAGCACTCTGCCCCATCTGTGTCCAATCCTGCCCCATCTGTGTCCAGCACTCTGCCCCATCTGTGTCCAATCCTGCCCCATCTGTGTCCAGCACTCTGCCCCATCTGTGTCCAATCCTGCCCCATCTGTGTCCAGCACTCTGCCCCATCTGTGTCCAATCCTGCCCCATCTGTGTCCAGCACTCTGCCCCATCTGTGTCCAATCCTGCCCCATCTGTGTCCAGCACTCTGCCCCATCTCTGTCCAGCACTCTGCCCCATCTCTGTCCAGTAGTCTGCCCCATCTCTGTCCAGCACTCTGCCCCATCTCTGTCCAGCACTCTGCCCCCTCTCTGTCCAGCACTCTGCCCCCTCTCTGTCCAGCACTCTGCCCCATCTCTGTCCAGCACTCTGCCCCATCTCTGTCCAGCACTCTGCCCCATCTCTGTCCAGCACTCTGCCCCCTCTCTGTCCAGCACTCTGCCCCATCTCTGTCCAGCACTCTGCCCCATCTCTGTCCAGCACTCTGCCCCCTCTCTGTCCAGCACTCTGCCCCATCTCTGTCCAGCACTCTGCCCCATCTCTGTCCAGCACTCTGCCCCCTCTCTGTCCAGCACTCTGCCCCATCTCTGTCCAGCACTCTGCCCCCTCTGTGTCCAGCACTCTGCCCCCTCTGTGTCCAGCACTCTGCCCCTCTGTGTCCAGCACTCTGCCCCATCTCTGTCCAGCACTCTGCCCCCTCTCTGTCCAGCACTCTGCCCCCTCTGTGTCCAGCACTCTGCCCCATCTCTGTCCAGCACTCTGCCCCATCTCTGTCCAGCACTCTGCCCCCTCTGTGTCCAGCACTCTGCCCCATCTCTGTCCAGCACTCTGCCCCATCTCTGTCCAGCACTCTGCCCACCCCCCTGTGTCCAGCTTTACTGCCCCCCTGTGTCCAGCTTTACTGCCCCCCCGTGTCCCAGCTTTACTGCCCCCCCCCGTGTCCAGCTTTACTATCCCCCCCCGTGTCCAGCTTAACTGCCCCCCCCCCGTGTCCAGTTTTACTGCCCTGGGTCCCCTAGTACCCCCCCCCCCCCCCACCCCCCACGGATCGCCGCTCTCAATAAAAAAAAAATAAAAAAAAGAAGTACTGCTTACCTGCCGCGCTCCTGTTCTCTCCACGCAGCTGCAGCTTGCACTCGCCGGCGACTGACAATGACGTCAGACGCCGGCGACCTGCACGCTGCGTCTGGCGGCTGGTGTTAACTATTGACGTGCGGGCGCGGGCCCGCACGTCAATAGCGTTAAACAGCTGTAGCGCCGGGCGGCCGCCGCTAAGGGCCCGGTTCAGCCTACGGCTGCTGGTAGGGGCCCGATGAGCAGGTAAGAGGGGGCCCGATGCGGGCCCCCTCTGCTCACCGGGCCCCATACGCCAGTCACGGCTGTAATGCCCTGATGGCGGCCCTGCTAACAGGCCTAGACGCCTCGGACACAGCCTAAGAACTAGCTAGCCCTAGAGATAGAAAATAAAGCCTACCTTGCCTCAGAGAAATTTCCCCAAAGGAAAAGGCAGCCCCCCACAAATATTAACTGTGAGTTAAGATGAAAGTCACAAACACAGAAATGAAACAGGTTTAGCAAAGGGAGGCCAGACTAACTAAATAGACAGAGGATAGGAAAGGTATCTTTGCGGTCAGCACAAAACTACAAAAGACCACGCAGAGTGTGCAAAAAGACCCCCCGCACCGACTCACGGTGCGGAGGCGCCACCCTGCATCCCAGAGCTTCCAGCTAGCAAGACAAAATCATGAAAGCAAGCTGGACTAGAAAACCATGAACAGAAAATAACACACGGGGATTTAGCTTCTTGCAGGAAGAGACAGGTCTCCAGAAGATCCAAGAGCGAACTGAACCAGCACAGGAACATTAACAGCTGGCCTGGAGTAACGATCTGAGTGGAGTTAAATAGAGCAGCCAACCAAAGGATAAACCACGTCACCTGTGTAAGGAACCTCAGAAGCAGCAGCTTCACTCACAGCCACCAGAGGGAGTCCATGGACAGAACTCGCCGAAGTACCATTCACGACCACAGGAGGGAGTCCGACAACAGAATTCACAACACCCACTATAAACAGAAATAGTTAGGGTTAGGGTTACGGGTAGGGATCATAACCCTAACCCTAACCCTAAAGGGATCCTAACCCTAACCCTACCGCTAACCCTAACAGATCCTAACCCTAACCCTACCCCTAACCCTACCTCTAACCCTAAGGGATCCTAACCCTAACCCTACCCCTAACCCTACCCCTAACCCTAACCCTAAGGGATCCTAACCCTAACCCTACCCCTAACCCTACTTCTAACCCTAAGGGATCCTAACCCTAACCCTAAGTAGGGTTAGTGTTAGGGGTAGGGTTAGGGTTAGGATCCCTTAGGGTTAGGGGTAAGGTTAGGGTTAGGGGTAGGGTTAGGGTTAGGATCCCTTAGGGTTAGGATTAGGGTTAGGGGTAGGGTTAGGGTTAGGATCCCTTAGGGTTTAGGGTTAGGGGTAAGGTTAGGGGTAGGGGTAGGGTTAGGGTTAGGGGTAGGGTTGGGGTAGGGTTAGGGTTAGGGTTAGGATCCCTTTATCACCTTTATGTTGGGGGGTGGCATATCAGTGTGTTTTCTGGTTTTTTAATAGAAAAATACATTGGGTCAAAAAATACATTGGAGTCAATGGGGACGCATGCGTTTTTTTGTGCATGTGTTTTTTTGCGTTAAAAACGCATGCGTCCCCATTGACTCCAATGTATTATTTGACCCAAAAAAAACGCATGAAAACGCATGCGTTTTTTTTGGTCCAAAAAACGCCTCTCAAAAATACTACAAGTTGCATTTCTGAAAATGAACGCATGCAGTAAAAAAACGCATGCATTTAAAAACGCATGCAAACGCGTACACCAAAAAACCCTGTTAAATATATTAAATATAGGAAAAAAAACGCATGCGTTTTTTTTGCAAAAAACGCTGCAGACAAAAACGCAAGTGTGAAACCACCCTTACCTATACACTGACACTACATACAGAGCTCCTGTGTATAATGTCCCTGGTGATCACTGTATTACCTGTACACTGACATTATATACAGAGCTCCTATGTATAATGTCACCAGTGATCACTGTATTAAATGTACACTGACAGTAAATACAGAGTTCCTGTACACATTGGCACTTAGTATTGTGTTTTTTGCTTTTCTTAATTAATGATCAGTATTGTAGTATTCAGTCATTATGTGGTGGTAATATGTTGTCTGGTCATAGTGTGGCGCTATTTGTTCCTTGTATGTGGTATTAATCAGTCACTATGTGGTGGTAATATGTGGTCTGGCCATAGTGCGGCGGTATTTGCTCCTTGTATGTGGTATTATTCGGTCACTATGTGGTGGTAATATGTGGTCTGGTCATGGTGTGACGATATTTGTCCCTTGTATGTGGTATTAATGGTTGTTTAAAAAAATGGAAATGTATGCGATTCATTCCCTTAAAGAAAAATACATAAATATATGTTTATTTTTAATAGTTTACAGTAAAGTAGGGCTCGGCCAAAAGAGTCTACCATGTCGTGGTATCAGCTTAAAAGTAATTTTGGCCAGAACAAAAGCTACTGTTATGAATGTGATCTGGTGTTTGATGGGAACTGTTAATATCTGATCGTGAAGATGTGGTGGTGAAATTGAGTTTTTCCAAGAGTGGGTGGTGGGACGGTGGAGGCGGAGCTGGTGTGGAACTTGGGCGGAGTCTTAAAGGAACTCGAAATTTTTGCCAGTATGGGGCCCTTAAATTCCTAGTGGAAGCCCTGGTCTGTCTCATAAGCTGCAAACCACAGCTTCCTGAGACATTAGTGTGCTCACGCAGGTGGCATGATGACATTGCTTCATGCCGCTCTGTGGACCGGAAGAGAAAATGGAGGCTGCAATGCCAGGAATCAGGATGAGGAGAGTATAAACTTCATTATTTTTAACATGGAGAACTGGGGCCATCCTACTATATATATATGGGAGAACCAGGGCTATTACCCTATATATGGGGATAACTGGGGCCGTCATATTATATATATATATATATATACACACATATACAGTCATGGCCAAAAGTATTGACACCCCTGCAATTCTGTCAGATAATACTCAGTTTCTTCCTGAAAAAGATTGCAAACACAAATTCTTTGGCATTATCATCTTCATTTAATTTGTCTTAAATGAAAAAACACAAAAGAGAATGAAGCAAAAAGCAAAACATTGATCATTTCACACAAAACTCCAAAAATGGGCCAGACAAAAGTATTGGCACCCTCAGCCTAATACTTGGTTGCACAACCTTTAGCCAAAATAACTGCGACCAACCGCTTCCGGTAACCATCAATGAGTTTCTTACAATGCTCTGCTGGAATTTTAGACCATTCTTCTCAAAACTGCCATTTTTAGATCTCTCCACCGGTGTTCTATGGGATTCACGTCTGGACTCATTGCTGGCCACCTTAGAAGTCTCCAGTGCTTTCTCTCAAACCATTTTCTAGTGCTTTTTGAAGTGTGTTTTGGGTCATTGTCCTGCTGGAAGACCCATGACCTCTGAGGGAGACCCAGCTTTCTCACACTGGGCCTTACATTATGCTGCAAAATGTGTTGGTAGTCTTCAGACTTCATAATGCCATGCACACGCTCAAGCAGTCCAGTGCCAGAGGCAGCAAAGCAACCCCAAAACATCAGGGAAACTCCGCCATGTTTGACTGTAGGGACCGTGTTCTTTTCTTTGAATGTCTCTTTTTTTCTCCTGTAAACTCTATGTTGATGCCTTTGCCCAAAAACCTCTACTTTTGTCTCATCTGACCAGAGAACATTCTCCCAAATTAAATGATAATAATACCAAAGAATTTGTGTTTGCAATCATTTTCAGGAAGAAACTGAGTATTATCTGACAGAATTGCAGGGGTGTCAATACTTTTGGCCATGACTGTACATGTGTATATATATATATATATATATATATATATATATATACATAGAGAGAGAGAGAGAACTGGGGCCATCATACTAGATATGAGGGGGAGAAATGGGGCCATCATACTATATATGTGGTCAGCTAGGGTCATCACACTATATTTATGGTAGGAACTGGGGCCATCGCACAATATATACTGTATACATATATCCCATATCTCTATAGTAAGCTCTGTTCTGCTCCTATATTTCTGGTCTAAGCTCAATTCCACTCCCTTTTCTCTGTAGTAAGCTTGGTTCTGCTCCCTTATCTTTGTACTAAGCTGATTCTGCTCCCAAATCTCTGTAGTAAGCTTGGTTCTGCGCCCATATCTCTGTAGTAAGTTCCGTTTTGCTCCCATATCTCTGGAGTATTCTCCGTTCTGATCCATATCTCTGTAGTAAGCTCGGTTCTGCTCCCATATCTTTGAAGTAAGCTTGGTTCTGCTCCCATCTCAGTAGTAAGCTTGATTCTGTTTCCTTATTTCTGTAGTAAGCTCAGTCCTGCTCCCTTTCCTCTGTAGTAAACTCGGTTCTGCTCCCATATGTCTGTAGCACGCTCGGTTCTGCTCCCAAATCTCTGGCGTATACTCCATTCTGCTCCCAAATCTTTGGAGTAAGCTCTGTTCTGTTCCCATATTTCTGTAGTAAGCTCTGTTCTGCTCCCATATTTCTGCAGTAAGCTCTGTTCTGCTCCCATATCTTTGGAGTAAGCTCTGTTCTGCTCTCAAGTCTTTGGAGTAAGCTCTGTACTGCTCCCATTTCACTGGAGTAAGCTCTGTTCTGCTCCCATATCTCTGGAGTAAGCTCCGTTCTGCTCCCAAACCTTTGGAGTAAGCTCTGTTCTGCTCCCAAGTCTTTGGAGTAAGCTCTGTACTGCTGCCATTTCTCTGGAGTAAGCTCTGTTCTGCTCCCATATCTTTGGAATGAGCTCTGTTCTGCTCCCAGATCTCTGGAGTAAGCTCCGTTCTGCTCCCAAACCTTTGGAGTAAGCTCTGTTCTGCTGCCATTTCTCTGGAGTATAGTAGATAAATAACTTGGCAATCAACTTAGTGGATAGTGATGATAAAGAAAATCAAAATGTATTACTTTGAGTAGCAGTCCAGCAAAATAAACGTTTCGGTCAAACATTAAGACCTTCTTCAGTAAACTGCATAAATATGTGACAGAATATGACAATTACAATGTCGAAAGTAAAATATTAACAAAAAAAGTAAATCTCATAGTCTAAATATGTGATGGGTAGGAAGGAAGGAAAGAGAGGTAGGGAAGAGATTTTTTTACATACCCGACTGCTGTTGTGATGGAGTATATAGGGCACTTATGTATGTATGAAGGGTCCTATGATGAAGTTTTGTAGGACCTCAATGGTGGAGGCAAATATCCTAAGATAGCAAAAGGGATATGTGAAGAAATGTGCCATATATATCACTAAATTAGGAGGATATAGGTGTACTAACCGAACAAAAGGATATGTATTTTCATCCACAATAATAATGTAGAAAAAGAATTATGTAGAAAGAGGAGCTGCAAAATAGAACAATGAGTAACTCATTAAAAACAGTGGAACTAGACCACAGGAGAAATAGGAGGAGTTGGAATCTCACCTAATATGGATGTCTAGAGAGGTAAGGGGCATAAGGATGATGCCGGAGAAACAGGTCACGGACGGTATCCAATAAATAGCTATAGGTAAGAGGAAAAAATACTATAACTTGGCCTTAGGAACAGGGGACTTTATATAGAATATTATGACTCTCACCATGAAACAAAGTAATCCTGGCCGAAATTCAGAGTAAAAAATGGGAGCAGCGGTAATCTAAAAGAGGGATACATAATAAGTATAATATACTAAAAGTAATCCGTACCAAAAAGGGGGGACAAATAGGCTCACCTAATGCACAAAGTATCAAGGAGAAAATTCCAAAGAGGAATAGCGGTGCAGGTCAGCTCCTGTAAAATGGCAGGTTATTAGGAGTGAACTACAAGGACCGACAGGCAAAGGCAGAGGCAGCAGAACTACTCACCGGTATGGAATAGGCAGTAGGAGTACATCAACGCGGTATCCACCGCTGGTTGAATGCTCCATGCCCATAGAAACCGGCCTGTTGTGAATTCTGTGGCAGAGCTCCCTCCTGTGGTTACAAGTGGTACTTCGGCTGATTCTCTCTGTGAGCTTCCGTTGGTGGAGGAAAGTGGTACTGCGGCTTCTGAGTTTCCTTCCTCAGGTGAGGTGGTGAAGTCGTTAGGTGCTGCTCTATTTAACTCCACCTTGTGCTTTGATCCTGGCCTCCAGTCAATGTTCTAGTATTGGACCTGTTTCCTCCTGGATCGTTCCTGTGGCCTGCTGCTCTGCATAGCTAAGTTCCGCTTTGCTATTTTGTTTCCTGTTTTTTTCTGTCCAGCTTGTCTATTTGTTTTTTTCTGCTTGCTGGGAGCTCTGGGACGCAGAGGGTGTACCTCCGTGCTGTTAGTTCGGTACGGAGGGTCTTTTTGCCCCCTTTGCGTGGTTTTTGTAGGGTTTTGTGTTGACCGCAAAGTTACCTTTCCTATCCTCGCTCTGTTCAGAAAGTCGGGCCTCACTTTGCTAAATCTATTTCATCTCTACGTTTGTCTTTTCATCTTTACTCACAGTCATTATATGTGGGGGCTCCCTTTTCCTTTGGGGTATTTCTCTGAGGCAAGGTAGGCTTATTTTCTATCTTCAGGCTAGCTAGTTTCTCAGGCTGTGCCGAGTTGCATAGGGAGCGTTAGGCGCAATCCACGGCAGCCTTTAGTGTGTTGGAGAGGATTAGGGATTGCGGTCAGCAGAGTTTCCACGTCTCAGAGCTCGTTCTATGTTTTTGGGTTATTGTCAGGTCATTGTATGTGCTCTGACCTCAATGTCCATTGTGGTACTGAATTACCTTATCATGACAGTACTGGAGGCCAAAAGTACTAATGATTCTCAATAGAGGGAAAAGAGAAGTTCTGAGACCATTTTTTTTTTCTGCACTGTGTTTTGCCTTTTTTTTCCCCTAGACATTTGGGTGTTTCAGGACACAGGTGTAGCGATGGACATTAAGGGTCTGTCTTCATGTGTGGATCAGCTCACGGCAAGAGTACAAAATATTCAAGACTTTGTGGTTCAGAATTCTATGTTAGAACCGAGAATTCCTATTCCTGATTTGTTTTTTGGAGATAGAACTAAATTTCTGAGTTTCAAAAATAATTGTAAACTATTTCTGGCTTTGAAACCTCGCTCCTCTGGTGACCCAGTTCAACAAGTTAGGATCATTATTTCCCTCAGGACTGGGCATTTTCTCTTGCGTCAGGAGATCCTGCATTAAGTAATATCGATGCGTTTTTCCTGGCGCTCGGATTGCTGTACGATGAACCTAATTCAGTGGATCAGGCAGAGAAAAATTTGCTGGCTCTGTGTCAGGGTCAGGATGAGGTAGAGGTATATTGTCAGAAATTTAGAAAGTGGTCCGTACTCACTCAATGGAATGAAGGTGCGCTCGCAGCTATTTTCAGAAAAGGTCTCTCTGAAGCCCTTAAGGATGTTATGGTGGGATTTCCTATGCCTGCTGGTCTGAATGAGTCTATGTCTTTGGCCATTCAGATCGGTCGACGCTTGCGTGAGCGTAAATCTGTGCACCATTTGGCGGTATTACCTGAGCTTAAATCTGAGCCTATGCAGTGCGATAGGACTTTGACCAGAGTTGAACGGCAAGAACACAGACGTCTGAATGGGCTGTGTTTCTACTATGGTGATTCCACTCATGCTATCTCTGATTGTCCTAAGCGCACTAAGCGGTTCGCTAGGTCTGCCACCATTGGTATGGTACAGTCAAAATTTCTTCTGTCCGTTACCTTGATCTGCTCTTTGTCATTGTATTCTGTCATGGCATTTGTGGATTCAGGCGCTGCCCTGAATTTGATGGACTTGGAGTATGCTAGGCGTTGTGGGTTTTTCTTGGAGCCCTTGCAGTGTCCTATTCCATTGAGAGGAATTGATGCTACGCCTTTGGCCAAGAATAAGCCTCAGTACTGGACCCAGCTGACCATGTGCATGGCTCCTGCACATCAGGAGGTTATTCGCTTTCTGGTGTTGCATAATCTGCATGATGTGGTCGTGTTGGGGTTGCCATGGCTACAAGTCCATAATCCAGTATTAGATTGGAAATCCATGTCTGTGTCCAGCTGGGGTTGTCAGGGGTTACATGGTGATGTCCCATTTCTGACTGTTTCGTCATCCACCCCTTCTGAGGTTCCAGAGTTCTTGTCTGATTACCGGGATGTATTTGATGAGCCCAAGTCCGATACCCTACCTCCGCATAGGGATTGTGATTGTGCTATCGATTTGATTCCTGGTAGTAAATTCCCAAAAGGTCGACTGTTTAATTTATCTGTGCCTGAGCACGCCGCTATGCGGAGTTATGTGAAGGAGTCCTTGGAGAAGGGGCATATTCGCCCGTCATCGTCGCCATTAGGAGCAGGGTTCTTTTTTGTGGCCAAGAAGGATGGTTCACTGAGACCTTGTATAGATTACCGCCTTCTAAATAAGATCACGGTTAAATTTCAGTACCCTTTGCCGTTGTTATCTGATTTGTTTGCTCGGATTAAGGGGGCTAGTTGGTTCACCAAGATAGATCTTCGTGGTGCGTATAATCTTGTGCGTATTAAGCGAGGCGATGAATGGAAAACTGCATTTAATACGCCCGAGGGCCATTTTGAGTATCTAGTAATGCCATTCGGACTTGCCAATGCTCAGTGTTTCAGTCCTTTATGCATGACATCTTCCGAGAGTACCTGGATAAATTCCTGATTGTGTACTTGGATGACATTTTGATCTTCTCGGATGATTGGGAGTCTCATGTTAAGCAGGTCAGAACGGTGTTTCAGCTCCTGCGTGCTAATTCTTTGTTTGTGAAGGGATCAAAGTGTCTCTTTGGTGTTCAGAAGGTTTCATTTTTGGGGTTCATCTTTTCCCCTTCTACTATCGAGATGGACCCTGTTAAGGTCCAAGCCATCCATGATTGGACTCAGCCGACATCGCTGAAAAGTCTGCAAAAGTTCCTGGGCTTTGCTAATTTTTATCGTCGCTTCATCTGCAATTTTTCTAGTATTGCTAAACCATTGACCGATTTGACCAAGAAGGGTGCTGATGTGGTCAATTGGTCTTCTGCTGCTGTGGAAGCTTTTCAAGAGTTGAAGCGTCGTTTTTCTTCTGCCCCTGTGTTGTGTCAACCAGATATTTCGCTTCCGTTCCAGGTCGAGGTTGATGCTTCTGAGATTGGAGCAGGGGCTGTTTTGTCGCAGAGAAGTTCTGATTGCTCGGTGATGAAACCATGCGCCTTCTTTTCCAGGAAGTTTTCGCCTGCTGAGCGAAATTATGATGTGGGCAATTGAGAGTTGCTGGCCATGAAGTGGGCATTCGAGGAGTGGCGTCATTGGCTTGAAGGAGCTAAGCATCGCGTGATGGTCTTGACTGATCATAAGAACTTGACTTATCTCGAGTCTGCCAAGCGGTTGAATCCTAGACAGGCTCGTTGGTCGCTGTTTTTTGCCCGTTTTGACTTTGTGATTTCGTACCTTCCGGGCTCTAAAAATGTGAAGGCGGATGCTCTGTTTAGGAGTTTTGTGCCCGACTCTCCGGGTTTATCTGAGCCGGCGGGTATCCTCAAAGAGGGAGTAATTGTGTCTGCCATCTCCCCTGATTTGCGGCGGGTGCTGCAAAAATTTCAGGCTAATAAACCTGATTGTTGCCCAGCGGAGAAACTGTTTGTCCCTGATAGGTGGACGAATAAAGTTATCTCTGAGGTTCATTGTTCGGTGTTGGCTGGTCATCCTGGAATCTTTGGTACCAGAGAGTTAGTGGCTAGATCCTTTTGGTGGCCATCTCTGTCGCGGGATGTGCGTACTTTTGTGCAGTCCTGTGGGATTTGTGCTCGGGCTAAGCCTTGCTGTTCTCGTGCCAGTGGGTTGCTTTTGCCCTTGCCGATCCCGAAGAGACTTTGGACACATATCTCTATGGATTTTATTTCAGATCTTCCCGTCTCTCAAAAGATGTCAGTCATTTGGGTGGTCTGTGATCGCTTCTCTAAGATGGTCCATTTGGTACCCTTGTCTAAATTACCTTCCTCCTCTGATTTGGTGCCATTGTTCTTCCAGCATGTGGTTCGTTTACATGGCATTCCAGAGAATATCATTTCTGACAGAGGTTCCCAGTTTGTTTCGAGGTTTTGGCGAGCCTTTTGTGGTAGGATGGGCATTGACTTGTCTTTTTCCTCGGCTTTCCATCCTCAGACTAATGGCCAGACCGAACGAACCAATCAGACCTTGGAAACATATCTGAGATGCTTTGTTTCTGCTGATCAGGATGACTGGGTGTCCTTTTTGCCTTTGGCTGAGTTCGCCCTTAATAATCGGGCCAGCTCGGCTACCTTGGTTTCGCCGTTTTTCTGCAACTCTGGGTTCCATCCTCGTTTTTCTTCAGGGCAGGTTGAGTCTTCGGACTGTCCTGGTGTGGATACTGTGGTGGACAGGTTGCTGCAGATTTGGACTCATGTAGTGGACAATTTGACCTTGTCCCAGGAGAAGGCTCAACGTTTCACTAATCGCAGACGCTGTGTGGGTCCCCGACTTCGTGTTGGGGATTTGGTTTGGTTATCTTCTCGTCATATTCCTATGAAGGTTTCCTCTCCTAAGTTTAAACCTCGTTTCATTGATCCGTATAGGATTTCTGAGGTTCTTAATCCTGTGTCTTTTCGTTTGACCCTTCCAGATTCTTTTTCCATACATAACGTATTCCATAGGTCATTGTTGCGGAGATACGTGGCACCTATGGTTCCATCTGTTGATCCTCCTGCCCCGGTTTTGGTGGAGGGGGAGTTGGAGTATATTGTGGAGAAGATTTTGGATTCTCGTGTTTCAAGACGGAAACTCCAGTATCTGGTTAAGTGGAAGGGTTATGCTCAGGAAGATAATTTCTGGGTCTTTGCCTCTGATGTCCATGCTCCCGATCTTGTTCGTGCCTTTCATATGGCTCATCCTGGTCGTCCTGGGGGCTCTGGTGAGGGTTCGGTGACCCCTCCTCAAGGGGGGGGGTACTGTTGTGAATTCTGTGGCAGAGCTCCCTCCTGTGGTCACACGTGGTACTTCGGCTGATTCTCTCTGTGAGCTTCCGTTGGTGGAGGAAAGTGGTACTGCGGCTTCTGAGTTTCCTTCCTCAGGTGATGTGGTGAAGTCGTTAGGTGCTGCTCTATTTAACTCCACCTTGTGCTTTGATCCTGGCCTCCAGTCAATGTTCTAGTATTGGACCTGTTTCCTCCTGGATCGTTCCTGTGGCCTGCTGCTCTGCATAGCTAAGTTCCGCTTTGCTATTTTGTTTGCTGTTTTTTTCTGTCCAGCTTGTCTATTTGTTTTTTTCTGCTTGCTGGGAGCTCTGGGACGCAGAGGGTGTACCTCCGTGCCGTTAGTTCGGTACGGAGGGTCTTTTTGCCCCCTTTGCGTGGTTTTTGTAGGGTTTTGTGTTGACCGCAAAGTTACCTTTCCTATCCTCGCTCTGTTCAGAAAGTCGGGCCTCACTTTGCTAAATCTATTTCATCTCTACGTTTGTCTTTTCATCTTTACTCACAGTCATTATATGTGGGGGCTGCCTTTTCCTTTGGGGTATTTCTCTGAGGCAAGGTAGGCTTATTTTCTATCTTCAGGCTAGCTAGTTTCTCAGGCTGTGCCGAGTTGCATAGGGAGCGTTAGGCGCAATCCACGGCTGCCTTTATTGTGTTGGAGAGGATTAGGGATTGCGGGCAGCAGAGTTTCCACGTCTCAGAGCTCGTTCTATGTTTTTGGGTTATTGTCAGGTCATTGTATGTGCTCTGACCTCAATGTCCATTGTGGTACTGAATTACCTTATCATGACACCGGCCTAAATAGCGGTGGGGCGGGACTACCTGCGGGACCGAAGACCGGAAGCGCATCATATAGGAAGGAGGATGTAAGCGCAGAGCACTGTGGGAAGTGTAGTCCGGGGAGCGGCAGTAGCCGGAAGTGCGTCATCAGAAGAGACGCATAGAGAAGATGAGGTGGAATAATCTGCGGGGCCAGAGATAGTGAGCGCGTCATCCAAAGGGTGATGTGCGCATGGCTATAATGAAGCGCTGGGCATAATGGGAAATGTAGTCCAATGAGCGGTCACAACCGGAAGTATGTCATAAAAGATGATATGAGTTACCATATTGTGGTGCTGGTACAGTGAAAAAAATGAGAACGATCACATAATAATAACAGTGTGTGTATAAGGAAAAGTGGACATATATACAGGGGGAAAAAATAGCAAATGAATGTAAACATGTAACATTAAATGCAGCCGGGTAAGGAACAGAGGAGGGGAAAATCCAAGGAGGGGGAGGGAACAGGCAGTGACTTGCATGATGAGCGTCAGTAAAGGCGACTCTGTAAAGAAAGACAGGCATATTAGTATATAATGTACTATAAAAAATTACATATATAACCTAATATATGACATCACGGAGGAGTATCAATGGGCTATAGACAATCTTAAATAAAGGCCAAGGGGTCATAATCTCTGTTTAGGAGCTAGAGTTTGTAGTTCATGGATCCAGTATGCCTCCTTCTTTTTTAGGAGGTGGATTATGTTCCCACCCCGTCTTTGTACCGGGATGTGCTCCAATATCTGAAACCTCAGTTGCGATATGTTATGGCCCTTGGCAATAAAATGGGACGGAAGTGGCAATAGTAAGTTCTGGCAGCGAATAGTGGACTTATGCTTGGAAATGCGAGATCTAATAGGTTGAGTTGTCTCACCTATATACAAGAGGCCACATGGACATTTAATAGCATAAATTACAAATGACGAGTCGCAAGTAAAGTAACCTTTGATATTATACCTCTTTCCAGAATGGGGATGATGAAAGACGTCCCCCTTGATTACACTGTTGCATTGATTGCAATGTAAGCATGGAAAGGTACCATGCCTAGGTTGATTGAGAAAACGTTGCGTCTTATCCTTATTGGTACCTAGGTCAGCTTTGACCAGTGAGTCACGGATATTCGAGGGGCGCTTATAACATGGCAGGAAGTGTTCCTGAAATTTCGGGATCTGGGGATGAGCTGTGCATAGTAGATTCCAATGTCGTCTAATACTGTGATGTAGGATATGTACATATGGGTGATATACATGTACAAAGGGTATTCTTTTGTTGCTGGGGGGACGTACTGTAGTGTGGGGACTGATGGCCTCAGTTAGGAGATCAGGGGGGTAGCCCCTTTCTCTAAATTTCAAATACATCTCGTCTGTCCTGGTTTTGAGGAGGTTAGGATCTGTGACTATCCTCTGTACCCGTTTAAATTGTGACCGAAGAATGTATCTTTCTGTAGCAGTAGGATGTAAACTGTTAAAATGCAACAAACTATTTCTGTCAGTTGGCTTAGTATAAAGATCGGTCTTGAGAGTACCTAGCTCATCCCTAAAGATCAAGGTGTCCAAAAAACTGACTTTCTCTGTATTGCTCGTCATAGTAAAAGTTAGTCCTGGCCAAGCCGTATTAAGTGTATGAAAAAACAAGTCCAAGGTCTGTGGTGTGCCAGTCCATAGACAGAAAACGTCGTCTATGTAACGTCTCCAAAAGGGACAGTAGGCTTGGAACAGAGGGTCCGGGTATACAATCTCCTCCTCGAACAGGGCCATGTAGCTGTTGGCATATGGCGGAGCTACATTGGACCCCATTGCGGTACCTTTAGTTTGCAAGAAGAATTGGTCTTCAAACATAAAAAATTTTTTGTAAGAACTATGGTCAATAGGTCAATACAAAGATTAATTACGTCAGGATGAAGTAGTGAGTTTGTGAGTAGATGTCTAACGCTAAGAATCCCTCGGGTATGGGGGATAGAAGTATATAGGTCTCTGACGTCTAAAGAGACTAGCAAAAGGTCAGCTGGAAGTGAGTCTAAGTTACGTAGTTGGCGTAGGAAATCACCTGTATCAAGGAGAAATGATGGTAATGTACGTATGAGTGGTGTCAAGATCTTTTCCAGGAAAATGGCCAGTGGGGAGAGTATGGACTCGGTAGAGGCCACTATCGGGTGGCCTGGTGGGTGCTCAAGACTCTTATGTATCTTGGGCAATATGTAGAATACCGGGATGATAGGGAAGTCCTTAGTCAAATATTCTCATGTTTTGCCATCAATGACACCCTTTTCTACGTAAGGATCAAGGGTCTCCTTGATGAAGTTTCTGATCATGGTGGTGGGGTCAGCTGGTAGTAATCGGTAAACAGTGTCATCATGTAGTTGTCGGTGGATCTCTTTAGTGTAGTCAGACTTATTCATGACCACTATAGCCCCGCCTTTATCGGCTGGCTTGATGATGATGTCCTTGTCGTTCCTTAGTGTCTGTAAGGCTTGGAAGTCGGGGGCACTGAGATTAGTAGAGGTATGCAGTTTATGTGCCTCAATGTCCTGACGGAGTTTAGAGAAGGACTGTTCAATGAAGCCAATAAAGGCTTCAACCGCATGGGAGGACCTAGGTGGTCTGTACATACTTTTATTGCGTAATCCTAGGCTATGTGAAGAAATCAAGGATCTAGAAGTGTCGGAGGTGGTAACAGGAGATGTCTCAGAGGAATCAAAATGTACTACGGTAGTAGTCTCAGACGGCGGTAAAAGCGATGTAAGTCCATGTCCATATTGAATGTGTCAAATTTATATGAAGGGCAGAAGGAGAGGCCTTTCTGCAGGACGTTGTATTCCGCAATACTGAGAGTCTTTGATGAAATGTTTATCACCAATGGTGTTTTACCTGGGACCGGGTCACCCTGTAGAAGTCCGCGTCTCTTCTTTCGTTGACTCCTCCTGGTCCTCTTCTTCTTTGTGGTTGTCGTCGTCTTCGCTGGCCTAAAAAACTGTTGGATCCACTGGGGTTGTCGCGTCTATCGGTTTCTGAACCTGAAGTGGAAAGGTCAATGGAGGAATGAAAATCAGATCTAGTAGTGTTAGGATAGAATGTAGATTTATCTTGCCAACGGTAGACTCGATTGTTTTCATAGTCATCTGAGTCTCTTTGAATTTAGTCCTTTTCCTATATTCAGTATCACATCTATGTTGGTCAGTGACTGTTTTTATTCGAGTTTTTAAGGCATCAAGTTCTTCGGCAGTGCTGGAAGAAGATAATTGTGTCTCGATGTTTTTTATGGTGTCTTTACTGGAGACTATGGCTTTTTGCAAGTGTTCCACTGTAAGAGTCATTAAATCAAACGAGCACTTATTTAGTATTTGCTCATATTTTTGACAGAATTCCTGACAGTCACTGAACAAGGTACTCGCAACCCCCTCGGGATTCTCTTCACACGTAGGTATTCAGTAAGGGTGGCACAATGTAGTTTCAAATTGATCTGGCGTCGCTGTTCGCGCTCCAGATCCCTCCCTCTCGTTTCTCTCGGAGGTGCTTTAAGGAAGTCACTAGGGAGATTTAACTTAGAAAGTATGGTATTAGTTTCATCCGGATTATATGAAAATGTCAAGGATGACATAGCAGACAGCGTGCTCACACAGAGGAGAGTCAATAGTGAAGTATATGTTGGCACAGCTGTGTCGGTGCTCAAGAGAGGTTTCCCACACCAGTAATCATATAGTAGATAAATAACTTGGCACTCAACTTAGTGGATAGTGATGATAAAGAAAATCAAAATTTATTACTTTGAGTAGCAGTCCAGCAAAATAAACGTTTCGGTCAAACATTAAGACCTTCTTCAGTAAACTGCATAAATATGTGACAGAATATGACAATTACAATGTCGAAAGTAAAATATTAACAAAAAAAGTAAATCTCATAGTCTAAATATGTGATGGGTAGGAAGGAAGGAAAGAGAGGTAGGGAAGAGATTTTTTTTACATACCCGACTGCTATTGTGATGGAGTATATAGGGCACTTATGTATATATGAAGGGTCCTATGATGAAGTTTTGTAGGACCTCAATGGTGGAGGCAAATATCCTAAGTTAGCAATAGGGATATGTGAAGAAATGTGCCATATATATCACTAAATTAGGAGGATATAGGTGTACTAACCGAACAAAAGGATATGTATTTTCATCCACAATAATAATGTAGAAAAAGAATTATGTAGAAAGAGGAGCTGCAAAATAGAACAATGAGTAACTCATTAAAAACAGTGGAACTAGACCACAGGAGAAATAGGAGGAGTTGGAATCTCACCTAATATAGATGTCTAGAGAGGTAAGGGGCATAAGGATGATGCCGGAGAAACAGGTCACGGACGGTATCCAATAAATAGCTATAGGTAAGAGGGAAAAAATACTATAACTTGGCCTTAGGAACAGGGGACTCTATATAGAATATTATGACTCTCACCATGAAACAAAGTAATCCTGGCCGAAATTCAGAGTAAAAAATGGGAGCAGCGGTAATCTAAAAGAGGGATACATAATAAGTATAATATACTAAAAGTAATCCGTACCAAAAAGGGGGGACAAATAGGCTCACCTAATGCACAAAGTATCAAGGAGAAAATTCCAAAGAGGAATAGCGGTGCAGGTCAGCTCCTATAAAATGGCAGGTTATTAGGAGTGAACTACAAGGACCGACAGGCAAAGGCAGAGGCAGCAGAACTACTCACCGGTATGGAATAGGCAGTAGGAGTACATCAACGCGGTATCCACCGCTGGTTGAATGCTCCATGCCCATAGAAACCGGCCTAAATAGCGGTGGGGCGGGACTACCTGCGGGACCGAAGACCGGAAGCGCGTCATATAGGAAGGAGGATGAAAGCGCAGAGCACTGTGGGAAGTGTAGTCCGGGGAGCGGCGGTAGCCGGAAGTGCGTCATCAGAAGAGACGCATAGAGAAGATGAGGTGGAATAATCTGCGGGGCCAGAGATAGTGAGCGCGTCATCCAAAGGGTGATGTGCGCATGGCTATAATGAAGCGCTGGGCATAATGGGAAATGTAGTCCAATGAGTGGTCACAACCGGAAGTATGTCATAAAAGATGATATGAGTTACCATATTGTGGTGCTGGTATAGTGAAAAAACATCACTCCCCGGACTACACTTCCCACAGTGCTCTGCGCTTACATCCGCCTTCCTATATGACGCGCTTCCGGTCTTCGGTCCCGCAGGTAGTCCCGCCCCACCGCTATTTAGGCCGGTTTCTATGGGCATGGAGCATTCAACCAGCGGTGGATAACGCGTTGATGTACTCCTACTGCCTATTCCATACCGGTGAGTAGTTCTGCTGCCTCTGCCTTTGCCTGTCGGTCCTTGTAGTTCACTCCTAATAACCTGCCATTTTATAGGAGCTGACCTGCACCACTATTCCTCTTTGGAATTTTCTCCTTGATACTTTGTGCATTAGGTGAGCCTATTTGTCCCCCCTTTTTGGTACGGATTACTTTTAGTATATTATACTTATTATGTATCCCTCTTTTAGATTACCGCTGCTCCCATTTTTTACTCTGAATTTCGGCCAGGATTACTTTCTTTCATGGTGAGAGTCATAATATTCTATATAGAGTCCCCTGTTCCTAAGGCCAAGTTATAGTATTTTTTCCTCTTACCTATAGCTATTTATTGGATACCGTCCGTGACCTGTTTCTCCGGCATCATCCTTATGCCCCTTACCTCTCTAGACATCCATATTAGGTGAGATTCCAACTGCTCCTATTTCTCCTGTGGTCTAGTTCCACTGTTTTTAATGAGTTACTCATTGTTCTATTTTGCAGCTCCTCTTTCTACATAATTCTTTTTCTACATTATTAATGTGGATGAAAATACATATCCTTTTGTTCGGTTAGTACACCTATATCCTCCTAATTTAGTGATATATATGGCACATTTCTTCACATATCCCTTTTGCTGTCTTAGGATATTTGCCTCCACCATTGAGGTCCTACAAAACTTCATCATAGGACCCTTCATACATACATAAGTGCCCTATATACTCCATCACAACAGCAGTCGGGTATGTAAAAAAATCTCTTCCCTACCTCTCTTTCCTTCCTTCCTACCCATCACATATTTAGACTATGAGATTTACTTTTTTTGTTAATATTTTACTTTCGACATTGTAATTGTCATATTCTGTCACATATTTATGCAGTTTACTGAAGAAGGTCTTAATGTTTGACCGAAACGTTTATTTTGCTGGACTGCTACTCAAAGTAATACATTTTGATATTCTTTATCATCACTATCCACTAAGTTGAGTGCCAAGTTATTTATCTACTATATGATTACTGGTGTGGGAAACCTCTCTTGAGCACCGACACAGCTGTGCCACGATATACTTCACTATTTCTCTGGAGTAAGCTCTGTTCTGCTCCCATATCTTTGGAGTAAGCTCAGTTCTGCTCCCATATCTCTGGAGTAAGCTTCGTTTTGCTCCCATATCTCTGTAGTAAGCTCCATTCTGCTCCCATTTCTCTGGAGTAAGCTCTGTTCTGCTCTCATATCTCTGTAGTACGCTCGGTTCTGCTCCCATATCTCTGGAGTGAGCTCTGTTCTGCTCCTATATCTCTGGAGTAAGCTCAGTACTGCTCCCATATCTCTGTAGTAAACTCTGTTTTGTTCCCATATCTCTGGAGGTGAGTTCTGTTCTGCTCCCATATTTCTGTGGTAAGCTCTGTTCTGCTCCCATATCTCTGGAGTAAGCTGAGTTCTGCTCCCATATTCCTAGAGTACGCTCGGTTCTGCTCCCATATCTCTGGAGTAAACTCAGTTCTGCTCCCATATCTCTGGAGTAAGCTTGATTCTGCTCTCATATCTCTGGAGTAAGCTCCATTCTGCTCCCATATCTCTGGAGTAAGCTCCGTTCTGCTCCCACATCTCTGGAGTAAGCTTGATTCTGCTCCCACATCTCTAGAGTAAGCTTGGTTCTACTCCCATATCTATGCAGCAAGCTCCTTACTGTTCCCATATATACGTACCAGCCTGTTTTTAAAGCCTGTTATTTCTGCTGCTTTAATGCAATGGTCAGAGATAAGCAGGGAAAAGGAGGGCCACCACAACTCTAGGGTCACCGCCTTGTGATTGCTGCCCCCCCCCCCCCAGGCTGAAAAGTGCCAGCCAGCCCCTGGACCTCACTATGCACTTGTTAATCCCTAATGTGTCCCCTCCCCCTCTCCAAGAGGCATAGATCAAAAATGTAAGGTAAACAAGACACAAAGACAAAACAGGGATAACAAACCAGTATCATGCAAAAGCACTCACCAAAAATAGGTAGGGGGATAGGTACAGGGAGGAATAAACTAAATAGGAATAGGGACCAGGAAATGAACACTCACATACTACAGCAAACAACAGATGACTACAACTACAACTCCTACTCCAACTACTCAGCTTAACACAGGAAGAAGAATCTTTCACCGGCAAGGATGAAACCCCCAGAGCCAGTATATATAGAGGGAGTAAATGATAAACAATTGCAGCTGAGAACAACCAGGCTGTATGGTCTCAGCCAGCATGGAAAGAGTTCTTAACCCTTTCAGCACTGAAGGAAAGGAAATCCATTTAAAATAGGATATAAATCACACAGTCTCTAAATAGGACTGTGATTCATTACCTGAAGTGATCTTCTAACTCCAGGTCTTTCAGGTCTATTAAAATACCAAAAAAGAACCACTTGAAAAGAAATATCAAAATAAATAACTAAATCCAAAAACCATAATATTCAAATATAAATAATTTTATTTAGAGACACCAATCCAATCTAACACAAACACATGATAAAAAACATAAACGACAATTTAAAAACCAGAGGGAGCAGAGCACCACCCGTAATCTGAGTAATTAATCAAGATAATGCCTTATACTATACAAATTCGGCTTCCATAATAAGGGAAATATATACTAAATTTCATGAACATAAATAAATAGGTAGATAAAGTGCTAATGAGTATTCAATCCAATCCAGGTAATATTATATAAAGTGCATAAATAACAGGGTATATATAACCTCCAGGTATATTAATAAAGTGCACATAGTGAAATCACATATAGTATTCCCTAATAGGAAGGTAACCAGCACATAGTAAAAAAGATCTCCATATACTAACCAGGATTCATTTCCCACGTGGTGCTACTGCTGCCCCGGCCGCACTCCAACGCGCGTTTCACACGTTGCTTCGTCAGGGAGTGATAGGGAATGAGGGCTAAGGCCGTATGTATATATATGTCCACATAATTAAGTATAGCCAATGCTTAATCTCTCACTCACATGTGTATAATCCGGCGCTTGATTCACCGCCGCCAAACACGGCACCATGTCACTGGCCCTGCGACAACGTCACTAGAGGGCGCAGTCGTACCCTCTGCAACGTCACAGACAGGGCACGTGACTAGGCACACGTGCAGGGAGGCAAACCAAGCGCGCAACACCGGAGCGGCCATTGGAAGTATTGGCAAAGGAGAGGGCAAAGGAAAATATAACAGAACAAATGACCAAGTACAAAAATAGAAGGTAAATCACGCGCATAACCTCAGAGCGGCCAAATATATTAAGAGCAATAAATATAAGCACAAAAAAGAAAGAAATATATATGAGTGAATAAGTGCACCAAAAATATAATTTACCGCAAAATATCTGTTCATACATACAAAAAAAAACTAATCATACACAGTAACTCATATTAATATACACAAAATACATTACCAGTGTGCAAAGATATGTATATAAATATATAATATACAATAAAAATAAATATACTTCAAAATATTCTATAATATTATAACCAAATGTAACATGTCCACAATCCAGTGATACTGTGAAATTCTTGAAAAAGTGATGATTTTTCCAAATATATTTTTCCACTCCAACGGACTCCTTCTTCTTATTTGATACAGTATTGTTAATGGTCACTTCTATTCTATACTAATAGTGAACCTAAAATACTAAAGCAAAAGATTAGTTACAAATATGCATTATATACGGCACATAGATCCCACACAAAAAGAGATTAAAATGAATAAAATTAAAAACAAAAACAAAGAAACTATACAATAATGTAACCAAATATAATTACTAATCATTCAAATAACCAGATAAATGACCCATATAACTATATGATCACTTGGCACAGACATCGATGATCAGCAAGAGAGGGAAATCATAGAAAACTGGAGAAGCCCCATTGGTCATTAAGACCAAGTGGTTTCATTGTTCTGAGTGTCGTTATCCAACGACACTCTTTCCGCGCCAACCTATTCATCAGATGGCCACCACAAGCCCCCAAATGGACCACATAAATGCCTTTAACCTGCATCTCAATTGTTCCCGTGGGATGAAACTCCCGATAGTGGGAAGGTATCGTCTTCAACTTAGCAACTTCCTCTCTGTGTAGATCCTCAAATCCAATCAATCTAGCCGCTCGTATATCTCTTATATGCTCTAGGATCCGTACACGTAACTGCCTTGATGTGAGGCCTGTATAGATAAGCCCACATGGGCAAGTGATGTGATACACCACTGATGTAGTTCTACAATTGATAGGGTGTACTATCTTGAATGTATGAGAATTTGGAGAGTTCACAAATACATCCATTTTTACCATGTACCTACATGCACTACATCCACCACATGGCCGTGAGTCCCAAACTGGTCCCCCGGAGTTAAATATAAATTGCGACCTAGGAGGAATATAATGGCTATGTGTAATCATCTCACCTATGGTTTTACTCCTCCTCACAACGATCCTAGGTGTTCCTTCAACCAGCTTAGACAGTTCCGGATCCTCTTTCAGAATAGGCCAGTGACGATTCATAATGTCACCCATATCTCTCCATCTGCTGTGATAGTTCGTAATCATCCGCAGTTGTGGCTCCTCTTTTTCCGGTGTCTGATAATGAAGAAGGCTGTCACGACTCCTGTCCTTAGCTTGCTGATACCCTCTTTCCACATCATCTGGCATGTAGCCCCGACGAAACAATCGCTGCGTCAAATCCCGAGCCTGGTTCTCAAATTCCTCCTCAGAGTCACAAATCCTCCTGGCTCTAATAAATTGTCCCTTAGGGATCGCTTTAATGGTATGTCTGGGATGTGCGGATCTTGCATGTAATAAAGAGTTCGTACTCGTTTCTTTATGATAAATGGTACTGTGGATATTGCCCAGTTGGTCCACGGACAGTTGCAAATCCAAGAAGTCTATTTTGTTCTCTTCCACTTTAAAAGTAAGCTTAATATTCCAGTCATTTGCGTTGAGGTATGTCAGGAAGCCATGCAATTCAATTCTACTCCCCTGCCAAATAATAAGGACATCGTCTATAAAACGCATCCAACTTAATACATTAGGGCCTGATACATCAGATGAATATGATAGCATATATTCTCGCTCCCAATGGCCCATAAATAAGTTAGCGTATGAGGGCGTGAAACACGCCCCCATCGCCACTCCCCGTTGCTGTTTAAAATAACGGTCCTTGAAAGTAAAATAGTTGTGCATAAGCGCGTATTCCAATAATGCCAACAAAAATTCCAATAGATCCGAGTCCATACCCTTGTTTTGCAGAAAAAATCTGACTGCCGCTATCCCCTTCTGATGTTCTATACAAGTGTATAGCGATTCAACATCGCCAGAAATGAACAACATGTCTGGTTCAAAGGTGATACCCTGTATCCTCCTTAATACATCTCCAGAGTCCTTAATGTATGATGGTAGTTTAAATACACATGCTTTTAAGTAATAGTCCAAAAATCTGGAAATCAAGTCAGGAAACTTATCCTGTTCTGACTCCTGTTCTAAAAGAAGACTCTCTAGTACACGGAGCGCTTCCAATTCCGCAACTGTTGAAAAAAGGGCATTGTTTTTACTGTGGAATTTTTTCAAAATCAATTTGCGGGCAAAAAGAAAAACATCCTTGATGGCCTCAAAAGTGTCAAAATTGGCAGTTGGGCAGAACGTCAGACCCAAAGTTAATACAGATTGTTGAGCTGACGTGAGAACAATATCAGAAAGGTTAATTACCTTGAGTTCATTGCCTTGTTTGAAGTCCTGAAATTTATTTTTATTATTGTTGTTACGCCCGTTGGTCATCTGGCGAGTATTATAACGTCTTAGATCCATGGCTGGTTCTCCGATACTTGCATTAGCTGACACATGTGATGAGCTGGTTGAGATGGATGTAACCGAATTGGTACGGGAACGATTCTGTAGTGGTCTCCATCTATATACTCTTTTAGTATCGTAATCCAGCTGATCACGCTGAAATTTCTGTGTCTTAGATTTTTTCAGATCCTCCTCCCATCTAATATGGCTTTTATTGAGATCTTTCTCAAATATGCTTCCTCAAATATGCTATAATAATAATAATAATAATAATAATAATAAAAATATGCTAAGTTCAGAGCCTGTAAAATTATTCTTCAGTTTCTCCTGCAAAGGTTGTATTTGTCCCTCCAATAACTCCAATTTCTTCTGATCAAATGAAATCAATAATTCCAAAAAGACCCGGGAGCATTTTTCACACGCCTCCTCCCATTTCTGTATAATGACTGTATCCTCAATGGGGAACGAGGGGAAAACCTGGACATGTAGTCCTCGTGGAATAAGTCCACGTTGTAGATACTGCTCCAATGTTTTACAATTCCACCAGGTCTTTGTGCGTTTAAACAATAAATCCCTCAATCGCTGACCATCAACGTCTATGCCATCATTAATCTCTTTAGTTTTATCAGAATTATTTCCAAATATAGTAGATAATTGTGTAAGCCAGTTGGTGCCCCGGCTTTTATAATCCATTGTTGGTAAGGTTCCTCCTAAAAAACAGAATAAACTTTAAACCCAAAAAGAATAGGAGCAAAAATAAGAACCTATCAAATAACTTACAAAGTAAAGCTCAAGCAGACAACTAAATATAATACCAAAAAAAGAACCACTTGAAAAGAAATATCAAAATAAATAACTAAATCCAAAAACCATAATATTCAAATATAAATAATTTTATTTAGAGACACCAATCCAATCTAACACAAACACATGATAAAAACATAAACGACAATTTAAAAACCAGAGGGAGCAGAGCACCACCCGTAATCTGAGTAATTAATCAAGATAATGCCTTATACTGTACAAATTCGGCTTCCATAATAAGGGAAATATATACTAAATTTCATGAACATAAATAAATAGGTAGATAAAGTGCTAATGAGTATTCAATCCAATCCAGGTAATATTATATAAAGTGCATAAATAACAGGGTATATATAACCTCCAGGTATATTAATAAAGTGCACATAGTGAAATCACATATAGTATTCCCTAATAGGAAGGTAACCAGCACATAGTAAAAAAGATCTCCATATACTAACCAGGATTCATTTCCCACGTGGTGCTACTGCTGCCCCGCACTCCAACGCGCGTTTCACACGTTGCTTCGTCAGGGAGTGATAGGGAATGAGGGCTAAGGCCGTATATATATATATATATATATATATATATATATATATGTCCACATAATTAAGTATAACCAATGGTTAATCTCTCACTCACATGCGTATAATCCGGCGCTTGATTTACCGCCGCCAAACACGGCACCATGTCACCGGCCCTGCGGCAACGTCACTAGAGTCGCACCCTCTGCAATGTCACAGGCAGCCCTCATACGCTAACTTATGGGCCATTGGGAGCGAGAATATATGCTATCATATTCATCTGATGTATCAAGCGCCGGATTATACGCGTGTTGAACGGGTTGCTATTAACGCAATGTGAACCCGGCCTTACCGATCATTCTGTGCATATGGGAAATGCAATTGGTCTTCTAAACAGACTATTAAACGACCACCAATTGGCAGACGTGTAGCATAGAGAGGGTTTGTTAAAGCTTGAATCGATCAGCTGAGTGCAGTCAAACAACTAGAGTCATACAGACTACATAGCCAGAGTACTCAGAACAGTCAAGCTTCATTTAGAGAGTAAATCTGAACAAAGCTCCAGGAAGACACATGACCCTATCAGCGTCGGAAGATATTTGGATTAATGAGATTCAACTAAGCAAAAAGGTAAACATTGTTCCCATACTCATCATCATCTTCATTTGATGTATGCTCTCAGGAACAATATGCTAAAAGTAACTAAAGAAGAAAGATAATTCAGAGCTCAACGTGGACCAGCAAAAACATGCAGCTTTTTCTCTCTCTCTCTCTCTCTCTCCCCTCCGTCCGTCCCTGAACTGAAAAGCTGGTGTTACACAGTGCAAATCGCTACAGCGCACAAGCGACAACATGGCGATAGGCGTCCACGCCCCTAAGACCTATGTCATCACTCTGCCCACGCCCCTTCATTGGCTGAAAAAAATGGCGCCAAGCGCGTCATACGAAACGCGACTTTGGCGCGAAAGTCGCGTACCGCATGGCCGACCCCACACAGGGATCGGGTCAAGTTTCATGAAACCCGACTTTGCCAAAAGTCGGCGACTTTTGAAAATGAACGATCCGTTTCGCTCAACCCTACATATAAACTATTATCTCCACTCATTTCCTGTATAAACAGAGCATTGATCAGCAAACTGGCAAATGCTAGTTTGTCGATTGTTTGCATCACAATCCTAGGAAGTGTTTTCACACTCATAATGACTGCTGCATTTAAAACAAGCACTTGACTTCCAACACTATGTACCCACACTTATTTGGGAAGTATCTGCCCTTGAAAAAATACCCCAAGGCATGTTTCGACATTTTTTTTTACTGTATGTACATTTTTATACTGTATAAACTTGTAAAACTGAATGCTATTCAACACAGATATTCAAAACTACTTTATATATGTTTATTATAGTGGTAGAATATGGGCGCTGTATGCTTCTGTATGGCTATACTGTTGTTGATGAGAGGCAAACTGAGCAACTACATATTACCTGCATCTCCACAAGGGTCTCCAGCAAGACCCTACACAACTACAGGTTCAGGGTGTAAGAATATGGACATGATGCCCATGTTTCTCTATTTATTAAACAAGTTTCAGTGTGACATGATATGTTATGCATAATGTGAATTGTGATGTGCGTCAGATATGGGTAGTTTGACCATAGGAACAGTTAGAGTTAATGTTTGAGACTAGCCCAGAGTGGGTGGGTTGAGTTACAGTGAAAGTGACGATTTCCTATCATAGAATTAGATAGGGCCTGGAGTGCATAATGAGTGAACCTTTTAGCCCAACATGAGCAGTGACGGATTCTGGGGTGACTCAATGAAAGAGAAAGGATAGCGAGATCCTGAGAAGAAGTGACTAAGAGACAGAGCGTTTAACATATAGGGTGTGTGTTTATAACATACAGCTCTACATTTATAGCATTAAATGTATTTTCTAACATACAATGTGCGTGTAGCAGCCTGTGTGTAACATACAGTTTGTGTGCATGTAATATACATTGTATCTATAGCATTCAGCGTTGTGTGTAATATGCAGTGTTTGTGTAGTATGGCGTGAGTGTAATATGCAGTAAGTGTGTAGCATGTAGTGTGTCTGTTTATGTATCAAACCAAGATGCATCAAAATGTTTACCAGAATTTTTAGAGATAAAACGCTTTGAAAAGTAGCAAAATGTTGCGACTTTTGAAGTTTTTATGCAAATTACGGCCAGATCTGCCAAAGTCGACATGGACAAGGCGAAGCCCATGCAACAATTTCTCTAAAAAGTTATACTGCTTTAGTGGTGTAAGTAATGCCAGAAATGTACTCCAGTCCCAGACAAGAGCAACATTTCTGGCAGTGATACAATGCGCCTAATTCATTAAGTGGTGTGCGAATCTTTATTACTCCTGCATACCCTTCATTCAGACTGGCTTATGAAATGCCAGTCTTAATTAATCAGGTCCACAGTGCATGTAAGACACAGACTGTCTGTAGCATGAAGTGAGTGACATACAATACACAGTATATAGTGGGCATGTGGAACCTGCATTTCTTATCTGTAACATCAACAATTAAAATTACCGGCAATGCAGATGAGCGTTTGTAGGTTTAAACTATCATATTGGGTAATTGGATCACTTATGCTAGACAAATCGTTTTCTGCAACACATTGCCCCATCTAAACAGAGGACATTCTGTTGATAACATGATGCTGTGTAGGGACAGAAAGAGCGTAATAGTGATCCTTCTGGTCCTGTCATTCTCCTGTGTAAACAGGCAGATAAACAAGCATCGAACAATTTGAATATAGTTGATCAATGTTTGTTTATCAGCATGAAAACAGAAGGGTGTAATTGCACACTAAAGGTTTGTGTGATGGTGCAATATGTTAAGGTACCTTCACACTCAGCGACGCTGCAGCGATAACGACAACGATCGCTGCAGCGTCCCTGTTTGGTCGCTGGAGAGCTGTCACACAGACAGCTCTCCGGCGACCAACGATTCCGGTAACCAGAGTAAACATCGGGTTACTAAGCGCAGGGCCGCGCTTAGTAACCCGATGTTTACCCTTGGTTACCATCGTAAAAGTAAAAAAACAAACACTACATACTTACCTTCCGCTGTCTGTCCCCGGCGCTGTGCTTTCCTGCACTGACTGTGAGCACAGCGGCCGGAAAGCAGAGCGGTGACGTCACCGCTGTGCTTTCCGGCTGGCCGGCGCTCACAGCGAGTGCAGAGAAGCACAGCGCCGGGGACAGACAGCGGAAGGTAAGTATGTAGTGTTTGTTTTTTTTACTTTTACGATGGTAACCAGGGTAAACATTGGGTTACTAAGCGCTGCCCTGCGCTTAGTAACCCGATGTTTACCCTGGTTACCAGTGAAGTCTGCAGGGAGTCCAGCGACGAAATAAAGTGCTGGACTTTCTGCAGCGACCAACGACATCACAGCAGGATCCTGATCGCTGCTGCCTGTCAAACTGAACGATATCGCTAGCCAGGACGCTGCAACGTCACGGATTGCTAGCGATATCTTTCAGTGTGACGGTACCTTTAGCATCTGGAGACCCACTTTTAATTGTGCCCAGAGCCACACATTGTCTAAAACCTGCTCTGCTCAGAGGTCTATATTAAAGGACTTTACACTAGGGTTGAGCGAAATGGATCGTTCATTTTCAAAAGTCGCCGACTTTTGGCACAGTCGGGTTTCATGAAACCCGACCCGATCCCTGTGTGGGGTCCGCCATGCGGTATGCAACTTTCGCGCCAAAGTCGCGTTTCAATGACGCAAAAAGTGCCATTTCTCAGCCAATGAAGGTGGACGCAGAGTGTGGGCAGCGTGATGACATAGGTCTCAGTCCCCACCATCTTAGAGAAGGGCATTGCAGTGATTGGCTTGCTGTCTGCGGCGTCACAGGGGCTATAAAGGGGCGTTCCCGCCGACCGCCATCTTACTGCTGCTGATCTGAGCATAGGGAGAGGTTGCTGCCGCTTCGTCAGAAGCAGGGATAGCGTTAGGAAGAGTCCATTAACCCCCAAACCGCTTGTGCTGTAGCGATTTCCACTGTCCGACACCACCTTTTGTTTGCAGGGACAGTGGAGGCTACATTTTTTTTCCTCAGCGCTGTAGCTCATTGGGCTGCCCTAGAAGGCTCCCTGATAGCTGCATTGCTGTGTGTACGCCGCTGTGCAAACCAACTGCTTTTTTCAAAGCACAAATCCTGTTGTTCCTTCCTTTCTGCACAGCTATCTTGTTTGTTTGTCCACACTTTTTATTTAATTTGTGCAGCAGTCCACTCCTTGTTATTGCTGCCTGCCATACATTGCTGAGATTACTGCAGGGAGATAGTAATTGTAGGACAGTCCCTTTTTTTTTTTTTTTTCGTTACATCTGTTCAAGCCACTTTCTGCCACAGAAAATATACTCTAATACAGTGGCCCAGATTTATTCACTAGTCTCCCTGAATAAAAAAAAAAAAAGGTGCAGATTAAAATTGGCAAATCTGCATCAGTGGCAGTCCTGTGTGTGGCATCTGTGTCTCATTTTCTGGCACAGAAAACATACAGTCTAACAGTGGGCCTGATTTCTTGCCAATTCTCCCAGAAATAAAAAAAAAAAAATAGTGGGAGATTAATATTGGCATTTGTGCTTCAGTGCCAGTCGTGTGTGCCATCTCTCTCAAATTGTGGGCCACAGAAAGCCTAGTGTCTTTTTTTTTTTATTTTGGTTTTTAAATTCTCCCTGAAAAAAAATAAATAGTGGGAGATTAATATTGGCATTTGTGCTTTAGTGCCAGTCCTGCGTGTGTGGCATCTGTCTCATTTTGTGCCACAGAAAACCGAGTGTGTAACATTGTGCCTGATTTTCCTTGCAGTCTCACCCACCTATAAAGGGATATCTAAATCGTACAGAAGTTTGAGTTCACCTTGTAAGTTGTTTTACAGTAACAAATACCGTTACTTTGGTTACGTTATTAAAACAATGAGGAAGTCTGGTGGAAGAGGTCGTGGCCGTGGGCGTTCATTGCCAGCTAGTAATGATGGTAGTGGTGGTGGAGCATCAGGTGGTCGTGGGAAAAACAATATAGCACCTAAGTCTCGAGCTGTGGAGCCAGGTTCATCATCTGGCTACACAAGGCCTCGAACGCTCCCTTTTCTGGGAGTAGGAAAACCGCTTTTAAAGCCGGAGCAGCAAGAGCAAGTTTTGGCTTTCCTTGCTGACTCAGCCTCTAGCTCTTTTGCCTCCTCTTCTGAAACTGGTAAATGTAAAAGCAGCGCGTCGTTAGTGGATGTTCACGCTCAGGGACAAGTCGCTTCATTGTCCTGTTCAGCAAAAACAACAACAGAGAAGGATGCGTCAGGTGACCCAACGGGTTACTCCATGGAGCTCTTTACACATACCGTTCCTGGGTTAGAAAGTGAAACAGTTAACAGGCCATGCCCATTACAAGTTGAATCGGACATGGAGTGCACAGATGCACAGCCACAGCCAGATTACTATGCTGTTCCTTTGACTCAGACCGCCACATTGCCCTCGCAGTGTACTGATCAGACCCTGATGAGAATATGGTGCCCCGTCACGAACGCTATACCACCGGCTTACACGGTAACACAGACGAAGTTGCACATGAGATAGAAGAGGAGGTCATAGATGACCCAGTTGTTGACCCCGATTGGCAGCCGTTGGGGGAACAGGGTGCAGGCGGCAGTAGTTCTGAAGAGGAGGAGGAGGGGCCGCAGCAGGCATTAACATCGCAACAGGTTCCATCTGCCGGGCCCGTATCTGGCCCAAAACGCGTGGCAAAGCCAAAACCAGTTGGAGGACAGCGTGGCCATCCGGTTAAAGAAGCTCAGTCTGCAATGCCTGAAAAGGTATCCAATGCTAGAAAGAGTGCAGTCTGGCATTTTTTTAAACAACATCCAATTGATCAGCACAAAGTCATCTGTCAAAAATGTTCAACTACCTTAAGCAGAGGTCAGAATCTGAAAAGTCTAAATACAAGTTGCATGCATAGACATTTAACCACCATGCATTTGCAAGCCTGGACTAACTACCAAACGTCCCTTAAGGTTGTAGCACCCTCGGCCAATGAAGCTAGTCAGCAACGCTACATCCCTTCCGTCACTGTAAGGCCACCATTTTCCGCACCACCTGCAGTATCTGTGCAGGTTTCGTTGCCAGGCCAAAGCAGTCAGGGTCAGGGAATCACCAGTTTCGTAGTAGGAAACACTGCATGTAGGGCACTGGCAAGAATACCATCTCCAACCGCCTCTCAGTCTGCCATGTCCACCGGCACCCCCGCTAGTTCCACGATCTCCAGCTCTCCAGTCCAGCTCACCCTACATGAGACTCTCGTTAGAAAAAGGAAGTACTCATCCTCGCATCCGCGTACACAGGATTTGAACGCCCACATAGCTAGATTAATCTCGTTAGAGATGATGCACTACCGGTTAGTTGAAAGCAAAGCTTTCAAAGCCCTGATGGACTACGCTGAACCACGCTACGAGCTACCCAGTCGACACTTCTTTTCGAGAAAAGCCATCCCAGCCCTCCACAAGCATGTTATAGAGCGCATCGTCCATGCACTCAGGCAATCTGTGAGTACAAAGGTGCACCTGACAACAGATGCATGGACCAGTAGGCATGGCCAAGGATGTTACGTGTCCATCACGGCACACTAGGTGAATGTG
The DNA here is from genome assembly GCF_032444005.1 of Ranitomeya imitator. NCBI lineage: Eukaryota > Metazoa > Chordata > Amphibia > Anura > Dendrobatidae > Ranitomeya > Ranitomeya imitator. The sequence continues at coordinate 809,571,929 of NC_091282.1, read as the reverse complement.
GTGGATGCAGGGTCCACAGGGGACAGCAATATTGGGACAGTTCGGCCTAGCCCACGGTCTGGGAAACAATTGGCTGTAGCCAATCGCCCCCCTCCTCCTCCTCCTCGTCCTTCTGCAGAAGCGAGAGCTCGTCCGCAGACCGCAGTCGCACAACCACTCCATCCGCAGCTGGCACTGTTGCACACCTGGTGTCCCATTATGGGGCAGCTACTGGCAAGCGTCAGCAGGCTGTATTGGCTATGAAGTGTTTGGGCGACAACAGACACACCGCGGAAGTTCTGTCCGAGTTCTTGCAGAAAGAAACGCAGTCGTGGCTGGGCACTGTAGATCTTGAGGCAGGCAAGGTAGTGAGTGATAACGGAAGGAATTTCATGGCTGCCATCGCCATTTCCCAACTGAAACACATTCCTTGCCTGGCTCACACCTTAAACCTGGTGGTGCAGTGCTTCTTGAAAAGTTATCCGGGGTTATCCGACCTGCTCCTCAAAGTGCGCGGACTTTGCTCGCATATCCGCCGTTCGCCCGTACACTCCAGCCGTATGCAGACCTATCAGCGGTCTTTGAACCTTCCCCAGCATCACCTAATCATCGACGTTGCAACAAGGTGGAACTCAACACTGCACATGCTTCAGAGACTGTGCCAACAGAGGCGGGCTGTTATGTATTTGTGGGAGGATACACATACACGGGCAGGCAGTAGGATGGCAGACATGGAGTTGTCAGGTGTGCAGTGGTCGAAGGTACAAGACATGTGTCAAGTCCTTCAGTGTTTTGAGGAATGCGCACGGCTGGTTAGTGCAGACGCCATAATAAGCATGAGCATCCCCCTAATGCGTCTGCTGATGCAAAGTTTGACGCACATAAAGGAGCAGGCGTCTGCAGCAGAGGAAGAGGAAAGCCTTGATGAGTCAGCCATTGTCTGGTCAGGGCAGTGTACAGGACGAGGTAGCGGGCGAACAGGAGGAGGAGGACGAGGAGGATGATGGGGATGAGTATTTTTTTAATGAGGAAGCTTCTCCGGGGCCACTGGAAATTGGTGGCGTGGCAAGGCCGGGTTCTGTTTTTTTGAGGGACACAAGTGACGTAGATTTGCCTGTAACTGCCCCTCAACCCAGCACAACCGCAGATTTGACAACTGGAACTTTGGCCCACATGGCGGATTATGCCTTACGTATCCTCAAAAGGGACCCACACATTATTAAAATGATGACCGATGACGATTACTGGTTGGCCTGCCTCCTTGATCCTCGCTATAAAGGCAAATTGCAAAATATTATGCCACATGAGAACTTGGAACAAATATTAGCAACCAAACAATCAACTCTTGTTGACCGTTTGATTCAGGCATTCCCAGCACACAGCGCCGGTGATCGTTCTCACACGAGCTGCAGGGGGCAGCAGACCAGAGGTGTTAGAGGTGCACAAATCAGAAGTGGCGTTGGACAAAGGGGTTTTCTGACCAGGTTGTGGAGTGATTTTGCTATGACCGCAGACAGGACAGGTACTGCAGCATCAATTCAAAGTGACAGGAGACAACATTTGTCCAGTATGGTTGCTAACTATTTTTCATCCCTTATCGATGTTCTCCCTCAACCGTCATTCCCATTTGATTACTGGGCATCCAAATTAGACACCTGGCCAGAATTGGCAGAATAGGAGCTTGCTTGCCCAGCAGCTAGTGTGCTATCAGAAAGAGTATTCAGTGCTGCTGGTTCAATATTAACCGAAAAAAGGACTCGTTTGGCTACCCAAAATGTTGATGATCTAACCTTCATTAAAATGAACCACTACTGGATTTCGAATTATTTTGCCCCACCTTTCCCGGCTGACACCTAGCTTTCCAATGAAAAGGTCTTGCTTCTGGACTGCTCTGACTGAGTTTTCCAATCTCGTAATTTGCAGCAGCTGTTTGTCCAGCATGCGACATGTTTACACCTCCCTAAATGGCCAAACTCCCCAGACGGGGCCGTGGTCTCGCCACTTGGCGCAAGCACCCGTGAGAGTGCAGTTTGTCTGAAGAGGTGGGTGTGCACGCTTTTGGTCGACGACACTGCCACTGGGTCCCTCATAGTACAATAAAGTGTCTCTGGCGGTGGTGGCGCGCAACCAACGTCAGACACACCGTTGTAACATGAGGGGCCCTGGGCCTGTACCGCCGGCCACAAGACAGTTCCCCCCCCCCAGCTCAAACAGTGCTCTATGATTTGCAAAATTATCTCTCACAGCTCCACCAATGTTTAGTCTATGCGCTGACATCCTTCAATGCCTGGCACTGACAATACCAATGTGTTGACATGTATGATGCTACTTAAAATAGTCAGGGGCAGTGTCCTATATTTACACCAGTAAATACTTTGCGCCAAATTACTAGGTCTGAAACCCAGCAGAGGAGCCCACCCCTGTACCTAAGTATGCCACCCTTTTGTTTTTTGGTTTTGTTGTATTGCGAGACATTAACATCTATTTATTTTTTGGGAGTACTAACTGTCAGACACTCATTACAATCGGCCTCCGCTGACAACACCAATGCTGCCTGTGTACCCCTGCAAGATAATTCCAAGTGCATAGAGCCTACTTTTGATATGTTAGGCTTGCTAAGCCTGTCTGTGGTCCCTCCTTCCAATAGTCCTCCACTGACCAGACCACTGCTGCCCGTGTACCCCTGGAAGCTATTTTAAAGTGCCTACAGCCTACTTTTGTTATGTTAGGCCTACTAAGCCTGTCTGCGGTCCCTCCTTCCAATAGTCCTCCACTGATCACACCACTGCTGCCCGTGTACCCCTGGAAGCTATTTTAAACTGCCTACAGCCTACTTTTGTTATGTTAGGCCTACTAAGCCTGTCTGCGGTCCCTCCTTCCAATAGTCCTCCACTGACCAGACCACTGCTGCCCGTGTACCCCTGGAAGCTATTTTTAAGGGCTTACAGCCTACTTTTGTTATGTTAGGCCTACTAAGCCTGTCTGCGGTCCCTCCTTCCAATAGTCCTCCACTGACCAGACCACTGCTGCCCGTGTACCCCTGGAAGCTATTTTAAAGTGCCTACAGCCTACTTTTGTTATGTTAGGCCTACTAAGCCTGTCTGCGGTCCCTCCTTCCAATAGTCCTCCACTGACCAGGCCACTGCTGCCCGTGTACCCCTGGAAGCTATTTTTAAGGGCCTACAGCCTACTTTTGTTATGTTAGGCCTACTAAGCCTGTCTGCTGTCCCTCCTTCCAATAGTCCTCCACTGACCAGACCACTGCTGCCTGTGTACCCCTGGAAGCTATTTTAAAGTGCCTACAGCCTTCTTTTGTTATGTTAGGCCTACTAAGCCTGTCAGCGGTCCCTCCTTCCAATAGTCCTCCACTGACCAGACCACAGCTGCCCGTGTACCCCTGGAAGCTATTTTAAAGTGCCTACAGCCTACTTTTGTTATGTTAGGCCTACTAAGCCTGTCTGCGGTCCCTCCTTCCAATAGTCCTCCACTGACCAGACCACTGCTGCCCGTGTACCCCTGGAACCTATTTTTAAGGGCCTACAGCCTACTTTTGTTATGTTAGGCCTACTAAGCCTGTCTGCGGTCCCTCCTTCCAATAGTCCTCCACTGACCAGACCAATGCTGCCCGTGTACCCCTGGAACCTATTTTAAAGTGCCTACAGCCTACTTTTGTTATGTTAGGCCTACTAAGCCTGTCTGCGGTCCCTCCTTCCAATAGTCCTCCACTGACCAGACCACTGCTACCCGTGTACCCCTGGAACCTATTTTAAAGTGCCTACAGCCTACTTTTGTTATGTTAGGCCTACTAAGCCTGTCTGCGGTCCCTCCTTCCAATAGTCCTTCACTGACCAGACCAATGCTGTCCGTGTACCCCTGGAACCTATTTTAAATTGCATAGAGCATCCTTTTTTTAATTGTAGGCGTACTAAGTCTATCTGCGGTCCATAATTGAAATTGTCCTCCACTGACCAGAGCAATGCTGCCTGTGTACCCCTGTAACCTTTTTTAAACTGCATTGAGCCAAATTTTTTGTTTAAGGCCTACTACCTGTGTCTGTCTGCGCCACTCAATACAGCTGTCCTCCTCTGAAAAAAGCTGAGCGTCAATAGTCTGGTCTTCAGCCTATGGGAATTTGAAAACTGCATTGGGGCTACTACTTCGGTAGGGCCTACTAACGGTGTCTGACGCTCCAAGGTGTTCTCCAGGTTGCCACTCCATAGCTTCGATCTTCTAGCTCTCGTTAAGTAGTTGTTGAAACAACACTGCATTAGGCCTACAAGTTGGGTCTGGGTTGTAGAGACGGTGTCATCCGCTCCAAGGTGTTCCCCAGGTTGCCTCTCCATAGCTTCTATCTTCTAGCTCTCGTTAAGTAGTTGTTGAAACAACACTGCATTAGGCCTACAAGTTGGGTCTGGGTTGTAGAGACGGTGTCTGCAGCTCCAAGGTGTTCTCCAGGTTGCCTTTCCATAGCTTCGATCTTCTAGCTCTCGTTAAGTAGTTGTTAAAACAACACTGCATTAGGCCTACAAGTTGGGTCTGGGTTGTAGAGACGGTGTCTTCCGCTCCAAGGTGTTCTCTAGGTTGCCTCTCCATAGCTTCTATCTTCAGGCTCTTGTTAAATAGTTGTTAAATGGAACAACTGCATTTGGCCTACTAGTTGGGTTGGGGTCTACTAACAGTGTCTGCCGCTCCTTGCTGTTCTCCTGGTTTCCTGTCCTGAAATTCCATTTTCAGGCTCTCGTTAAGTAGTTGTTAATGTTAGACTGCATTTGGCCTACTAGTTGGGTTGGGGCCTACTATCGGTGTCTGCCGCTCCTTGCTGTTCTCCTCCACTGAACAAAGCTGTGCCGCCTGTTTACTACTGTTACCAATTTTGAACTGCATTTAGCCCACTTTATTCTTTGGGCCTATATCTGTGTTTCCTCCTCATCCTGCCCATTGCCCAGCCAGTGATAGATGAGTCTGCTGGTAAATTGACCCATAACGCAACATTCCCCGTGCACACTACACAGCAAGATTGTGACCCTGCTGAAAGTCAGGTTCCTCTTCCCGCATACCATACCACCTTACACGGGGACAAAGAGGAAGGTGCAGATGAAAGTGCAGGTTCCTTCATCAGATGGGGGGAGGAATACTCGTTGGCGACGTCACTGGCACAGGGCCCCTCATAGTACGCAAAAGTGTCGCTGCCGGTGGGAGGCGCCCCCGCCGTGCAAACACACTGCCGTACTTTGAGGGGCCCTGTGCCAGTGCCAATGCCAACGAGTGGGCCCCCCCTGCTTGCTCAGGATCACAGCACTTGCAAAGTTGAAATACTTACCTCTCCCTGCTCCACTGCCGTGACGTGGTCCAGATTTCCTGGGCTGTTGTGAATTCTGTGGCAGAGCTCCCTCCTGTGGTCACAAGTGGTACTTCGGCTGATTCTCTCTATGAGCTTCCTTTGGTGGAGGAGAGTGGTACTGCGGCTTCTGAGTTTCCTTCCGCAGGTGATGTGGTGAAGTCGTTAGGTGCTGCTCTATTTAACTCCACCTAGTGCTTTGATCCTGGCCTCCAGTCAATGTTCTAGTATAAGACTTGCTTCCTCCTGGATTGTTCCTGTGGCCTGCTGCTCTGCATAGCTAAGTTCCGCTTTTGTTTTTTTTGTTTGCTGTTTTTTTTTCTGTCCAGCTTGCTTGTTTGGTTTTTCTTGCTTGCTGGAAGCTCTGGGACGCAGAGGGTGTACCTCCGTGCCGTTAGTCGGTACGGAGGGTCTTTTTGCCCCCTTTGCGTGGTTATTTGTAGGGTTTTGTGTTGACCGCAAAGTTACCTTTCCTATCCTCGCTCTGTTCAAAAAGTCGGGCCTCACTTTGCTAAATCTATTTCATCTCTACGTTTGTCTTTTCATCTTATCTCACAGTCATTATATGTGGGGGGCTGCCTTTTCCTTTGGGGTATTTCTCTGAGGCAAGGTAGGCTTATTTTCTAGCTTCAGGCTAGCTAGTTTCTTAGGCTGTGCCGAGTTGCATAGGGAGCGTTAGGCGCAATCCACAGCTGCTTCTAGTGTGGTTGGAGAGGATTAGGGATTGCGGTCAGCAGAGTTCCCACGTCTCAGAGCTCGTTCTATGTTTTTGGGTTATTGTCAGGTCACTGTATGTGCTCTGACTTCTATGTCCATTGTGGTGCTGAATTGCCTGATCATAACACTGGGCCCACTAAATACTTGAACCAGCCCTACCCCCCACAACTTTAGCCTAATGACCCCCAATTTCCAATGCCTTACTATTATTATAAGGTAAATTAAGATTGACAAGCTTCAGTAACAAGAATGGATGTTTTTGCCATTAAAATGGGCACTGTACATGTTTTCCTGGCCTCCACTCACTGCCGACTATGCTCCCCCATTGACTTGCATTGGGTTTCGTGTTTCGGTCGATCCCCGACTTTTCGCGATAATCGGCCGATTCCACTCGACTCGACTGTTGAGATAGTCGGGTTTCGCGAAACCCGACTCGACCCTAAAAAACTAAAAGTCGCTCAACCCTAGTGCTCACCACACATCTAGATAAGTTCCTTAGGGGGTCTACTTTCCAAAATGGTGTCACTTGTGGGGAGTTTCAATGTTTAGGCACATCAGTGGCTTTCCAAACGCAACATGGCTTCCCATCTCAATTCCAGTCAATTTTGCATTGAAAAGTCAAATGGCGCTCCTTCCCTTCCGAGCTCTCCCTTGCGCCCAAACAGTGGTTTACCCCCACATATTGGGTATCAGCATACTCAGAACAAATTGTACAACAACTTATGGGGTCCAATTCTTCTCTAACCCTTGGGAAAATAAAAAATTGGGGACGAAAAATAATTTTTATGAAAAAAAATGATTTTTTATTTTTACGGCTCTGCATTATAAACTTCTGTGAATCGCTTAATGGGTCAAAGTGCTCACCACACATCTAGATAAGTTCCTTAGGGGGTCTACTTTCCAAAACGGTGTCACTTGTGGGGTCTTCAATGTTTAGGCACATCAGGGACTCTCCAAACACAACATGGCGTCCCATCTCAATTCCAGTCAATTTTGCATTGAAAGGTCAAATGGCGCTCCTTCGCTTCTGAGCTCTGCCATGCGCCCAAACAGTGGTTTACTCCCAAATATGGGATATCGGCGTACTCAGGACAGCAGGCTTTACCACGTTATTAGCCATAGGTAAGTGTTCACACTAGGCAGTCAGCTCAGGTACCCATCCGTTCTGAGATTACCTTGACGATTGGTGGATGGGCTCACAACTTTTGGCCAAATCTTGTGCTAAGAATCTCATGTGTTTTTTCATATATTTCCATATAAGCCATTATGCTATTCCCATTTCATGTATCACACATTTCCTTGCTCTAGCACAGATTCATTTTGAGTGCAGCCATTAACCCCTTCATGACGCAGCCTATTTTGACCTTAAAGACCTTGCCGTTTTTTGCAATTCTGACCAGTGTCCCTTTATGAGGTAATAACTCAGGAACGCTTCAACGGATCCTAGCGGTTCTGAGAATGTTTTTTCGTGACATATTGGGCTTCATGTTAGTGGTAAATTTAGGTCAATAAATTCTGCGTTTATTTGTGATAAAAATGGAAATTTGGCGAAAATTTTGAAAATTTCGCAATTTTCACATTTTGAATTTTTATTCTGTTAAACCAGAGAGTTATGTGACACAAAATAGTTAATAAATAACATTTCCCACATGTTTACTTTACATCAGCACAATTTTGGAAACCAAATTTTTTTTTGCTAGGAAGTTATAAGGGTTAAAATTTGACCAGCGATTTCTCATTTTTACAACAAAATTTACAAAACCATTTTTTTAGGGACCACCTCACATTTGAAGTCAGTTTGAGGGGTCTATATGGCTGAAAATACCCAAAAATGACACCATTCTAAAAACTGCACCCCTCAAGGTACTCAAAACCACATTCAAGAAGTTTATTAACCCTTCAGGTGCTTCACAGCAGCAGAAGCAACATGGAAGGAAAAAATGAACATTTAACTTTTTAGTCACAAAAATTATCTTTTAGCAACAATTTTTTTATTGTCCCAATGGTAAAAGGAGAAAATGAACCACGAAACTTGTTGTCCAATTTGTCCTTAGTATGCTGATACATCATATGTGGGGGTAAACCACTGTTTGGGCGCACGGCAGGGCTTGGAAGGGAAGGAGCGCCATTTGACTTTTTGAATCAAAAATTGGCTCCACTCTTTAGCGGACACCATGTCACGTTTGGAGAGCCCCCGTGTGCCTAAAAATTGGAGCTCCACCACAAGTGACCCCATTTTGGAAACTAAACGCCCCAAGGAACTTATCTAGATGCATAGTGAGCACTTTGAACCCCAAGGTGCTTCACAAATTGATCCGTAAAAATGAAAAAGTACTTTTTTTTCACAAAAAAATTCTTTTAGCCTCAATTTTTTCATTTCCACATAGGCAACAGGATAAAATGGATCCTAAAATTTGTTGGGCAATTTCTCCTGAGTACACTGATACCTCATATGTGGGGGTAAACCACTGTTTGGGCACATGGTAAGGCTCGGAAGGGAAGGAGCGCCATTTGACTTTTTGAATGAAAAATTATCTCCATCGTTAGCGGACACCATGTCGCGTTTGGAAAGCTCCTGTGTGCCTAAACATTGGCGCTCCCCCACAAGTGGCCCCATTTTGGAAACTAGACCCCCCAAGGAACTTACTTAGATGCCTAGTGAGCACTTTAAACTCTCAGGTGCTTCACAAATTGATCTGTAAAAATGAAAAAGTACTTTTTTTTCACAAAAAAATTCTTTTCGCCTCAATTTTTTCATTTTCACATGGGCAATAGGATAAAATGGATCATAAAATTTGTTGGGCAATTTCTCCCGAGTATGCCGATACCTCATATGTGGGGGTAAACCACTGTTTGGGCACTCGGCAGGGCTCGGAAGGGAAGGCGCGCCATTTGACTTTTTGAATGGAAAATTGGCTCCAATTGTTAGCGGACACCATGTCGCGTTTGGAGAGCCCCTGTGTGCCTAAACATTGGAGCTCCCCCACAAGTGACCCCATTTTGGAAACTAGACCCCCCAAGGAACTTATCTAGATGCATATTGAGCACTTTAAACCCCTAGGTGCTTCACAGAAGTTTATAACGCAGAGACATGAAAATAAAAAATAATTTTTCTTTCCTCAAAAATGATTTTTTAGCCTGGAATTTCCTATTTTGCCAAGGGTAATAGGAGAAATTGGACCCCAAATGTTGTTGTCCAGTTTGTCCTGAGTACGCTGATACCCCATATGTGGGGGTAAACCACTGTTTGGGCGCACGGCAGGGCTCGGAAGGGAAGGCACGCCATTTGGCTTTTTAAATGGAAAATCAGCTCCAATCATTAGCGGACACCATGTCACGTTTGGAGAGCCCCTGTGTGCCTAAACATTGGAGATCCCCCAGAAATGACCCCATTTTGGAAACTAGTCCACCAAAGGAACTAATCTAGATGTGTGGTGAGGACTTTGAACCCCCTAGTGCTTCACAGAAGTTTATAACGCAGAGCCATGAAAAAAAAAAAAAAAAATTATTTTCTCAAAAATGATCTTTTAGCCTGCAATTTTTTATTTTCCCAAGGGTATCAGGAGAAATTTGACCCCAAAAGTTGTTGTCCAGTTTCTCCTGAGTACGCTGATACCCCATATGTGGGGGTAAACCACTGTTTGGGCACATGCCGGGGCTCGGAAGTGAAGTAGTGACGTTTTGAAATGCAGACTTTGATGGAATGCTCTGTGGGCGTCACGTTGCGTTTGCAGAGCCCCTGATGTGGCTTAACAGTAGAAACCCCCCACAAGTGACCCCATTTTGGAAACTAGACCCCGAAAGGAACTTATCTAGATGTGTGGTGAGCACTTTGAACCCCCAAGTGCTTCACAGAAGTTTATAATGCAGAGCCGTGAAAATAATAAATACGTTTTCTTTCCTCAAAAATAATTATTTAGCCCAGAATTTTTTAATTTTTCCAAGAGTAACAGGAGAAATTTGACCCCAATATTTGTTGTCCAGTTTCTCCTGAGTACGGTGATACCCCATATGTGGGGGTAAACTACTGTTTGGGCACATGCCGGGGCTCGGAATTGAAGTAGTGACGTTTTGAAATGCAGACTTTGATGGAATGGTCTGTGGGCGTCATGTTGCGTTTGCAGAGCCCCTGGTGTGCCTAAACAGTAGAAACCCCCCACAAGTGACCCCATTTTAGAAACTAGACCCCCCAAGGAACTTATCTAGATATGTGGTGAGCACTTTGAACCCCCAAGTGCTTCACAGACGTTTACAACGCAGAGCCGTGAAAATAAAAAATCATTTTTCTTTCCTCAAAAATGATGTTTTAGCAAGCATTTTTTTATTTTCACAAGGGTAACAGGAGAAATTGGACCCCAGTAATTTTTGCGCAGTTTATCCTGAGTGTGCTGGCACCCCATATGTGGGGGTAAACCACTGTTTGGGCACACGTCAGGGCTCGGAATTGAGGGAGCACCATTTGACTTTTTGAATACGAGATTGGCTGGAATCAATGATGGCGCCATGTTGCGTTTGGAGACCCCTGATGTGCCTAAACAGTGGTAACCCCTCAATTCTACCTCCAACACTAACCCCAACACACCCCTAACCCTAATCCCAACTGTAGCCATAACCCTAATCACAACCCTAACCCCAACACACCCCTAACCACTACCCTAACCCCAACACACCCCTAACCCTAACCACAACCCTAATTCCAACCCTAACCCTAACGCGAGATTTTTCAGCATCATTTTTGAAAAATCCGCGGGTAAAAGGCACTGTGTTTTACCTGCGGATTTACCGCGGATTTCCAGTGTTTTTTGTGCGGATTTCACCTGCGGATTCCTATTGAGGAACAGGTGTAAAACGCTGCGGAATCCGCACAAGAATTGACATGCTGCGGAAAATACAACGCAGCGTTTCCACGCGGTATTTTCCACACCATGGGCACAGCGGATTTGGTGTCCATATGTTTACATGGTACTGTAAACCTGATGGAACACTGCTGCGAATCCGCAGCGGCCAATCCGCTGCGGATCCGCAGCTAAATCCACACCGTGTGCACATAGCCTAATTCTAAAGGTATGTGCACACGCTGCGGAAAATGCTGCGGATCCGCAGCAGTTTCCCATGAGTTTACAGTTCAATGTAAACCTGTGGGAAACAAAAATCGCTGTACACATGCTGCAGAAAAACTGCACGGAAACGCAGCGGTTTACATTCCGCAGCATGTCACTTCTTTGTGCGGATTCCGCAGTGGTTTTACAACTGCTCAAATAGAAAATCGCAGTTGTAAAACCGCAGTGAAATGCGCAGAAAAAACGCGGTAAATCCGCTATAAATCCGCAGCGGTTTAGCACTGCGGATTTATGAAATCCGCAGCGGAAAAATCCGCAGAGGACCAGAATACGTGTGCACATACTGAAACCCTAACCTTAACCCTAGCCCTAACCCTAGCCCTAACCCTAACCCTAGCCCTAACCCTAGCCCTACCCCTAACCCTAGCCCTAGCCCTAACCCTAACCCTAGCCCTAGCCCTAGCCCTAACCCTACCCCTAACCGTACCCCTAACCCTAACCCTATTCTAACATTAGTGGAAAAAAAAAATTCTTTATTTTTTTATTGTCCCTACCTATGGGGGTGACAAAGGGGGGGGGTCATTTATTTTTTTTTTTTATTTTGATCACTGAGATATAATCTATCTCAGTGATCAAAATGCACTTTGGAACGAATCTGCCGGCCGGCAGATTCGGCGGGCGCACTGCGCATGCGCCCGCCATTTTGGAAGATGGCGGCGCCTGGGGAGAAGACGGACGGACCCCGGCAGGATCGGTAAGTATGATGGGGTTGGGGGGAGCACGGGGGGGGGGGGGGGATCGGAGCATGGGGGGGTGAATCAGAGCGCGGGAGGGGTGGAACGAAGCACGGGGGTGGTGGAACGGAGCACCGGGGGGTGGAACGGAGCATGGGGGGGTGGAACGGAGCATGGAGGGGGTGGATCGGAGTGCAGGGGGGGTGATTGGAGCACGGGGGGAGCGGACACGAGCACGGGGGGGAGCGGAGCACAGGACGGAGGGGAGCCGGAGCAGTGTACCGGACAGATCGGGGGGCTGGGGGGGCGATCGGTGGGGTGGGGGCACATTAATGTTTCCAGCCATGGCCGATGATATTGCAGCATCGGCCATGGCTGGATTGTAATATTTCACCAGTTATAATAGGTGAAATATTACAAATCGCTCTGATTGGCAGTTTCACTTTCAACAGCCACCCCCCCTGGGCTAAACTACCACTCCCCCTGTCCCTGCAGATCTGGTGAAATGGGAGTTAACCCTTTCACCCGATCTGCAGGGACGCGATCTTTCCATGACGCCACATAGGCGTCATTGGTCGGATTGGCACCGACTTTCTTGACGCCTACGTGGCGTCATGGGTCGGGAAGGGGTTAATCTATTTGCTATATGACTTTTTTGGTTATGCACCAGTTCAGATTAGATTGCTGTTCGGTCAGTTTTTCTATATTTATTATGTACTATTTTTTCTGACTTGAACGCCCCGCCCTTCACCATGCTGTGATTTTAACTACATCCTAACACAGTTGGTTCTGAGCTTCCTATATAAGCAGGCTTTACCACGTTATTAGCCATAGGTAAGTGTTCACACTAGGCAGTCAGCTCAGGTACCCATCCGTTCTGAGATTACCTTGACGATTGGTGGATGGGCTCACAACTTTTGGCCAAATCTTGTGCTAAGAATCTCATGTGTTTTTTCATATATTTCACAAGCCATTATGCTATTCCCATTTCATGTATGGCACATTTCCTTGCTCTAGCACAGATTCATTTTGAGTGCAGCCATTAATCTATTTGCTATATGACTTTTTTGGTTATGCAACAGTTCAGATTAGATTGCTGTTCGGTCAGTTTTTCTATATTTAAATTGTACAACAACTTTTGGTGTCCATTTTCTCCTGTTACCCTTGGTAAAATAAAACAAATTGGAGCTGAAGTAAATTTTTTGTGAAAAAAAGGTAAATGATCATTTTTATTTAAACAAAAATTCCTGTGAAACACCTTAAAGGGACACTGTCACCTGAATTTGGAGGGAACAATCTTCAGCCATGGAGGCGGGGTTTTGGGGTGTTTGATTCAACCTTTCCTTACCCGCTGGCTGCATGCTGGCTGCAATATAGGATTGAAGTTCATTCTCTGTCCTTCATAGTACATTCCTGGGCAAGGCAAGATTGTCTTGTGCAGGCATGTACTACGGAGGACAGAGAATGAATTTCAATCCAATATTGCAGCCAGCATGCAGCCAGCGGGTAAGGAAAGGGTGAATCAAAAACCCCGCCTCCATGGCTGAAGATTGTTCCCTCCAAATTCAGGTGACAGTGTCCGTTTAAGGGTTAATAAACTTCTTGAATATGGTTTTGAGCACCTTGAGGGGTGCGTTTTTTAGAATTGGGTCACACTTGGTTATTTTCTATCAAATAGACCCCTCAAAATGACTTCAAATGAGATGTGGTCCCTAAAAAAAATGGTGTTGTAAAAATGAGAAACTGCTGGTCAACTTTTAACCCTTATAACTCCCTAACAAAAAAAATGTTTTTTCCAAAATTGGGCTGATGTAAAGTAGACATGTGGGAAATGTTACTTATTACGTATATTGCGTGACATATCTCTGTGATTTAATTGCATAAAAATTCAAAGTTGGAAAATTGCGAAATTTTCAAAATTTTTGCCAAATTTCCATTTTTTTCACAAATAAACGCAGGTAATATCAAATACATTTTATCACTATCATGAAGTACAATATGTCACGAGAAAATGTCAGAATCACCGGGATCTGTTGAAGCGTTCCAGAGTTATAACCTCATAAAGGGACAGTGGTCAGAATTGTAAAAATTGGCCCGGTCAATAACATGCAAACCACCTTTGGGGGTAAAGGGGTTAATCCAGATCTGAGTTGGAGGAGAAAACACAGCTATAAGGGCTAGTGCTGCAACAAGGTCACCGAATGAGGAAAAAGATGGGAGGTTGCTGACATCAGAGCAAGGGAGGCAGACAGGGAGAGAGGGAGAACAAACTTCTAAATGGCAAACCTTATTGCATAGCAACACAACAGTCACAATACTACAGGATTCCCAAAATTGTGAAACATGACAATCACCCTATTTTACATCTCATGCACAGCTGTTTGTTTTTCTCAATAACTGTTTCAACTTAGATTTCCATCATCCATTTGTTAAAATTAGTTACCCATAAATGTGACTATAATGCAACAATTTCCCTGTATAAGCGTACCTAGGAGTACTTTATAAGCACGCACGCATACGTCATACTGGCTCAATGTACTACGACTTCATCAACATCTTTGGAGCTGTCCAGTACTATAGCCAGGATTGCACAGTAGAACAGTTAAAATAAGTTTATAATTATGAAGAGAGCCAGAGAGCTTCTCCTTATGTACAGTATTTACTGAGCCTCCATTGCCATTTTCCTGGCAAAAGAAAATTGAGTTTCGTCGAAATAAAATAAATTAATAAATCCATATGTAACTAATGAGCTGCTTATTTATGCTATAGCCACCCCCCCCCCCAAAAAAAAAAAATAAAAATAAAAAAATAGAAAGATGTGCATAAAACTCAATATTAACAATATACCAAATGTTTATTCACAAAGTACATAAAGTGTGTAGTTGTAATATCACAGAAGAACATGTGCGACATCTACTGGTCTAAGTGGAGATTTAGATATACATACAGAGTTATGGCCAGGGTGGCCAACTTGAGCTTTTACTTTTTTTGGACAACTGATCAAAAAATGACAGACAAATAATATTTTTTTACAGACACATTGAAAAACCCTAATAAATAATTGTTATAAGTGATAAATATGAAGAAAATAAGTAATTGATACACTGCCGATTTTGCAAGATTTCCCACCTACAAAGAATGAAGAGGTCTGTAATTTTTATCATAGGTACACTTCACCTGTGAGAGCCAGAATCTAAAAATAAAAAAAAAAACAGAAAATCACATTGTATGATGTTTACATAATTAATTTGCATTTTATTGCATGAAATAAGTATTTGATACAATAGTAAAACAGAACTTAATATTTGATACAGAAATCTTTGCTTGCTGTTACAGAGGTCAGATGTTTCCTGTAGTTTTTGACCAAGTTTGCACACAGTGCAGCAGGGATTTTGTCCCACTCCTTCATACAGATCTTCTCCAGATCTTTCAGGTTTCGGGGCTGTCGCTGGGCAGCATTGACTGGAGACTGGCTAGGCCACTCCAAGACCTTGAAATGCTTCTTGCTTCTTATGGACCCACTCCTTAGTTCCCCTGTAATAGAGTGCAGGGTAGAGTATGTCACCACGGAACAGACAGACTAACTGTTGAGGGGGGTTTATTAACAGGAGCATTATTCTCCTCGCAGGGAGAAAACAGTAGAATATAAACTGATAAAATAACTGCAAAAATATGGGAAGCAGTATAAGTTCCCAGACAGTCAAACAGTATAACAGTAATAAGCGGAATTTCTGGGGAAAACACTTATCAGTCTGATGAGGACTTGCTTGTAGGGTTGTTTTCTCCAACGTAGGTGCCGAGAAACAGCGGCACTTGTCATCTCTCTGTTATCCGTGGGCCTTGTAGTCTCTAGGATCTCGCAACCTGGGGTTTAAGGGGTTACTGTGGTAAGCAGAAGGGATGCTAGGCAAAAGGGGTCCCCTGTGCTCTGAGTCTTTTGTTTCAACTGTGTAGCCTATCTCGGGGAGAACGATGCTCAGTCTATTTTTGGGTCTCCCAACAGGAATCAGGGGCTCTGCACTAATACCGTGGGTACTAGGAGCCACTGTCTCTGCACGGGCCACTGTCTCTGCACGGGTCACTGTCTCTGCACGGGCGTCAGGGCGCACCTCTCCAACAACACAAAAGAGAAAGTACATGCATCAAAAATAATGGGATGACCACACCAATAGTTTTAGTACAAAAAATATCAAAGATTTTTTATTGAAAACACCACACAAAGACTATAGATTTAAAAACAATAAAAAAAAACCCACACACAAAATGGAGGGTTAGGGTCCATACAGAATATGAGTTAAATGCTAAAAAAAATTGCACAGTAGATCTGGGGATTTATTATGATGGAATATAGGCTGAACTGGATGGACAAATGTCTTTTTTCGGCCTTACTAACTATGTTACTATGTTACTATATCAACTTTATACATATATGTTACTAGATATAACCAAACTCCAGATAATGTGGACCAAACAATATATGCATGCTGTTCTCCCCCTTCAGAAATCACATATAGTTTTTACCCAGGTACCCTATTAATATGAAGGCAGTATACATAATCGTGTGGCAATGCCTCCCACAGATTGTGGGGATTCCTATCCATCCAGAGGGCACAAGAGAATTGACTGCTCAAAAAATGCCAGTCCCAAGAAAGCCACACATATAGTTTTTACCCAGGTCCCTATTAATATGAATATGCCAGTCCCAAGAAAGCCGCACCTAAGGACCCGGTGCCTGTGGGAGGCATTGCCACACGATTATGTATACGGTCTTCATATTAATAGGGACCTGGGTAAGTGTGGCTTTCTTGGGACTGGCATTTCTTGAGCAGTCAATTCTCTATTGAAAACTATATGTGATTGTTTCTGAAGGGGGAGAACAGCATGCATATATTGTCTGGTCCACATTATCTGGAGTTTGGTTATATCTAGTAACATATACTGTATGTATAAAGTTGATGTAGACTGTGCAATGTTTTTTGAGCATTTAACTCATATTCTGTATGGACCCTAACCCTCCATTTTGTCTGTGGGTTTTTTTTTTTATTGTTTTTAAATCTATAGTCTTTGTGTGGTGTTTTCAATAAAAAATCTTTGAAATTTTTTGTACTAAAACTTTTGGTGTGGTGATCCCATTATTTTTGATGCATGTACTTTCTCTTTTTTGTTGTTGGTTTACATAGATATGCATTAGGTGATCCCCCCTACCATCTCTATTTGAGTTGGATGGTGCCCGCTCAATCTATGTTTTTAGGGTGCACCTCTCCAGTCACAGCAGAGTCCACTTTCACGTACTCACAAGATGCAGTCTTTCTGGACAATCACCCTTCCTGTGGTCGAAAATGGGAGCAATGTCAAAATATCTTTGTTGGCCAGAATGGGGAACTCCTTGGCAACAGATAACCAAAAACTGTCCAAAGGAAGATCAGCAAACTTTAGCTTTAAATCGCGATCTTGCTCCTTTAAAGTCATGTCCTTTCCAGCAACGGATAATGAGCTGTATGGGTCCCTAACCCAGTCAAGGCATTCTGTGAAGGTTGAAGAGAAATAAAATGATAACTTCTCCTCAAGAGTTTTCAAATGTCTGCCAATCACCTCGCACATTGCAGCAGTGTTATCATCATGCAGTTTCTCGGTGAGCGGGAACATCTGAAGGTTGCCACCCTGCACATGTTGCTGCCAGAGCTGCACCTTTAAACGGAATCCGTTCATTTTATCAGTGCTTGTAAGCAGGTTTTCATTTCGGCCTTGCATCCGTGTGTTTAGTTCATTCAGATATTGAAATATATCAGCCAGGTATGCCAGCTTTGCACACCACTGATCACTTGCAAGCAGCTTTGAATAATCGGACCTCTCGTTTGTCAGAAATATTTTAAGTTCCTCTCGCAACTCATACACACGGGCCAGCACTTTGCCGCGTGACAGCCACCTGACCTCCGTGTGGAGCAATAAGATTTTATGTTCCGCTCCCATTTCTGTACACAAAGACGCAAATAAGCGACATCTCAAAGGTCGCGTCTTCACAAAGTTCACTATGCGCACAACATCATCCAACACAGGAGCTAGATCTGCTGGTAAGGTCTTTGCAACGAGGGCCTCACGGTGCAAGAAACAGTGGGTAACAAGAACATCTGGGTTTCTTTCTTTAACCCTACTTACAAAGCCTTTGATGCGCCCCACCATGGCTGCGGCTCCATCAGTGCAGACACCTGTGCAGTTTTCCCAGGTTAGCCCACTTTTATCAAGATATTCCGATGTGACCTGGAATATTACCTCTCCTGTTGATTTTTCTGGCAGTGCCTTGCAAAATAGGAAGTTTTCTCTAATGGCTTCTCCATCCACAAAACGCACATTGGCCAACAGCTGACAATGTCCACTGATATCTGTCGACTCATCAAGTTGCAAGGCAAATTTCTTACTGATGCGCACTTTTTCCAAAACAACTGTTTCAATGTCCGCAGACATGTCATCAATCCGTCTGGCAATTGTGTTATCAGAGAGAGGGCTATCTCTTTGGCTGCGTCAGGGCCAAGCATCTCATTTACAATAGCTTTACAAGCTGGCAGTATTAATGTTTCTGCCACAGTGTAGGACTTTTTTGATTTAGCTATGAGTTCAGCAACAAGGTAGCTAGCTTTGAGGGCTCTCTCATTTACCTTTGTGCTTTTTCTCAAAAAAGTTGCCCCTTTCTCATTGTTTGTACGTAAGCGTACAAAATGCTCCATCGGCTTGTTTTGAACGGAAGGGTGTTTCGTTTGGAGATGGCGTTTAAGCTTGCTTGGCACCATGGCGCTATTGGATAGCTTCTCACCACACACCAAGCACAGTGGTGTTGGTGCTGTCGCATCCCCAGTGAAAGTAAATCCAAATGAAAGATAGCTTTCACTGTATTGCCTTGAGCTCACCGTCTTGTCTTTTTTCTTTTGTCGACCTCTCTTACTAGGGCCTTCATCTGGGTTAGAATTGTGTCCAGGGTCCTGTTCGGCATTTGCCTTTTCCATTCTCAAATACTTCTCCATCACTGCTGAGATAGTGTACGCAGCCACACACTAAAATAGAAGAGTATTACATTATCTGCCACACAAAGGACCTCTGCCAGGCATATTTCAATCTTGAGCAGCTCTTGTGGTGATAAGAAGCTGATTTAAACCCCCCAAGAGTGAACTCCGTGAGAGCTGTATGTGTGGAATAATAACTTATATTACTACGGTCTGCATTTCCTGCTTGAATTGACACTAGTGACGTAGCACTCAGCTTTCTCTATAAGTAGAATAGAGCCGGCTGCAAAGTGCTACGCCACTAGAGTCAATTCAAGCAGGACATGACTGCTGAAAACCGGCAAAATATAATTTATTATTCCACACATACAGCTCTCACGGAGTTCACTCTTGGGGGTTTTAAATCAGCTTCTTATCACCACAAGAGCTGCTTTTTAAGCCCTCAAGAGTGAAATATGCCTGGCAGAGGTCCTTTCAATAAATTATTTATTTTAAAAAAGTGAAATAAAAAAGGATAACCCCCTCATATATACAATCCCATATAACCTCATACATACAGTCCCATGTATTCCCATATATATATATATACAGTCCCATGTAAACTCATACATACAGTCCCACGTATATGAGCACATAATTATCAGCACCATATACTGTGGTGATGTGCACTGTACAGCGCCACAGTATATGGTGCTGATAATTATGTGGCTCATATACTGCAATATAAAGGGGTACAATTTGCACTACAAGCATTTGCACTACTAAAGCAGGATGGCACCATTGAAGCTCTAAAAAACTATAGGGAGAAAAATACTTTATCTAAAAAACTAATTAAAGCTGCCAAAAAGGAAACAGAGAAGCACATTGCTAAGGAGAGTAAAACTAATCCCAAACTGTTCTTCAACTATATCAATAGTAAAAGAATAAAAACTGAAAATGTAGGCCCCTTAAAAAATAGTGAGGAAAGAATGGTTGTAGATGACGAGGAAAAAGCTAACATATTAAACACCTTCTTCTCCACGGTATTCACGGTGGAAAATGAAATGCTAGGTGAAATCCCAAGAAACAATGACAACCCTATATTAAGGGTCACCAATCTAACCCAAGAAGAGGTGCGAAACCGGCTAAATAAGATTAAAATAGATAAATCTCCGGGTCCGGATGGCATACACCCACGAGTACTAAGAGAACTAAGTAATGTAATAGATAAACCATTATTTCTTATTTTTAGGGACTCTATAGCGACAGGGTCTGTTCCACAGGATTGGCGCATAGCAAATGTGGTGCCAATATTCAAAAAGGGCTCTAAAAGTGAACCTGGAAATTATAGGCCAGTAAGTCTAACCTCTATTGTTGGTAAAATATTTGAAGGGTTTCTGAGGGATGTTATTCAGGATTATCTCAATGAGAATAACTGTTTAACTCCATATCAGCATGGGTTTATGAGAAATCGCTCCTGTCAAACCAATCTAATCAGTTTTTATGAAGAGGTAAGCTATAGGCTGGACCACGGTGAGTCATTGGACGTGGTATATCTCGATTTTTCCAAACCGTTTGATACCGTGCCGCACAAGAGGTTGGTACACAAAATGAGAATGCTTGGTCTGGGGGAAAATGTGTGTAAATGGGTTAGTAACTGGCTTAGTGATAGAAAGCAGAAGGTGGTTATAAATGGTATAGTCTCTAACTGGGTCGCTGTGACCAGTGGGGTACCGCAGGGGTCAGTATTGGGACCTGTTCTCTTCAACATATTCATTAATGATCTGGTAGAAGTTTTACACAGTAAAATATCGATATTTACAGATGATACAAAACTATGTAAAGCAGTTAATACAAGAGAAGATAGTATTCTGCTACAGATGGATCTGGATAAGTTGGAAACTTGGGCTGAAAGGTGGCAGATGAGGTTTAACAATGATAAATGTAAGGTTATACACATGGGAAGAAGGAATCAATATCACCATTACACACTGAATGGGAAACCACTGGGTAAATCTGACAGGGAGAAGGACTTGGGGATCCTAGTTAATGATAAACTTACCTGGAGCAGCCAGTGCCAGGCAGCAGCTGCCAAGGCAAACAGGATCATGGGGTGCATTAAAAGAGGTCTGGATACACATGATGAGAGCATTATACTGCCTCTGTACAAATCCCTAGTTAGACCGCACATGGAGTACTGTGTCCAGTTTTGGGCACCGGTGCTCAGGAAGGATATAATGGAACTAGAGAGAGTACAAAGGAGGGCAACAAAATTAATAAAGGGGATGGGAGAACTACAATACCCAGATAGATTAGCAAAATTAGGATTATTTAGTCTAGAAAAAAGACGACTGAGGGGTGATCTAATAACCATGTATAAGTATATAAGGGGACAATACAAATATCTCGCTGAGGCAGAGGCGTAGCTAGAGCTTTTGCCGCCCGGGGCTGTTCCCGAGTTTGGCGCCCCCCCCCATCCCCCCCCCCAGCTCAATACACACAAAGGTTACCAAAAATGGTTTTCCTGTTTTGTAGAACTTAAACTGGGCCTAATGGTGTCACCCCCACATGCCACACCTGTGACTTAATACCACCACACCATGACCAGGCCACATAGTGACCGAATAATACTACATACAAGGGACAAATACCACCGCACCATTTCCAGACCACATATTACCACCACATAGTGACTGAATACTACAATACTGATCAGTAATAAAAAAAAACCCACAATACTATCACCATAAGTGCCAGTATTCACAGGAGATCTGTACTTAGTATGCAGTGTCTGTGTAGAGGTAATACAGAGATCACTGGTGACATTATACACAGGACCTCTATATAGTATACAGTGTATAGTGTCAGTGTATAGGTAACACTGACTCACCAGTGATGTCTCTAGGTGAAGTCCTTCATCTTTCATCCAGCACAGACCGCCATCATTCCTTCCAGCCAGGACTCGTTTCTGCAGGAAATAACACAGTTATCTCGAGCTCCGCTTGCAGAACACATTACTTAATTTTTCACAACTTCTACATTACACCACATGAAGAAAAAAAAGTGATATAGTGTCACTCTGCACAGTAACAGGACCGCCCCCCCATTTAAAACAGTATACTCAAAAAATAAAATAAATACATCACTGCAGTAACAATATCCCTTAATTATCCCCTATGGTAATAATATTCCCCACCCTGGCCCCATTTATCTCATTCCTGGCTCCAGCCATATGTTGTCGTATCCTGCCCTCATGAGTATCCATTCTACCCCATATGATCTCCCCATCCTGCCCCACCAGCCTCCATCGTATCCGTCCTGCCCCATGATCCAATCCTGCCCCGTGTCTCCAATCATGCCCCGTATCTACATTCTGCCCATGCCTCAAGTCCTGCCCCCAGTGTGTCCAGCATATTACCCCCATGTTGTCCAGCAATCTGCCCCAGTGTGTCCAGCATATTACCCCCATGTTGTCCAGCAATCTGCCCCAGTGTGTCCAGCATATTACCCCCAGTGTGTCCAGCAATCTGCCCCAGTATGTCCAGCATATTACCCCCAGTGTGTCCAGCAATCTGCCCTCAGTGTGTCCAGCAATCTGCCCCAGTGTCCAGCCTTTCCCCAGTGTGTCCAGCAGTCTGCCCCAGTGTGTCCAGCATATTACCCCCAGTGTCCAGCATTGCCCCAGTGTGTCCAGTATATTACCCCCAGTGTGTCCAGCAATCTGCCCCAGTGTCCAGCATTGCCCCAGTGTGTCCAGAAGTCTGCCCCAGGGTCTCCAGCATTGCCTCAATGTGTCCAGAAATCTGCCCCAGGGTCTCCAGTATTGCCCCAGTGTGTCCAGCAATCTGCCCCAGGGTCTCCAGTATTGCCCCAGTGTGTCCAGCATTCTGCCCCATAGTCTCCTGTACTGCCCCAGTGTGTCCAGCATTCTGCCCCATGGTCTCCAGTATTGCCCCAGTGTGTCCAGCAATCTGCCCCATGGTCTCCTGTATTGCCCCAGTGTGTCCAGCATTCTGCCCCATGGTCTCCAGTATTGCCCCGGTGTGTCCAGCAATCTGCCCCATGGTCTCCAGTATTGCCCCAGTATGTCCAGAAGTCTGCCCCAGGGTCTCCAGCATTGCCTCAATGTGTCCTGAGATCTGCCCCATGGTCTCCAGTATTCAGTGTGTCCAGCATTCTGCCCCATAGTCTCCTGTACTGCCCCAGTGTGTCCAGCATTCTGCCCCATGGTCTCCAGTATTGCCCCAGTGTGTCCAGCATTCTGCCCCATGGTCTCCAGTATTGCCCCAGTGTGTCCAGCATTCTGCCCCATGGTCTCCAGTATTGCCCCAGTGTGTCCAGCATTCTGCCCCATGGTCTCCAGTATTGCCCCAGTGTGTCCAGCAATCTGCCCCATAGTCTCCTGTATTGCCCCAGTGTGTCCAGCAATCTGCCCCATGGTCTCCTGTATTGCCCCAGTGTGTCCAGCAATCTGCCCCATGGTCTCCTGTATTGCCCCAGTGTGTCCAGCAATCTGCCCCATAGTCTCCTGTATTGCCCCAGTGTGTCCAGCATTCTGCCCCATGGTCTCCAGCATTGCCCCAGCCCCAGACAGTCAGAAATAAAGAAAAAAAAAAAAAAGTAAAATCCTCACCTCTCCCGTTCCCAGCGCAGGTCCGGTGCAGTCAGCGTCTCTCCGGCTCTGCGACGCTCAGGACAGAGAGGCAGAGCGGCGCGCACAGTAGTGACGTCATCGCGCCCTCTGCTCTGAGACGTCGCAGAGTCAGAGGACGCTGAAGCCGCAGGAACCAGGAGAGGTGAGTATTAGAGCGGGGGGCGGGACCCGGGGGTGGGGGGAGCTGGCCCTGGTCGTGGCGGCGGACGGCGCCGCCCGAAGATTTAAAGGGGCGTCTTTTTTTTTATTTTTTTTTTTTATTTTTTATCTTCTTCTCCTGCAGCGCCGGCCGCCCCCAGCATTGTGCCGCCCGGGGCGGACCGCCCCCCCCGCCCCCCCTTCCTACGCCACTGCGCTGAGGATCTGTTTATACCAAGGAAGGTGACGGGCACAAGAGGGCATTCTTTGCGTCTGGAGGAGAGAAGGTTTTTCCACCAACATAGAAGAGGATTCTTTACTGTTAGGGCAGTGAGAATCTGGAATTGCTTGCCTGAGGAGGTGGTGATGGCGAAGGGGTTCAAGAGAGGCCTGGATGTCTTCCTGGAGCAGAACAATATTGTATCATACAATTAGGTTCTGTAGAAGGACGTAGATCTGGGGATTTATTATGATGGAATATAGGCTGAACTGGATGGACAAATGTCTTTTTTCGGCCTTACTAACTATGTTACTATGTATGTTACTATGTATGTTACAATGAGAAATACTATGGCCATGAGGCCAGAGTACAAGTGCCAGCTCATATACTCAGCATATGAGCTGGTACTTGTAATACTCCAGCCTCATGACCATAGTATTTCTCATTGTACATTTCTCATTGTTATATGCAGTATACTGCTGGAGTACTAAAAGTACCAGCTCATATGCTGAGTATTCTGCCAACAGTTCATATACTCAGGCAAAAGCTCATATAGTCAGCAGCAGCTCATTAACTGCTAATGAGCTGTTGCTGACTTAATGATTATACACAGCATTATTGGCGGGCATTACCTTGGCGGCGGGCAAATGCGAGAGTCTCTCCACTCTCAGGATGACGCGCCGGCCTCGGTGACGTCACTAAGTCGCGCGAGCGTTCAAAGCTCGCGCATGTGTTATTCCGTGACTGCGCATCTCTGCGCATTGACGGGGAACAAAACAAAGGGGGCACCATAGTTTGGGGAACGTTCCCCGCGGCACACCTGACCATGTGTCGCGGTACACTAGTGTGCCGCGGAACACTGGTTGAAAATCACTGAACTATACAATGCACTTTGCACAAGGAGACGCTGTATGGGAGAGTGATGCGAAAGAAGCCATTTCTGCAAGCACGCCACAGAGTCGGCTGAGGTATGCAAAAGCACATTTGGAGAAGCCAATTTCTTTTTGGAAGAAGGTCCTGTGGACTGATGAAACAAAGATTGAGTTGTTTGGTCATACAAAATGGCGTTATGCATGGCGGCCAAAAAACACAGCATTCCAAGAAAAACACTTACTACCCTCATTATAATTTGGTGGAGGTTCCATCATGCTTTGGGGCTGTGTGGCCAATGTCGGCACCAGGAATCTTGTTAAAGTTGAGGGACGCATGGATTCCTCTCAGTTTCAGCAGATTCTTGACAATAATGTTCATGAATCAGTGACAAAGTTGAAGTTACGCAGGGGATGGATCTTTCAGCAAGACAATGATCCAAAACACCGCTCCAAATCTACTCAGGCATTCATGCAGAGGAACAATTACACTGTTCTGGAATGGCCATCCCAGTCCCCAGACCTGAATATCATTGAACATCTGTGGGATCATTTGAAGAGGGCTGTCCATGCTCGGCGACCATCAAACTTAACTGAACTGGAATTGTTTTGTAAAGAGGAATGGTCAAAAATACCTTTATCCAGGATCCAGGAACTCATTAAAAACTACAGGAAGCGACTAGAGGCTGTTATTTTTTCAAAAGGAGGATCTACTAAATATTAATGTCACTTTTCTGGTGGGGTGCCCATACTTATGCACCTGTCAAATTTTGTTTGAATGCAGATTGCACATTTTCTGTTAGTACAATAAACCTCATTTCAAGGCAGAAACATTACTGTGTCCAACAGTTATCAGATATATGAAACTGAAATAGCTGTTGCAAAAAAAAACAATTTTTTATCAAATATTAAGCTTAAGATTAATAGGAGTGCCCAAACTTTTTCATATAACTGTATATTATATCAGTGAGGCAAAGTAATTTTTTATTGTTTAACAAAAAAAAAATTAAATTTTATTTTTATATATTTGACAAAATGTGTTAAAAAAGGAGACCACTGCAAAATTTTCAGTTTGTCTGATTTTTCTCTTTATAGGTATATTTTTGAGTAAAATTTAAATTACTCTTTTATTCTATAAACTGACAATGTCTTCGAATTTCCAAGCACTAAATTTTGTGTTTATTTTCAGAAAATGAGAAATGGTCAAAATTACAAAAAATGCAGTGCTTTCAGACCTCAAATAATGCTAAGAAAACAAGTTCATAATCATTTAGAAACAACAATACTAATGTTTTAACTCGGGAAGAGTTCAGAAATCAATATTTTGTGGAATAACCATGATTTTTAATCACCGCTTTCATACTTTCCACCAGTCTTTCACACTGCTTTTGGATGACCTTATGTCACTCCTGGTACAAAATTTAAGCAGTTCTTTGTTTGATGGCTTTTGACTATCCATCTTCCTCTTGATCACATTACAGAGGTTTTCATTGGGGTTCAGATCTCATTGGGCTGGCCATGACAGGGATTTGATTGACCTAGCTGTGTGGCATGGCGCATTGTGCTGCTGGAAAAACCAGTCCTCAGAGTTGGGGAACATTACCTGAGCAGAAGGAATCAACTGTTTTTCCAGGATAGCCTTGTATGCGGCTTGATTCATACGTCCTTCGCAAAGAATAACCTGCCCAATTCCAGACTTGCTGAAGCATCCCCAGATCATCACCGATCCGGACACCAAATTTCACAGTGGGTGCAAGACATTGTGCCTTGTACGCTTCTCCAGGTCTCCGTCTAACCATTAGATGA
Source organism: Ranitomeya imitator (assembly GCF_032444005.1). Taxonomy (NCBI): domain Eukaryota; kingdom Metazoa; phylum Chordata; class Amphibia; order Anura; family Dendrobatidae; genus Ranitomeya; species Ranitomeya imitator. Next base: position 809,545,440 of record NC_091282.1, on the reverse strand, counting down.
CCAGGTGTTGGGCAAAGCTGAAAATTAGACTCTTCAGAAAATATAACCTTACTTCAGTCCTCTATGGTCCAATACTTATGGTCTTTGGAAAACTTCAGCCTGGCTCCCCTTTGCTTCTCATTGATGAAAGGCTCTTTTTTTTTTTAACTTTACATGACTTGAGACCTGCCTCTAGGAGCCTGTTTTGAACTGTTCTTGCCGTGCACTTCACACCAGCTGCCAGTTGCCATTCCTTTTGTAGGTCACTTGATGTAATCCTGCGGTTGCTGAGTGGCATTCGAATAAGATGACTGTCATCCTGGTCAGTGGAGAGTCGTTTTTGCCCTCTGTCTGTAGCTTTGTTGTCCCCAATGTCTGCTGCTTAACCTTGTTATAATGAACTGCCGTCTTAGAAATTTTAAGGATGGAGGTAACATGATGCTAACGGTGTCCCTCTGCTAGTAAGGCCAGAATTGAGCCCTTCTTTTCCGCACTCAAGACTTTTCCGCACTCAAGACTTTTCAACTCCTTTGGCATGGTTGTTATTTTTTCCTTCCTATTACTTTTGGGGTATTACTAGCACTTGTTTTGCCATCTAGTTTGTACTATAGCAATAGGTTTGTGAAGAGCACAGCAGTGTTTAGACTTTCCTTCATTAAATAAGATTTAGTTCAGGTGATCACCTAATCAGAAGCACATTTAGTAGAATGAGGTGTACTCTGGTTGGAATTCAACTGACAGTGGAATGGAATGGCTGTCAGACATGTAGAGAAGCTGATTTTTATAATGTGCAGTAGTCTCTTGATTTTTGCCAGTACTGTATATTAAATGGCAAGATTGTAATTGCCGTATTTTACTGGACCATAAGATAGATCCCAAGTTTAGAGGAGGGGAATAACTTTAAACCTGTACTCTGGATCCGGCATGACGGGTCACAGGTGCATCTTACAGTCCGAATGTAACTTGCCCAGGGGGAGAGGAGCGGGAGGGGGGGGCCCAGGAGCGATGCAGCGGGCTCTGGGCAAGGAGGTGGGGGTGTTTCAGGGGGCGAGGCAGAAGCAGAGTTCCGCTGCGCACAATGATCTCCCTGCCGTCTTCAGTAAAATGGTGCCGGAGGCAGGACATGCTCAAATTGATATTTCTGCTAGTCATTGAAAAGTTGCTACACAGAATAATTCTGATGGTGGATTAGCAGTTCAAGCTGTCCTGCAGGTTCATGGTGTATCAGTGTCCGTGCAAACTATTCGTCCACTTTTGAATGAAATGAAACACTATGGCAGGAGACCCAGGAGAACCCCACTGCTGACAGAGACCTAAAAAAAAAGCTATACTGCAGTTTGCCAAAATGTACATGAGTAAAACACAATTATTCTGGGAAGAGTCTTGTGGACAGAGATAAAGATTTTTGGTAAAGCGCATCATGCTCATGTTTACCAAAAACAGAATGAGGCCTACAAAGAGAAGAGCACAGTCCCTACAGTCAAATATGGTGAAGGATTAAAAATGTTTTGGGGATGTTTTGCTTCCTCTGACACTGGGTGCCTTGACTGTGTGCAAGGCATCATGAAATCTGAAGATTACCAATGGATTTTGGATTGCAATATAGTGCCCAGTTTCCGAAAGCTGGGTTTGTGTCCTAGGTCATGGGTCTTTCAGCAGGACAGTGACCCCAAACAAACTTTAAGAAGCACCCAGAAATGGATGGAAACAAGACATTGGAGAGAGATCTGAAATGGCCAGCAATGAGTCCAGATCTAAATCCCATTGAAAACCTGTGGAGAGATCTTAAAATTGCTGTTGGGAGAAGTCACCTGTCACGGGTTTACCACGACAGAAGAGCCAGAAGACCGTAGCTTTGGATTTTTTTTACTCCTGCACTGATTAGAAGCACTTCACCTTTTTATTAAGTGGTGCAAATTTCTTTTTGGAGTGCAGGGATTAATCTGCTCTATTGAAAGCTCCTGGAGTGTTAAGGCTCAGCTGTGCACTGTTGGCCACTCCCATCCCCTATATAAACTATACCATAGCTAGCACTCATTGGCAGAGCGAACTTATGCTGCATGGCTGGAGGTTGTTGGTTATTAGTGAAGAAGGCATTTGGTGGGTTTATCTGCGAATGTTGCTAGGTTTTGAGTGTGTGATTATTCCCTTCTCCTACTTTTTTTTTTTTTAACTCTAACCTCTACTCCCTGGTGCATTCCTTTATGTTTGTATGTTTGGTATTTTTCGTTACTCCTGTTCGTATTATCTCGTTAGTCTGGTTGGTGTACTATGGCATACTACTACTCCCCTCTTCCCTGGGTGGGGGAAGGGTACAAGCTGAGGGTGGATTCAGGAGCTAAGGCAAGGTACGTTGCCCTGGCATCTTCACCATCAGAAGTAATTCGGGAACCCGGGCGAGCTAGGGCGCCCCTAGCATTGGGCACAGGGTAGGAGCCCCTGGTCCCGGGACACCCAGCAACAGTGTCATGACATCACCCTTCAAATGTGAGATCCTTGGAGCAGTTTTCAAAAGAGTGGTTCAAAAATCCAATCGAGAGGTTTTAGAAGATTGGTGATGGTTATAGGAAGCCATTGATTGCAGCTATTTATTCCAAAGGGTATGCAGCCAAATATTAAGTTTAGGGTGCCAAAATAGGCATAGGCAGCATCAATAGTAAAAAGTTAGTCACACAGGGTTAATAGCAGCGTTAAGGGACTGCGTTACACCGCGTTATGTGCTATGGAGGCACTGACTGGAGGGGAGTATGGAGGGGGCACTGACTGGAGGGGAGTAGGAAAGGGGAGTTCACGGCCGGACTGTGGCCGTCACTGATTGGTTGTGGCCGGCTGGCCGATCAGCGACCCGGGATTTCCGTGACAGACAAACAGACGGAAGTGACCCTTAGACTATTATATAGATAGATGTGTTATCTCAATAAAGATTTTTTTTTTTTTTTACTAACTAGCTTGAATCACCTCTGTTTAATGGTGGCATTACCATTTCCGTCAGTGACATTGCCTTTTTAAATTGTATTTGATGTGTTGAGTATTCAATTCTTTTGGACATGTGATTTATTTATAGGACATTTCATAACTTTCCCAAATGCTTATGATAACATTTATAGCACATCCTGCACACCCAATTTATTATATATTTTAGGAATCTTAGTTCCATTTTATACAGACTGACTTAGACTCCACCAAAATGGACACAGACTCCAGGGCGGCGCTCATAGCAGATCATAGTAACATAGTTATTAAGGTTGAAGGAAGATTGTAAGTCCATCTAGTTCAACCCATAGCCTAACCTAACATGCCCTAACATGTTTATCCAGAGGAAGGCAAAAAAAACCCATGTGGCAAAGAGTAAGCTCCACATTGGGGAAAAGAATTATTTCCCGACTCCACATCGGCAATCAGACTAGTTCCCTGGATCAACGCCCTATCAAGGAATCTAGTACGCTAGTCTTTTGAGGCAATCACTGCAAACAAATGATTTCTTTAACTCTCAATGAGACTTCTGCACATATCCACAGGTATTATGGCCTAGACCTTGTGAGCAAACTGCTCCGTATGTCTCAGGTGTGAAGATTCCTTATAAATCAATTGAAAATCTGTGGAAGAGGCTGAAACATGCAGTCTGGAGATCAGAATTGTCTAATACTTCATCCTTAGCCGTTCTTGGATGTGTGGTACCTTTGGTTTGTGAGACAACAGTCTTCTCTCAATAGCTCAGGGTCAACAGAAATTTAGAGAGCCTGCTGTGAGTAACTCGTGTGTATACAAAAAAGTTGATTCAGAAACGTAACCTAAAATACAATAGGTTCATTTATCTTTTGTTGAGATACAACACTAAAAACATTCTAATTTGCAACATTGGTTGACTAAAGGTACCTTCACACTAAACGACGCTGCAGCGATCCAGACAACGATCCGGATCGCTGCAGCGTCGCTGTTTGGTCGCTGGAGAGCTGTCACACAGACAGCTCTCCAGCGACCAACGATGCCGGTAACCAGGGTAAACATCGGGTTACTAAGCACAGGGCCGCGCTTAGTAACCCGATGTTTACCCTGGATACCATCCTAAAGTAAAAAAAAAAAACGATTCATACTTACCTTCAGCTGTCTGTCCTCGGCGCTCTGCTTCTCTGTACTGGCTGTGAGCACAGAGGCCGGAAAGCAGAGCGGTGACGTCACCGCTCTGCTTTCCGGCTGCTGTGCTCACAGTGAGTGCAGGAAAGCACAGCGCCGAGGGACAGACAGCTGAAGGTAAGTATGAAGCATTTGTTTTTTTTTACTTTTAGGATGGTATCCAGGGTAAACATCGGGTTACTAAGCGCGGCCCTGCGCTTAGTAACCCGATGTTTACCCTGGTTACCAGCGAAGACATCACTGAATCGGTGTCACACACGCCGATTCAGCGATGTCAGCGGGAGAGCCAGCGACCAAAGAAAGTGCTGGCCCTCTAGCCCCGACCAACGACATCACAGCAGGATTCTGATCGCTGCTGCGTGTCACACTGAACGATATCGCTAGCCAGGACGCTGCAACGTCACGGATCGCTAGCGATATCGTTTAGTGTGAAGGTACCTTAAATATATTGGTAAATTCTTCTTTTTTTCTGTTCTTTTTAGATCCGTAAGTTGATCTGCCACTCCTCACAGCATAAGCTATTGATACTTACTGGTCCCTTTCTTGAAGACACTGGGGATGTGCTACTACAAAGTGGAGGAGGTTTTTCAATTGATGACTTTATTCATATTTTTACAGACAAGGAGGTAATCTTTCCAGGGAGATACTAATAATACAGTTTCTAAAACCTGACACAAATGTCTTTCTCTCCTCAGATTGGTGAAACTTTAGGATTTTCTGACCCAACAAGTCGTGTCAGTTTGACAGTTTCTTGCCCAGATATTTGGGATTTATCACAAATTGACAAATGCAGCTTACAAGATTTTATTGAATTGCGGTTCAACAGTGGCCAAATCCTTCCGGAAACTGAAGGATTGCTAGAATTGGCAGAGTACCTATCGGAGTCTCTAGAGCCCCCGTCTCCATTTGAACTGCTGGAATCCCCAACAACTGTTGGTTTCCTGAAACTCTCTAAGGCTACGTTCACATTAGCGTCGCGTCGCTGTTGCGTCGGCGTTTTGCGACGCGTGCGTCGTTTTTTGACGAAATCGGACGCAAGAAAAATGCAACTTGTAGCGTTCTCTTGCGTCCGACGCTAGCGTCTAAAACGACGCACGTGTCGGAAAACGCGTGCAAAAAGACGCACGCGTCCCCTATGTTAAACATAGGGGCGCGTCGCCGCTGCGTCGCCGCTGCGTCGCCGACGCAACAGCGACGCGACGCTAATGTGAACGTAGCCTAAGCCATGCTGCAATGTTTTCCCAGGGGGCAGGGGCGATTCTGCTTTCTTTGCTGTAAATGGATTTAACATGTTGGTGAATGGTGGCTCTGATGCTAGATCTCCATTTTGGAAGTTAATACGCCATTTAGATAGGGTAGACTCAATCCTTCTCACTCACATTGGCCTAGATAATCTGCCTGGCATCAATAGCTTGCTACAAAGGAAGATAGCAGAGGTAGAAGAGGATATTTCTCAAGTACCACAACCTAACAATGATTGGTTAAAAAATTTAGTATCCCCAGAGCTAGGGGTTGTATTTATAAACACTGTAGAAAAGTTGATTGCTGAAGAAAATCCAAGTGGGGTAGGGGTTAAAGAAGAGGCCTTGCTCACAATGCAACATTTAGAAAAACTAAATATTCACCACTGCATAGAAGTGGAAATGCTGTGGAGCCAACTATACTTTTTCAAAAGATGGGTGTTGGCAGATTAGAAATGTACATCTTGAACCCTGTAAAGGGGAGCAAAGATCTTGAAGCCTTTAAAATGTGGCTTGGAAATGAGGAACATAGGACTCTGGATTTACCTCTAACCTCTCTGACTTCTGCCTGTGCATTACTTGTCTGGCATCCTTCTGCACCTTCTGGGAGAATTGTTAGGGTACTTTTCCCAGGCTGCACTCCTCAAGATAAAATTTTGAAAGGTCTTGAAAAATTGAAAGACTTAGACTTTTTGAAAGACCCAGTTATAACTCGGAAAGATCTAGACATAATGGGCTGTAGTCACGTGGAGAGGGTTGGTGCAAAGCCAAGCCGTACTGATAGCAGAGAGAGCTTGGGATCTGGATCTGGGCGACTAAGTGTTGAACCAAAACTTGGATCAGGAAAAGAGAAGCCCTTTACAGTGCAGAAAAAAGAACTTCGATCAGATGGCAAAGAGAGATCTAAAACTCTTGTAGAAACAAGTAAGGAACTGGGAACAGAGGGTGAGAAACAAAAAGAGAGCAAAGGTAAAATGGAGACTGTATCTGAAAAACTAAAGCCAGAATCACGACTGAAAACTGTGAAGGAAAAAATTTTGGTAAAGAAAGAACAAACAAAAGATGAAAAGAAATCTTTGAAGAAGGATGAAATCCAAGAATATAAAAAAAAGGAAGGAGTAAGATCAGAAGCCAAGAAAGATTTGCGCCCATCTTATAATGATTCCAAAACAGAGACTTCTAGGAGAGCTATAAAAGAAACTAAAGTAGAGGAAAAAAATTCACGAATTGGGGTGAAAGATGTAAAAAAATTAACTACACCTGCTGATTTATATGACCTTAAGACTGAAAAAACCCTTTTAAAATGTAACTTTTAATAAATATTGAGTAAAAATACCCATACAAGCGGGTTGGGAGACAGTAACACCTTACTCTATCTTAACACAAATAATAAAAGGATAGAGACTAAACGGTGGGGGGGGCGTGATCTTTCCCTCACTCGCCCTTCCTCACAGCGGAGGTTGGCACCCTAAAGTCGATGTGGCGCCCCCACTCGTCGACGGCTCTCCCTAGTGACCCTACAGGATCTTAACAAAATGAAACTACCACCACACCATAACTAAACATAAAGTGCAAAAAAATACTTATAAGGTGCAAAGAAAGATCTAATGTGGAAAAATTTCCACAAGAAGGGGTCATATAACCAGTTACCCTTCTGATCAGAGAGGTGCACAAAGTGTCTAATTAAGAGACAAGATAAGTAATTGCGATATACAGCAATAATAAACCTGTTTTTTGCATAATATAAGACACTTATAGTATACCCTTATTAGTTAATACAGTGTAATAGCTCAAAAAGCCAGGGTATACACCTATGCAAACAACATATTATATTTAAACAAAATCACATGTCAATATGTCATACAGTTGCACCTCTCAAATAATAAATATGAAAAAGATGGTCAAAAAAAAAAAGGATGTACTCATCCTAATACTGCTGCCCATCCCGACGCGTTTCCCCCTAGGATAATGCACCAGGGTTCATCAGGGGAAGGAGTGGGGCTTCTAATGGACCGAGGAAGCTATAATAAGCTTCATCTCAAGATAACCATTCAGCAAATCCGAGGAAGCTGTAATGCGCTGCGTCCCGGAGTGACCGCTCTCAGTGAAGGGCCCACTCCTTCCCCTGATGAACCCTGGTGCATTATCCTAGGGGGAAACGCGTCGGGATGGGCAGCAGTATTAGGATGAGTACATCCTTTTTTTTTTTTGACCATCTTTTTCATATTTATTATTTGAGAGGTGCAACTGTATGACATATTGACATGTGATTTTGTTTAAATATAATATGTTGTTTGCATAGGTGTATACCCTGGCTTTTTGAGCTATTACACTGTATTAACTAATAAGGGTATACTATAAGTGTCTTATATTATGCAAAAAACAGGTTTATTATTGCTGTATATCGCAATTACTTATCTTGTCTCTTAATTAGACACTTTGTGCACCTCTCTGATCAGAAGGGTAACTGGTTATATGACCCCTTCTTGTGGAAATTTTTCCACATTAGATCTTTCTTTGCACCTTATAAGTATTTTTTTGCACTTTATGTTTAGTTATGGTGTGGTGGTAGTTTCATTTTGTTAAGATCCTGTAGGGTCACTAGGGAGAGCCGTCGACGAGTGGGGGCGCCACATCGACTTTAGGGTGCCAACCTCCGCTGTGAGGAAGGGCGAGTGAGGGAAAGATCACGCCCCCCCCCACCGTTTAGTCTCTATCCTTTTATTATTTGTGTTAAGATAGAGTAAGGTGTTACTGTCTCCCAACCCGCTTGTATGGGTATTTTTACTCAATATTTATTAAAAGTTACATTTTAAAAGGGTTTTTTCAGTCTTAAGGTCATATACATTATTTATACCCTGTATATAATATTTTTTGGTTATTTTTTACACCTGCTGATTCCAGGAGACCCATTTCCAAAGTAGGATCACTGAAAAAGGACCTAGGAGGAATTAAAAAGGACATAGTTGCAAGTGCTAAGAATGCGGTAAAGGGCGAACCCCCCAAAAAGGAACAAGTTAAAGAAATAAAAAGCCATCCAGTCCAAAAGGATGCATCTGGAGCAAGTAGCAATCCAGTTACTTGTGATGTAATCAGTTCTCAAGAAACTAGTAAAGGCATCGAACCTGCATGTGCGGATGTTGGCAGCAATGTCCACCATGAAAATGGACTTGGTGTATCTGCAGAGAATGGGCTAGTGACCCTTGAACCCGAGAGCCCAAATGGATTCCGTTACCCTGGAGACAAGTCCCCTTAAGTGCCTAGCACCTGTTTCTCCATTAGCTAAAACGCCCAGAAGTGATATTAGTGTGAATTTTGACCTGACTCCTACAAACCTAGAGATTCAAGAAAAAAACAGAAGTGGACATCATGGGCAAGACTGGCTGGATGATCCATGTGGAAGTTCTGAAGAAAAGACATTGGAAATGACTTCACCTGTCAGTTCAGAGCATCATTCACCAGCAGTGGTGCAACACAGCTGTGGACAGGCCCTCTCTTCTTCAGATGGAAAAAATCTTAACTCTTTTAAGGCTCCTTCAAGATCTTCTCAAGAGAACTCAAATTCCTCACAAGGAATGCAAACCAGTTGCTTGTCTTTGAGTCCATTTCGGGAGGACCTACCTGATGTATCTCCTACAATCACCACTTCATCTTTGCCTGCTGAAGTGGGCTCTCCCCATTCCACAGAAGTGGATGAATCTCTATCAATTTCTTCTTTTCAGCAGACGCTCCCTCCTGTTAGTGAGTCGCCTAGAGATGTCTCTCCAGAGATTCATGCTGCAAGTAGGGTAGGTCTAAGCTTACCTGTGCGCCCTTCACACTCTAGTGAACCTGAGGAACAGTCTGAAAGGTCAGCTTCTCCCCATGATGTTGATCTGTGCTTGGTTTCACCATGTGAGTTTGAGCATCCTAAATCGGATGCTGTAGCAACTCCACGAGATAGTGATAGTGATCCTTCCCAGGAACTTCCCAAGAGTCTATGTTCCCCTGGAAGTAAATTTCCAAATGGACCTGAAACACCACCCACTTCAGTAAGTGAGTCTTTGCCAACAATATCTGATTCTGGACCCGAAGAGGGTTCTTCAATTGCCATTGATGGAGCATCTGATTCTGAGGGCGACCATACACCAAGACTTTTGGATCCTATTACTCCACCACTGAAGGACCCATACCTCTTGTGAATTCCGCTCTTGGGCTCCCTCCGGTGGTTGTAAGTGGCACTTTTGTGAGTTCTGCTCTTGGGCTCCCTCTTGTGGTTTCAAGTGGTATGGCTGCTCCTTGGATTTAGCTGTCAGCAGCTGCTTCCACTGATTGTCTTTTCTGCTCGGCTATTTATGCCTGGCTCTTTTCTTCAGCCAGTGCCACTTGTAAATGGTTCCTGGTTGGATTCAGATCTCTTTGGATTTTCCTGTTATCCTGACCAGTTCAGCAAAGCTAAGTCCTTGCTTGCTCTTTTCTGTCCACAGATTGTGGACTTATCCGTTCTGTGCTTTCAATGTTTGTCCAGCTTATCAGTATGGATTAATTCTGTGTTGCTGGAAGCTCTGGGAAACAGATTTACCCTCCACACCTTTAGTCAGGTGTGGAGATTTTTGTAAACTCTGTGTGGACTTTTTGTAGTGTTTTATACTGACCGCACAGTATTCCATCCTGTCCTTTCTATCTAGCTAGACTGGCCTCCTGTGCTCATCCTGGTTTCATTCTGTGTATGTCTTTTCCCTCTCCTCTCACAGTCATTACATGTGGGGGGCTAATCTATCCTTTGGGGATTTTCTCTGAGGCAAGATAGCTTTCCTGTTTCTATCTTAAGGGGTAGTTAGTTCTTAGGCTGTGACGAGGTGCCTAGGGAGAGTTAGGCGCATCTCACGGCTGCTTCTAGTGTTGTGTTGAGCTTAGGGACTGCGGTCAGTACAGATACCACATCCTTCTGAGCTCGTTCCATGTTACTCCTAAACCACCAGATCATAACACATACCCAACACCACCTCAACCTGGAACCTGCATGGTTGATCCTGAAGCTCTGCCTATGGCCCTCATTGGCAAAAAGAGTCAAAACCATTCAACCCCTTCCACCTTTCGTAATAACGCCAGCAGAATATCGGGCCCATCTGGAAAAGTCAGGGGAATTGGAGAAAAAAATAGCAAAGCTACTGCAGGGAATTCCGAAACTCAAGAGAAGACCCGCACAGGGATGGAATACAGACAGTCTGTTACAAGGCGCAGTATTGGGAGCACAGTTAGAGGAACGCCTGCAGGAAGTCGTTTATTTTCAGCAGGTAGGTCAGATGAAATAGCAATGCAAACACGTTTATACTACTTATTTAGAAGTCTATTTGAGGGGATCAGTAAGGGTCCTACTTTTTAACAAATCTTTGTTTTTGTTAGAGTTCCTGTAACTGAAATCTTGGAGTGATTCTGAATAGATTTAAGGGCTTTAAGAACTTCTGCAGTGCTGATTTTAGACCTAGGGTTAAAAGCGTTTACATACGATCATGTTTCTTAAAGGTAATGTGTCATCAGAAAATGTTTGTCGGGTCATTGTGAAGGCACGGGGAGCATGGGCAGCTCAGAGTTGATGCAAATTGATTCACACTTACTGGACAGAACAGGGAGTACCGCCTTTTACTTGCATCATGTGGGTTTTGTTTTGATTAGCTGTCATGGTGCGACCTCATCCTTGTGAAATGATGCACATGTGACATAACACCAGGCCAACTAATCAAAAGAGCTGTGGATGCTGCCAGGTGAGAGGCGGTGTTCCCCCGCCACAGACCATTTCCTGGCCAATTAGAATGGCACATGGGAATAAATTTGCGCCAAATCTGCTGACATACAGTATAGACCAAAAGTTTGGACACCTCTTCTCATTTAAAGATTTTCCTGTATTTTCATGACTATGAAAATTGTACATTCACACTGAAGGCATCAAAACTATGAATTAACACATGTGGAATTATATACTTAATAAAAAAGTGTGAAACAACTGGAATTATTTCTTATATTCTAGGTTCTTCAAAGTAGCCACCTTTTGCTTTGATGACTGCTTTGCACACTCTTGGCATTCTCTTGATGAGCTTCAAGAGGTGGTCACCGGGAATGGTCTTCCAACAGTCTTGAAGGTGTTCCCAGAGATGCTTAGCACTTGGCCCTTTTGCCTTCACTCTGTGGTCTAGCTCACCCCAAACCATCTCGATTGGGTTCAGGTCTGGTGACTGTGGAGGCCAGGTCATCTGGCGTAGCACCCCATCACTCTCCTTCTTGGTCAAATAGCCCTTACACAGCCTGGAGGTGTGTTTGGAGTCATTGTCCTGTTGGAAAATAAATGATGGTCCAACTAAACGCAAACCGGATGGAATAGCATGCCGCTGCAAGATGCTGTGGTAGCCATGCTGGTTCAGTATGCCTTCAATTTTGAATAAATCCCCAACAGTGTCACCAGCAAAGCACCCCCACACCATCACACCTCCTCCTCCATGCTTCACGGTGGGAACCAGGCATGTAGAGTCCATCCGTTCACCTTTTCTGCGTCACACACAGACAGATCTCAAATTTGGAGTCATCAGACCAAAGCACAGATTTCCACTGGTCTAATGTCCATTCCTTGTGTTCTTTAACCCAAACAAGTCTCTTCTGCTTGTTGCCTGTCCTTAGCAGCGGTTTCCCAGCAGCTATTTTACCATGAAGGCCTGCTACACAGTCTCCTCTTAACAGTTGTTGCAGAGATGTGTCTGCTGCTACAACTCTGTGTGGCATTGACCTAGTCTCTAATCTGAGCTGCTGTTATCCTGCGATTTCTGAGGCTGGTGACTCGGATAAACTTATCCTCAGAAGCAGAGGTGACTCTTGGTCTTCCTTTCCTGGGGCGGTCCTCATGTGAGCCAGTTTCTTTGTAGCGCTTGATGGTTTTTGCCACTGCACTTGGGGACACTTTCAAAGTTTTCCCAATTTTTCGGACTGACTGATCTTCATTTCTTAAAGTAATGATGGCCACTCGTTTTTCTTTACTTAGCTGCATTTCTCTTGCCATAATACAAATTCTAACAGTCTATTCAGTAGGACTATCAGCTGTGTATCCACCAGACTTCTGCACAACACAACTGATGGTCCCAACCCCATTTATAAGGCAAGAAATCCCACTTATTAAACCTGACAGGGCACACCTGTGAAGTGAAAACCATTCCCGGTGACTACCTCTTGAAGCTCATCAAGAGAATGCCAAGAGTATGCAAAGCAGTCATCAAAGCAAAAGATGGCTACTTTGAAGAACCTAGAATATAAGACTAGAGTTGAGCGACCTTGACCTTTTTAGAGTCGAGCCGGGTTTCGCGAAACCCGACTATCTCAAAAGTCGGGTCGAGTGAAATCGGCCGATTATGACGTAAAGTCGGGATCGACCGAAACACGAAACCCAATGCAAGTCAATGGGGCAGCATAGTCGGCAGTGAGTGGGGGCCAGGAAAACACCTAGAGTGCCCATTTTAATCTCAAAACCATCCATTCTTCTTAATGAAGCTTGTCAAGCGTAATTTACCTTATAATAATTGGAAGGCATTTGAAATTGGGGGTCATTTGGTTAAAGTTATGGTGGGTAGGGTTGGTTCAAGTAATTAGTGGGCCCAGGAAATCTGGACCACGTCACGGCAGTGGAGCAGGGAGAGGTAAGTATTTCAACTTTGCAAGTGCTGTGAACCTGAGCAAGCAGGGGGGGCCCACTCGTTGGCATTGGCACTGGCACAGGGCCCCTCAAAGTACAGCGGTGTGTTTGCACGGCGGGGGCGCCTCCCACCGGCAGCAACACTTTTGCGTACTATGAGAGGCCCTGTGCCAGTGACGTCGCCAACTAGTATTCCTCCCCCCACCTGATGAAGGAACCTGCACTTTCATCTGCACCTTCCTCTTTGTCCCTGTGTAAGGTGGTATGGTATGCGGGAAGAGCAACCTGACTTTCAGCAGGGTCACAATGTTGTTGTGTAGCGTGCACGGGGAATGTTGCGTTATGGGTCAATGTACCAGCAGACTCATCTATCACTGGCTGGGCAATGGGCAGGATGAGGAGGAAACACAGATATAGGCCCAAAGAATAAAGTTGGCTAAATGCAGTTCAAAATTGGTAACACAGGAATAACCAGGGGGCATTGCAGTGGAGGACAACTGGAATGAGAGGCTGACACAGAGAGTAGGCCCAAATCAGTAAGTAGTCGAAATGCAGTTCAAAATTGGCAACCGTAGTAAACAGGCAGCACAGCTTTGTTCAGTGGAGGAGAACAGCAAGGAGTGGCAGACACCGATAGTAGGCCCCAACCCAACTAGTAGGCCAAATGCAGTCTAACATTAACAACTACATAACGAGCGCCTGAAAATGGAATTTCAGGACAGGAAACCAGGAGAACAGCAAGGAGTGGCAGACACCGATAGTAGGCCCCAAACCAACTAGTACGCCAAATGCAGTTGTTCCGTTTAACCACAATTTAATGAGAGCCTGAAGATAGAAGTTCAGGAAAGGCAACCTGGAGAACACCTTGGAGTGGAACACACCATCTCTCTACACCCCATACCCAATTTGTAGGCCTAATGCAGTGTAGTTTCCAACAACTACTAAACGAGAGCCGGAAGATCGAAGCTCGGGAAAGGCAACCTGGAGAACACCTTGGAGTTGAACACACCATCTCTCTACACCCCATACCCAATTTGTAGGCCTAATGCAGTGTAGTTTCCAACAACTACTAAACGAGAGCATGAAGATCGAAGCATTGGCAAGGAAACCTGGGGAACACCTTGGAGTGGAACACACCATCTCTCTACACCCCATACCCAATTTGTAGGCCTAATGCAGTGTAGTTTCCAAGAACTACTAAACGAGAGCCGGAAGATCGAAGCTCAGGAAAGGCAACCTGGAGAACACCTTGGAGTGGAACACACCATCTCTCTACACCCCATACCCAATTTGTAGGCCTAATGCAGTGTAGTTTCCAACAACTACTAAACGAGAGCCGGAAGATCGAAGCTCAGGAAAGGCAACCTGGAGAACACCTTGGAGTGGAACACACCATCTCTCTACACCCCATACCCAATTTGTAGGCCTAATGCAGTGTAGTTTCCAACAACTACTAAACGAGAGCCGGAAGATCGAAGCTCAGGAAAGGCAACCTGGAGAACACCTTGGAGTTGAACACACCATCTCTCTACACCCCATACCCAATTTGTAGGCCTAATGTAGCCTACTTTCCGACAACTACTAAACGAGAGCATGAAGATCGAAGCTCAGGAAAGGCAACCTGGGGAACACCTTGGAGTGTAACACACCCTCTCTCTACACCACGGAAGGGCTGATTCTTAGGAGGGAAGGCTGTCGGAAAGAAGCAGGGCGCGTCCGAGGGTGATTATATTCTTATTAGGTATATACTCACCCTCGGACGCGCCCTGTTTCTTTATTTGTAATGAATGTTTATTTGCAATGTGGTTTTGACTTACTCTATTTTTTTGGTAAATAATGATTTTATTATTTTCATTGTTTTGCATCTTCTTGACAATTATATAAAGAAGACGCGACAGGACAACACTCGGTGGATGCCATATCTGTGTTTTAAATTGAAAAAAACTTTCAGTTAACTACTTGCAGGAGAAAGTTATTGTAGCTGGTGGCCATTTTTAGTACTGTACCAGATTTTTGTTGTATGTGTTTGTTTTAATGTTAAAATGTCTGCATTTGATATCTCTCCAGTATTTTCTTTTTTATAAGCAAAATACTTATTTTTATATTTTCTGATGTTGGTTCAAGGGGTACACGGGCAGCAGTAGACAGGTCAGTGGAGGCCTAGTAGAAGGAGGGACCGCAGACAGGCTTCGAAGCCCTAACATAATAAATTGGGCTGGCTGTAGGCAATTTAAAATTGGTTCCAGGGGAACACGGGCGGCAGTAGACAGGTCAGTGGAGGCCTAGTGGAAGGAGGGACCGCAGACAGGCTTCGAAGGCCTAACATAACAAAAATTGGGATGTAGGCAATTTACAATTGGTTCCAGGGGAACACGGGCGGCAGTAGACAGGTCAGTGGAGGCCTAGTGGAAGGAGGGACCGCAGACAGGCTTCGAAGGCCTAACATAACAAAAATTGGGATGTAGGCAATTTACAATTGGTTCCAGGGGAACACGGGCGGCAGTAGACAGGTCAGTGGAGGCCTAGTGGAAGGAGGGACCGCAGACAGGCTTCGAAGGCCTAACATAACAAAAATTGGGATGTAGGCAATTTACAATTGGTTCCAGGGGAACACGGGCGGCAGTAGACAGGTCAGTGGAGGCCTAGTGGAAGGAGGGACCGCAGACAGGCTTTGAAGGCCTAACATAACAAAAATTGGGATGTAGGCAATTTACAATTGGTTCCAGGGGAACACGGGCGGCAGTAGACAGGTCAGTGGAGGCCTAGTGGAAGGAGGGACCGCAGACAGGCTTTGAAGGCCTAACATAATAAATTGGGCTGGCTGTAGGCAATTTAAAATTGGTTCCAGGGGAACACGGGCAGCAGTGGCCTGGTCAGTGTAGTAGTAGTGGAAAAAACGGGCCGCAGACAGGCTTCGAAGGCCTAACATAACAAAAATTGGGATGTAGGCAATTTACAATTGGTTCCAGGGGAACACGGACAGCAGTAGACAGGTCAGTGGAGGCCTAGTGGAAGGAGGGACCGCAGACAGGCTTCGAAGCCCTAACATAATAAATTGGGCTGGCTGTAGGCAATTTAAAATTGGTTCCAGGGGAACCCGGGCAGCAGTAGACAGGTCAGTGGAGGCCTAGTGGAAGGAGGGACCGCAGACAGGCTTCGAAGGCCTAACATAACAAAAATTGGGATGTAGGCAATTTACAATTGGTTCCAGGGGAACACGGGCGGCAGTAGACAGGTCAGTGGAGGCCTAGTGGAAGGAGGGACCGCAGACAGGCTTCGAAGGCCTAACATAACAAAAATTGGGATGTAGGCAATTTACAATTGGTTCCAGGGGAACACGGGCGGCAGTAGACAGGTCAGTGGAGGCCTAGTGGAAGGAGGGACCGCAGACAGGCTTCGAAAGCCTAACATAACAAAAATTGGGATGTAGGCAATTTACAATTGGTTCCAGGGGAACACGGGCGGCAGTAGACAGGTCAGTGGAGGCCTAGTGGAAGGAGGGACCACAGACAGGCTTCGAAGGCCTAACATAACAAAAATTGGGATGTAGGCAATTTACAATTGGTTCCAGGGGAACACGGGCGGCAGTAGACAGGTCAGTGGAGGCCTAGTGGAAGGAGGGACCGCAGACAGGCTTTGAAGGCCTAACATAACAAAAATTGGGATGTAGGCAATTTACAATTGGTTCCAGGGGAACACGGGCGGCAGTAGACAGGTCAGTGGAGGCCTAGTGGAAGGAGGGACCGCAGACAGGCTTTGAAGGCCTAACATAATAAATTGGGCTGGCTGTAGGCAATTTAAAATTGGTTCCAGGGGAACACGGGCAGCAGTGGCCTGGTCAGTGTAGTAGTAGTGGAAAGAACGGGCCGCAGACAGGCTTCGAAGGCCTAACATAACAAAAATTGGGATGTAGGCAATTTACAATTGGTTCCAGGGGAACACGGGCGGCAGTGGACAGGTCAGTGGAGGCCTAGTGGAAGGAGGGACCGCAGACAGGCTTTGAAGGCCTAACATAACAAAAATTGGGATGTAGGCAATTTACAATTGGTTCCAGGGGAACACGGGCGGCAGTAGACAGGTCAGTGGAGGCCTAGTGGAAGGAGGGACCGCAGACAGGCTTTGAAGGCCTAACATAATAAATTGGGCTGGCTGTAGGCAATTTAAAATTGGTTCCAGGGGAACACGGGCAGCAGTGGCCTGGTCAGTGTAGTAGTAGTGGAAAGAACGGGCCGCAGACAGGCTTCGAAGGCCTAACATAACAAAAATTGGGATGTAGGCAATTTACAATTGGTTCCAGGGGAACACGGACAGCAGTAGACAGGTCAGTGGAGGCCTAGTGGAAGGAGGGACCGCAGACAAGCTTCGAAGCCCTAACATAATAAATTGGGCTGGCTGTAGGCAATTTAAAATTGGTTCCAGAGGAACCCGGGCAGCAGTAGACAGGTTAGTGGAGGCCTAGTGGAAGGAGGGACCGCAGACAGGCTTCGAAGCCCTAACATAATAAATTGGGCTGGCTGTAGGCAATTTAAAATTGGTTCCAGGGGAACACGGGCGGCAGTAGACAGGTCATTGGAGGCCTAGTGGAAGGAGGGACCGCAGACAGGCTTCGAAGCCCTAACATAATAAATTGGGCTGGCTGTAGGCAATTTAAAATTGGTTCCAGGGGAACACGGGCAGCAGTGGCCTGGTCAGTGTAGTAGTAGTGGAAAGAACGGGCCGCAGACAGGCTTCGAAGGCCTAACATAACAAAAATTGGGATGTAGGCAATTTACAATTGGTTCCAGGGGAACCCGGGCAGCAGTAGACAGGTCAGTGGAGGCCTAGTGGAAGGAGGGACCGCAGACAGGCTTCGAAGCCCTAACATAATAAATTGGGCTGGCTGTAGGCAATTTAAAATTGGTTCCAGGGGAACACGGGCGGCAGTAGACAGGTCAGTGGAGGCCTAGTGGAAGGAGGGACCGCAGACAGGCTTCGAAGCCCTAACATAATAAATTGGGCTGGCTGTAGGCAATTTAAAATTGGTTCCAGGGGAACACGGGCGGCAGTAGACAGGTCAGTGGAGGCCTAGTGGAAGGAGGGACCGCAGACAGGCTTCGAAGCCCTAACATAATAAATTGGGCTGGCTGTAGGCAATTTAAAATTGATTCCAGGGGAACACGGGCAGCAGTAGACAGGTCAGTGGAGGCCTAGTGGAAGGAGTGACCGCAGACAGGCTTCGAAGGCCTAACATAAGAAAAATGTCAATACAATGGTATTGACAGTGCCAGGCATTGAAGGATGTCAGCGCATAGACTAAACATTGGTGGAACTGTGAGAGAAAATTTTGCAAGTCGTAGAGCACTGTTTGACCTGGGGGGGGGGACTGTCTTGTGGCCGGCGGTACAGGCCCAGGGCCCCTCATATTACAACGGTGTGTCTGACGTTGGGTGCGCACCACCACCGCCAGACACTTTATTGTACTATGAGGGACCTAGTGGCAGTGCCGTCGACCAAAAGCAGGCACACCCATCTCTTCAGACAAACAGTACTCTCACGGGTGCTGGCGCCAAGTGGCGATACCACGGCCCCGTGTGGGGACTTTGGCCATTTAGGGAGGTGTTAACATGTCGGATGCTGGACAATCAGGTGCTGCAAATTACGAGATTGGAAAAGTCGTTCAGAATAGTCCACAGGCAAGACCTTTACATAGGAAAGCTAGGTGTCAGCCGGGCAAGGTGGGGCAAAAGATTTCGAAATCCAGTTGTGGTTCATTTTAATGAAGGTTAGATCATCTACATTTTGGGTAAACAGACGAGTCCTTTTTTCTGTTAGTATTGAACCTGCAGCACTGAATACTCTTTCTGATAGGACACTAGCTGCCGGGCAAGCAAGCTCCTGCAATGCATATTCTGCCAATTCTGGCCAGGTGTCTAATTTTGATGCCCAGTAATCAAATGGGAATGACGGTTGAGGGAGAACGTCAATAAGGGATGAAAAATAGTTAGTAACCATACTGGACAAATGTTGTCTCCTGTCACTTTGAATTGATGCTGCAGTACCTGTCCTGTCTGCGGTCATAGCAAAATCACTCCACAACCTGGTCAGAAAACCCCTCTGGCCAACGCCACTTCTGATTTCTGCCCCTCTAACACCTCTGGTCTGCTGGCCCCTGCAGCTCGTGTTAGAACGATCACGGGCGCTGTGTGCAGGGAATGCCAGAAGCAAACGGTCAATAAGAGTTGATTGTTTGGTTGCTAATATTAGTTCCAAGTTCTCATGTGGCATTATATTTTGCAATTTGCCTTTATAGCGAGGATCAAGGAGGCAGGCCAACCAGTAATCGTCATCGTTCATCATTTTTGTTATGCGTGTGTCCCTTTTGAGGATACGTAAGGCATAATCCGCCATGTGGCCCAAAGTTCCAGTTCTCAAATCTGTGGTTGTGCTTGGTTGAGGGGCAGTTTCAGGCAAATCCACGTCACTTGTGTCCCTCCAAAAACCAGAACCCGGCCTTGCCGCGCCAACAATTTCCACTGGCCCCGGAAAAGCTTCCTCATTAAAAATATAATCATCCCCATCATCCTCCTCGTCCTCCTCCTCCTGTTCGCCCGCTACCTCGTCCTGTACACTGCCCTGGCCAGACAATGGCTGACTGTCATCAAGGCTTTCCTCTTCCTCAGCTGCAGACGCCTGATCCTTTATGTGCGTCAAACTTTGCATCAGCAGACGCATTAGGGGGATGCTCATGCTTATTATGGCGTTGTCTGCACTAACCAGCCGTGTGCATTCCTCAAATCACTGAAGGACTTGACACATGTCTTGAATCTTCGACCACTGCACACCTAACAACTCCATGTCTGCCATCCTACTGCCTGCCCGTGTATGTGTATCTTCCCACAAAAACATAACAGCCCGCCTCTGTTCACACAGTCTCTGAAGCATGTGCAGTGTTGAGTTCCACCTTGTTGCAACGTCTATGATTAGGCGATGCTGGGGAAGGTTCAAAGAACGCTGATAGGTCTGCATACGGCTGGAGTGTACGGGCGAACGGCGGATATGTGAGCAAAGTCCACGCACTTTGAGGAGCAGGTCGGATAACCCCGGATAACTTTTCAGGAAGCACTGCACCACCAGGTTTTAGGTGTGAGCCAGGCAAGGAATGTGTTTCAGTTGGGAAAGGGAGATGGCAGCCATGAAATTCCTTCCGTTATCACTCACTACCTTGCCTGCCTCAAGATCTACAGTGCCCAGCCACGACTGCGTTTCTTTCTGCAAGAACTCGGACAGAACTTCAGCGGTGTGTCTGTTGTCGCCCAAACACTTCATAGCCAATACAGCCTGCTGACGTTTGCCAGTAGCTGCCCCATAATGGGAGACCTGGTGTGCAACAGTGGCAGCTGCGGATGGAGTGGTTGTGCGACTGCGGTCTGTGGACGAGGTCTCGCTTCTGCAGGAGGACGAGGAGGAGGAGGGGGTGCGAACGGCTACAGCCAACTGTTTCCTAGACCGTGGGCTAGGCAGAACTGTCCCAAACGTGCTGTCCCCTGTGGACCCTGCATCCACCACATTTACCCAGTGTGCCGTGATGGACACGTAACATCCCTGGCCATGCCTACTGGTCCATGCATCTGTTGTCAGGTGCACCTTTGTGCTCACAGATTGCCTGAGTGCATGGACGATGCGCTCTTTAACATGCTGGTGGAGGGCTGGGATGGCTTTTCTGGAAAAAAAGTGTCGACTGGGTAGCTCGTAGCGTGGTACAGCGTAGTCCATCAGGGCTTTGAAAGCTTCGCTTTCAACTAACCGGTAGGGCATCATCTCTAACGAGATTAGTCTAGCTATGTGGGCGTTCAAACCCTGTGTACGCGGATGCGAGGCTAAGTACTTCCTTTTTCGAACCATAGTCTCATGTAGGGTGAGCTGGACTGGAGAGCTGGAGATCGTGGAACTAGCGGGGGTGCCGGTGGACATGGCAGACTGAGAGACGGTGGGAGATGGTATTGTTGCCGCCGGTGCCCTAGATGCAGTGTTTCCTACTACGAAACTGGTGATTCCCTGACCCTGACTGCTTTGGCCTGGCAAAGAAACATGCACAGATACTGCAGGTGGTGCGGAAAATGGTGGCCCTACACTGCCGGAAGGGGTGTTGCGTTGATGACTAGCTTCATTGGCCGAGGGTGCTACAACCTTAAGGGACGTTTGGTAGTTAGTCCAGGATTGCAAATGCATGGTGGTTAAATGTCTATGCATGCAACTTGTATTGAGACTTTTCAGATTCTGTCCTCTGCTTAAGGTAGTTGAACATTTTTGACAGATGACTTTGCGCTGATCAATTGGATGTTGTTTAAAAAAATGCCAGACTGCACTCTTTCTAGCATCGGATACCTTTTCAGGCATTGCAGACTGAGCTTTAACCGGATGGCCACGCTGTCTGTTGTGAATTCTGTGGCTGAATTCACTCCTGTGGTCACAAGTGGTACTGCAGCCTCTGAGCTTCCTCCCTCAGGTGTTCTGGTGAGCTCGTTAACTGCTTCATTACTTAACTCCGCCTGATGCTGCTATCCTTGCTCCTTGTCAATGTTTCAGTGTTGGATCTGAGCTTCTCCTGATTGTTCCTGTGACCTGCTGCTCTGTATAAGCTAAGTGCTTTTTGCTTTTTTGTTGCTTTTTTTCTGTCCAGCTTGTCTTTTGTTTTGCTGGAAGCTCTGAGACGCAAAGGGTGTACCGCCGTGCCGTTAGTTCGGCATGGTGGGTTTTTTTTGCCCCCTTTGCGTGGTTTTGCTTTAGGGTTTTTTGTAGACTGCAAAGTTCGCTTTACTGTCCTCGCTCTGTCCTAGAATATCGGGCCCCACTTTGCTGAATCTATTTCATCCCTACGTTTTGTCTTTTCATCTTACTCACAGTCATTATATGTGGGGGGCTGCCTTTTCCTTTGGGGAATTTCTCTGGGGCAAGTCAGGCCTATTTTTCTATCTTCAGGCTAGCTAGTTTCTTAGGCTGTGCCGAGTTGCCTAGGTAGTTGTTAGGCGCAATCCACAGCCGCTTTTAGTTGTGTTTAGGATAGGATCAGGTGTGCAGTCTACAGAGTTTCCACGTCTCAGAGCTCGTTCTTGTATTTTTGGGTATTTGTCAGATCACTGTGTGCGCTCTGATCGCTAAGCACACTGTGTTTCTGGATTGCCTTCATAACACCTGTCATTAGCAAACATAACAGCTGTCCTCCAACAGGTTTTGGCTTTGCCACGCGTTTTGGGCAAGATACGGGCCCGGCAGATGGAACCTGTTGCGATGTTGATGCCTGCTGCGGCCCCTCCTCCTCCGCTTCAGAACTGCTGCCGCCTGCACCCTGTTCCCCCAATGGCTGCCAATCGGGGTCAACAACTGGGTCATCTATTACCTCTTCTTGTAGCTCGTGTGCAACTTCGTCTGTGTCACCGTGTCGGTCGGTGGTATAGCGTTCGTGATGGGGCAACATAGTCTCATCAGGGACTGATTCTTGATCATTACCCTGCAAGGGCAATGTTGTGGTCTGAGTCAAAGGACCAGCATAGTAGTCTGGCTGTGGCTGTGCATCAGTGCACTCCATGTCAGATTCAACTTGTAATGGGCATGGACTGTTAACTGCTTCACTTTCTAAGCCAGGGACGGTATGTGTAAAGAGCTCCATGGAGAAACCCATTGTGTCGCCTGCTGCATTCTTCTCTGTTGTTGTTTTTGCTGAAGAGGACAAGGAAGCGACTTGTCCCTGACCGTGAACATCCACTAACGACGCGCTGCTTTGACATTTACCAGTTTCACGAGAGGAGGCAAAAGAGCTAGAGGCTGAGTCAGCAAGATAAGCCAAAACTTGCTCTTGCTGCTCCGGCTTTAAAAGCGGTTTTCCTACTCCCAGAAAAGGGAGCGTTCGAGGCCTTGTGTAGCCAGACGACGAACCTGGCTCCACAGCTCCAGACTTAGGTGCAATATTTTTTTTCCCACAACCAGCTGATGCTCCACCACTACCACTACCCTCATTACCAGCTGACAATGAATGCCCCCGGCCACGACCTCTTCCACCAGACTTCCTCATTGTTTTAAAAACGTAAACAAACTAACGGTATTTGTTGCTGTCACACAAATTACACGGTGAGCTATAACTTCAGTATGATTTAGCTACCCCTTTACTGGTGAGTGAGACCACAACGAAAATCAGGCACAATGTTACACACTCTGTTGTTGGTGGCAACAAATGAGAGAGATGCCACACACGCAGGACTGTCACTGAAGCACAAATGTAAATATTAATCTCCCACTGATTTGTTTTTTTTTTTTTTTCAGGGAGACTTTAGGAAAAAAAAATAATAGAATAAAATGATTTTTTCAGGAAGAATTTAGAAACCAAATAAAATAAAATGATTTTTTCAGGGAGAATTTAGAAAACAAATAAAACAAAAAAAGGCTTTCTATGGCCCACTGAGTGAGAGATGACACACACAGGAGTCAGGAGTGGCACACAAGCCCAGAGGCCAATATTTATCTCCCACTGATTGATGTAGTGATTTTTTCAGGTAGATTTTGGAACCCAAATCAAGCTAAAAAAATAATAGGCTTTCTATGGCCCACAATTGGAGAGAGAGAGAGAGATGGCACACCCAGGAGTCAAGACTGGCACACAAGCAGAAAGGGCAATATTAATCTCCCACTGATTTGTTTTTGTTTTTTTTTCCAGGGAGACTTTAGGAAAAAAAATTATAGAATAAAATGATTTTTTCAGGAAGAATTTAGAAACCAAATAAAATAAAATGATTTTTTCAGGGAGAATTTAGAAAACAAATAAAACAAAAAAAGGCTTTCTATGGCCCACTGAGTGAGAGATGACGCACACAGGAGTCAGGAGTGGCACACAAGCACAGAGGCCAATATTTATCTCCCACTGATTGATGTAGTGATTTTTTCAGGTAGATTTTGGAACCCAAATCAAGCTAAAAAAAAATAGGCTTTCTATGGCCCACAATTGGAGAGAGAGAGAGAGATGGCACACCCAGGAGTCAAGACTGGCACACAAGCAGAAAGGGCAATATTAATCTCCCACTGATTTTTTTTTTTTTTTTTCAGGGAGACTTTAGGAAAAAAAAATAATAGAATAAAATGATTTTTTCAGGAAGAATTTAGAAACCAAATAAAATAAAATGATTTTTTCAGGGAGAATTTAGAAAACAAATACAACAAAAAAAGGCTTTCTATGGCCCACTGAGTGAGAGATGACGCACACAGGAGTCAGGAGTGGCACACAAGCACAGAGGCCAATATTTATCTCCCACTGATTGATGTAGTGATTTTTTCAGGTAGATTTTGGAACCCAAATCAAGCTAAAAAAAAAATAGGCTTTCTATGGCCCACAATTGGAGAGAGAGAGAGATGGCACACCCAGGAGTCAAGACTGGCACACAAGCAGAAAGGGCAATATTAATCTCCCACAGATTTTTTTTTTTTTTTTTTTTCAGGGAGACTTTAGGAAAAAAAAATAATAGAATAAAATGATTTTTTCAGGAAGAATTTAGAAACCAAATAAAATAAAATGATTTTTTCAGGGAGAATTTAGAAAACAAATAAAACAAAAAAAGGCTTTCTATGGCCCACTGAGTGAGAGATGACGCACACAGGAGTCAGGAGTGGCACACAAGCCCAGAGGCCAATATTTATCTCCCACTGTTTTCTTTTTGTTCCAGGGAAAATTTATAAACCCAATAAAAAAAATAATAAATAGGCTTTCTATGTCCCACTATCTGAGAGAGAGAGAGAGATGGCACGCTTAGGACTGGCACACAAGCCCAAAGGCCAATATTAATCTCCCTTTTTTTTTTCAGGGAGAATTTATAAAACAAAAAAAAAATAAATAAATAGGCTTTCTATGGCCCACTATTTGTGAGAGAGATGGCACGCTCAGGACTGGCACACAAGCCCAGAGGCCAATATTAATCTCCCACTTTATTTTTTTTTGGTCCAGGGAAAATTTATAAACCCAATAAAAAAAATAATAAATAGGCTTTCTATGGCCCACTATCTGAGAGAGAGAGATGGCACGCTTAGGACTGGCACACAAGCCCAAAGGCCAATATTAATCTCCCACTGATTGATTTATTGATTTTTTCAGGTAGAATTTAGAACCCAAATAAAGCAAAAAAAAAAAAAAATGGGCTTTCTATGGCCCACTGAGTGAGTGATGATGCACACAGGAGTCAGGAGTGGCACACAAGCCCTGAGGCCAATATTTTTCTCCCACTGATTGATGTAGTGATTTTTTCAGGTAGATTTTAGAACCCAAATCAAGCAAAAAAATAAATAGGCTTTCTATGGCCCACTGACTGAGAGATGGCACACACAGGAGTCAGGAGTGGCACACAAGCCCTGAGGCCAATATTTTTCTCCCACTGATTGATGTAGTGATTTTTTCAGGTAGATTTTAGAACCCAAATCAAGCAAAAAAAATAAATAGGCTTTCTATGGCCCACTGACTGAGAGATGGCACACACAGGAGTCAAGAGTGGCACACAAGCCCTGAGGCCAATATTTTTCTCCCACTGATTGATGTAGTGATTTTTTCAGGTAGATTTTATAACCCAAATCAAGCAAAAAAATAAATAGGCTTTCTATGGCCCACTGAGTGAGAGATGGCACACACAGGGATGGCACTCTAGCAGAAATGTCAATCTTAATCTCCCACAAAAAAAAAAAAAAAACAGGGAGTGTCCTTCAATTACTATCTCCCTGCAGTAATCTCAGCCAGGTATGGCAGGCAGCAATAAGGAGTGGACTGATGCACAAATTAAATAAAAAGTGTGTACAAACAAAAAAGATAGCTGTGCAGAAAGGAAGGAACAAGAGGATTTGTGCTTTGAAAAAAGCAGTTGGTTTGCACAGCGGCGTACACACAGCAATGCAGCTATCAGGGAGCCTTCTAGGGCAGCCCAATGAGCTACAGCGCTGAGGGGGAAAAAAAAAAAAAATGTAGCTTCCACTGTCCCTGCACACCGAAGGTGGTGTTGGGCAGTGGAAATCGCTACAGCACAAGCGGTTTGGTGGTTAATGGACCCTGCCTAACGCTATCCCTGCTTCTGACGAAGCGGCAGCAACCTCTCCCCAGGACCTATGTCATCACGCTGCCCACACTCTGCGTTTACCTTCATTGGCTGAGAAATGGCGCTTTTCGCGTCATTGAAACGCGACTTTGGCGCGAAAGTCGCGTACCGCATGGCCGAACCCGCACAGGGGTCGGATCGGGTTTCATGAAACCCGACTTTGCCAAAAGTCGGCGACTTTTGAAAATGAACGACCCGTTTCGCTCAACCCTATATAAGACATAATTTCAGTTGTTTCACACTTTTTTGATAAGTATATAATTCCACATGTGTTAATTCATAGTTTTGATACCTTCAGTGTGAATGTATAATTTTCATAGTCATGAAAATACAGAAAAATCTTTAAATGAGGTGTGTCCAAATTTTTGGTCTGTACTGTACTTTTGTGTTAGATGGATCCTGTGTTATGTCATTGTAATTCTACCTATACTGATGATTAGCTTGCTGAACACGCTTCTGGAAAGAACGAATCTCGAATAGCGGATGAAAATTTAATAATTTAATTATTACTAATTTTGAATATTAATAGTGAAATTTGTACATTTTTAAAAAAGGTAATTTTTTGATGACACATTTACGTTAAAACTACTTAAACTAGACAAAACGAATAAGGGGAAATCTAATGAATCTCCCAGATGGTCCCACACTTTCCCAGTCCATGCTGATCTTTCCTTTCTGGTCCCTTACTTGTCATACAAGAAATGTCTGGAAATTCCTGCTCAGAAAATCCCTGATACATCAGTGAACTGCCTCAGCCAGTAATGAGCATATATTTCTTAGAATTTCTGATTGAGTGCCAGAACATTGCCTGTGGTGAGTCAGTGACTAAAAGTAGAATTTGTTTTATTTTTGACTAGTTTGAAACCTTTATGAATATACTTTATTGGCTGAAAATCCCTTTTAAAAGCTGCATGCAAGTCTACTGTTAGTATAGACAACTCCTCTGACTGAGGTTGATGTGTTGCAGTAGCTGAAGTCTCACGATTTAAAGAGAATCTGTCACCGGGTTTTTTCAGCTTAATCTGAAAGCAACATAATGTAGATGTAGAGACCCTTATTCCAGCGATATGTTGCTTAATAGGCTGCTTGCTGTATTTTTGATCAAAATCAATTTTTTTTTCAACAGGAAATGATCACTCAAGGTCTAGTAAACCTACTGCCATATAGTCATGAGCTTTGTATGACTCCGCCCCACTGATTGCCAGCTGTGTGTACATGGACAGAGCTGCCAATCAGTGATGTGGGCGGGGTTATACAGAGCTCAGCTTTTAGAGTACTGGTAGATCTGCAGCAGAGAAAACAGGGATTTGGTAAAAATGAAAGCAAGCAGCTCAGTAAGTGATATATCGCTGGAATCGGGGTCTCTGCCTCAACATTATCATTCAGATGGGGTAGGAAACACTTGATGACAGATTCCCTTCAATAAAAAATGTCCAATAAGAACCACATATTTAAAGTATAGTAAATATTGCAGTAATGAAATTTAAAATGACTGAAATATTGATATTTATACATTGCTACTTTTTCCATTTTAACCCCTATCTGACCTTGGAGAGGATAGTACGTCCAAGGTCAGATTCCCTGCTTTGATGCAGGGCTCCACGGTGAGCCCGCATCAAAGCCGGGACATGTCAGCTGTTTTGAACAGCTGACATGTGCCCGTAATAGGCGCGGGCAGAATCGCGATCTGCCCGCACCTATTAACTAGTTAAATGCCGCTGTCAAACGCAGACAGCGGCATTTAACTACCGCTTCCGGCCGGGCGGCCGGAAATGACGTCATCGCCGACCCAAGTCACATGATCGGGGGTCGGCGATGCATCTCCATTGTAACCATAGAGGTCCTTGAGACCTCTATGGTTACTGCTCGCCGGTGGCTGTGAGCGCCACCCTGTGGTCGGCGCTCACAGCACACCTGCATTTCTGCTACATAGCAGCGATCAGCAGATCGCTGCTATGTAGCAGAGGCGATCGCGTTGTGCCTGCTTCTAGCCTCCCATGGAGGCTATTGAAGCATGGCAAAAGTAAAAAAAAAAGTTGAAAAAAATGTTAAAAAAATAAAAAAAATATAAAAGTTTAAATCACCCCCCTTTCGCCCCAATCAAAATAAATCAATAAAAAAAATATCAAATCTACACATATTTGGTATCGCCGCGCTCTATCAATTAAAAAAAAGCATTAACCTGATCGCTAAACAGAGTAGCGGGAAAAAAATTCGAAACACCAGAATTACGTTTTTTTGGTCGCCGCGACATTGCATTAAAATGCAATAACGGGCGATCAAAAGAATGTATCTGCACCAAAATGCTATCATTAAAAACGTCATCTCGGCACGCAAAAAATAAGCCCTCAACCGACCCCAGATCACGAAAAATGGAGACGCAACGAGTATCGGAAAATGGCGCAATTTTTTTTTTTTTTTTAGCAAAGTTTGGAATTTTTTTTCACCACTTAGATAAAAAATAACCTAGTGATGTTAGGTGTCTATGAACTCGTACTGACCTGGAGAATCATAATGGCAGCTCAGTTTTAGCATTTAGTGAACCTAGCAAAAAAGCCAAACAAAAAACAAGTGTGGGATTGCACTTTTTTTGCAATTTCACGGCACTTGGAATTTTTTTCCCGTTTTCTAGTACACGACATGCTAAAACCAATGATGTCGTTCAAAAGTACAACTCGTCCCGCAAAAAATAAGCCCTCACATGGCCAAATTGACGGAAAAATAAAAAAGTTATGGCTCTGGGAAGGAGGGGAGTGAAAAACGAACACGGAAAAACGAAAAATCCCATGGTCATGAAGGGGTTAAAAACCTTTTCAGTTTTTTTCAGTTATATTCAGTGTTCCATTACAATATATTTGGACAGGTTAATAAATACTAATTCTATGTGCAAACTTGACTAGCCAGTCTTAAAATGCCAGATTTGTTGGTGTTTCACTCTTTTTTCACTTATAAATCTGTCTAACTTTAACCCCTTAGTGACTGGGCTACATTTTTCAAATCTGACCAGTGTCACTTATGTGGTTGTAAGTCTAGAACGCTTCAACAGATCTCATTGATTTTTAGACTGTTTTTTGTGACACATTGTACTTTAATGGTAAATTTGTCAATATTTCCTGCTTTTATTTACAAAAAAATTACATTTGTCAAAACATTCTAAAAATTATCATTTTTCAAACTGATTATCCTTTTAATCCAGTCATACTACATAAGTCATTAAGTAACATTCCCTCATGTTGGCTTTACATCAGCACCATTTTTAACCCCTTTACCCCCAAGGGTGGTTTGCACGTTAGTGATCGGGCCAATTTTTACAATTCTGATCACTGTCCCTTTATGAGGTTATAACTCTGGAACGCTTCAAGGATCCCAGTGATTCTGACACTGTTTTCTCATTACATATTGTACTTCATGACAATGGTAAAAATTCTTTGATAGTACCTGCGTTTATTTGTGAAAAAAACAGAAATTTGGCGAAAATTATGAAAATTTCGCAATTTTCCAACTTTGAATTTTTATGCAATTAAATCACAGAGATATGTCACACAAAATACTTAATAAGTAACATTTCCCACATGTCTACTTTACATCAGCACAATTTTGGAACCAAAATTTTTTTTTTGTTAGGGAGCTATAAGGGTGAAAAGTTGACCAGCAATTTCTCATTTCTACAACACCATTTTTTTTTAGGGACCACATCTCATTTGAAGTCATTTTGAGGGGTCTATATGATAGAAAATACCCAAGTGTGACACCATTCTAAAAACTGCACCCCTCAAGGTGCTCAAAACCACATTCAAGAAGTTTATTATCCCTTCTGGTGTTTCACAGGAATTTTTTAAATGTTTAAATAAAAATGAACATTTAACTTTTTTTCACAAAAAATTTAATTCAGCTCCAATTTGTTTTATTTTACCAAGGGTAACAGGAGAAAATGGACCACAAACATTGTTGGACAATTTGTCCTGAGTACGCCAATACCCCACATCTGGGGGTAAACCACTGTTTGGGTGCATGGCACAGCTCGGAAGCGAAGGAGCGCCATTTGACTTTTCAATGCAAAATTGACTGGAATTGAGATGGGACGCCATGTTTCGTTTGGAGAGCCCCTGATGTGCCTAAACATTGAAACCCCCCACAAGTGACACCATTTTGGAAAGTAGACCCCCTAAGGAACTTATCTAGAGGTGTGGTGAGCACTTTGATCCCCCAAGTGCTTCACAGAAGTTTATAATGTAGAACCATAAAAATAAATAATCATATTTTTTCACAAAAATTATCTTTTCGCCCCCAATTTTTTATTTTTCCAAGGGTAAGAGAAGAAATTGGACACCAAAAGTTGTTGGACAATTTGTCCTGAGTACGCTGATACCCCATATGTGGGGGTAAACCACTGTTTGGGCGGATGGGAGAGCTCGGAAAGGAAGGAGCGCCATTTGACTTTTCAATGCAAAATTGACAGGAATTGAGATGAGACACAATGTTGCGTTTGCAGAGCCCCTAATGTACCTAAACAGTAGAAACCCCCCACAAGTGACACCATTTTGGAAAGTAGACCCCCTAAGGAACTTATCTAGATGCGTGGTGAGCGCTTTGACCCACCAAGGGCTTCACAGAAGTTTATAATGGAGAGCCGTAAAAATAAAACAAAAATTTTTTCCCACAAAAATTATTTTTTAGCCCCCAGTTTTGTATTTTCCCGAGGGTAACAGGAGAAATTGGACCCCAAAATTTGTTGTCCAATTTGTCCTGAGTGCGCTGATACCCCATATGTGGGGGGGAACCACTGTTTGGGCGCATGGGAGGGCTCGGAAGGGAAGGAGCTCCATTTGGAATGCAGACTTAGATGGAATGGTCTGCAGGTGTCACATTGCATTTGCAGAGCCCCTAATGTACCTAAACAGTAGAAACCCCCCACAAGTGACACCATTTTGGAAACTAGACCCCCTAAGGAACTCATCTAGATGTGTTGTGAGAGCTTTGAACCCCCAAGTATTTCACTACAGTTTGTAACGCAGAGCCGTGAAAATTAAAAAAAAATCTTTCCCCCCAAAATTACTTTTTAGCCCCAGTTTTGTATTTTCCCGAGGGTAAGAGGAGAAATTCGAGCCCAAAAGTTGTTGTCCAATTTGTCCTGAGTACGCTGATACCTCATATGTTGGGGGGAACCACCGTTTGGGCGCATGGGAGGGCTCGGAAGGGAAGGAGTGCCATTTGGAATGCAGACTTAGATGGATTGGTCTGCAGGCGTCACATTGCGTTTGCAGAACCCCTAATGTACCTAAACAGTAGAAACCCCCCACAAGTGACCCCATATTAGAAACTAGACCCCCCAGGGAACTTATCTAGATGTGTTGTGAGAACTTTGAACCCCCAAGTGTTTCACTACAGTTTATAACGCAGAGCCGTAAAAATAAAAAA
Source organism: Ranitomeya imitator (assembly GCF_032444005.1). Lineage (NCBI taxonomy): Eukaryota > Metazoa > Chordata > Amphibia > Anura > Dendrobatidae > Ranitomeya > Ranitomeya imitator. Next base: position 809,513,917 of record NC_091282.1, on the reverse strand, counting down.
TCTTTTTTTTTTCCACAAAAATTATTTTTTAGCCCCCAGTTTTGGAAAACCCCCCAATTATAACTGAAACCCTAATCCAAACACACCCCTAACCCTAATTCCAACGGTAACCCTAACCACACCTCTAACTCTGACACACCCCTAACCCTAATCCCAACCCTATTCCCAACTGTAAATGTAATCTAAACCCTAACTGTAACTTTAGCCCCAACCCAAACTGTAGCTATAACCCTAGCCCTAACCCTAGCCCTAACCCTAGCCCTAACCCTAACCCTAGCCCTAACCCTAACCCTAGCCCTAGCCCTAACCCTAGCCCTAACCCTAACCCTAGCCCTAACCCTAGCCCTAACCCTAACCCTAGCCCTAACCCTAACCCTAACCCTAGCCCTAGCCCTAATGGGAAAATGGAAATAAATACATTTTTTAATTTTTCCCTAACTAAGGGGGTGATGAAGGGGGGTTTGATTTACTTTTATAGCGGGTTTTTTAGCGGATTTTTATGATTGGCAGCCGTCACACACTGAAAGACGCTTTTTATTGCAAAAAATATTTTTTGCATTACCACATTTTGAGAGCTATAATTTTTCCATATTTTGGTTCACAGAGTCATGTGAGGTCTTGTTTTTTGCGGGACAAGTTGACGTTTTTATTGGTAACATTTTCGGGCACGTGACATTTTTTGATCGCTTTTTATTCCGATTTTTGTGAGGCAGAATGACCAAAAACCAGCCATTCATGAATTTCTTTTGGGGGAGGCGTTTATACCGTTCCGCGTTTGGTAAAATTGATAAAGCAGTTTTATTCTTTGGGTCAGTACGATTACAGCGACACCTCATTTATATCATTTTTTTATGCTTTGGCGCTTTTACGATAAAAACTATTTTATAGAAAAAATAATTATTTTTGCATCGCTTTATTCTCAGGACTATAACTTTTTTACTTTTTTGCTGATGATGCTGTATGGCGGCTTGTTTTTTTTTTTGTAAATTCTTTATTTAGAATAAAGGTCGGAAACGTTACATGCAAGTAAAGTTAAGATAAGCGAATAAATCATAACAATAGCAGCAAGCGAATCCAGCCTACCAACTTTGGGGATTGGAAAGAGAGGGAAGGGAAAAGGAGGGGGGAAAGGAGGAAGGGTTAGGAGAAGGGAGGGGGGGAGGGGCTTAAGGAGTAACAGTAGGAAAAAGGGGGACGGGGGGGAACAATAAACATAACAGTTCTAGTACATGTGGTTGTAGTACTTGAAAACAAACAGTGCGGTAGCATATATTCTCGGTATTAAGATAACATATATAGCAATATTAAGGAGCGACTGAACGAAATGTTCTCCATGGAAGCCAGTTCAAAACAAAACGATCATGGGCATGCGTCTCCCAGCTCGATAATTCCTCCATTCTATAAATGTGGTCAATTTTGTTGAACCACTCACTTTGTGTTGGTGGGGATGCACTTTTCCAATGGATGGTTATTAAATGTTTTGCAGCACTGAGCATCAAGGGTAAAAGGCCGTGCCTATTGGGTTTAAAATTATTTTTGGGGCACGAGAGGACGGCTTCAACCGCCAGTAGGTCAGTTTTAATTAGCTTTAGCTTCTTAAGCGTTAGATTTACTTCCTCCCAGAAGTCCCTAATCCCCACGCATTCCCAAAATATATGTGTATGGTTTCCCTGGGCAACCCGGCATCACCAGCACAAGTCAGAATCCGCTAAACCTAAGTGTTAGAGTTTGACCGGCGTCAAATGCCATCTGGTTAGTATCTTATATGCACTTTCCTGCAACAAGATGCATCGAGAGAACCCCCTGGCAGACTTCAACATTTTGGAGATCTGGTCCTCTGAGAAGCTGAAATTAAGTTCAGATTCCCAGGAATAAATAAAAGATGGTTTAAAGGGTTGAGAGGGGGCAACAAGTTGGTAATACGAGCGAGATATAATTTTATATCTAGCTGAGCCCGTTTTGAGCATGAGTTCCAGCCACGACCAATTTGACTTTTGAGGGAACCTTTCTCTAAATTCTGTAAGAATACGTTTAGTGTGGAGTACCTGCAGAAAATTTTTTGGAGACTTCGTGGTATTGCTAGGCAAGATGTTGTTGTTAAGAATTTTACCTTCATAGAGGCTAGTGAGGGAATCCGTAGGGAGCTTTGACCATAAATTGTATGATCCTTAAAATCAGGATTAACCAGATAGGGAATAACTGCGATGGGTGTTAAGGATGAAGGGAATGAGTCTGATGGAAGTTCTTTCAAAACTGTCCGTCTAACATGGAGGGTAGCTAAAGTTATGTCGTCCAAACCCAATGAAGTCGTTGGTTTCGAGTGCGACCACAAAAGTGGTATCCCCCCATTGTCCAGCAAGGCCGCGTCAAGCATGTCCGACGAGCCCCTCTCCAGGCCAATTACTATTCTCAGCCATCTACTAAGGTGGAAAGCTTTGTAAAATATATAGGGGTCCGGTAGTCCCAGACCTCCACAAGAAGCGGGACATGTTAACAATTTGAAAGGTAGCCTAGATGGCTTATTTTTCCATACAAATTTAATTATTGAGGACCTTATGTTTTTAAAGAATGTGAGGGGAAGACGAATAGGTACCATACTCATGGAATACAATAGGATAGGCATAATGTAAGCTTTAATCACGTTAATACGTCCTATCCATGATAAAGTGGGAAGATTGTATGATTTCATCAATGTTTCAAGTTGTTTTATTAGGGGGGAGAAATTAGATCTGAATAGGTCTGTGGGGTCCCTAGTGATCCAGATACCCAAATACTTTAAAGAGGATGTGGACCAGGAGAAGGGGGCTAGTTTTCGTAGAGTAGAAAGTTGAGTGGCTGATAGAGTTATATTAAGTGTTTCCGATTTTGTATTGTTAATTTTGAAATTTGAGAGTTTGCCAAAATGGTTGAGTATATTGAGGATAATTGGGAATGCATTGAGAGGATTAGAGACCAGGAAGAGCAGATCATCCGCAAATGCCAGTGTTTTTATCTCTATTTTACCTATCCGTAATCCCTGGATCTGAGCCTCCTGTCTAATTCTCTGTATGAGAGTTTCGATGACCAATACGAACAAGGAAGGGGATAGGGGACATCCCTGCCTGGTACCATTGTTAATATTAAACCCGTCGGATAAAACACCATTCACCCGGACTCTGGCAGTGGGAAAGGAGTACAAGGAGAAGACCGCTGTAATAAACTGGGGTGGAAAACCAAACCTGTGTAATACCCTCTCCATATATCTCCAGCTTACCCTATCAAATGCCTTCTCGGCGTCGGTAGACAAGAGAGTAAGTGGCAAATTTCGCCGTCTAGCATACATTATGGATTGAAGAGCTTTGGCCGAATTGTCCCTGCCCTCCCTCCCACGCACAAAACCCGCCTGGTCCGAGTTAATTATTCTGGGAAGTATATTACCTAGTCTAGTCGCCAAAAGTTTAGCCCATAGTTTCATATCAGTATTGAGAAGAGAGATAGGCCTATAGCTAGAGCACAGGTTGGGATCCTTACCTTCTTTTGGTAAAACTGTGATGTAAGCTTCTAGAGCTTGTTTCGGGGGGGATTGTCCCATCAAAAAAGAATTAAATAATGTAACTATATGGGGTAGCAGGGGTTGTACTAATTTCTTATAGTAGGTGAATGGGAGGCCATCAGGACCCAGAGCCTTTCCATTGGGAATACTGGATAGGGTCTCTAATACCTCTTCCGGGGTAATTGGGGCTGTTAAGCAAGAAATGTCATCTAAAGATAATGAGGGAAGTCTCAAAGAGGAGAGGAATGTATCTATTTTATCTAAGGCTGCCCCGGGCTCACCCATGTCCTCTGGAACCTCCAGGTTATAAAGGTTCTCGTAAAATTGCTTAAATTCATTGGCAATGTCCTTGGTCAACTGTGTGATAAAAGTACGTCCACTGCGTTTTCTCAGAAGAGAAGTCATGAGTTTGCTCCCTCTATTTCCATGAAGATAAAACTTCTGTTGGCTTCTCATGTATATCATAGCGGAGTGTATGTTCAAAAGATCTTTTAAGGATCTTCTGAGTGAGATGAGATCATTCTGAGCTTTATTTGTCTGAGAGCGTTTGTGCATCTTTTCCACAGAATTGATCTGGTGCAGAATAGCCCCTACCTAGGGTTGAGCGAAACGGATCATTCATTTTCAAAAGTCATCGACTTTTGGCACAGTCGGGTTTCACGAAACCCGACCCGACCCCTGTGTGGGGTCGGCCATGCGGTACGCGACTTTCGCGCCAAAGTCGCGTTTCAATTACGCTAAAAGCGCCATTTCTCAGCCAATGAAGGTGGACGCAGAGTGTGGGCAGCGTGATGACATAGGTCCTGGTCCCCACCATCTTAGAGAAGGGTATTGCAGTGATTGGCTTGCTGTCTGCGGCGTCACAGGGGCTATAAAGAGGCGTTCCCGGAGACCGCCATCTTACTACTGCTGATCTGAGCATAGGGAGAGGTTGCTGCCGCTTCGTCTGAAGCAGGGATAGCATTAGGCAGGGTCCATTAACCACCAAACCGCTTGTGCTGTAACGATTTCCACTGTCCAACACCACCTTTTGTTTGCAGGGACAGTGGAAGCTACATTTTTTTTCCTCAGCGCTGTAGCTCATTGGGCTGCCCTAGAAGGCTCCCTGATAGCTGCATTGCTGTGTGTACGCCGCTGTGCAAACCAACTGCTTTTTTCAAAGCACAAATCCTGTTGTTCCTTCCTTTCTGCACAGCTATCTTTTTTGTTTGTCCACACTTTTGATTTAATTTGTGCAGCAGTCCACTCCTTGTTATTGCTGCCTGCCATACCTGGCTGAGATTACTGCAGGGAGATAGTAATTGTAGGACAGTCCTGAGTGTGCCATCTGTCTTAAATAATGGGCCATAGAAAGCCTCGTGTTTTTTTTTTTTAAATTTGGTTTCTAACTTCTCCCTGAAAAAAAAAAAAAACAGTGGGAGATTAATATTGCCCTTTCTGCTTGTGTGCCAGTCCTGAGAGTGCCATCTCTCTTAAATAGTGGGCCATAGAAAGCCCCGTTTTTGTTTTTTTTTTATTTGGTTTCTAACTTCTCCCTGAAAAAATAAAAAAAACAGTGGGAGATTAATATTGGCCTTTCTGCTTGTGTGCCAGTCCTGAGTGTGCCATCTCTCTTAAATATTGGGCCATAGAAAGTCTAGTTTTTTTTTTTTTTATTTGGTATCTAAATTCTCCCTGGAAAAAAAAAACAGTGGGAGATTAATATTTGCCTTTCTGCTTGTGTGCCAGTCCTGAGTGTGCCATCTCTCTTAAATAGTGGGCCATAGAAAGCCTAGTGTTTTTTTTTTTAATTTGGTTTCTAAATTCTCCCTGGAAAAATAAAAAAAACAGTGGGAGATTAATATTGGCCTTTCTGCTTGTGTGCCAGTCCTGAGTGTGCCATCTGTCTTAAATAGTGGGCCATAGAAAGCCTAGTGTTTTTTTTTTAATTTGGTATCTAAATTCTCCCTGAAAAAAAAAAACAGTGGGAGATTAATATTGGCCTTTCTGATTGTGTGCCAGTCCTGAGTGTGCCATCTCTCTTAAATAGTGGGCCATAGAAAGCCTAGTGTTTTTGTTTTTTTTTAAATTTGGTTTCTAAATTCTCCCTGAAAAAAAAAACAGTGGGAGATTAATATTGGCCTTTCTGCTTGTGTGCCAGTCCTGAGTGTGCCATCTCTCTTAAATAGTGGGCCATAGAAAGCCTAGTTTTTTTTTTTAATTTGGTATCTAAATTCTCCCTGAAAAAAAAAACAGTGGGAGATTAATATTGGCCTTTCTGCTTGTGTGCCAGTCCTGAGTGTGCCATCTCTCTTAAATAGTGGGCCATAGAAAGCCTAGTGTTTTTGTTTCATTTAATTTGGTTTCTAAATTCTCCCTGAAAAAATTAAAAAACAGTGGGAGATTAATATTGGCTTTCTGCTTGTGTGCCAGTCCTGAGTGTGCCATCTCTCTTAAATAGTGGGCCATAGAAAGCCTAGTGTTTTTTTTTTTTTTTAATTTGGTTTCTAAATTCTCCCTGAAAAAAAAAAAACAGTGGGAGATTAATATTGGCCTTTGTGCTTGAGTGACAGTCCTGCGTGTGTGGCATCTCTCTCATTTGGTGCCACAGAAAACAGAGTGTGTAACATCGTGCCTGATTTTCCTTGCGGTCTCACCCACCTATTAAGGGATATCTAAATCATACAGAAGTTAGAGTTCACCTTGTAAGTTGTTTGACAGTAACAAATACTGTTAGTTTGGTGACGTTTTTAAAACAATGAGGAAGTCTGGTGGAAGAGGTCGTGGCCGTGGGCATTCATTGCCAGCTGGTAATGATGGTAGTGGTAGTGGAGCATCGGGTGGTCGTGGGAAAAACAATATAGCACCTAAGTCTCGAGCTGTGGAGCCAGGTTCATCGTCTGGCTACACAAGGCCTCGAACGCTCCCTTTTCTGGGAGTAGGAAAACCGCTTTTAAAGCCGGAGCAGCAAGAGCAAGTTTTGGCTTACCTTGCTGACTCAGCCTCTAGCTCTTTTGCCTCCTCTTCTGAAACTGCTAAATGTAAAAGCAGCGCGTCGTTAGTGGATGTTCACGGTCAGGGACAAGTCGCTTCCTTGTCCTCTTCAGCAAAAACAGCAACAGAGAAGGATGCAGCAGGCGACACAACGGGTTACTCCATGGAGCTCTTTACACATACCGTCCCTGGCTTAGAAAGTGAAACAGTTAACAGGCCATGCCCATTACAAGTCGAATCTGACATGGAGTGCACTGATGCACAGCCACAGCCAGACTACTATGCTGGTCCTTTGACTCAGACCACAACATTGCCCTCGCAGGGTACTGATCCAGAATCAGACCCTGATGAGACTATGGTGCCCCGTCACGAACGCTATACCACCGACTTACATGGTGACACAGATGAAGTTGGACACGAGCTAGAAGAGGAGGTTATAGATGACCCAGTTGTTGACCCCGATTGGCAGCCATTGGGGGAACAGGGTGCAGGCGGCAGTAGTTCTGAAGCGGAGGAGGAGGGGCCGCAGCAGGCATCAACATCGCAACAGGTTCCATCTGCCGGGCCCGTATCTGGCCCAAAACGCGTGTCAAAGCCAAAACCTGTTGGAGGACAGCGTGGCCATCCGGTTAAAGCTCAGTCAGCAATGCCTGAAAAGGGATCCGATGCTAGAAAGAGTGCAGTCTGGCATTTTTTTAAACAACATCCAATTGATCAGCGCAAAGTCATCTGTCAAAAATGTTCAACTACCTTAAGCAGAGGTCAGAATCTGAAAAGTCTAAATACAAGTTGCATGCATAGACATTTAACCACCATGCATTTGCAAGCCTGGACTAACTACCAAACGTCCCTTAAGGTTGTAGCACCCTCGGCCAATGAAGCTAGTCAGCAACGCTACATCCCTTCCGTCACTGTAAGGCCACCATTTTCCGCACCACCTGCAGTATCTGTGCAGGTTTCTTTGCCAGGCCAAAGCAGTCAGGGTCAGGGAATCACCAGTTTCGTAGTAGGAAACACTGCATCTAGGGCACCGGCGGCAACAATACCGTCTCCAACCGTCTCTCAGTCTGCCATGTTCACCGGCACCCCTGCTAGTTCCACGATCTCCAGTTCTCCAGTCCAGCTCACCCTACATGAGACTCTGGTTAGAAAAAGGAAGTACTTAGCCTCGCATCCACGTACACAGGGTTTGAACGCCCACATAGCTAGACTAATCTCGTTAGAGATGATGCCCTACCGGTTAGTTGAAAGCGAAGCTTTCAAAGCCCTGATGGACTATGCTGTACCATGCTACGAGCTACCCAGTCAACACTTCTTTTCGAGAAAAGCCATCCCAGCCCTCCACCAGCATGTTAAAGAGCGCATCGTCCATGCACTCAGGCAATCTGTGAGTACAAAGGTGCACCTGACAACAGATGCATGGACCAGTAGGCATGGCCAGGGACGTTACGTGTCCATCACGACACACTGGGTGAATGTGGTGGATGCAGGGTCCACAGGGGACAGCAATTTTGGGACAGTTCTGCCTAGCCCACGGTCTAGGAAACAGTTGGCTGTAGCCGTTCGCACCCCCTCCTCCTCGTCCTCCTGCAGAAGCGAGAGCTCGTCCACAGACCGCAGTCGCCCAACCACTCCATCCGCAGCTGCCACTGTTGCACACCAGTTGTCCCATTATGGGGCAGCTACTGGCAAGCGTCAGCAGGCTGTATTAGCTATGAAGTGTTTGGGCGACAACAGACACACCGCGGAAGTTCTGTCCGAGTTCTTGCAGAAAGAAACACAGTCGTGGCTGGGCACTGTAGATCTTGAGGCAGGCAAGGTAGTGAGTGATAACGGAAGGAATTTCATGGCTGCCATCTCCCTTTCCCAACTGAAACACGTTCCTTGCCTGGCTCACACCTTAAACCTGGTGGTGCAGTGCTTCCTGAAAAGTTATCCGGGGTTATCCGACCTGCTCCCCAAAGTGCGCAGACTTTGCTCGCATATCGCTGTTCGCCCGTACACTCCAGCCGTATGCAGACCTATCAGCAGTCTTTGAACCTTCCCCAGCATCGCCTAATCATCGACGTTGCAACAAGGTGGAACTCAACACTGCACATGCTTCAGAGACTGTGCGAACAGAGGCGTGCTGTTATGTATTTGTGGGAGGTTACACATACACGGGCAGGCAGTAGTATGGCAGACATGGAGTTGTCAGGTGTGCAGTGGTCGAAGATACAAGACAGTATTTTGAGTATATATCAGTGTTTTGAGGAATGCACACTGCTGGTTAGTGCAGACAACGCCATAATAAGCATGAGCATCCCCCTAATGCGTCTGCTGATGCAAAGTTTGACGCACATAAAGGAGCAGGCGTCTGCAGCAGAGGAAGAGGAAAACCTTGATGACAGTCAGCCATTGTCTGGTCAGGGCAGTGTACAGGACGAGGTAGCGGGCGAACAGGAGGAGGAGGACGAGGAGGCTGATGGGGATGAGTATTTTTTTAATGAGGAAGCTTTTCCGGGGCCACTGGAAATTGGTGGCGTGGCAAGGCCGGGTTCTGGTTTTTTGAGGGACACAAGTGACGTAGATTTGCCTGAAACAGCCCCTCAACCCAGCACAACCGCAGATTTGACAACTGGAACTTTGGCCCACATGGCGGATTATGCCTTACGTATCCTCAAAAGGGACACACGAATTACTAAAATGATGAACGATGACGATTACTGGTTGGCCTGCCTCCTTGATCCTCGCTATAAAGGCAAATTGCAAAATATTATGCCACATGAGAACTTGGAACTAATATTAGCAACCAAACAATCAACTCTTGTTGACCGTTTGCTTCAGGCATTCCCATCACACAGCGCCCGTGATCGTTCTCAAACGAGCTGCAGGGGGCAGCACACCAGAGGTGTTAGAGGTGCAGAAATCAGTAGTGGCGTTGGACAGAGGGGTTTTCTGACCAGGTTGTGGAGTGATTTTGCTATGACCGCAGACAGGACAGGTACTGCAGCATCAATTCAAAGTGACAGGAGACAACATTTGTCCAGTATGGTTACTAACTATTTTTCATCCCTTATCGATGTTCTCCCTCAACCGTCATTCCCAACCTGGCCAGAATTGGCAGAATATGCATTGCAGGAGCTTTCTTGCCCGGCAGCTAGTGTCCTATCAGAAAGAGTATTCAGTGCTGCAGGATATTAACCGAAAAAAGGACTCGTCTGGCTACCCAAAATGTGGATGATCTAACCTTCATTAAAATGAACCACAACTGGATTTCGAATTCTTTTGCCCCACCTTGCCCCGGCTGACACCTAGCTTTCCTATGAAAAGGTCTTGCTTGTGGACTACTCTGACTGACTTTTCCCATCGCGTAATTTGCAGCAGCTGATTGTCCAGCATACGACATGTTTACACCTCCCTAAATGGCCAAACTCCCCCCAAGGGGCCGTGGTCTCGCCACTTGGCGCAAGCACCCGTGAGAGTGCCGTTTGTCTGAAGAGGTGGGTGTGCACACTTTTGGTCGACGGCACTGCCACTGGGTCCCTCATAGTACAATAAAGTGTCTCTGGTGGTGGTGGCGCGCACCCAACGTGAGACACACTGCTGTAACATGAGGGGCCCTAGGCCTGTACCGCCGGCCACAAGAGAGTTACCCTTCCCCCCCAGCTCAAACATTGCTCTACCACTTGCACAATTATCTCTCACAGTTCCACCAATGTTTAGTCTATGCGCTGACATCATTCAATGCCTGCCACTGACAATACCATTGTGTTGACATGTATGATGGTACTTAACATAGTCAGGGGCAGTGTCCTATATTTACACCAGTCAATAATTAGCACCAAATTACTAGGTCTAAAACTCAGTAGAGTAGCCCACCCCTGTACCTAAGTATTCCACCCTTTTGTGTTTTGGTTTTGTTGTAATGCGAGACATTAACATCTATTTATTTTTTTGGAGTACTAACTGGCAGACACTCATCACAATCGGCCTCCGCTGACAACACCAATGCTGCCTGTGTACCCCTGCAAGAGAATTGCAAGTGCCTACAGCCGAATTTTGTTATGTTAGGCCTACTACGCCTGTCTGCGGTCCCTCCTTCCACTAGTCCTCCACTGACCAGACCACTGCTGCCGTGTACCCCTGGAACCAATTTTAAAGTGCCTACAGCCAAATTTTGTTATGTTAGGCCTACTACGTGAATTCTGTATCCAAGCTCCCTCCTGTGGTCGTGGGTGGTACTGCGGCTGGTTCTGTCTATAAGCTTCCTTTGGTGGATGAGAGTGGTGCTGCGGCTTCTGAGTTTCCTTCCTCTGGTGATGAGGTTAAGTCGTTAGGTGCTGCTCTATTTAACTCCACCTGGTGCTTTGATCCTGGCCTCCAGGCAATGTTCTAGTATTGGTCTTGCTTCCTCCTGGATCGTTCCTGTGGCCTGTCTATCCTGCATAAGCTAAGTTCTGCTTATGTTATTTTTGTTGCTATATTTTCTGTCCAGCTTGCTATATTGGTTTTTCTTGCTTGCTGGAAGCTCTGAGACGCAGAGGGAGCACCTCCGTACCGTTAGTCGGTGCGGAGGGTCTTTTTGCCCCTCTGCGTGGTTGTTTGTAGGTTTTTGTGTTGACCGCAAAGCTATCTTTCCTATCCTCGGTCTATTCAGTAAGTCGGGCCTCACTTTGCTAAATCTATTTCTTCTCTGTGTTTGTATTTCATCTTTACTCACAGTCATTATATGTGGGGGGCTGCCTTTAACTTTGGGGAATTTCTCTGAGGCAAGGTAGGCTTATTATTCTATCTTCAGGGCTAGTTAGTTTCTCAGGCTGTGCCGAGTTGCATAGGGAGCGTTAGGCGCAATCCACGGCTACCTCTAGTGTGGCGTGATAGGATTAGGGATTGCGGTCAGCAGAGTTTCCACGTCTCAGAGCTCGTCATATGTTTTTGGTAAATGTCAGGTCACTTTGAATGCTCTGAACTTCAAGGTCCATTGTGGTTCTGAATTACCTGTTCATAACAGGTCCCTCCTTCCACTAGTCTTCCACTGACCTGTCTACTGCTGCCCGTGTACCCCTGGAACCAATTTTAAAGTGCCTACAGACAAATTTTGTTATGTTAGGCCTACTACGCCTGTCTGCGGTCCCTCCTTCCACTAGTCCTCCACTGACCTGTCTACTGCTGCCCGTGTACCCCTGGAACCAATTTAAAAGTGCCTACAGCCAAATTTTGTTATGTTAGGCCTACTACGCCTGTCTGCGGTCCCTCCTTCCACTAGTCCTCCACAGACCTGTCTACTGCTGCCCGTGTACCCCTGGAACCAATTTAAAAGTGCCTACAGCCAAATTTTGTTATGTTAGGCCTACTACGCCTGTCTGCGGTCCCTCCTTCCACTAGTCCTCCACTGACCGGTCTACTGCTGCCCGTGTACCCCTGGAACCAATTTTAAAGTGCCTACAGCCAAATTTTGTTATGTTAGGCCTACTACGCCTGTCTGCGGTCCCTCCTTCCACTAGTCCTCCACTGACCAGACCACTGCTGCCCGTGTACCCCTGGAACCAATTTTAAAGTGCCTACAGCCAAATTTTGTTATGTTAGGCCTACTACGCCTGTCTGCGGTCCCTCCTTCCACTAGTCCTCCACTGACCTGTCTACTGCTGCCCGTGTACCCCTGGAACCAATTTTAAAGTGCCTACAGCCAAATTTTGTTATGTTAGGCCTACTACGCCTGTCTGCGGTCCCTCCTTCCACTAGTCCTCCAGTGTCCTGTCTACTGCTGCCCGTGTACCCCTGGAACCAATTTAAAAGTGCCTACAGCCAAATTTTGTTATGTTAGGCCTACTACGCCTGTCTGAGGTCCCTCCTTCCACTAGTCCTCCAGTGACCTGTCTACTGCTGCCCGTGTACCCCTGGAATCTATTTTAAATTGCATAGAGCATCCTTTTTTTAATAGTAGGCATACAAACTCTGTCTGTGGTCCATAATTGAAATTGTTCTCCACTGAACAGACCAATGCTGCCTGTGTACCCCTGTAACCTTTTTTAAACTGCATTGAGCCAAATGTTGTGTTTAAGGCCTACTACCTGTGTCTGTCTGCGCCACTCAATACAGCTGTCCTCCTTTTAAAAAAGCTTAGCGTCAATAGTCTGGTTTTCAGCCTATTGGAATTTGAGGCTACTACTACTACTTCGGTAGGGCCTACTAACGGTGTCTGCCGCTCCAAGGTGTTCCCCTGGTTTCCTCTCCATAGCTTCGAGCTTCTAGCTCTCGTTTAGTAGTTGTTGAAAACAACACTGCATTAGGCCTACAAGTTGGGTCTGGGTTGTAGAGACGGTGTCTTCCGCTCCAAGGTGTTCTCCAGGTTTCCTCTCCATTGCTTGAATCTTAAAGCTCTCGTTTAGTAGTTGTTGAAAACAACACAGCATTAGGCCTACAAGTTGGGTCTGGGTTGTAGAGACGGTGTCTTCCGCTCCAAGGTGTTCTCCAGGTTTCCTCTCCATTGCTTGAATCTTAAAGCTCTCGTTTAGTAGTTGTTGAAAGCAACACTGCATTAGGCCTACAAGTTGGGTCTTGGTTGTAGAGACTGTGTCTTCCGCTCCAAGGTGTTCTCCAGGTTTCCTCTCCAGGTTTCCTCTCCATTGATTGAATCTTAAAGCTCTCGTTTAGTAGTTGTTGAAAACAACACTGCATTCGGCCTACAAGTTGGGTCAGGAGTGTAGAGACGGTGTGTTCCACTCTAAGGTGTTCCCCAGGTTTCGTCTCCATTGCTTCGATCTTCTGGCTCTCGTTTAGTAGTTGTTGAAAACAACACTGCATTAGGCCTACTAGTTGGGTATGGGGTGTAGAGACGGTGTGTTACACTCCAAGGTGTTCCCCAGGTTGCCTCTTCATTGCTTCAATCTTAAAGCTCTTGTTTAGTAGTTGTTGAAAACAACACTGCATTCGGCCTACTAGTTGGGTATGGGGTGTAGAGACGGTGTGTTACACTCCAAGGTGTTCCCCTGGTTTCCTCTCCATAGCTTCGAGCTTCTAGCTCTCGTTTAGTAGTTGTTGAAAACAACACTGCATTAGGCCTACAAGTTGGGTCTGGGTTGTAGAGACGGTGTCTTCCGCTCCAAGGTGTTCTCCAGGTTTCCTCTCCATTGCTTGAATCTTAAAGCTCTCGTTTAGTAGTTGTTGAAAACAACACTGCATTAGGCCTACTAGTTGGGTATGGGGTGTAGAGACGGTGTGTTACACTCCAAGGTGTTCCCCAGGTTGCCTCTCCATTGCTTCAATCTTAAAGCTCTTGTTTAGTAGTTGTTGAAAACAACACTGATTCGGCCTACTAGTTGGGTATGGGGTGTAGAGACAGTGTGTTACACTCCAAGGTGTTCCCCAGGTTGCCTCTCCATTGCTTCAATCTTATAGCTCTTGCTTAGTAGTTGTTGAAAACAACACTGCATTCGGCCTACAAGTTGGGTCTGGGGTGTAGAGACGGTGTGTTCCACTCCAAGGTGTTTGCCAGGTTTCCTCTCCATTGCTTGAATCTTAAAGCTCTCGTTTAGTAGTTGTTGAAAACAACACTGCATTCGGCCTACTAGTTGGGTATGGGGTGTAGAGACGGTGTGTTACACTCCAAGGTGTTCCCCAGGTTGCCTCTCCATTGCTTCAATCTTAAAGCTCTTGTTTAGTAGTTGTTGAAAACAACACTGCATTCGGCCTACTAGTTGGGTATGGGGTGTAGAGACGGTGTGTTACACTCCAAGGTGTTCCCCAGGTTGCCTCTCCATTGCTTCAATCTTAAAGCTCGTTTAGTAGTTGTTGAAAACAACACTGCATTCGACCTACAAGTTGGGTCTGGGGTGTAGAGACGGTGTGTTCCACTCCAAGGTGTTCGCCAGGTTTCCTCTCCATTGCTTGAATCTTAAAGCTCTCGTTTAGTAGTTGTTGAAAACAACACTGCATTCTGCCTACTAGTTGGGTATGGGGTGTAGAGACGGTGTGTTACACTCCAAGGTGTTCCCCAGGTTGTCTCTCCATTGCTTCAATCTTAAAGCTCTTGTTTAGTAGTTGTTGAAAACAACACTGCATTCGGCCTACAAGTTGGGTCTGTGGTGTAGAGACGGTGTGTTCCACTCTAAGGTGTTCCCCAGGTTTCGTCTCCATTGCTTCGATCTTCTGGCTCTCGTTTAGTAGTTGTTGAAAACAACACTGCATTCGGCCTACAAGTTGGGTCTGGGGTGTAGAGACGGTGTGTTCCACTCCAAGGTGTTCCTCAGGTTGCCTCTCCATTGCTTCAATCTTCTGGCTCTCGTTTAGTAGTTGGTGAAAAAAATACTGCATTCGGCCTACAAGTTGGGTCTGGGGTGTAGAGACGGTGTGTTCCACTCCAAGGTGTTTCCCAGGTTGCCTCTCCATTGCTTCGATCTTCTGGTTCTTCTTAAGTAGTTGTTGAAAACAACACTGCATTCGGCCTACAAGTTGGGTCAGGGGTGTAGAGACGGTGTGTTCCACTCCAAGTTTTTCCCCAGGTTGCCTCTCCATTGCTTCGATCTTCTGGCTCTCGTTTAGTAGTTGTTGAAAACAACACTGCATTCGGCCTACAAGTTGGGTCAGGGGTGTAGAGACGGTGTTTTCCACTCTAAGGTGTTCCCCAGGTTTCGTCTCCATTGCTTCGATCTTCTGGCTCTCGTTTAGTAGTTGTTGAAAACAACACTGCATTCGGCCTACAAGTTGGGTCAGGGGTGTAGAGACGGTGTGTTCGACTCTAAGGTGTTCCCCAGGTTTCGTCTCCATTGCTTCGATCTTCTGGCTCTCGTTTAGTAGTTGTTGAAAACAGCACTGCATTCGGCCTACAAGTTGGGTATGGGGTGTAGAGACGGTGTGTTCCACTCCAAGGTGTTCCCCAGGTTGCCTCTCCATTGCTTCAATCTTCTGGCTCTCGTTTAGTAGTTGTTGAAAACAACACTGCATTCGGCCTACAAGTTGGGTCTGGGTCGTAGAGACGGTGTCTGCCGCTCCAAGGTGTTCTCCAGGTTGCCACATAATTGAAGCTGCATAGAGCCTATTTTGTAATTTTACGCCTACAAAGTCTTTCTGCGGTCCCTCCTTCCAATTGTCCTCCACTGAGCACAACAATGCAGAACGTGTACCCATGTAACCTTTTTTAAACCAGCGTCGAGCCAACTTTTTGGTTTAAGGCCTACTTGTAGTGTCTGGCTGCGCCACTCAATACAGCTGTCCTCTTTACAAAAAATGACCTACAATTATCTGGTTTTCAGCCTATCGGAATTTTAAAACTGCAGTGGGCCTACTAGTTGGGTTGGGGCCTTCTATCTGTGTCTGCCGCTCCTTGCTGTTCTCCTACAGTGAACAAAGCTGTGCCGCCTGTTTACTACTCTTGCCAATTTTGAACTGCATTTAGACTACTTACAGATTTGGGCCTACTCTCTGTGTCAGCCTCTCATTCCAGTTGTCCTCCACTGAACAAAACAATGCCCCCTGGTTAGTCCTGTTACCAATTTTGAACTGCATTTAGCCCACTTTATTCTTTGGGCCTAAATCTGTGTTTCCTCCTCATCCTGCCCATTGCCCAGCCAGTGATAGATGAGTCTGCTGGTACATTGACCCATAACGCAACATTCCCCGTGCACGCTACACTGCAAGATTGTGACCCTGCTGAAAGTTAGGTCCCCCTTCCCGCATACCATACCACCTTACACGGGGACAAAGAGGAAGGTGCAGATGAAGGTGCAGGTTCCTTCATCAGGTGGGGGGAGGAATACTCGTTGGCGACGTCACTGGCACAGGGCCCCTCATAGTACGCAAAAGTGTTGCTGCCGGTGGGAGGCGCCCCCGCCGTGCAAACACACCGCTGTACTTTGAGGGGCCCTGTGCCAGTGCCAATGCCAACGAGGGGGCCTCCCTGCTTGCTCAGGAACACAGCACTTGCAAAGTTGAAATACTTATCTCTCCCTGCTCCACTGCCGTGACGTGGTCCAGATTTACTGGGCCCACTAATTACTTGAACCAACCCTACCCCCCACAACTTTAGCCAAATGACCCCCAATTTCAAATGCCTTACAATTATTATAAGCTAAATTAAGATTGACAAGCTTCAGTAACAAGAATGGATGTTTTTGCCATTAAAATGGGCTCTGTACATGTTTTCCTGGCCTCTACTCACTGCCGACTATGCTCCCCCATTGACTTGCATTGGGTTTCGTGTTTCGGTCGATCCCCGACTTTTCGCGATAATCGGCCGATTCCACTCGACTCGACTTTTGAGATAGTCGGGTTTCGCGAAACCCGATTCGACTCTAAAATGGTCAAGGTCGCTCAACCCTACCCCTACCTCTTTGGACCGTTCTTTTTTCAGATATGAACCCAAGGATATAAATTCCCCTCTCATGACCGCCTTGTGTGTCTCCCAAACCAGAGGCATGGGAGAGCCCGGAAGATAATTCTCCTTAAAGAAGAGGTTGATGGAAGTAGAAAATCTAGCTACATAGGAGCTGGTACCAAGAAGGGTCTCATTTAGTGTCCAGGTAAAGGAAGTAGGAGGGAGTGATTTAATGTTCATCTCCAGGAAAATCGGGGCATGGTTTGAAAGGGATATAACGTCTATTTTTGCGGATTTCACTAGCTGAAGATGACAAGATTGGGTTAAAAGGTAGTCTAGTCTGTGATAGTTATTATGAGGTGAGGAGAAAAAAGTAAAGTCTTTAGTTGTTGGGTATAGTGTTCTCCATGGGTCAATTAAATTTAAAGATTGTAAATTGATGTGTAATTTTCTTAGTGCTTTTTGTGGTATAGAAGATTTCCCTGAAGAAGAGTCTATTGCTGGGTTAAAATTCCTTCTTTAAATAGTCTAAGGGTATTTAATATCTGGCATAGCCAGCCAATTTGGTTTTGGTTTGGGGAATAAATGTTGCAAAAGGTAACCTTCGTGTTGGCTAAAAGTCCCTTTATCATTATGTATCTCCCGTCGGCATCTGATAGGGTATCTTTCAAGGTAAAAGGGACGTTTCTTTTAAAAGCTATACTGACCCCTCTCGAAGCTGTGGTGCCAGTACTATGGTACCAGGTAGGGAATTGTGTCCTTGACATGTCAGGGGTCCTATCTTTCTTGAAGTGGGTTTCCTGGAAAAAAGCGACACTAGAATTTTTGGATTTCAAGAATCTCATCAATTGCCCTCTTTTCCTTGGTGAGCGCATGCCCTTCACGTTATAGGAAGCCACAATCACAGTGGCTGATTCTGAGACGCTACCGGTCATGGGTTCTAAAAGAAAGTAGAGTAACATCTGTGTACATGTACTGAACAAACATAATAACTATAAACGCAATAAGAACATTTTTGAGAGAAAAGTGTAACATAAAACAAAGAAAAATCCCATCTGTGGCAGAGGCTGGGGCCACAAACATCCTCCCAAACAAACAGGACAGTCCACTGTAGGCGCACAAGTGGTAAGCAAGGTATGAACATTTACTACCAATGAAATCTGTAATAAAAGCATCGTTAAGGAAATAGTTCCATTGACCTTACAAGTTTTAAGCAATACACGAACCGAGCTCAATGGAGGGCTCAGGTTTATCTGACCATCAAAAAACAAGAAGAAATAGCGTCACATAAGTGACTCAAGGAGGTGGTTTCTTTTTAGTTCCAGACTTGTTCTGTCTCAGAGATGCAGACCTTTTGGCTGGCGACCATTCGCCATGATCCGGTGAAGACTGGAGGGGACATTAAGTGTCATGTCCAAAGGCAGCCAAAAAGGGACATCTACTGCGTCAATGTCAAATGTGGACCAAACTTTGGCGAGATCATCTGGATGACGGATTACGACTTGCTTTCCTCCACCATGTGCAGCAAGGCTGAAGGGAAATAGCCATTTATAAAGTATCTTATTTGCTCGTAGTGTGTCAAGGAGAGGTTTCAAGACCCTACGTTTGGCGAGAGTCGACGGTGCTAGGTCTTGATATAGCTGGATTAATGAACCTTCGTAGGATAAGTTTTTGTTATCTCTAGAAGCATTTAAAATTGCAGCGGTATCCAAATAATTCAGAAGACCACATATCACATCCCTTGGGGGATCCGTTGGTTTAGGTTTGGGTCTGAGCGAGCGATGGATCCTCTCAATGACCATTTGGTCACATCGTTCCTGAGGCAGTAGGGAGGCAAATATTTCTCTGGTTGATTTTTCAAGTATTTCGTTGGAGACGCTTTCGAGAATCCCTTTAATTCTAATGTTTTTACGGCGACTCCTGTTTTCTTGATCCTCTATAGCTAGGGAAGCCATGTTTAATTGGGATTTGTGAAAGTCCAGGTGGTCTTTTATTTTGTTAGAAGACTGGGTGGTTTCTAGGGATTCAACCCTATTGCCGATTTGTTGTATATCTTCTCTTAGGCCAGAGACCTCTGCGATCAGTGGTTTCATTGCTTGGATTAATGCCTTTTTGAGGAAAGATTTTGAAATTCCTCCAGAGTCTATCTGGGTGGTGTCACTGCCTGAAGCGTCATCGCTAGAATCTAGATCGTCGACAGGGTCATCTGATTTGGTGTTGGAGCGAGAGGACTTATGAGCAGACCGAGCCAGCGAGGGCTTGTGTTTTAGGAATTTCTCCATGTCACTTTGCTTGTCTTGTTTTGTAACAGGTAGAGAAGATTTGCAGCGCTCTTTATGAATTTTAACCATTCTTGCTGAATATAGCGCTTGCTTGGGAAATCACCACCTGTGCGCCAGAATTACTTTTAGATCAGCATATCTGTGAGTGTGGTTGAAGCAAGATGAACATTGTCATAGGTTTAGTAAAGAAAAAGGTTGTCGCCAAACTGTCTATGATGTTCAATTAAGAAGAGAGATATATTGCAGCAGGTGGCGTAGCAGTACCACAGAATCTCTATGTTATTGCAGGTTATCAAAGGCTCCCCTCCCAGAGGAGGCCTTCCTCACTATAGATGTGCGAGGTGAAGTGTAACAGATTGAACACTAGGTGTCGCTCTCAGCTTTTAGTAAAAAATGAATAAAAGGGAAAAATAAAAAGAAAAAACTAAATAAAATAAAATAATAATATGTTCAGAGATGATCTGAGTGTAGGGGTCTCAAACAAGGGACTGTATATCACAGGACCTCCAGCTGTGAATTTGCTCTTGGTTGCTGTGTGGCCGTCCTGAGCCCCACTGATCACAGAAATGTGGAGGGGGGGAAGCAGTGCTAAACCTTCACTTGTAGGTGATCTTTATATAGTGTGTATAACAGCGACCACTACCCCGCACCCCCAGGCAGCAGCAGGAGAGAAGGGCCAAAAAAGTAGTCCAGAGCTTGAGCGGACCCTGCTTGGCTGATAGGGGCCTCTCCCCGTGCTCAACGAAGAATCTAAGATGGCGCAGGGGGAGATCCCCAGGTCTGACTCACCACTCTCCGGACTCGCCGTCCCGCACAAGACAGCCGCTGGGTCGAAGGGGGACTCAGAGCGCCACCGTGGACGATGAGCCCACCCAGCACAAGAGCCGGCAGATGTGCAGGATCCAACCCGCAGGTACTCTGAAAGGGCGCCACGGTCGGGGCGCGGCAGCGATGCACCACGCAGCAATCACCAGACCGCGGAGGGCTCCAAGTTGAGGAGCGGTAGTCTGAAGGGGTGACGAGCCGGGGCGGGGAGCGCGCCCGGGAAGCAGGCGGCCCGCTCTTCTCCGAAGCCGCCTAGGTGCGGCGCGCTTCAGGGCCGCGAACCGCCCAAGATGGCGGCGTCCCGCGATGGTCTCTCCACGAGGCCCACAGCGGCGGCCCAGACGGACGGCCGGGCTCCAGCCGGGGACAAAGCGCGGCAGCTCCAAATCACTCCCTGAGCAGGTGAGCTTCTAGCCCGGAGGGGCAGGGGCAGCGTGCGTCCACGGTGATGTATGCGGCCAGGTCGCAGCGAGTTCGGAGGTCGGGGGGATTGGCGGCAAGTGCCTCCGACGGAGCCGCAGAATGCGCACCCCCCTTAGGTCTTCCTACCTCCTCCAAACTTCACAGAACGCTCCTGATGGATGATCCGTCCCTTGATATGGTTGTTGGTGGTGAGGGGTTCCCACCGCAGGGCAGCCCAATGTAGCCTTTCCACCGGGCTCAGCTCAGAACCGGCGGGAGGGGCCAGGTCCCCCAGCAGGCCTCAGATTCGCGTGTAGGCCTCAGTGGAGGAAGCTTAAGTAGACGACTGTTTAAAGGTCAGAAACGATGAGAAAAGACCTTTGGGCCTGCAGGGAGGTAAAAAACGTCCTCTAGCTTAGTGGATGGATGAGTAAAGCTGTAGATTAAGTAAGATTGTTTCAGCCAGCAGAGGAGCTCAGAGGAGACACGTCCTGCTCCCTCAGCTGCTGGCCACGCCCCCCCATGGCGGCTCGTTTTTTGCGGGACAAGATGACGCTTTCAGCGGTACCATGGTTATTTATATCTGTCTTTTTGATCGCTTGTTATTCCACTTTTTGTTCGGCGGTATGATAATAAAGCGTTGTTTTTTGCCTCGTGTTTTTTTTTTTTTTTTTTTTCTTACGGTGTTTACTGAAGGGGTTAACTAGTGGGCCAGTTTTATAGGTCGGGCCGTTACGGACGCGGTGATACTAAATATATGTACTTTTATTGTTTTTTTTTATTTATTTAGATAAAGAAATGTATTTATGGGAATAATATTTTTTTTTTTTCATTATTTAGGAATATTTTTTTTTAATTTTTTTTTTACACATTTGGAAAAATTTTTTTTTTACTTTGTCCCGGGGGGGACATCACAGATCGGTGATCTGACAGTTTGCACAGCACTCTGTCAGATCACTGATCTCACTTAGAGCAGTACAGCCTTCATAGTGCCTGCTCTGAGCAGGCTCTGTGAAGCCACCTCCCTCCCTGCAGGACCCGGATCCGCGGCCATCTTGGATCGGGGTCTGGAGCAGGCAGGGAGGGAGGTAGGACCCTCGCAGCAACGCGATCACATCGCGTTGCTGCGGGGGGCTCAGGGAAGCCTGCAGGGAGCCCCCTCCCTGCGCGATGCTTCCCTGCACCGCCGGCACATCGCGATCATCTTTGATCGCGGTGTGCCAGGGGTTAATGTGCCGGGGGCGGTCCGTGACCGCTCCTTGCACATAGTGCCGGATGTCAGCTGCGATAGGCAGCTGAAACTCGGCCGCGCTCCCCCCGTGAGCGCCGCCGATCGCGCTGGACGTACTATCCCGTCCATGGTCATAGGAGCCCACCCCACCTCGACGGGATAGTACGTCCGATGTCAGAAAGGGGTTAAAATATCCTTTTCTTTTGTTAGGATGTTAGAAGGTTTAAAATTGTAGCAGCAATTTTTCTTTTTTCTTTTTTTTCAAGGAAATTTACAAAACTCACTTTTTTAGGGACCTATTCAGTTTTGAAGTGACTTTAGCAGACAAAGTAAAAACAAAAAAAAAAAATTGTAAAAAAGTTTAAAAAAAATATATAAAGATATTGTATCGATAAATATTTGTATTAAAAAAGCAAACGTAAACTTTTTTGGTATTGCTGTGTCTGCAACGACACAACCTATAAAACTGTCCCACTAATTAACCCCTTTAGTGAACACCATAAAAAATAAAAATAAAAAACAAGGCAAAAAACAAGGTTTTATCATCATGCCTCCAAACAAAAAGTGGGATAACACGCGATCATAAAGACCAAGGGGTATAGTTTCCAAAATGGGGTCACTTGTGGGGGTTTCCACTGTTTAGGGACATCCGGGGCTCTCCAAATGCGGCACGACATCCGCTAAGGATTTCAGGAAATTTTACATTCAAAAAGTCAAATGATGCAACACATTTTGGGGTCCATTTTTTCCTGTTACCCTTGTCAAAATAAAAAAAATTGGATCTGAAGTAAATTTTTTGTGAAAAAAATCATTTTTTTCCCCCACATTCCAAAAAATTCTTGTGAAGCACCTGAAGGGTTAATAAACTTATTGAAAGTGGATTTGAGCACCTCGAGGGGTGCAGTTTTTAGAATGGTGTCACTTTCGGGTATCTTCTATCACATAGACCCCTCAAAGTGACTTCAAATATGATGTGGATGTTTTATGGCAGGGTGAAAGCATGAAAATTGGATCTAAAAATCGGGTCTGGAAATTGAAGATAAAGTTTTTGCAAATGGAAGTTCTCAATGTGTCCATTTTTAAAGCTTGGCTCTCTAAGGCTACGTTCAGACTAGCGTTGCGCGCCGCTGCGTCGGCGACGAAACGCACAACGCACGCAAAAGCGCGGCAAAACGCACGCAAAAACGCTGCGTTTTGCGACGCGTGCGTCGTTTTTTGCCGAACATCGGACGCAAGAAAAATGCAACTTGTTGCGTTTTCTTGGTCCGACGCTTGCGGCAAAAAAGACGCATGCGTCGCAAAACGCAACAAACAAAAACGCATGCGTCCCCCATGTTAAACATAGGGGCGCATGACGCGTGCGTCGCCGCTGCGTCGCCCGACGCAAACTAGCACAACGCTAGTCTGAACGTAGCCTAACTGTGCAGTTAGTACCCTTTTAAGTTGGCACAACTCTTTAATGTTTTTTTTTGTCAGAAGCAATATTGCAAAGCAAAGGGATGTGAGTGTAGGCGTCTGTTTACTGATGTATTGGAGAGAAGAGGTTTTAAGGCATACAATACTTATAAATATCAGCCAGCTTGCCCTCTTCAGGAGTAATCACAAATATGCAAATATGTGCAAGGTCACTATGGTAGGGGCACAGGGAACTGCCAGAGAGGGGTTTTGGATGGAAGGAATAGCTGATCAGGGCTTCCAATGTTGCAGCGGATATGGAGTCCGTGTGCCTTTTGCAAATCAAAATGTATGGGACATATTTGCACACTTTGTTTTGAATTCATCTGATTGGGACACAAAAATAAAGCAAATATTAAAGGGAATCTTGTCAGTAGGATCAGTCCTCTCCTAAGCAGTCTGTATGATTCTCATCCATTATCTACTGGGAGCGATACGGGCTTGCATGTTAACCTGCCTCAAAGGCAGGTACACGACATGCGAAGTACATATAGATCATGTCATAAAGGGGTTAATAAAATGGGGCGTTACCAGAGTGATGTGTAATGGCTGATCTCACTGCAGAGATGTGTGTGATAACAGACACCTCTGCGGAATCTTCTCACCTTCAGCTTCCATCTCACAGGCAGACAGAGTTGAAGTACAACAGAGCGGTGAGAGCTGCAGCTGCGAATGTGTTTATGAAATACAGTTCAGTTCTAATGTACTGTATTGGTTACATGTCCCACACTGGTAGTGAAAGGCCAGCGAGGGCCGTGGGGTACCGGGTCCGATACTTAAAGGATGCGTCACGCCAGCGGTGACCCGGTCCATGGCCCTGGGCGCCCATTTTAAAGGAAAGGTCTTTAAAGGGGTTTTTGAAATGATAAAGTTTGTTCATGACACCACCTGTGGTATTCGGTCAGTGTGGACCAACGCTGCTTTAAAGAGGTTCTCTGGGGTGATGTTATGGCAGCTAGATGGTATAACTTCCCACAGGTGAAGTACGTCCCCAGGACTCCCGGTGAACAGATGGAGGATGGTGAGTGGTGCCGTAAAGAATGGAGGACGCAGTTGTGCAGTCTCTTTCAGATCACAAGTACAGGTAGGGTCTGGCCGGCTTGGAAACGAGTTCAGAGTCCAGCTTTACCAGGTGGAGTTAAAAGCCTTCCTCTTAGCGCTGTGGTATTATAGTCCCTTACTGCCTATGGCTTCTGGCAAGGTCCTCTCGGTTCGCTCTGTCCTCCATAAAGGTGGGACACAAACCCATATGACAGGTGACTCGAGCCTTTTTATAGGGTCTCTATCATGACCCGGGCTCAGTGTCATTGTGTCTCCTGGGTGTTAGGGTAGACAGGTTATGTGCAGTAACCTGCCGGTTTCTGCTTTGCTTCCTAGAGTATGACACAAACTGTC
This sequence comes from Ranitomeya imitator, assembly GCF_032444005.1. Lineage (NCBI taxonomy): Eukaryota > Metazoa > Chordata > Amphibia > Anura > Dendrobatidae > Ranitomeya > Ranitomeya imitator. The sequence continues at coordinate 809,489,528 of NC_091282.1, read as the reverse complement.
TTCCGGCTACCGGTATCTGCGCTTTGTCAGGGAGGTAGCCCAGTCGCAACTGTTCTCCCTTGTTGTCACTCTCCTGTGCTTCGCTCTCTGGCACGTTCACTAAAAGCTGTTCTTCCTTCTGTATCTTGCTATCCAGGAGCTACAACACTGCTCCAGTCTGCCATCTGGCAACAACTGTCTAAATCTTCCTAACTGCCTAGCAACTAACTCCTCCTTCCAAACAGAGAGCAGTTCCCCTTAAGTTGAGTGTAGAGCTCCCCCTTCTGACCTGGAATCCGAACAGTGTTGTATGTGCTAATTACCTGTCAAAAGGAATCCTCCATCGCTTCCAAGCGTGATATCACTCTCCCCGTGAGGAAAGCAATGTCACTGTGACAACCAGAACCCTGGGGCTTCACAGTAGTGCCTCATTTCATTTATAAAAAGTTCTGGGGCAGATTCTAGTGTAGATCAGTGTATAGCTCATAGTTCTTAAAATCTCATTTACATATAAGAAAAATGTGGATTTCTCTGGCATAAGATGATTGATATCAAGGTGTTGCCCTATTTTTTTGGACTATAAGACGCACTGGTCCACACTGACAGCGGCATTTAACTAGCGCTTCCATCGGGCCGGAAAAGCACGCATCGCTGACCCCCGTCACGTAATCGGGGGCCAGCGATGTGTCGGCATGACAACCAGAGGTCTATTGAAGACCTCTGTTTGTTGATGCTGGATTGCTGTGAGCGTTACCCTGTGGTTGGCGCTCATAGCAATGCAGCAATTCTACTACATAATAGCGATCTGAGCATCGCCCCTAATGTAGCTTCTAGCCTCCCATAGAGGCTATTGAAGCATGGCAAAAGTAAGAAAAAATTTTTAAAAAAAAAATCTGAAAAAAAAATAAAAAATATAAGTTTAAATCACCCCCCTTTGCCCCATTTAAAATAAAACAATAAAAAAAATCAAATATACACATATTTGGTATTGTCGCTTTCAGAATCGCCTGATCTATCAATAAAAAAAAGGATAAACCTGATCGCTAAATGGCGTAGCGAGAAGAAATTTGAAACGCCAAAATTGTTTTTTTGGTCGCCACGACATTGCATTAACTAACCCCTTTTTTGCCATCGAATGTACTATCCCGTCCATGTGACCTGGGACTTAATTCCCATGGATGGGATAGTACGTCATACCCGATCAGCCGCGCTCACGGGGGGAGCACAGCTGATCGCGGCCGGGTGTCAGCTGATTATCACAGCTGACATCCGGCACTATGTGCCAGGAGCGGTCACGGACCACTCTCGGCACATTAACCCCTGGAACACTGCAATCAAACATGATTGCAGCATTCTGGTGGCATTGGGAAGCATCGCGCAGGGAGGGGGTTCCCTGCGTGCTTCCCTGAGACCCTCGGAACAACACGATCACGTTGTTCCAAGGGACTCCTCCGTTCTCCTGCTGAGAGCAAGCTCCGGCAAGCCTCCTGCACTGCCTGTTCCAATAAATAAATTTCTTTATGTAAATAAAAGAGAACAATAAAAGTACACATATTTAGTATCGCTGCGTCCGTAACGACCTGACCTATAAAACTGTCCCACTAGTTAACCGTCTTAGTGAACACCGTAAAAACGCGATCGCGTTGTTCAAAGGGTCTCCTCTGTTCTGCTGAGAGCAGGCGCCAGCAAGCCTCCTGCACTGCCTGTTCCAATAAAAAAATTTCTTTATGTAAATAAAAGAGAACAATAAAGTACACATATTTAGTATCGCTGCGTCCGTAACGACCTGACCTATAAAACTATGCCACTAGTTAACCCCCTTGGTGAACACCATAAAAAATGAGGCAAAAAACAATGCTTTATCATACCGCCGAACAAAAAGTGGAATAGCATGGGATCAAAAAGACGGATATAAATAAACATGGTACCGCTGAAAACGTCATCTTGTCCTGCAAAAAACGAGCTGCCACACAGCGTCATCAGTGAAAAAAAAAAGTTATAGCCCTCAGAATAAAATGATGCAAAAATAATAAATTTTATATAAAATAGTTTTTATTGTATAAAAGCGCCAAAACATAAAAAAAATGATATAAATGAGGTATCCCTGTAACCGTTCTGACCCGAAGAATAAAACTGCTTTATCAATTCTACCAAACGCGGAACGGTATAAACGCCCCCCCCCCCCAAAGAAATTCATGAATAGCTGGTTTTCGTTCATTCTGCCTAACAAAAATCGGAATAAAAAGCGATTAAAAGTCACGTGCCCAAAAATGGTAACAATAAAAACGTCAACTCGTCCCGCAAAAAAAAGACCTCACATGACTCTGTGGACCAAAATCTGGAAAAATTATAGCTCTCAAAATGTAGTGACTTAAAAACATTTTTGCAATAAAAAGTGTCTTATTATGTGACGGCTGCCAATCATAAAAATCCGCTAAAAAAAACCTGCTATAAATAGTAAATCAAACCCCCCTTCATCACCCCCTTAGAAATAAATAATTTTTTTTTATTTTATTTTTTTCCCTATTTTCCCATTAGGGTTAGGGCTAAAGTTAGGCTTACGGTTTGGATGACATTTACTGTTGGGATTACTAATTATACTATATTGATCATTTTTGTGAGGAAAAAAAAGGTTTTATTTTCACGGCTCTGTGTTATAAACTGTAGTGAAACACTTGGGGGTTCAAAGTTCTCACAACACATCTAGATAAGTTCCTTGGGGGGTTTAGTTTCCAATATGGGGTCACTTGGGGGTTTCTACTGTTTACGTACATCAGGGGCTCTGCAAACGCCCGCAGACCATTCCATCTAAGTCTGCATTCCAAACGGCGCTCCTTCCCTTCCGAGCTCTGCCATGCGCCCAAACAGTGGTTTACCCCCACATATGGGGTGTCAGCGTACTCAGGACAAATTGCACAACAACTTTTGGGGTCCAGTTTCTTCTGTTACCCTTGGGAAAATAAAAAATTGGGGGCGAAAAGATAACTTTTGTGAAACAAATATGATTTTTATGGCTCTACATTATAAACTTCCGTGAAGCACTTAGGGGTTCAAAGTGCTCACCACACATCTAGAGAAGTTCCTTAGAGGGTTTACTTTCCAAAATGGTGTCACTTGGGGGGTTTCACTGTTTAAGCACATCAGGGGCTCTCCAAACGCGACATGGTGTCCCATCTCAATTCCAGTCAATTTTGCATTGAAAAGTCAAATGGCGCTCCTTCCCTTCCGAGCTCTGCCATGCTCCCAAGCGGTGGTTCCCCCCCTCCAGATATGGGGTATCGCAGAGCCGTATTTAGAGTTTCTGCTGCCCTAGGCACTTTTAGTGCTGCCTCCCCCATTGTTGAGTATGACACTATCAGCAGTGACTTTGGCAATAATCTCTGATGTGAAAGTAGCCTTTTGCAGCAGATCCAGCAGTTTTTCCGCATCTGCCGCATAACGGATCACTTACGGCAATACTGCGTTTGGCCTCATTCATTCCCTATGGAACTTGCGGACATGTGCGGCACTTGTGGTTTTCCGCGATCCAGTAAATTTGGTACTTGCAGCAATGGAAAAAAAATGCTGCTTGCAGTTTTTTTGTTTTTTTTTGTCTCACCGCAAATGCAAAATCGCAACTGCCGCACATGTCCACAAGTAGCCATCGCTACCTGTCTCTGCACCTTGCTAGCTGATCCCTAACCATCCCTCCCTGACCTAAAACTACAATATAAAGCTTTAGGAAAACAATTCATTAATTGACATATTCCTATGATAATGAGGCTCCAGGCTACGGCGTAGACTAGGTCTCCGGGTCTCCATTCTCTCTGTGCACACCCTCAGTCCCTGCCTCTTTGCCTGTGCTGCACTGTGCACAGGCATCCCTCCACCGGACCCGGTAATCGCCGCTCGCATTAGCATACCGGCAGAGGTGTATCTAGGTTTTCTGGCACCTGGGGCAAGAATTCAGTTTAGAGCCCCCCCCTCCCCCCCCCCCAGGACATATGTGATTTGCACACCTAGTCATGTACCCACAAGCTCCTCACCCTAATGCTCTCAATGTACAGTGAAAAGCTGAGAGAAGCAGAAGAGAAGCTCGTTGTCACTCGACCACAAGTATGAAAGTCGCATATTAGTGAAGTGTCCATGTGACGACTACTGGAACCTGCAGACCTGAATCCTGACATCACAGGCTTCTGAATTCTCACAACTAATGCACTGCACACTTTTAGGATTCTCCCTTGCCGGTGGACAGTCGTGTCAGGACAAGCATGCAATTTGTACACTTCTGACCACATTCTGACTAGACGTGCCCGGCCTCGCTCAGTTCATTTTCATTGAGTGAGGCCACACATGTCTAGTCAGCACGTGACCACATGTATGTAAATTGCCGGCACAAGAGAATCCCGACAGTGTGCAGTGCGCACTGTGAGAAGTCAGAAGTCTGCAGTCACAAAGAATGACTGCAGACTCATCACAAACCTGGACATTCCCTTTAATGCTCCTAACAAAAATAAAAACATGAGTTAGTCAGCATCACAAATACCATTTACATCCTGGTACCTTATAGATGACGTCATCTCTGGAATCGTTTTCCTTCTTTTCTTCATCTTGTCCAGACCCCATGATGAGTTTTGTCATCCACAGCAGTCTCTGCAGACTTCCATCTTCTCTGCTCTTTTGCAGAAAATCTCCACATGATGCCCTTAAAGATAGAAGTGTCATTAAAATGCTCCTGAATAAAAAAATTGCCCCTCACTATATTGTCTGCACAAAATATAACCCCCACACTGTCCCTCTTATGGTACATGCTCTTCACACTGACCTCTCCTTTCCATACCGGCCCCCTCTTCACACTGTTCTCTCACACTGTGTCTCCTCTATAGGGCCCAGTATTTATACTGTACTCTCATCACACTCCCCCTCCGTGGTATACTGTCCCCTCCTGGCTGTGCCCTTACACTGTCCCCCCCATGCTACGAACCCAATACTCAGTTTCCATTGGGTCCACTCACTTGTCTCCTCACACTATTCCCCTCCCTTTTCATACTGTCTCCTCTCACGTCCCCCTGTTCACCATACTGTCTCCTCATATATTTACCCCCTCACTTTTATACTGCCTGCTTACCTGACTCCCCATACTGTGTCTGCACACATCCAATCACCTCATGGCTCAGCTCCCCCCATCTTGTATGTATGGCTCAGCTTCCCTCATCTTGTATGTATGGCTCAGCTCCCCCCATCTTGTATGTATGGCTCAGCTCCCCCCATCTTGTATGTATGGCTCAGCTCCCCCCTCCCATCTTGTATGCATAGCTCCCCCATCCTCCTTCGTCCTCCTTCTCCTCCCTGTCGTCCTCCTCCCCCATCCTCCTTCTCCCTCGTCCTCTTTATAATTATCTAGTAAAGCAGTAAAGAATGGGTTTTTAGGCATGTTGCAAGCACTGTGCTAACACACACACACACACACACTGTACACACATATACTGTACACACTGTACGCTGCGAAAGCACATACACAACACAACCAATTGAATTCAATGGGATTCCGTAATGCTGTGCTAATGCTGCCTATTTTTCTGTGGCGGAATCGCATCGCAGAAAAATACGCAGCATGCTCATTCTTTGTGCGGAATCGCGGTGATTCCACACACATAGGAATGCATTGATACGCTTAATTTGTGGCTATGCCTACCATGCACAAAGTAAGCGGATCATGTGCGGATGGCACCCGGGTGTGGAGGAGAGGAGACTCTTCTCCAGGCACTGGGAATAAAAAATAGTTCTAATACTCTCCTTCTGGTGGCCCCCGGATCCAGCCCAGGCCTTAGCGATGCTCCCGGCAGCTCCTGATCCCAGTGATGCCTTGCACAATGACCTGTGATGACGTAGCGGTCTCGCGTGATGCTATGTCATCTGGGGTCATTGTCGCGAGGTATCGCTGGGAACGGGAGCATCGTAAGGATTTTTATTTTATTATTTTAACATTCTATCTTTTTACTATTGATGCTGCATAGGCAGCATCAATAGTAAAAAGTTGGTCACACTTGTCAAACACTATGATTGTGTGACCAACCGGTCAATCAGTTTTCCAAGCGATACAACAGAACGCTTGAAAAACGCTAGTGTTTAACGGGAAAACGCATGTGAATTCCGCATGCGTTTTACCCGCGGCAGGGAGTTGCGGAATTGCCGCGGAAATTTCCACGGCAATTCCGAATGTGTGCACATAGCCTAATGCTTGCAGTCTGGGGGCACTTAAAGGGAACCTGTCACCCCCCTGGCATTCTTAACTAAAAGAGCCTCCTTGTGCAGCACTAATTGTGCATTCTATCAAGGTGGCTCTTTTATTTGGGGTCCCTTCCAAAGCTGCAATATTCGTTTTTTAAATTTACCCGCCATACTTGTAGTCTGTCCGGGGGGGCATGTCTTTTCCCCCCAGACACAAATGCCTCCGAACCATCACTCCTGTGCCTTCATTAACGTGCCTGAGCTGTAAGTTCCCATCATGTGATGTAAGTCGAAGGGCAGAACAAACTGCGCATGCCCGAAAAAAAAAAATTACAGCGCCGGGGACGTAAATGAAGGCAGAGGAGGCGGTGCATGGAGGAAATGAGTAATGGCGGGGAGGTGTTTGTGTCTGGGGGGAAAAGACATGCCCCCCGGACAGACTACACGTATGGCGGGCAAATTAAAAAAACTAATATTGCAGCGTTGGAAGGGACCCCAAATAAAAGAGCCACCTTTACAGAATGCAGCATTAGTGCTGCTCAAGGTGGCTCTTTTAGTTAAAAACCAGCCTGGGGGGGGGGGAGTTGACAAGTTCCCAAGGTTTAACAAGAGGAAGCCCTTTTTTTGTTTTTTTTTTGTTTTCCCATCCACCCTGTGCTGTGCTTGCCTGCACGATCTCTCTAGCACTCACATGCATTTACTCCACATCTACTTCTCTCCTGACTGCTCCTCCCACAGTCCCACTTCAGTAACCTGAACCTGAAAAGCTCCAGGCAGGCACCAGCCAAGAAAAAAAAAAAAAAAATCTCCGCTCACTCACAGTGCAGAGCCGACTCCTTTGACAGCAGGGAGCCGGCTCTTTGTATCTGCTCCTTCACGGAGGACACATCAATACAAGTTCTTCTCCCTCGTCCTGCTTCTCCTTCATCCTCTCCCCCCCCCCATGCTCCTTCTCCTCCCCCGGGCCATTATACTCACCATCCTCACAGCTCGCTGAACGGACTCCCTGCATCTCTGTCCCGACTCTGCAGTTTTTTCCTGTGTGTGCGGTCACGTGATACCGCTCATTAAGGTCATGAATATGCGTCCATATTCATCACCTTAATGAGCGGTACCACGTGATCGCTGTGAGCACAGGACAAGCTGCCGGCGCTGAGCCCTACGGAGCTGCAGGCACCGCTGGAGGAGGGTGAGTGTCATCTTCAAGGAGGGGGGGAGGGATGGTGGGTGGGCGAGCGTTTGCCCCAGACTTGCTAAAAAAAAAAAAGAAACCTTGCTCAGGTGCCGCCCCCGCATTCTGCCGCCCTAGGCACGTGCCCTCACGTGCCTAGTGGCAAATACGGCCCTGGGTATCGGTGTACTCAGGACAAATTACACAACAACTTTTGGGGTACAGTTTCTCCTGTTACCCTTGGTAATATAAAACAAATTGGATCTGAAGTAAATTTTTTGTGAAAAAAAGTTTAAATGTTCATTTTTTTTTTTTTTTTAAACATTCCAAAAATTCCTGTGAAACACCTGAAGGGTTAATAATCTTATTGAATGTGGTTTTGAGCACCTTGAGGGGTGCAGTTTTTAGAATGGTGTCACACTTGGTTATTTTCTATCATACAGACACCTCAAAGTGACTTCATATGTGATGTGGTCCCTAAAAGAAAAATGGTGTTGTAAAAATGAGAAATTGCTGGTCAACATTTAACCCTTGTAACTCCCAAACAAAAAAAAATTTTGGTTCCAAAATTGTGCTGATGTAAAGTAGACATGTGGGAAATATTACGTATTAATATTTTGGGTGACATATCTCTGTGATTTAAGAGCATGAAAATTCAAAGTTTGAAAATTGCGAAATTTTCAAAAATTTTCGCCAAATTTCATTTTTTTTCACAAACGCCAGTAATGTTGAGGAAATTTTACCACTAACATGAAGTACAATATGTCCCAAGAAAACAAAGTCAGAATCATCAGGATCCGTTGAAGCGTTCCAGAGTTATAACCTCATAAAGGAACAGTAGTCAGAATTGTAAAAATTGGTCCGGTCATTAACATGCAAACCACCCTTAAAGTGTTAAAATTCAATAACGGGCGATCAAAAGAACATATCTGCACCAAAATGGTATCATTCAAAATTTCAACTCGGCATGCAAAAAATAAGCCCAACCCCAGATCAGGAAAAATAGAGACACTACAGGTATCGGAAAATTGCACAATTTTTTCAGCAAAGTTTGGAGTTTTGTTTCACCACTTAGATAAAAAATAACCTAGACATGTTTGGTGTCTATGAACTCATAATTATTATTATTATTATTATTATTATTTATTTATATTAGCACCATTAATTCCATGGTGCTGTACATGAGAAGGGGTTACATCAAAATACAAATATCACTTACAGTAAACAAACCCAGACTGGTAGAGAGGGAAGAGGACCCTGCCCTTGCGGCTTACATTCTACAGGATTATGGGGAAGGAGACAGTAGGTCGAGGGTTGCGGTAGCTCCAATGGTGTTGAGGTGACCGTGTGATCTTTACAGGCTGTAAGCTTCTTTGAAGAGGTGGGTTTTCAGGTTTCTTTTGAATGATCCAAAAGTAGTGGATAACTGGATGTGTTGGGGCACTGAATTCCAGAGGATGGGTGATATTCAGGAGAATTCAGGAGAAGTCTTGGAGACAATCGGGTGAGGAGCGAATAAGCGTAGAGGAGAGGAGGAGGTCTTGGGAGGACCGGAGATTACGTGAGGGAAGATATTGAGAGATTAGTGTGGAAATATACGGAGGAGAAAGACTATGGATGGCTTTGTAGTTCAGTGTTTAATTTAAACTGGATACGCTGGGAAATTGGGAGCCATTGAAGGGATTTGCAAAGAGGGGAAGCAGGAGTGTAGCGAGGAGAGAGATTAATTAGTCGAGCAGCAGAGTTAAGGATGGACTGGAGGGGTGCGAGAGTGTTTGATGGTAGGCCACAGAGGAGTATGTTGCAGTAGTCCAGGCGGGAGATGATTAGGGCATGCACGAGCATGGTAGAGTGTGGGTTGAGGAAAGAACGGATTCTGGAAGTATTTTTGAGCTGGAGGTGGCGAGAACTTGGATGTGCGGTTTGAAGGACAGGGCAGAGTCAAGGGTTACTCCGAGGCAGCTGATTTTGGGGACAGGGGAAAGTGTGATTTCATTTATTTTGATAGATAGATCAGGTAGGGAAGATATGCGTGATGGAGGAAAGATAATGAGTTCAGATTTGTCCACACTGAGCTTGAGGAAGCGAGAGGAGAAGGAGGATATGGCTGATAGACACTCTGGAATTCTGGAGAGCAGAGAGGTGACATCTGGGCCAGAGAGGTAGATCTGAGTGTCATCAGCATATAGATGGTACTGGAAACCATAGGACCTTATGAGTTGTCCCAGGCCAAGTGTATAGATTGAGAAGAGTAAGGGTCCTAGGACAGAGCCTTGGGGGACTCCAACAGAGAGGGGGCGAGATGAAGAGGTAGTATAGGAGTAGAAAACACTAAATGCGGTTGGAAAGGTATGAGGAGATCCAAGATAGGGCAAGGTCTTTGAACCCAAAGGAAGAGAGGATCTGTTGTAGGAGGCAGTGGTCAACTGTGTCGAAGGCAGAGGACAGGTCTAGGAGGAGAAGTATAGAGAATTGTCTGTTAGCTTTGGCTGTAAGTAAGTCGTTAGTAATTTTGGTCAGGGCAGTCTCAGTTGAATGGGGGGGGGTGCGAAGCCAGATTGTAGGTTGTCGAAGAGCGAGTTAGATGCAAAGTGAGAGGAAAGTTCAGCATGGACGTACTGCTCAAGGAGTTTTGAAGTAAATGGGAGCAAAGATATGGGGCGATAGCTGGACATACCGCTTGGGTCAAGGGATGGCTTTTTGAGGAGAAGTGTGATTGTGGTATGTTTGAAGGCAGAGGGGAAGGTACCAGAAGTTAGTGAAAGGTTGAAGAGATGGGTTAGGGATGGGATTAGTGTGGTGGTGAGGTTGGGGAGGAGGTGGGATTGGATGGGGTCAAGTGCACAAGTAGTGAGGTGTGATTTGGAGAGAAGATGAGCAAGCTCCCCTTCAGAGATTTTGGAGAGAAGTTATGGGGTTAGGGCATTGGTCTCTCCATACAAAGGGGTTGTGGTTGGACAACTAATACTTGCCTTGTTTGGTCTATCTTATTTTTGAAGTGCGTGGCAAAGTCCTCAGCAACGATTAGGGAACTTGGAGGGGGCAGTGGTGGGCGGAGGAGGGAGTTAAAAGTGTTCAACTGTTTGGGGTTGTGGGATAAGGAAGTATGAGGGTTGTGAAGTAGGCCTGTTTAGCAGAGGTTAGAGCTGATTTGAATGCCAGTGTTGCTTGTTTGAGTGTAGTGAAATCATCTTGTGAATGCGTTTTCTTCCAACGCCGTTCTGCAAATCTCTATACTTGCCGAAGCTTTTTAGTGATAATATTGTGCCAGGGTTGTCTATTGGTTCATCGCACTCTGCTATCCATGACAGGGGCGACCGTGTCAATAGCTAATGCAAGAGTGGCATTGTAGAAAGCAGTGTCTGTGTCGTGGAGTGAGGATATAGAGAACAGTGTTAGGATAGTCAGAGAGTGTGTGAGTGTCTAGGTGTGTGAGGTTCCTGCGTGGGTGCGCATGTTGCTGGACATGGGTGACAGGTGAGGAGGACAGGGATGAGAAAGTGAGTATATGGTGGTCAGATAGAGGGAAAGGGGAGGTTGTGAAGTTAGATAAGGAGCATAAACGAGTGAAGACCAGGTCTAATGTGTGTCCGTCTGTGTGGGTGGCTGAGGAGGACCACTGAGTAAGTCCAAAGGATGAAGTAAGGGACAGGAGTTTGGAGGCTGCTGACTGGTGGGTGTCAATGGGGATGTTGAAGTCACCCATGATGATGGTGGGAATATCAGCAGACAGAAAGTGAAGGAGCAAGGTAGAGAATTGGTCAATAAAGGCAGTGGTTGGGCCCGGAGGTCGGTATATGATGGCCATTTGGAGGTTGTAGGGGGAGTAGATGCGGACAGAGTGGACTTCAAAAGATGGGAGGATAAGGGAGGGTAGAGGTGGGATTGGGTTAAAGGTACAGTTGGAAGAAAGGAGAAGGCCCACTCCTCCACCATGTTTGTTGCCAGGGCGAGGAGTGTGGGTGAAGTGGAGGCCACCGTAACATAGTGCAGCATGGGAGGCTGTGTCAGAGGGTGTCAGCCATGTTTCGGTGATGCCTAGAAAGAAAAGATTACGAGAGGTAGAGGTTGTGAATCATGTAGAGTTTATTGCTGATGGAGCGGGCATTCCTGTTGTGAATTCTGCTCTTGGGCTCCCTCCGGTGGTTGTAAGTGGCACTTTTGTGAGTTCTGCTCTTGGGCTCCCTCTTGTGGTTTCAAGTGGTATGGCTGCTCCTTGGATTTAGCTGTCAGCAGCTGCTTCCACTGATTGTCTTTTCTGCTCGGCTATTTATGCCTGGCTCTTTCCTTCAGCCAGTGCCACTTGTAAATGGTTCCTGGTTGGATTCACATCTCTTTGGATTTCCCTGTTATCCTGACCAGTTCAGCAAAGCTAAGTCCTTGCTTACTCTTTTCTGTCCACAGGTTGTGGACTTATCCGTTCTGTGCTTTCAATGTTTGTCCAGCTTATCAGTATGGATTAATTCTGTGTTGCTGGAAGCTCTGGGAAACAGATTTACCCACCACACCTTTAGTCAGGTGTGGAGATTTTTGTAAACTCTGTGTGGACTTTTTGTAGTGTTTTATACTGACCGCACAGTATTCCATCCTGTCCTTTCTATCTAGCTAGACTGGCCTCCTGTGCTCATCCTGGTTTCATTCTGTGTATGTCTTTTCCCTCTCCTCTCACAGTCATTACATGTGGGGGGCTAATCTATCCTTTGGGGATTTTCTCTGAGGCAAGATAGCTTTCCTGTTTCTATCTTAAGGGGTAGTTAGTTCTTAGGCTGTGATGAGGTGCCTAGGGAGAGTTAGGAGCATCCCACGGCTACTTCTAGTGTTGTGTTGAGCTTAGGGACTGCGGTCAGTACAGATACCACTTCCTTCTGAGCTCGTTCCATGTTACTCCTAAACCACCAGATCATAACAGTACAAGTGGCCAGAAATGAATTAAATGCATCCCAAAAGAAGGAAAAAATTCTGAGCCATTTTTTATTCTGTGCTCTCTTTTGTCTTTTTTTTTTCTCTTGACCTTTGGGTGGTGCAGGATTTGTGCTCTGGCATGGATGTTCAGGGTTTGTTTTCTCGTGTGGATCAACTTGCTGCAAGAGTACAGAGTATCCAAGATTATGTTGTCCAGACTCCGGCTTTGGAGCCTAAAATTCCTGCCCCTGATTTGTTTTTTGGAGACAGATCCAAGTTTTTGAACTTTAAAAATAACTGCAAATTGTTTTTTGCTTTGAAACCCCGTTCTTCTGGTGATCCCATTCAGCAAGTAAAAATCATCATATCCTTGCTGCGTGGTGACCCTCAAGACTGGGCATTTTCTCTTGAATCAGGGAATCCGGCATTATTGAATGTAGACGCATTTTTTCAAGCGCTCGGATTATTGTATGATGAACCTAATTCTGTGGATCATGCAGAAAAAACCCTGTTGGCCCTGTGTCAAGGTCAGGAAGCGGCAGAATTATACTGCCAGAAATTTAGAAAATGGTCTGTGCTCACTAAATGGAATGAGGAGGCTCTGGCTGCTATTTTCAGAAAAGGTCTTTCTGAAGCCCTCAAAGATGTAATGGTAGGCTTCCCTACGCCTTCTGGTTTGAGCGAATCTATGTCTCTAGCCATTCAGATTGATCGGCCGTCTTCGTCACCATTGGGAGCGGGTTTCTTTTTTGTTGCTAAGAAGGATGGCTCCTTGAGACCCTGTATAGATTATCGTCTTCTTAATAAGATCACGGTCAAATTCCAATACCCCTTGCCTTTGCTTTCTGATTTGTTTGCTCAGATTAAGGGGGCTAGTTGGTTTACTAAGATTGACCTCCGAGGGGCATTTAATCTTGTTCGTATTAAACAGGGTGACGAATGGAAAACTGCATTTAATATGCCCGAAGGCCATTTTGAATACCTTGTGATGCCATTTGGGCTCTCCAATGCTCCATCTGTGTTCCAATCCTTCATGCATGATATTTTCTGCAATTATCTTGATAAATTCATGTTTGTATATTTGGATGATATTTTGATTTTTTCCGATGATTGGGAGTCTCATGTGAAGCAGGTCAGGATGGTGTTCCAGATCCTTCGTGATAATGCTTTGTTTGTGAAGGGGTCTAAGTGCCTATTCGGAGTTCAGAAGGCCCTCTTTTTGGGTTTTATTTTTTCTCCCTCGTCTATGGAAATGGATCCTGTTAAGGTCCAAGCTATTCATGACTGGATTCAACCCACATCTGTGAAGGGCCTTCAAAAATTTTTGGGCTTTGCTAATTTCTATCGCCGTTTCATTGCCAACTTTTCCAGTGTGGTTAAGCCCCTTACTGATTTGACGAAGAAAGGCGCTGATGTTACGAATTGGTCTTCTGCGGCTGTTGAGGCCTTTCAGGAGCTTAAACGCCGATTTACTTCTGCCCCTGTGTTGCGTCAGCCGGATGTTTCTCTTCCTTTTCAGGTTGAGGTTGACGCTTCTGAGATTGGGGCAGGGGCCTTTTTGTCTCAGAGGGAATCTGATGGTTCTTTGATGAAACCGTGTGCTTTTTTTTCCAGAAAGTTTTCGCCTGCGGAACGCAATTATGATGTCGGCAATCGGCAGTTGTTGGCTATGAAGTGGGCGTTTGAGGAGTGGCGATATTGGCTTGAGGGAGCTAAACACCGTGTTGTGGTCCTGACCGATCATAAGAATCTGATTTACCTCGAGTCGGCCAAGCGGCTGAATCCTAGACAGGCTCGATAGTCCCTGTTTTTCTCCCGTTTTGATTTTGTGGTCTAGTATCTTCCGGGATCTAAGAATGTTAAGGCTGATGCCCTCTCTAGGAGTTTTTCGCCTGATTCTCCTGGAGTCCTTGAGCCGGTTGGCATTCTTAAGGAGGGGGTGATTCTTTCTGCTATCTCCCCTGATTTGCGGCGGGTGCTTCAGGAATTTCAGGCTGATAGGCCTGACCGCTGTCCAGTGGGGAAGCTGTTTGTTCCTGATAGATGGACAAATAAGGTAATTTCTGAGGTTCATTGTTCAGTGTTGGCTGGTCATCCTGGGATTTTTGGTACCAGAGATTTGGTTGCTAGGTCCTTTTGGTGGCCTTCCTTGTCGCGCGATGCGCGTGCTTTTGTGCAGTCCTGTGGGACTTGCGCCCGGGCCAAGCCTTGCTGTTCCCGCGCTAGTGGGTTGCCTTTGCCTTTGCCGGTCCCTGAGAGGCCCTGGACGCATATTTCCATGGATTTTATTTTGAATCTTCCTGTTTCCCAGAAGATGTCTGTTATCTGGGTTGTTTGTGACCAGTTCTCTAAAATGGTCCATCTGGTACCTTTGCCTAAGTTGCCTTCCTCCTCAGATCTGGTTCCATTATTTTTTCAGCATGTGGTTCGTTTGCATGGCATTCCGGAGAATATTGTGTCTGACAGAGGTTCTCAGTTTGTCTCTAGATTTTGGCGGGCCTTTTGTGCTAGGATGGGCATTGATTTGTCTTTTTCTTCGGCGTTTCATCCTCAGACTAATGGCCAAACTGAGCGAACTAATCAGACCTTGGAGACCTATTCGAAATGCTTTGTGTCTGCTGATCAGGATGATTGGGTGTCTTTCTTGCCGTTGGCCGAGTTTGCCCTTAATAATCAGGCTAGTTCGGCTACTTTGGTTTCACCTTTCTTTTGTAATTTTGGTTTTCATCCTCGTTTTTCTTCTGGGCAGGTTGAGCCTTCTGATTGTCCTGGTGTTGATTCTGTGGTGGACAGGCTGCAGCAGATTTGGACTCATGTGGTGGACAATTTGACGTTGTCTCAGGAAAGGGCTCAACGTTTTGCTAACCGCCATCGGTGTGTTGGTCCCCGGCTTCGTGTGGGGGATTTGGTTTGGTTGTCTTCTCGTCATGTTCCTATGAAGGTTTCTTCTCCTAAGTTTAAGCCTCGGTTTATTGGTCCTTATAAAATTTCTGAAATTATTAATCCGGTGTCTTTTCGTTTGGTTCTTCCTGCCTCTTTTGCCATTCATAATGTTTTCCATAGATCTTTGTTGCGGAGATATGTGGTGCCCGTTGTTCCCTCGGTTGACCCTCCTGCCCCGGTGTTGGTTGAGGGAGAGTTGTAATATGAGGTTGAGAAGATTTTGGATTCTTGTTTTTCGAGGCGGAGGCTTCAGTATCTTGTCAAGTGGAAGGGTTATGGCCAGGAGGATAATTCTTGGGTTGTTGCCTCCGATGTCCATGCCACCGATTTGGTTCGTGCTTTTCACTTGGCTCGTCCTGATCGGCCTGGGGGCTCTGGTGAGGGTTCGGTGACCCCTCCTCAAGGGGGGGGTACTGTTGTGAATTCCGCTCTTGGGCTCCCTCCGGTGGTTGTAAGTGGCACTTTTGTGAGTTCTGCTCTTGGGCTCCCTCTTGTGGTTTCTAGTGGTATGGCTGCTCCTTGGAGTTAGCTGTCATCAGCTGCCTCCACTTATCGTCAATTCTGCTCGGCTATTTAGGTCTGGCTCTTTCTTCAGCCAGTGCCACTTGTAAATGGTTCCTGGTTGGATTCACATCTCTTTGGAGTTCCCTGTTATCCTGACCAGTTCAGCTAAGCTAAGTTTTTGCTTGCTCTTTTCTGTCCATAGATTGTGGACTTATCCATTCTGTGCTTTCTATGTTTGTCCAGCTTATCAGTGTAAATTAATTCTGTCTTGCTGGAAGCTCTGGGAGGCAGATTTACCCTCCACACCTTTAGTCAGGTGTGGAGATTTTTTGTAAACTCTGCGTGGATTTTTGTAGTGTTTTATACTGACCGCACAGTATTCCATCCTGTCCTATCTATTTAGCTAGACTGGCCCCCTGTGCTCATCCTGGTTTCATTCTGTGTATGTCTTTTCCCTCTCCACTCACAGTCATTATTTGTGGGGGGCTAATCTATCCTTTGGGAATTTTCTCTGAGGCAAGATAGTTTTCCTGCTTCTTTCTTTAGGGGTAGTTAGCTCTTAGGCTGTGACGAGATGCCTAGGGAGAGTTAGGAGCATTCCACGGCTACTTCTAGTGTTGTGTTGAGCTTAGGGACTGCGGTCAGTACAGTTACCACTTCCTTCAGAGCTCGTTCCATGTTGCTCCTAAACCACCAGATCATAAAACTTGCTGTCGCAGGGGGACCCGGATCCCCTGGAGTCGCCGGAGGAGGCCTCGGACCTCCCGACTCCAGAAGGGGGGTCGGTGACGGCGAGGAAATGGAAGTCAGAGCTGTGCTGGAAGGCCGCCCAAGGGAAACCGTGGTCAGGGCCACAGCAGATTCCAGCGTCCTCGTCAGCGGAGCCGACCGACATCAGTGGAACCACATCAGACGCAGGTACCAACAGCGACCCTGCCCCACCGACCGCTCCGGCTCCAGTGACCGCTCCCCAGCCTATTGATGACTGGTCCCCTGCTACTGAGATCGTGATGGTGGCCGTGTACGCCATGAAGGGGATCCTGCCCCCACTACTGACACCTCTGGGAACACCGATTAACATCAGACCCAGGGGGGTGATCTTTGAGTGGAATGCCCCCCGGTTTCAGCCAGACGGGTCCCGACAGGAGGGCTCCTACGTCATCAGGCTCACCTGGGATCAGTATAGGCGGAGCCTGATCTCGCAATGGGAAGATCGAGAAAGAATGGAACAGACTGTCTGACCCGAGGAACGGGTGCCCCTTGTCAATTGTTGCCCTGAGAGTTTGATAAAACAGGGGATTGTGCTGGCCTTCCACCGGGGGAGGGGTTGTGGCTTCATATTGGAGCCAGGACTGCTGACTGAGGTATATGTGACTAGCTGCAACGTGGAACCCCAGTCCCACAGTGTCCCTCCACTCCGAAACTTGTACAGAGGGGAGAATGTGACCTACACCCGCCACTGGAGTGAGCGAGGGTAGTATGCCAAGAGAGTCAAACGCTGTGCGCTAGTGGTTGCGCCATCAACGATCACAACTGAGACTGGTGGCGAGACTCCCCTGACCCCTGATCCCGCAGGACCCAGCACCACCACCCTGGCGTATGGTGCCCTGCTGGCGGAGTCTGCCACTGACATCGCCGCCCGTGCCCAGACCGCTGCTGATCCGACGATGGTGCTGGACAGTGGCATACCGCCAGACCTTCCCCGGTTGGGATGTGGTCGCCACCGGCCGATGTCGTGTCACCTGTTACAACACTAAACCTCGGAGGCCCGATTTGTACATAGTTAACTGTTTCCTGCTGCTACCTTCAACCCATCCAGGGTTAACTCCTAGGGATCCCTTCGTTTACCTGGGATCCCTATTGTTTTCTATTGTTTTTCTACTATTGCACCACGTTTATCATTGTTTTAAAGACTGCCAGATCATGGACGGTGAATGATTCAGAACTGCTTTGTAAATAGTTTGCACCTTCTTAAGGGTGCTCCCTACTGGTTTTATAAGCCAAAGAAGACTTTGCGAAGACATGATGCAGAAGGACTTGCTTGCTGTTAACTTGCTTGCGGAGAGAGAATCTGCATCAGAGACTTGGGTCCCTCTTAAAGGGAACCTGTCACCCCGAAAATCGCGGGTGAGGTAAGCCCACGGGCATCAGGGGCTTATCTGCAGCATTCTGTAATGCTGTAGATAAGCCCCCGATGTTACCTGAAAAAGGAGAAAAAGACGTTAGATTATACTCACCCAGGGGCGGTCCCACTGCTGGTCAGGTCGGATGGGCGTCTCCGGTCCGCTGCGGCGCCTCCTATCTTCTTTCCATGACGTCCTCTTCTGATCTTCAGCCACGGCTCCGGCGCAGGCGTACTTTGCTCTGCCCTCTTGAGGGCAGAGGATAGTACTGCAGTGCGCAGGCGCCGGAAAGGTCAGAGGCCCGGCGCCTGCGCACTGCAGTACTTTGTCTGCCCTCAACAGGGCAGAGCAAAGTACCCCTGCACCGGAGCCGTGGCTGAAGATCAGAAGAGGACGTCATGGAAAGAAGATAGGAGGCGCCGCAGCGGACCGGAGACGCCCATCCGACCTGACCAGCAGCGGGACCGCCCCTGGGTAAGTATAATATAACGTCTTTTTCTCCTTTTTCAGGTAACATCGGGGGCTTATCTACAGCATTACAGAATGCTGTAGATAAGCCCCTGATGCCGGTGGGCTTACCTCACCCGCGATTTTCGGGGTGACAGGTGCCCTTTAAAGGGAGTGTTTGCTGATTGCTATAATAAAGGTTAAAACATTAATAATGTTGAAGAATTTAGATAGTTTGATGATGTTGACAAAGATTGAGGACAGGGAAGCTTGGAAGTGAACCCGTCGGGGTTAGGGAGAGAGTCCTCCTGAAAGATGAAGAAAGATGGTCGGTACAATGACAGTAGGCCCAGCCAAGGAGCTAGGCTGTCCTGCATTGGGGAAGTTAGAACGGAAAGAAAGTTGGGTGGCTGTTATAGTATGTTAGGATAGGCCTTTAGTGGGTTCAGCGTATACGCCCTTAAAGGAAGAGTTAGTTTATTGTTCAGAATTTGCACTTAGTAGGATACCCGGCCGGGTACTGAGAGTTATTTATAGTCTAAATGTTATTTAAAAATATTTAACTCTGTTATTGTTTGTAACGTTCAAGCGTCCTCACCTCCCATAAAGGGAAGCACCTTTTCTATTTACTTGTTCTTAGCATTCTAAAACTTTGTATGTCTTTTGCTGAATTATATTGTTGTTTTTCTTCCCAGTCCAGGAGTCCTGGATTTAACCGGGGGGGGGGGGGGGGGGGGGGGTGCAGCCCCCAGAGACCTGGTCGTTGCAGTATGGCACTCTGCCGCTAAGGAGAGTGGCGGTACGTCTGATGGCACTAAGGAGTTCTCCTGACCAGGTATCACCAGAACACATTACACTTCACACTCCGGCCACTAGGGGGAGAAAAAGGCTTTATTTATTGGGCCACTCCTCACACTGGTAAAACTAGGGGCTGGGGAGGAAGTTGGTCAGAAGCTGACTGGGTTGGAACCAGGCAACATCCCGTGGCAGGGGGTGTTGCAGGGAGAAGGCACAGGGGGGTCCCTGTCAGGCGTGGGAACCTGGCAGGTGCCTAGCAAACAGAACAGAATGTAACAGAACCGCGCCTGCACACCTTGCGGCGGTGTCCTAAGAAAGAGAACAGAAGGGAAGGATATTGTGGAACAGTGTAAACGAGATTAGCACAAAGGAGAGCCAGTAAGAGTCGTGCCGGGAGAGAGAGGCAACATCTTACTGAGGCGCGTAGTCGGTGGCCGGATCACCGTAGGAGTAACTGACTTCAGGCCTTTCTTCAAATTCCGCTGGACAGTTAATTATAGGTTGGCTGTCTACCTACTACACCTACGAAGACATAGGGGGCAACGCGTGGAGAGGGGCGTCTCTAGGGTCCCGGAAGAGCTTCGAGCCTTCCCGTCAAACGGGTGGCGTCCTAGCCATAACATATCTGGGGGACGTTAGAAACTAGTAACATCTGGAACCAAAGAACGAGAGAGAGAGAGAGAGAAAGCTGTAGAGAACGAACGACCGAGAACAGCAGTTGTGAGGACTATTCCGAATGCTCAGCAGGGTAGGACTACAACACACAGGCACTATTGGTAGGCAACGATTTCCATCTGCGAAGGAAACTCTGGATGTGCCCATCGGACCGGCCGGTCTCTGATAGCCCGGTTGAACGTGCTCTGGACGGAGGATCTGAAGCCTTCAGTAAAGAGGTAAAGAGACTGCAACCTTGTGTCCTCATCATTGACTGCACCTCACACCATCACCATCCACCTAACTGGGAAGCCCTGGGGACATACTTCACCTGTGGGAAGTTATACCATCCAGCTGCCATTCCATCACCCCAGCGGATACCACAGCAGCGTCGGTCACTCTGACCGAAAACCACAGGTGGCGTCACGAACCTCTGACAGACTGTACTATCCCCTTCATTGGACGCCCCTTAGCAGGGTCGCGGACCGGGTCTAGCCACCGTGACAGCCTCAGAACCGAACCAGAGAGGCCCGGTACCGAAACGCGTTTTACCACTTAAAATTCCAAGTAGAATGAAATGTTTAAAAAAATTCAATACCCCGATTATTTTGTGGGTTTCGTTTTCACAGATTCATTGAGCGGTAAAAATTACCTGGAATCATCATAGCTAAGGTCAGTGTGATTATGATTGTACGAAATATGCATCTATTTTTTTATATCTCAATGATGAAAAAACATTTGAAATATTGTGTACAAAAAAAAAAGGATTTTTTGCTATGTGTTGCCATTTTCCAAGACCCATAACATTTTCAGTTTTCTGTTGATGAATCTGAGTGAGGATTTGTGTTTTTTTTTTTGTGTGGTGAACTGACGTTTCTATTTATACCAATTTGGAATGCAGAAGATGCTTTAAGTTCTTATTACATTGTTTTACAGGGGTGAGATGACCAAAAACCACAATTCTGGTGTTTTGATATTTTTTTTTATCCCTACAGTGTTTACCAATTGGGTTAATTAATGCCATATTTTAATAGATCAGACTTTTTTGAATGTGATGATACCAAATATATACCAAATATATATTTTTTATTTTTTTTCTGTCTTTATTTTTAACTGGGGAAAAAAGCGTGACTTGAATTTTTAGATTTTTTAAAACATTTTTAAAATGTTTACATTATATTTTTAGTCCTCTTGGGGGACTTGCACTTGCAATCGTTTGCTCGCTTATAGCAGGAGTGGGGAACTTTTTTTCTTCCAAGGATCCTTTGCAAATTGCCTCTTATTAAATTTCCCAGAGGAGCATTGCACGGTGAATAAGCCTCCTTTCCTTGACAGGCCAGAGCTGGTATGTCACTCTCCACAAGGAGAAACCTTACCCGTTAGACCTAAGGATCCTTTCGATATTTATACCATCATTCAGGGGCCATACAAAATTATCAGCTTAAAATTTGCCATGCTCCAACTTTTAATCAACTCATCCCAAAATATGAAACTGCTTCTCCTTGGGGCGGCTGTTAGATGGTATAGATGATGTTGCTTCTCATAACTGATTTTGCTGATTTGCGTCAGTTTGGAGCACAGTCAACTCTTTGTAATAAGTT
This sequence comes from Ranitomeya imitator, assembly GCF_032444005.1. Classification (NCBI taxonomy): domain Eukaryota; kingdom Metazoa; phylum Chordata; class Amphibia; order Anura; family Dendrobatidae; genus Ranitomeya; species Ranitomeya imitator. Next base: position 809,468,196 of record NC_091282.1, on the reverse strand, counting down.
TTGTAAAGAACTTGCAACAGTATGGCATTCTGAACACATGTATATTACAATGCAGGTCTCCTCACAATGGGAAATTCATAATTGTTAAGTTATATTTAAAGGGAACCAGTCACCCCCAAAATCGAAGGTGAGCTAAGCCCACCAGCATCAGGGGCTTATCTATAGCATTCTGTAATGCTGTAGATAAGCCCCCTATGTATCCTGAAAGATGAGAAAAAGAGGTTAGATTATACTCACCCAGGGGCGGTCCCGCTGCGGTCCGGTCCGATGGGTGTCGCGGTCCGGTCCGGGGCCTCCTATCTTCATACGATGATGTCCTCTTCTTGTATTCACGCTGCGGCTCTGGCGCAGATGTACTTTGTCTGCCCTGTTGAGGGAAAGGTCAGAGAGGTCCGGCGCCTGCGCACTGCAGTACTTTGCTTTACCCTCAACAGGGCTCTCATAGTAACCCATTGGTCCCATGTGGTGTGGTCCACAAAATAAGTCAAAAAGCTGTATTGCATAATCTGCATTGACTAATCTTTGTAATGCTCCAAATGATGAAACTTAAAGAGCTTGGGAACTTTATCTGATGTGTTTTGGACATGATTTTCATACACTTCAGTTTATATAGGTACAGTAGTGTTCAAAATACTAGCAGTCCAATATGACTAACTAGATTAAGCACTGTTTTTGGTATAAATTATATTACAAGAAAAACTAGAAAATCCAGCTCCAGGAAAGAGAAATAGTCCGTATATAAAATCCAAAATAGCTTTATTAAAGTAACAAGATTAGAAATGTGGACTCCGATAACAAGTGGCTGATAATGGAATCACACATCAGCTGTCACTGCACTGCACTGGAGCTGGATTTTCTAGTTTTTCTTGTATCCATGACGTTGCTGGCTGGACGTTTTATCCCTGCTCGGATTTTTCCATTGCATTTGGACTCCTGTTGGGTGAGCTGAATACTTTTTTCTTTTTTTCTCATAAACTATATTACCACAAGTCAAACAATTTACCAGTTGGTGCCGTAGATTCTAAGAAAACCAACAGACTCGGTATTCATGATCTGCAGGTTTCTGAGTCTGTGTATTAGGCTACGTGCACACGCTGAGGATTGCTCTGCATATTTTTCTGGACTGATTTTGGTAAATCCGCAGGAAATTCGCACTGTGGATTTGCCGCTTTTTTTTGCGGTTTTTGTGCAGATTTCACCTGCAGTTTTACACCTGCAGATTCCTATTATGGAGCAGGTGTAAACCGCTGTGGAATCCACACAAAGAATTGACATGCTGCGGAATAAACAACACTACGTTTCCGCACGTTTTTTCCCACAGCATGTGCACTGCGGATTTTGTTTTCCATAGGTTTACAATGGTACTGTAAACTCAGGGAAACTGCTGCGAATCTGCAGAGGCCAAGCCGCTGCAGATCCGCAGCAAAATCCGCGGCGTGTGCACATACCCTCAGAATAATGAATTGAGAGGGGTGTGTTTAAAACAATAGCAGTGTGGAGTTCAATTATTGAGATCAATCATTCTGTGAAGAAACGGGTCTGAATCAGGTGGCCCTTATTTAAGGGTGAAGTTAGGACATGCTGTACAAGCATTTCTCCTTGCAATGCTGAGAAATATGGGTCGTTTGAGGCATTGTTCAGAAGAACAGCCTACTATGATTAAAAAGTTGATTGGAGAGGGTGAAACTTATAAAGAAGTGTAGATAGTGATAGGCTGTTCTGCTAAAAATGATCTCCAATGCTTTAAAATGGAAAGCCAAACCAGAGAGGCAAGGAAGAAAATGGAAGACTACCATTCAAATGGATGGAAGAATAGCCAGAATTGCAAAAGCTCAGCCAATGATCAGTTCCAGGATGATCAAAAACAGTCCTAAGTTACCTATGAGGACAGTTAGAAGATGCCTGTGTGAAGCTAATCTCATAGCAAGAAGTCCCCAAAAAGACATGTACTGAAGCGGATACAATTTGCCAAAGAACACATCAACTGGCCTAAAGAGAAATGGAGAAACATTTTGTGGACTGATGAAAGTAAAATTGTTCTTTATGGGTCCAAGAGCTGCAGAAAGTTCGTCAGACGACCCCCAAACTCTGCACTGAAGACAGTGAAGCATAATGGTGCAAGTACCATTATATGGGCATGTTTCTCTTACTATGGTGCTGGACATATTTGCCGCATACCAGGGATCATAGACCAGTTTGTGGAATGCCCGCCAGGGCAGCGGGGTACTCGGTACCGGGTCCAGTCTTAAAGGGGATGTCACAGTGGCTGCGACCCAGTCCTTGGCCCTGGGCGCCCAATTAAAGGGAAAGGTATTTAAGGGGATTTGTGAATAAAGTCTATTGTTCGTGACGCCACCTGTGGTGTTCATGTAAAGAAGCTGTGGAGACACCATCACGTGTTTCTCGACGCAAGCAGTGAATAGCCAGGCCTTTCCCCGGGAAGGAACAACCACGGGAAGGGCAGCATCCTATGAAGGAAAGCCACCTATGCCAAGCATGGTATCCATCCACAGACAGCTGTTTCGGGGTTTTTGTCCCTCATCAGTGTGGAGTAGGAATCTGGCTATTAGGAGCAGTGCCTAGTAAAAAGACTATAAAGGCACAGATGATTGGCCTCGGGGAGATCAAAACATCCAACACCGCGGAGACACCATCACGTGTTTCTCAACGCAGTGATTCCAGAACACTGCCCCCATCCCTTATGGGAAATATGCAGATGCATGTAAAGAAGCTGCGGAGACACCATCACGTGTTTCTCGACGCAAGCAGTGAATAGCCAGGCCTTTCCCCGGGAAGGAACAACCACGGGAAGGGCAGCATCCTATGAAGGAAAGCCACCTATGCCAAGCATGGTATCCATCCACAGACAGCTGTTTCGGGGTTTTTGCCCCTCATCAGTGTGGAGTAGGAATCTGGCTATTAGGAGCAGTGCCTAGTAAAAAGACTATAAAGGCACAGATGATTGGCCTCGGGGAGACCAAAACATCCAACACCGCGGAGACACCATCACGTGTTTCTCAACGCAGTGATTCCAGAACACTGCCCCCATCCCTTATGGGAAATATGCAGATGCATGTAAAGAAGCTGCGGAGACACCATCACGTGTTTCTCGATGCAAGCAGTGAATAGCCAGGCCTTTCCCCGGGAAGGAACAACCACGGGAAGGGCAGCATCCTATGAAGGAAAGCCACCTATGCCAAGCATGGTATCCATCCACAGACAGCTGTTTCGGTGTTTTTGCCCCTCATCAGTGTGGAGTAGGAATCTGGCTATTAGGAGCGGTGCCTAGTAAAAAGACTATAAAGGCACAGATGATTGGCCTCGGGGAGACCAAAACATCCAACACCGCGGAGACACCATCACGTGTTTCTCAACGCAGTGATTCCAGAACACTGCCCCCATCCCTTATGGGAAATATGCAGATGCATGTAAAGAAGCTGCGGAGACACCATCACGTGTTTCTCGACGCAAGCAGTGAATAGCCAGGCCTTTCCCCGGGAAGGAACAACCACGGGAAGGGCAGCATCCTATGAAGGAAAGCCACCTATGCCAAGCATTGTATCCATCCACAGACAGCTGTTTCGGGGTTTTTGCCCCTCATCAGTGTGGAGTAGGAATCTGGCTATTAGGAGCAGTGCCTAGTAAAAAGACTATAAAGGCACAGATGATTGGCCTCGGGGAGATCAAAACATCCAACACCGCGGAGACACCATCACGTGTTTCTCAACGCAGTGATTCCAGAACACTGCCCCCATCCCTTATGGGAAATATGCAGATGCATGTAAAGAAGCTGCGGAAACACCATCACGTGTTTCTCGACGCAAGCAGTGAATAGCCAGGCCTTTCCCCGGGAAGGAACAACCCGGGAAGGGCAGCATCCTATGAAGGAAAGCCACCTATGCCAAGCATGGTATCCATCCACAGACAGCTGTTTCGGGGTTTTTGCCCCTCATCAGTGTGGAGTAGGAATCTGGCTATTGGGAGCAGTGCCTAGTAAAAAGACTATAAAGGCACAGATGATTGGCCTCGGGGAGACCAAAACATCCAACACCGCGGAGACACCATCACGTGTTTCTCAACGCAGTGATTCCAGAACACTGCCCCCATCCCTTATGGGAAATATGCAGATGCATGTAAAGAAGCTGCGGAGACACCATCACGTGTTTCTCGACGCAAGCAGTGAATAGCCAGGCCTTTCCCCGGGAAGGAACAACCACGGGAAGGGCAGCATCCTATGAAGGAAAGCCACCTATGCCAAGCATGGTATCCATCCACAGACAGCTGTTTCGGGGTTTTTGCCCCTCATCAGTGTGGAGTAGGAATCTGGCTATTAGGAGCAGTGCCTAGTAAAAAGACTATAAAGGCACAGATGATTGGCCTCGGGGAGACCAAAACATCCAACACCGCGGAGACACCATCACGTGTTTCTCAACGCAGTGATTCCAGAACACTGCCCCCATCCCTTATGGGAAATATGCAAATGCATGTAAAGAAGCTGCGGAGACACCATCACGTGTTTCTCAACGCAAGCAGTGAATAGCCAGGCCTTTCCCCGGGAAGGAACAACCACGGGAAGGGCAGCATCCTATGAAGGAAAGCCACCTATGCCAAGCATGGTATCCATCCACAGACAGCTGTTTCGGGGTTTTTGCCCCTCATCAGTGTGGAGTAGGAATCTGGCTATTAGGAGCAGTGCCTAGTAAAAAGACTATAAAGGCACAGATGATTGGCCTCGGGGAGACCAAAACATCCAACACCCAACATCCAACACCGCGGAGACACCTGTGGTGTTCAGTCAGTGGGGACCAACGCTGCTTAAAGGGGTCCTTTGGGGTGATGGTATGCAGCAAGATGGTGATGCTTCCCACAGGTGAAGCGAGGTCCCCAGGGCTTCCCAAGTGTAGGGCACCAATGGCGTGGTGGATGGTATAGCAAAGATCGAGGACACAGGTGTGCAGTCTTTACCTGGTTTACTGAAGGTAGTAGTAGTCCTCAGTCCAGGGTACCAAGTGCAGGGTAGCTGTGGTCTGGCCGGCTTGAAGGCAATAGGAGATCCCTCTTCCAGGTGAGGTCCGTAAGTCTTTCCTACTTGCGCTATTTAGTTGATTAGGTCCCTGCCGCTTGAAGCTTATTGCAAGTCCCCTCTTATGATCCGGTGACCTTGGAGCTGCATGAGAACTTTCACTGGAGAAGGTGGCCACTATACTGACCACAGTCCTGAATTTAAAACCGCAACTAGAAGTAGCCGTGGAGTGTAACTAACACACCTAGACACCTCGTCACAGCCGGAGGACTAAATACCCCTAAAAATGGAAAGAGGAATACTATCTTGCCTCAGAGAAAATTCCCAAAGGATAGACAGCCCCCCACAAATATTGGCGGTGAGTCGGAGAGGAAAAAACATACACAGGCAGAAAAACAGGATTTAGCACAGGAGGCCACTCTACCTAGATAGGACAGGATGGGACAGAGTTCTGTGCGGTCAGTATAAAAACCCTTCAAAAACATCCACAGCAGAATATACAAAAACTTCCTACATCTAACTAAAGATGTAGGAGCGTAAATCTGCCACTCCAGTGAATCCTACAATCAGAGCAGGAATAAAACTGAAACAAGCACACAGCAGTGTGCCACAGATACAAAAAAAAAAAAAACACTTATCTTTGCTGAATTTGTCAGCAAGCAGGAGAAGCCAGAAAGTGATCCAACACTTAACAAGGAACATTGACAACTGGCAAGGGCTAAAGGATCCTGCACACCTAAATATCCCAGTCAGAATTGTAATCATAAGATACACCTGGCCAGGACTGCGACTCAGAGACAACTGCATTCCCAACCACTGGAGGGAACCCAAGAGCAGAATTCACAACAGTACCCCCCCCCCCTTGAGGAGGGGTCACCGAACCCTCACCAGGGCCCCCAGGACGATCAGGACGAGCCAGATGAAAGGCACGGAGCAAATCAGCAGCATGGACATCAGAGGCAAAAACCCAAGAATTATCCTCCTGGCCATAACCCTTCCATTTGACCAGGTACTGAAGCTTCCGCCTCGAAAAACGGGAATCAAAAATCTTCTCAACAACATATTCCAACTCCCCATCAACCAACACAGGGGCCGGAGGATCAACAGAGGGAACAACGGGCTCCACATATTTCCGCAGCAAAGATCTATGGAAGACATTATGGATAGCAAAAGAGGCCGGAAGCGCCAGTCGAAAAGACACCGGATTAATAATCTCAGAAATCCTATAAGGACCAATAAACCGAGGCTTAAACTTAGGAGAAGAAACCTTCATAGGAACATGGCGGGAAGACAACCAGACCAGATCCCCAACCCGAAGCCGGGAACCAACACACCGACGACGATTAGCAAAACGTTGAGCCTCCTCTTGAGATAACACCAACTTGTCCACCACATGAACCCAAATCTGCTGCAACCTGTCCACCACAGAATCCACACCAGGACAGTCAGAAGGCTCAACCTGCCCAGAAGAAAAACGAGGATGAAAACCAAAATTACAAAGGTGAAAGGTGAAACCAAGGTAGCAGAACTAGCCCGATTATTAAGGGCAAACTCGGCCAATGGCAAGAAGGCCACCCAATCATCCTGATCAGCAGACACAAAGCATCTCAAATAAGTATCCAAGGTCTGATTAGTTCGCTCGGTCTGGCCATTTGTCTGAGGATGAAATGCAGAAGAAAAAGACAAATCAATGCCCAGCCTAGCACAAAAGGCCCGCCAAAACCTAGAAACAAACTGGGAACCTCTGTCGGACACAATATTCTCCGGAATTCCATGCAAACGAACTACATGCTGAAAAAACCATGGAACCAAATCAGAAGAGGAAGGCAATTTAGGCAAGGGCACCAAATCAACCATCTTAGAGAACCGGTCACAAACAACCCAGATAACGGACATCTTCTGGGAGACCGGAAGATCAGAAATAAAATCCATCGAAATATGCGTCCAGGGTCTCTCAGGGACTGGCAATGGCAAAAGCAACCCAATAGCACGAGAACAACAAGGCTTGGCCCGTGCACAAGTCCCACAGGACTGCACAAAAGAACGCACATCGCGTGACAATGAAGGCCACCAAAAGGACCTACCAACCAAATCTCTGGTACCAAAAATGCCAGGATGACCAGCCAACACGGAACAGTGAACCTCAGAAATCACTCTACTAGTCCATCTGTCAGCAACAAACAATTTCCCCACAGGACAGCGGTCAGGTTTGTCAGCCTGAAATTCCTGAAGAACCCGTCGTAAATCAGGGGAAATGGCAGAAAGGACCACCCCCTCTTTCAGAATACCGACCGGCTCTAAGACCTCAGGAGAATCAGGCAAAAAACTCCTAGAGAGGGCATCAGCCTTAATATTCTTAGAACCCGGAAGGTACGAGACCACAAAATCAAAACGGGAAAAAAACAAGGACCAACGAGCCTGTCTAGGATTCAGCCGTCTAGCAGACTCGAGGTAAATCAAATTCTTATGATCGGTCAAGACCACAATACGGTGCTTTGCTCCCTCAAGCCAATGTCGCCACTCCTCAAATGCCCACTTCATAGCCAACAACTCCCGATTGCCGACATCATAATTGCGTTCAGCAGGCGAAAACTTACGGGAAAAGAAAGCACACGGTTTCATCAAGGAACCAACAGGATCCCTCTGAGACAAAACGGCCCCTGCCCAAATCTCAGAAGCGTCAACCTCAACCTGAAACGGAAGAGAAACATCCGGTTGGCGCAACACTGGAGCAGAAGTAAATCGACGTTTAAGCTCCTGAAAGGCAGAGACAGCCGCAGAGGACGAATTCGCCACATCAGTGCCTTTCTTCGTTAAATCGGTCAAGGGTTTAACCACGCTGGAAAAATTAGCAATGAAACGGCGATAAAAATTTGCAAAACCCAAAAATTTCTGAAGACTCTTCACGGATGTGGGCTGAATCCAATCATGAATGGCCTGAACCTTAACGGGATCCATCTCTATAGACGAGGGAGAAAAAATGAAGCCCAAAAATGAGACTTTCTGCACCCCAAAGAGACACTTAGACCCTTTCACAAACAGGGCATTGTCACGAAGGATCTGAAATACCGTCCTGACCTGTTGCACATGAGACTCCCAATCATCGGAAAAAATCAAAATATCGTCCAAATATACAATCAAGAATTTATCAAGATAAGTCCGGAAGATATCATGCATGAAGGACTGAAAAACAGATGGAGCATTAGAGAGTCCGAATGGCATCACAAGGTATTCAAAATGGCCTTCAGGCGTGTTAAACGCAGTTTTCCATTCATCACCCTGCTTAATACGAACAAGATTATATGCCCCTCGAAGGTCAATCTTCGTAAACCAACTAGCTCCCTTAATCCTAGCAAACCAATCGGAAAGCAAAGGTAAAGGGTATTGAAACTTGACCGTGATTTTATTCAAGAGGCGATAATCAATACAGGGTCTCAAGGAACCATCTTTTTTAGCAACAAAAAAGAACCCCGCTCCCAACGGTGAAGAAGATGGTCGAATATGCCCTTTCTCCAAAGACTCCTAAATATAGCTCCGCATGGCGGTATGCTCAGGCAAAGATAGGTTGAAAAGTCGACCCTTAGGAAACTTACAGCCTGGAATCAAGTCAATAGCCCAATCGCAGTCCCTGTGCGGTGGAAGGAAACTGGACTTGGGCTCATCGAATACATCCTGAAAATCAGACAAAAACTCTGGAATTTCAGAAGGTGAAGAAGAGGAGATTGACATCAAAGGAACATACAGTACTGATGGTAATTGAACTGGCGATCCTCTTTTTCCGCTTAAGGCAGACAGAAATGACATGAGAAGCGTCGCCACAATAATAACACAACCTATTTTGATGTCTGAAACCTTGTCGTTCCGTTCTAGACAGAATTCTATCACATTGCATAGGCTCAGGAATTTGCTCTGAGGATAACGCCACAGCGCGCACAGTTCTGCGCTCCCGCAGGCGTCGGTCAATCTGAATGGCCAGAGACATAGAATCACTCAGACCGGAAGGCGTGGGAAACCCCACCATAACATCTTTAACGGATTCAGAAAGCCCCCTTCTGAAAATTGCCGCCAAAGCCTCATTATTCCATTTAGTCAACACAGACCATTTTCTGAATTTCTGACAATACAATTCTGCCGCCTCTTGACCCTGAGACAGGGCCAACAAGGTCTTCTCAGCTTGATCCACAGAATTAGGTTCATCATATAATAATCCTAAAGCCTGAAAAAAGGAGTCAATATTAAGCAAAGCCGGATTCCCAGATTCCAGGGAAAACATAGTAACATATAGTAACATAGTTAGTAAGGCCGAAAAAAGACATTTGTCCATCCAGTTCAGCCTATATTCCATCATAATAAATCCCCAGATCTAGGTCCTTCTACAGAACCTAATTGTATGATACAATATTGTTCTGCTCCAAGAAGACATCCAGGCCTCTCTTGAACCCCTCGACTGAGTTCGCCATCACCACCTCCTCAGGCAAGCAATTCCAGATTCTCACTGCCCTAACAGTAAAGAATCCTCTTCTATGTTGGTGGAAAAACCTTCTCTCCTCCAGACGCAAAGAATGCCCCCTTGTGCCCGTCACCTTCCTTGGTATAAACAGATCCTCAGCGAGATATTTGTATTGTCCCCTTATATACTTATACATGGTTATTAGATCGCCCCTCAGTCGTCTTTTTTCTAGACTAAATAATCCTAATTTCGCTAATCTATCTGGGTATTGTAGTTCTCCCATCCCCTTTATTAATTTTGTTGCCCTCCTTTGTACTCTCTCTAGTTCCATTATATCCTTCCTGAGCACCGGTGCCCAAAACTGGACACAGTACTCCATGTGCGGTCTAACTAGGGATTTGTACAGAGGCAGTATAATGCTCTCATCATGTGTATCCAGACCTCTTTTAATGCACCCCATGATCCTGTTTGCCTTGGCAGCTGCTGCCTGGCACTGGCTGCTCCAGGTAAATTTATCATTAACTAGGATCCCCAAGTCCTTCTCCATTCAGTGTGTAATGGTGATATTGATTCCTTCTTCCCATGTGTATAACCTTACATTTATCATTGTTAAACCTCATCTGCCACCTTTCAGCCCAAGTTTCCAGCTTATCCAGATCCATCTGTAGCAGAATACTATCTTCTCTTGTATTAACTGCTTTACATAGTTTTGTATCATCTGCAAATATCGATATTTTACTGTGTAAACCTTCTACCAGATCATTAATGAATATGTTGAAGAGAACAGGTCCCAATACCGACCCCTGTGGCACCCCACTGGTCACAGCGACCCAGTTAGAGACTATACCATTTATAACCACCCTCTGCTTTCTATCACTAAGCCAGTTACTAACCCATTTACACACATTTTCCCCCAGACCAAGCATTCTCATTTTGTGTACAAACCTCTTGTGCGGCACGGTATCAAACGCTTTGGAAAAATCGAGATATACCACGTCCAATGACTCACCCAATCCTGCGGGTCGCCACGCAGCAGGGAGATTACGATTTTTACCTGCTGAATGGAATCACCAGAGTATCGAGGTCTCAGGGCAAAAAACAGTTTACAGTTGTTTTTGAAACTCAAAAATTTAGATCTGTCACCAGAAAACAAATCAGGAGTAGAAATCTTCGGTTCTAAAGCAGGAGTCTGAACAATATAATCAGAAATACCTTGCACGCTAGCAGCAAGCTGGTCTACACGAGAAGCTAATTCCTGAACATTCATGCTTGCACCAGGCTCCTCAGCCACCCAGATATTAAGAGGGAATAGAACACAAAACAGAGTGGAGAAAAAAAATGGCTCAAGAGCTTCCTTCCCTTCTTCTGAGATGCATTTAACTCATTGTTGGCCAGTTGTACTGTTATGATCCGGTGACCTTGGAGCTGCATGAGAACTTTCACTGGAGAAGGTGGCCACTATACTGACCGCAATCCTGAACTTAAAACCGCAACTAGAAGTAGCCGTGGAGTGTACCTAACACACCTAGACACCTGGTCACAGCTGGAGGACTAAATACCCCTAAAGATGGAAATAGTATTCCTATCTTGCCTCAGAGAAAATCCCCAAAGGATAGACAGCCCCCCACGAATATTGGCGGTGAGTCGGAGAGGAAAAAACATACACAGGCAGAAAAACAGGATTTAGAACAGGAGGCCACTCTAGCTAGATAGGACAGGATAGGTGTTATGACCTGGTGGTAAGGACAATAATGGACCTGGTGGTTAAGAGCACACGGAATGACCTGATAGTTCCTAATAATATAGGATGAGCTCTGAGACGTGGGAACTCTGCTGACCGCAATCCCTAATCCTATCACACACACTAGAAATAGCCGTGGATTGCTCCTAACGCTCCCTATGCAACTCGACACAGCCTAAGAAACTAGCTAGCCCTAGAGATAGAAAAATAAAGCCTACCTTGCCTCAGAGAAATTCCCCAAAGGAAAAGGCAGCCCCCCACATATAATGACTGTGAGTAAAGATGAAAATTACAAACACAGAGATGAAATAGATTTAGCAAAGTGAGGCCCGACTTACTGAACAGACAGAGGATAGGAAAGGTAACTTTGCTATCAGCACAAAAAACTACAAAAAGACCACGCAGAGGGCGCAAAAAGACCCTCCGCACCGACTCACGGTGCGGAGGCGCTCCCTCTGCGTCCCAGAGCTTCCAGCAAGCAAGACAAAAATCAAAATAGCAAGCTGGACAGAAAAATAGCAAACCAGAGAAAAACAAGCAGGAACTTAGCTTCTGCTGGGAAGACAGGTCACAAGAACGATCCAGGAGAGAACTAGACCAATACTGGAACATTGACAGGTGGCATGGAGCAATGATCTAAGTGGAGTTAAATAGAGCAGCCAGCTAACGAATTAACCTCGTCACCTGTGGAAGGAAATTCAAAGCCGCAGCTCCACTCACAACCACATGATGAAGCCCATGGACAGAACCAGCCGAAGTACCATTCATGACCACAGGAGGGAGCTTGACAACAGAATTCACAACAGTACCTCCCCCTTGAGGAGGGGTCACCGAACCCTCACCAGAGCCCCCAGGCCGACCAGGACGAGCCAAATGAAAGGCACGAACCAGATTGGCAGCATGAACATCGGAGGCAAAGACCCAGGAATTATCTTCCTGACCATAACCCTTCCACTTGACCAGGTACTGGAGTTTCCGTCTCGAAATACGAGAATCCAAAATCTTCTCCACCACATACTCCAACTCCCCCTCAACCAACACCGGGGCAGGAGGATCAACGGATGGAACCACAGGCGCCACGTATCTCCGCAACAATGACCTATGGAATACATTATGGATGGCAAAAGAAGCTGGAAGGGTCAAACGAAACGACACAGGATTGAGAACCTCAGAAATCTTATACGGACCAATGAAACGAGGCTTAAACTTAGGAGAGGAAACCTTCATAGGAACATAACGAGACGACAACCAAACCAAATCCCCAACACGAAGACGGGGACCCACACAGCGCCAGCGGTTAGCGAAACGTTGAGCCTTCTCCTGGGACAATGTCAAATTGTCCACCACGTGAGTCCAAATCTGCTGCAACCTATCCACCACAGTATCTACACCAGGACAGTCCGAAGACTCAACCTGCCCTGAAGAGAAACGAGGATGGAAACCAGAATTGCAGAAAAACGGTGAAACCAAAGTAGCCGAGCTGGCCCGATTATTAAGGGCAAACTCAGCCAATGGCAAAAAGGACACCCAATCATCCTGATCAGCAGAAACAAAGCATCTCAGATATGTTTCCAAAGTCTGATTAGTTCGTTCGGTTTGGCCATTTGTCTGAGGATGGAAAGCCGAGGAAAAAGACAAATCAATGCCCATCCTAGCACAAAAAGATCGCCAAAACCTCGAAACAAACTGGGAACCTCTGTCAGAAACGATGTTCTCCGGGATACCATGTAAACGAACCACATGCTGGAAAAATAGTGGCACCAAATCAGAGGAGGAAGGCAATTTAGACAAGGGTACCAAATGGACCATCTTAGAAAAGCGATCACAAACCACCCAAATGACCGACATCTTTTGAGAGACGGGGAGATCCGAAATAAAATCCATAGAAATATGCGTCCAGGGCCTCTTCGGGACCGGCAAGGGCAAAAGCAACCCACTGGCACGAGAACAGCAGGGCTTAGCCCGAGCACAAGTCGCACAGGACTGCACAAAAGAACGCACATCCCGTGACAAAGACGGCCACCAAAAGGATCTAGCCACCAAATCACTGGTACCAAAGATTCCAGGACGCCCAGCCAACACTGAACAATGAATCTCAGAGATAACTCTACTAGTCCATTTATCAGGGACAAACCGTTTCTCTGCTGGGCAACGGTCAGGTCTATCAGCCTGAAATTTTTGCAGCACCCGCCGCAAATCAGGGGAGATGGCAGACAAAATTACCCCCTCTTTGAGAATACCCGCCAGCTCAGGAACACCCGGAGAGTCAGGCACAAAACTCCTTGACAGGGCATCAGCCTTCACATTCTTAGAGACCGGAAGGTACGAAACCACAAAATCAAAACGGGAGAAAAATAACGACCATCGAGCCTGTCTCGGATTCAACCATTTGGCAGACTCAAGATAAGTCAAATTCTTGTGATCTGTCAAGACCACCACGCGATGCTTTGCTCCTTCAAGCCAATGACGCCACTCCTCAAATGCCCACTTCATGGCCAACAACTCTCGATTACCAACATCATAATTGCGCTCAGCAGGCGAAAACTTTCTAGAAAAGAAAGCACATGGCTTCATCACCGAGCCATCAGAACTTCTTTGCGACAAAACAGCCCCAGCTCCAGTCTCAGAAGCATCAACCTCAACCTGAAACGGGAGCGAAACATCTGGCTAGCACAGCACAGGGGCAGAAGAAAAACGACGCTTCAACTCCTGAAAAGCCTCTACAGCTGCAGAAGACCAATTGACCACATCAGCACCCTTCTTGGTCAAATCAGTCAACGGTTTAGCAACACTAGGAAAATTAGCAATGAAGCGCCGATAAAAATTAGCAAAGCCCAGGAACTTTTGCAGGCTCTTCACAGATGTCGGCTGAGTCCAATCGTAAATGGCTTGGACTTTAACAGGGTCCATCTCGATAGTAGAAGGGGAAAAAATGAACCCCAAAAATGAAACCTTCTGAACTCCAAAGAGACACTTTGACCCCTTCACAAACAAGGAATTTGCACGAAGGACCTGGAACACCATTCTGACCTGCTTCACATGAGACTCCCAATCATCCGAAAAGACCAAAATGTCATCCAAATATACAATCAGGAATTTATCCAGGTACTCTCGGAAGATGTCATGCATAAAGGACTGAAATACTGATGGAGCATTGGAAAGCCCGAATGGCATAACCAGGTACTCAAAATGGCCCTTGGGAGTATTAAATGCTGTTTTCCATTCATCGCCTTGTTTAATACGCAAAAGATTTTACGCCCCTCGAAGATCTATCTTGGTGAACCAACTAGCCCCTTTAATACGAGCAAACAAATCAGACAGCAACGGCAAAGGATACTGAAATTTGACTGTAATTTTATTGAGAAGGCGGTAATCAATACAAGGTCTCAAAGAACCATCCTTCTTGGCCACAAAAAAGAACCCTGCTCCCAATGGTGACGACGACGGGTGAATATGACCCTTCTCCAAGGATTCCTTTATATAACTCCGCATAGCGGCGTGTTCTGGCACAGATAAATTGAACAATCGGCCCTTAAGAAACTTACTACCAGGAATCAAATTAATTGCACAATCGCAATCCCTATGAGGAGGTAGGGCACTGGCTTTGAGCTCATCAAATACATCCCGATAATCCGACAAAAACTCTGGAACTTCAGAAGGAGTGGAAGACGAAATAGACAAAAATGGAACATCACCATGGCAACCCATGGCATCACCTGGCAACCCCAGCTGGACACAGACATAGATTTCCAGTCCAATACTGGATTATGAACCTGTAGCCATGGCAACCCCAAAACAACCACATCATGCAGATTATGCAACACCAGAAAGCGGATATCCTCCTTATGTGCAGGAGCCATGCACATGGTCAATTGGGTCCAGTACTGAGGTTTATTCTTGGCCAAAGGCGTAGCATCAATTCCTCTCAATGGAATAGGATACTGAAGGGGCTCCAAGAAAAAACCACAGCGCCTAGCATACTCCAAGTCCATCAAATTCAGGGCAGCACCTGAATCCACAAATGCCATAACAGATTTCCAATCCAATACTGGATTATGGACCTGTAGCCATGGCAACCCCAAAACGACCACATCATGCAGATTATGTAACACCAAAAAGCGAATATCCTCCTGATGTGCAGGAGCCATGCACATGGTCAATTGAGTCCGGTACTGAGGCTTATTCTTGGCCAAAGGCGTAGCATCAATTCCTCTCAATGGAATAGGATACTGCAAGTGTTCCAAGAAAAAACCACAGCGCCTGGCAAACTCCAAGTCCATCAAATTCAGGGCAGCACCTGAATCCACAAATGCCATAACAGAATAGGACGACAAAGAGCAAATCAGAGTAACAAACAAAAGAAATTTAGACTGTATCGTACCAATGGTGGCAGACCTAGCGAACCACTTAGTGCGCTTAGGACAATCGGAGATAGCATGAGTGGAATCACCACAGTGAAAACACAGCCCATTCCGACGTCTGTGTTCTTGCCGTTCAGCTCTGGTCAAAGTCCTATCACATTGCATAGGCTCAGGCCTATGCTCAGAGAATACCGCCAAATGGTGCACAGCTTTGCGCTCATGCAAGCGCCGATCGATCTGAATGGCCAAGGACATAGACTCATTCAGACCAGCAGGCATGGGAAATCCCACCATGACATCCTTAAGGGCTTCAGAAAGACCCTTTCTGAAAATTGCCGCCAGGGCACACTCATTCCACTGAGTAAGCACAGACCACTATCTAAACTTCTGACAATACACCTCCGCTTCATCCTGACCCTGACACAAAGCCAGCAAGATTTTCTCTGCCTGATCCACTGAATTTGGTTCATCATAAAGCAATCCAAGCGCCAGAAAAAACGCATCTACATCACGCAATGCAGGATCTCCTGGCGCAAGGGAAAATGCCCAGTCTTGAGGGTCACCACACAACAAAGAAATAATAATTTTTACTTGTTGAATGGGGTCACCAGAGGAGCGGGGTTTCAAAGCTAGAAACAGTTTACAATTATTTTTGAAATTCAGGAGCTTAGATCTATCCCCAGAAAACAAATCAGGAATTGGAATTCTAGGCTCTAACATCGGATTCTGAACCACAAAATCTTGAATGTTTTGTACCCTTGCAGTGAGATGATCTACACAAGAGGACAGACCTTGAATGTCCATATCTACACCTGTGTCCTGAACCACCCAGAGGTTAAGGGGAAAAGAAAGACAAAACACACTGCAGAGAAAAAAAATGGTCTCAGAACTTCTCTTATCCCTCTATTGAGATGCATTAATACTTTGGGCCAGCTGTACTGTTATGGACCTGGTGCTTAGGAGCACCCGGAATGACCTGATGGTTAAACTCACACAGGACAAGCTCTGGGAAGTGGGAGCTCTGCTGACCGCAACCCCTAATCCTATCACACAACTAGAAATAGCCGTGGAGCGTACCTAACTCTGCCTAGACGCCGCTTCACAGCCTAAGAGCTAACTAGCCCTAGAGAAAGAAAATAAAGCCTACCTTGCCTCAGAGAAATTCCCCAAAGTAAAAGGCAGCCCCCCACATATATTGACTGTGAGTTAAGATGAAAGTCACAAACACAGAAATGAAACAGGTTTCAGCAAAGGGAGGCCAGACTTACTAAACAGACTGAGGATAGGAAAGGTATCTTTGCGGTCAGCACAAAAAACTACAAAAGACCACGCAGAGTGTGCAAAAAGACCTCCGCATCGACTCACGGTGCGGAGGTGCCACTCTGCATCCCAGAGCTTCCAGCTAGCAAGGCAAAATCATGATAGCAAGCTGGACAAGGAAACAATGAACAAATAATTAACTAGCAGGGACTTAGCTTCTGCTGGAGTAGACAGGTCACCAGAAAGATCCAAGAGCGAACTGAACCAGTACAAGAACATTGACAGCTGGCATGGAGTAACGATCTGAGTGGAGTTAAATAGAGCAGCCAGCCAAAGAATAACCTACGTCACCTGTGGAAGGAACCTCAGAAGCAGCAACTCCACTCACAGCCACCAGAGGGAGTCCATGGACAGAACTCGCCGAAGTACCATTCATGACCACAGGAGGGAGTTCGATAACAGAATTCACAACAGATACCCTTTGCTGCTGGTATCAAAACAGCCAGATGCCAGGGCTGTCAATGTAAGTAAACAATATTAGTAAAACAGGATGATACCGCGCTAAAGGGAAATGTCTGTGCTGAGGAATCTATATACCAATAGGTGGAGTATACAAAAGTTGCCCCTATTAATAAACTCCCCGCTGAGTCCCTGCTACATGTGATGGGAAAAAGTTGAAGGATAAGTGCACTGTGATAAATACTATGCTGAGCACAACGTGGTACCAGAGGTGTTGGCACTAACCAATACGAGTCTGACTCACCGAGGTCTGATGATAGACGTAGCGCCAGAGGTACCAAGGATCTGAGCGCCTGGAATGTGAGTCCAGCACATGAGACGCTGCTCCTGAGGAACAGGTACCGGGCGAGGAAGCCAGCGCCAGGTGGCAGCAGCCAAACAGGGAGGCGGTGAGTCGGCATGGAAACCAGGAACGCCCCGGCCGGTGGCGTCCCTGGAGACAGTGAAGCAAAACAGAAAAAAATAAAAAATAAAAAAATGGCCGACGGGAGCGCTCACTATGTGACGTCACAAAAAGTGTGGAGCAACACTGGGCAACCATGTATGCATGTGCATACCCTTTTCTCTTTTTGTGGTTATAGTCTACTACTGTATGCATCAGGAGATCCCTTTCGTGAATAGTAGACGGTGCCCACTCTAAGCTTTGTTCTTGTGATATTGGCTTATGTTACACCCGGTACCGGTCCTGTACCTTCGCGGGGTCCCTGTCGGGACTCCCGCTCTGTGCCGGCCCTGTGCCATCCTGCTACAGCCTCTGCTTCCTCTCTTCCCCCTGCTTCCTGGTGCGCGGCCAGCAGGTTCTCAGGTAGAGTGCTTAGGTCACGCCCACGTGCGCGCGCACTCCCGGTCTCTTAAAGAGACAGTGCACATTTTTCAAAAAGTACTTCTGACCAATGGCATGTTAGTAATTACTATTTCTAGCCTCTCCGCCATAAGGAGGGTGCCAAAGCAACACGTATCCTCTGTTGCTAGCTTCCGGTTTCGGCTAGTGTGTGCTTAGCTTTTGAAGTGTTCTGCCAGTGCTCCGCTTACTCTGTTTGTCTCCACAGACTATCAGCTACCCGTTACTTGGGGTTACTGGATGATGACCATTCTGTCTACGCCAGTTCCGCTACGTCCTGCTATTCAGCCATCCGTACCTCTGGACAAGGTCAATACCAACTGTGTCAGCTCCACGACATCTGTTAACTCTGCTTGTCCATCTGTCCCGCTGGGACAGCTGCCACGTGTCCGGGGTCTAACTGGAGGTAGCACCCGTAACACAAAGGCATTCCATACCGACCCTGTTCGAGAGGGACTTACCACAGGTGCCTGGGGCTCATGTACATGTAATTACGCCCCCTTCGGAACTCCCTGGACTGTGGTCTCAAGGTTCCACAAAAATATCAATAAAAAACAAATATGAACTTCACCACCTGTGCCTCCGCTTACATTTGTTACAACTTAATATAGGGTTTCCTTTGTCTCTCGGCATTTCACCTAGCATTTTATTTTACACCGTGAATACCGTGGAGAAGAAGGTGTTTAAAATATTAGCTTTTTCCTCGTCATCTACAGCCATTCTTTCCTCACAATTTTTTAAAGGTGCTACACTTTCACTTTTGATTCTTTTACTATTGATATAGTTGAAGAACAGGTTGAGATTAGTTTACTCTATTAGCAATGTGCTTCTCTGTTTCCTTTTTGCCAGCTTTAATTAGTTTTTTATATAAAGTATTTTTCTCCCTTTAGTTTTTTAGAGATTCAGCGGTGCCATTCTGCTTTAGCAGCTTAAATGCTTTATTTCTACTGTTAATTGCCCCTCTTACTTCTTTGTTTAGCCACATTGGGTTTTTCCTATTTCTTGTCCCTTTATTCCCACAAGGTATAAACCGCTTACAGTGCCTATTTAGGATGTTCTTAAACATTTCCCATTTATTATTTCATATTTCTGAGGACATTGTCCCAGTCAACCAGATTAAGGGCATCTCTAAGGCTACGTTCACACTAGCGTTTCCCGTTTTGCGTCGTGTTTGCGTCTGGCGACGCAGCGGCGACGCATGCGTCATGCGCCCCTATATTTAACATGGGGGACGCATGCGTTTTTTTTTGTTGCGTTGTGCGACGCATGTGTCTTTTTTGCCGCTAGCATCGGACCAAGAAAACGCAACAAGTTGCATTTTTCTTGCGTCCAAATTTCGGCAAATCCGACGCATGCGTCGCAAAACGCAGCGTTTTTGCGTGCGTTTTGCCGCATTTTTGCGTGCGTTGTGTGTTGCGTCGCCAACGCAGCGGCGCACAACGCTAGTGTGAACGTAGCCTTAGCTGGTCAAATGTTGCCTTCCTAAAGTTCAGTGTTTTTGTGACTCCCTGACAAATCCCCCTAGTGAAAGACAAGTGAAACTGTACAATATTGTGGTCTCTATTTCCTAGATGCCCGACGACCTGCAGATTTGTTATTCTGTCCGGTCTATTAGATAGTATTAGGTCTAAAAGTGCTGCTCCTCTGGTTGGATTCTGCACCAATTGTGAAAGATAATTTTTCCTGGTTATTAGCAGAAACCTGTTGACTTTATGGGTTTCACAGGTCTCTGTTTCCCAGTTAATATCTGGGTAGTTAAAGTTCTCCATAACAAGGACCTCATTATGGGTTTCAGCCTCATCTATCTGCCTTAGTAGTAGACTTTCCATGATTTCTGTTATATTTAGGGGTTTGTAACATACCCCTATGAGAATTTTGTTACTATTTTTCCCTCCATGTATTTCGACCCATATGGACCTGACATCCTCATTCCCTTTGCTAGTATCCTCCCTTAAAGTGGACTTTAGACAAGACTTTACATAAAGACTAACCCCTCCTCCTCTCTGATTTTTACCATCCTTTCAAAACAGACTGTAATCCTGTAAGTTAACTGCCCAGTCATAACTTTCATCTAACCATGTCTCGGTTATTCCCACTATGTCATATTTACTTGTAGAAAACTGTACTATATAGAGGATCTGTCAGCTCTCCTATGTGGTGTAGGATATAGAGGATCTGTACCGTCTGGTGTAGTATGTAGAGGATCTGTCAGCTCTCCCATGTGGTGTAGTATGAAGAGGATCTGTCAGCTCTCCCATGTGGTGTAGTATATAGAGGATCTGTCAGCTCTCCTGTGTGGTGTAGTCTATAGAGGATCTGTCAGCTCTCCTGTGTGGTGTAATATATAGAGGATCTGTCGGCTATCCTGTGTGGTGTAGTATATAGAGGATCTGTCAGCTGTCCTGTGTGGTGTAGTATATAGAGGATCTGTCGGCTCTCCTGTGTGGTGTAGTATATAGAGGATCTGTCAGCTCTCCTGTGTGGTGTAGTATATAGAGGATCTGTCAGCTCTCCTGTGTGGTGTAGTATATAGAGGACCTGTCAGCTCTCTTGTGTGGTGTAGTATATAGAGGATCTGTCAGCTCTCCTGTGTGGTGTAGGATATAGAGGATCTGTCAGCTCTCCTGTGTGGTGTAGTATATAAAGGATCTGTCAGCTCTCCCGTGTGGTGTAGTATATAAAGGATCTGTCAGCTCTCCCGTGTGGTGTAGTATATAGAGGATCTGTCAGCTCTCCCGTGTGGTGTAGGATATAGAGGATCTGTCATCTCTCCTGTGGTGTAGTATATAGAGGATCTGTCAGCTCTCCCGTGTGGTGTAGTATATAAAGGATCTGTCAGCTCTCCCGTGTGTAGTATATAGAGGATCTGTCAGCTCTCCCGTATGGTGTAATATATAGAGGATCTGTCAGCTCTCCCGTGTGGTGTAGTATATAGAGGACCTGTCAGCTCTCCTGTGTGGTGTAGTATATAGAGGATCTGTCCCCTCTCCCGCGTGGTGTAGTATATAGAGGATCTGTCAGCTCTCCCGCGTGGTGTAGTATATAGAGGATCTGTCAGCTCTCCTGTGTGGTGTAGTATATAGAGGATCTGTCAGCTCTCCTGTGTGGTGTAGTATATAGAGGATCTGTCAGCTCTCCTGTGTGGTGTAGTATATAGAGGATCTGTCAGCTCTCCTGTGTGGTGTAGTATATAGAGGATCTGTCAGCTCTCCTGTGTGGTGTAGTATATAGAGGATCTGTCAGCTCTCCTGTGTAGTGTAGTGTATAGAGGATCTGTCAGCTCTCCTATGTGGTGTAGTATATAGAGGATCTGTCAGCTCTCCTGTGTGGTGTCGTATGTAGAGGATCTGTCAGCTCTCCCGTGTGGTGTAGTATATAGAGGATCTGTCAGCTCTCCCGCGTGGTGTAGTATATAGAGGATCTGTCAGCTCTCCCGCGTGGTGTAGTATATAGAGGATCTGTCAGCTCTCCTGTGTGGTGTAGTATATAGAGGATCTGTCAGCTCTCCTGTGTAGTGTAGTGTATAGAGGATCTGTCAGCTCTCCTATGTGGTGTAGTATATAGAGGATCTGTCAGCTCTCCTGTGTGGTGTCGTATGTAGAGGATCTGTCAGCTCTCCTGTGTGGTGTAGTATATAGAGGATCTGTCAGCTCTCCTGTGTGGTGTAGTATATAGAGGGGATCTGTCAGCTCTCCTGTGTGGTGTAGTGTATATAGAGGATCTGTCAGCTCTCCTGTGTGGTGTAGTATATAGAGGATCTGTCAGCTCTCCTGTGTGGTGTAGTATATAGAGGATCTGTCAGCTCTCCTGTGGTGTAGTATATAGAGGATCTGTCAGCTCTCCTGTGTGGTGTAGTATATAGAGGATCTGTCAGCTCTCCCGTGTGGTGCAGTATATAGAGGATCTGTCAGCTCTCCTGTGTGGTGTAGTATATAGAGGATCTGTCAGCTCTCCTGTGTGGTGTAGTATATAGAGGATGTGTCCCGTGTGGTGTAGAATATAGAGGATGTGTCCTGTGTGGTGCAGTATATTGAGGATGTGTCTGTCCCGTGTGGCGTAGTGTATATATAGAGGCTCTGTCATCTCTCCTGTGGTGTAGTATATAGAGGAGTTATATGCTCAAAGAAAAGGCTGTGTGGCTCTCCTCTGTGGATGGGTGCATGAATAGGATTCCACTCTGCAATAATGTAAAAATAGGTTCGGCACTCCAAAATAGATGCAAGAAAAATGTGAACATTTTATTAGTACAGGTACATCCACTACTTAAAGGGTTTGATTCTTCGGCCAATTACACGACCTTCATCAAAACAGTGGAACCTTTATAGAATATAAGGCACTGTGGATATGCACAACTATGCAGTGAGTATGGCGCCATACTCCTGTCCAATACTGTGTAAGCAGAGCACCACATGAAGACCCCCCCACAGGCCGCGATCTACCCATTAAATGCCACTGTCAAACACTGACACTCGCACTTCCAGCAATCGTACCAGAAATACGCACACCGGTGACCCCCATCACATGATCATGGATCTCCGGTGTGTTGGCATGACAACCGGAGGTCTCCTGGAGACCTCTATGGTTGTCAGTGCCGGCTTGCTGTGAGCGCCACCCAGTGGTCGGCGCTCATAGCAAGTGATTAAATCTGCTGTATAGAGGCGATCTGATCATCGCCATTATGTAAGAGTCGATCAGGCTATGACAGCTTCTAGTCTAACATGGACACTATCGAAGCATGACAAAAGTAAAAAGAAAATGTTTTTAAAAATATAAAAAAAATATAAAAGTTCAAATCACCCCCCTTTCGCTCCATTCAAAATAAAACAATCAAAATAAAACCAAACATACACATAATTGGTATCGCCGCATTCAGAATTGTCAGACCTAGCAATAGAAAAAAGGAGTAACCTGATCGTTAAACGGCATAGCGAGGAAAAAGTCAAAACACCATAATTACGTTTTTTTGGTCGCCGCGACATTGCATTAAAATGCAATAATGGGCACTCAAAAGATCGTAACTGCACCAAAATGGTATCACTAAAAACGTCAGCTCGGCACCCAAAAAATAAGCCCTCACCCAACCCAATATCATGAAAAATGGAGACACTAATGGGTTTCGGAAAATGGCGCATTTTTTTTTTAACAAAGTTTGGAATTATTTTTCACCATGTAGATAAAAAAGAACGTAGACATGTTTGGTGTCTATGAACTCGTAATGGCCTGGAGAATCTTAGCGGCAGGTTAGTTTTAGTCTTTATTATTATTATTTATTATTATAGCGCCATTTATTCCATGGCGCTTTACATGTGAGGAGGGGTATACATAATAAAAACAGGTACAATAATCTTGAACAATACAAGTCACAACTGGTACAGGAGGAGAGAGGACCCTGCCCGCGAGGGCTCACAATCTACAAGGGATGGGTGAGGATACAGTAGGTGAGGATAGAGCTGGTTGTGCAGTGGTTTGGTCGATCGGTGATTACTGCAGGTTGTAGGCTTGTCGGGAGAGGTAGGTCTTCAGGTTCTTTTTGAAGGTTTCGATGGTAGGTGAGAGTCTGATATGTTGTGGTAGAGAGTTCCAGAGTAGGGGTGATGCGCGAGAGAAATCTTGTATGAGATTGTGGGAAGAGGAGATAAGAGGGGAGTAGAGAAGGAGATCTTGTGAGGATCGGAGGTTGTGTGCAGGAAAGTACCAGGAGACGAGGTCACAGATGTATGGAGGAGACAGGTTGTGGATGGCTTTGTATGTCATTGTTAGGCTTTTGTACTGTAGTCTCTGGGTAATGGGGAGCCAGTGAAGGGATTGACAGAGGGGAGAGGCTGGGGAATAGCGGGGGGACAGGTGGATTAGTCGGGCAGCTGAGTTTAGAATAGATTGGAGGGGTGCGAGAGTGTTCGAGGGGAGGCCACAGAGCAGGAGGTTACAGTAGTCAAGGCGGGAGATGATGAGGGCATGGACTAGGGTTTTTGCCGATTCTTGGTTTAGGAATGTACGGATCCGTGAAAAATTTTTGAGTTGAAGGCGGCAGGAAGTGGAAAGGGCTTGGATATGCGGTTTGAAGTAGAGATCTGTGTCAAGGATTACCCCGAGACAGCGAGCTTGTGGTACTGGGGAGAGTGGGCAGCCGTTTAATGTAATAGATAGGTTCGTTGGGGGGGGGTCGCGTGAGATGGGGGAAAGACAATGAATTCTGTTTTGTCCATGTTAAGTCTTTAGTGAACCTAGTAAAAAAGCCAAACAAAAAACAAGTGTGGGATTGCACTTTTTTGCAATTTCACCTCACTTCAAATTTTTGTCCTGTTTTCTATTACAGGACATGGTAAAACTAATGATGTCGTTAAAAAGTACAACTCACCCCACAAAAAACAAGCCCTCACACGGCCATATTGCCTGAAAAAAGTTATGACTCTGGGAAGAAGGTGAGTGAAAAAGAAGACGCCAAACCGAAAAAAGCCCCGGGGGTTAAGGGGTTAAGAATGGTGGTCTATTTTGTCTGGTTTTGACAACTTTATAACATCCATATTTACATTCACAATTAAAAAATATAAAATATCTAATAGAGTTAGTTTCCTATGGAATCTTTGCAATGCATTTATTAAAAGTGGATGCCGTATAACTGGTGTTTGTATGACATTCACTTTTTTGTGCGTGCATTGAAATTCAAACGCAAGTCTCATCCAACAACAGATAAGACTAGCGCCTGCTGCATTTTATTTTCTTACACACAATCAGTCCATGTAAAAAAAAACCTGATGTGAACTACCACTTTGATAAACATTGATCAGAGTGCTGTCCGTGTGTGGTTTGTTTTTGCATAAAAACAGAGCATAGACCAAAAAGTGAACTCAGTGCCATTATCCTTATAGAAGCACTCCCATCAAAGGTTTCATCTTCTTAATATATTTAAATCATTATATCATATAGCACTGTGTACGTACAATTGTTCATTTTATCTTTCTACCCAGTTAATTCTTCTGTTTTCTATTAGGTCTATGATATCACGTGATTAAAAACAGGCTAGCTGAATCTTTCTAAGCTCTATGTAGAAAAAGAAAGTCTCTTTCCCTGTATGAGTTATCCCCCTCTTCAACTCCTGACCCAACTGTTCCACTCCTCCCCACTGCCAGAGACTTTGCAATGAAGTAGAATTGCAGTTCTAATGATGATTCATGCAAGGGAAATAGACCTCCTGCTTCTACATAGCGCTTAGAAGGTGTTATGACCTGGTGGTCAGGACAATAGTGGACCTGGTGGATAAGAGCACACGGAATGACCTGATAGTTACTGATAATATAGGACGAGCTCTGAGATGTGGGAACTCTGCTGACCGCAATCCCTAATCCTATCAACCACACTAGAAATAGCCGTGGATTGCGCCTAACGCTCCCTATGCAACTCGGCACAGCCTAAGAAACTAGCTAGCCCTGAAGATAGAAAAATAAAGCCTACCTTGCCTCAGAGAAATTCCCCAAAGGAAAAGGCAGCCCCCCACATAAAATGACTGTGAGTAAAGATGAAAATACAAACACAGAGATGAAATAGATTTAGCAAAGTGAGGCCCGACTTACTGAACAGACCGAGGATAGGAAAGGTTACTTTGCGGTCAGCACAAAAACCTACAAAAAGACCACGCAGAGGGCGCAAAAAGACCCTCCGCACCGACTCACGGTGCGGAGGCGCTCCCTCTGCGTCCCAGAGCTTCCAGCAAGCAAGAACAATCGAAATAGCAAGCTGGACAGAAAAATAGCAAACCAGAGAAAAACAAGCAGTCACTTAGCTTCAGCTGGGAAGACAGGTCACAAGAACGATCCAGGAGTGAACTAGACCAATACTGGAACATTGACAGGTGGCCTGGAGCAAAGATCTAAGTGGAGTTAAATAGAGCAGCCAGCTAACGAATTAACCTCGTCACCTGAGGAAGGAAACTCAGAAACACCCACAGACACCAGAGAAAGTCCATGGACAGAACCAGCCGAAGTACCATTCATGACCACAGGAGGGAGCCCGACAACAGAACTCACAACAGAAGGATTCAGCTAGTCTGTTTTTAATCACATGATTTCACAGACCTAATAGAAAAGAGGAGGAGGAGGAGGAGGGGTCACCGAACCCTCACCAGAGCCCCCAGGCCGACCAGGACGAGCCAAATGAAAGGCACGAACCAGATCGGCAGCATGAACATCAGAGGCAAAAACCCAGGAATTATCTTCCTGACCATAACCCTTCCACTTGACCAGGTACTGGAGTTTCCATCTTGAAATACGAGAATCCAAAATCTTCTCCACCACATACTCCAACTCCCCCTCAACCAACACCGGGGCAGGAGGATCAACGGATGGAACCACAGGCGCCACGTATCTCCGCAACAATGACCTATGGAACACATTATGGATGGCAAAAGAAGCAGGAAGGGCCAAACGAAATGACACAGGATTGATAACCTCAGAAATCTTATACGGACCAATGAAACGAGGCTTAAACTTAGGAGAGGAAACCTTCATAGGAACATAACGAGACGACAACCAAACCAAATCCCCAACACGAAGTCGGGGACCCACACAACGCCGGCGGTTAGCGAAACGTTGAGCCTTCTCCTGGGACAATGTCAAATTGTCCACCACATGAGTCCAAATCTGCTGCAACCTATCCACCACAGTATCTACACCAGGATAGTCCGAAGACTCAACCTGCCCTGAAGAGAAACGCAGATGGAAACCAGAATTGCAGAAAAACGGCGAAACCAAAGTAGCCGAGCTGGCCCGATTATTAAGGGCAAACTCAGCCAATGGCAAAAAGGACACCCAATCATCCTGATCAGCAGAAACAAAGCATCTCAGATATGTTTCCAAAGTCTGATTAGTTCGTTCGGTTTGGCCATTTGTCTGAGGATGGAAAGCCGAGGAAAAAGACAAATCAATGCCCATCCTAGCACAAAAAGATCGCCAAAACCTCTAAATAAACTGGGAACCTCTGTCAGAAACGATGTTCTCCGGGATACCATGTAAACGAACAACATGCTGGAAAAATAGTGGCACCAAATCAGAGGAGGAAGGCAATTTAGACAAGGGTACCAAATGGACCATCTTAGAAAAGCGATCACAAACCACCCAAATGACCGACATCTTTTGAGAGACGGGGAGATCCGAAATAAAATCCATAGAAATATGCGTCCAGGGCCTCTTCGGGACCGGCAAGGGCAAAAGCAACCCACTGGCACGAGAACAGCAGGGCTTAGCCCGAGCACAAGTCGCACAGGACTGCACAAAAGAACGCACATCCCGTGACAAAGACGGCCACCAAAAGGATCTAGCCACCAAATCACTGGTACCAAAGATTCCAGGACGCCCAGCCAACACTGAACAATGAATTTCAGAGATAACTCTACTAGTCCATTTATCAGGGACAAACAGTTTCTCTGCTGGGCAACGGTCAGGTCTATCAGCCTGAAATTTTTGCAGCACCCGCCGCAAATCAGGGGAGATGGCAGACAAAATTACCCCCTCTTTGAGAATACCCGCCGGCTCAGGAACACCCGGAGAGTCAGGCACAAAACTCCTTGACAGGGCATCAGCCTTCACATTCTTAGAGACCGGAAGGTACGAAACCACAAAATCAAAACGGGAGAAAATTAACGGCCATCGAGCCTGTCTCAGATTCAACCATTTGGCAGACTCAAGATAAGTCAAATTCTTGTGATCTGTCAAGACCACCATGCGATGCTTTGCTCCTTCAAGCCAATGACGCCACTCCTCAAATGCCCACTTCATGGCCAACAACTCTCGATTACCAACATCATAATTGCGCTCAGCAGGCGAAAACTTTCTAGAAAAGAAAGCACATGGCTTCATCACCGAGCCATCAGAACTTCTTTGCGACAAAACAGCCCCAGCTCCAGTCTCAGAAGCATCAACCTCAACCTGAAACGGGAGCGAAACATCTGGCTGGCACAGCACAGGGGCAGAAGAAAAACGACGCTTCAACTCCTGAAAAGCCTCTACAGCTGCAGAAGACCAATTGACCACATCAGCACCCTTCTTGGTCAAATCAGTCAACGGTTTAGCAACACTAGAAAAATTAGCAATGAAGCGCCGATAAAAATTAGCAAAGCCCAGGAACTTTTGCAGGCTCTTCACAGATGTCGGCTGAGTCCAATCGTAAATGGCTTGGACTTTAACAGGGTCCATCTCGATAGTAGAAGGGGAAAAAATGAACTCCAAAAATGAAACCTTCTGAACTCCAAAGAGACACTTTGACCCCTTCACAAACAAGGAATTCGCACGAAGGACCTGGAACACCATTCTGACCTGCTTCACATGAGACTCCCAATCATCCGAAAAGACCAAAATGTCATCCAAATATACAATCAGGAATTTATCCAGGTACTCTCGGAAGATGTCATGCATAAAGGACTGAAATACTGATGGAGCATTGGAAAGCCCGAATGGCATAACCAGGTACTCAAAATGGCCCTCGGGAGTATTAAATGCTGTTTTCCATTCATCGCCTTGTTTAATACGCAAAAGATTATACGCCCCTCGAAGATCTATCTTGGTGAACCAACTAGCCCCTTTAATACGAGCAAACAAATCAGACAGCAACGGCAAAGGATACTGAAATTTGACTGTAATTTTATTGAGAAGGCGGTAATCAATACAAGGTCTCAAAGAACCATCCTTCTTGGCCACAAAAAAGAACCCTGCTCCCAATGGTGACGACGACGGGCGAATATGACCCTTCTCCAAGGATTCCTTTATATAACTCCGCATAGCGGCGTGTTCTGGCACAGATAAATTGAACAATCGGCCCTTAGGAAACTTACTACCAGGAATCAAATTAATTGCACAATAGCAATCCCTATGAGGAGGTAGGGCACTGGCTTTGAGCTCATCAAATACATCCCGATAATCCGACAAAAACTCTGGAACTTCAGAAGGAGTGGAAGACGAAATAGACAAAAATGGAACATCACCATGTACCCCCTGGCAACCCCAGCTGGACACAGACATAGATTTCCAGTCCAATACTGGATTATGAACCTGTAGCCATGGCAACCCCAAAACGACCACATCATGCAGATTATGCAACACCAGAAAGCGGATATCCTCCTGATGTGCAGGAGCCATGCACATGGTCAATTGGGTCCAGTACTGAGGCTTATTCTTGGCCAAAGGCGTAGCATCAATTCCTCTCAATGGAATAGGATACTGAAGGGGCTCCAAGAAAAAACCACAGCGCCTAGCATACTCCAAGTCCATCAAATTCAGGGCAGCACCTGAATCCACAAATGCCATAACAGAATAGGATGACAAGGAACAAATCAGAGTAACGGACAATAGAAATTTAGACTGTACAGTACCAATGGTGTCAGACCTAGCGAACCGCTTAGTGCGCTTAGGACAATCGGAGAAAGCATGAGTGGCATCACCACAGTAAAAACATAGCCCATTCTGACGTCTGAGTTCTTGCCGTTCAGCTCTGGTCAAAGTCCTATCACATTGCATAGGCTCAGGTCCATGCTCAGATAGTACCGCCAAATGGTGCACAGCTTTACGCTCACGCAAGCGATCTGAATGGCCAAAGACATAGGCTCATTCAGACCAGCAGGCATGGGAAATCCCACCATGACATCCTTAAGGGCTTCAGAGAGACCCTTTCTGAAGATTGCTGCCAGGGCACATTCATTCCACTGAGTGAGCACAGACCACTTTCTAAACTTCTGACAATATATCTCCGCTTCATCCTGACCCTGACACAGAGCCAGCAAGATTTTCTCTGCCTGATCCACTGAATTAGGTTCGTCATAAAGCAATCCAAGCACCAGGAAAAACGCATCAACATCACGCAATGCCGGATCTCCTGGCGCAAGGGAAAATGCCCAGTCTTGAGGGTCACCGCGTAACAAAGAAATAATGATCTTTACTTGTTGAACAGGGTCACCTGAGGAGCGAGGTTTCAAGGCAAGAAACAATTTACAATTATTTTTGAAATTCAAGAACTTAGATCTATCACCAAAAAAAAAATCAGGAATTGGAATCCCAGGCTCTGACATCGGATTCTGAACCACAAAATCTTGAATGTTTTGTACACTTATAGTGAGATTATCCATCAAAGAGGACAGACCTTGAATGTCCATGTCTACACCTGTGTTCTGAACCACCCAGATGTAAAGGGGAAAAGAGAGACAAAACACACTACAAAAAAAAATGGTCTCAGAACTTCTTTTATCCCTCTATTGAGATGCATTAGTACTTTGGGCCACCTGTACTGTTATGACCTGGTGGTCAGGACAATAATGGACCTGGTGGATAAGAGCACACGGAATGACCTGATAGTTACTGATAACATAGGACGAGCTCTGGGACGTGGGAACTCTGCTGACCGCAATCCCTAATCCTATCAACCACACTAGAAATAGCCGTGGATTGCGCCTAACGCTCCCTATGCAACTCGGCACAGCCTAAGAAACTAGCTAGCCCTGAAGATAGAAAAATAAAGCCTACCTTGCCTCAGAGAAATTCCCCAAAGGAAAAGGCAGCCCCCCACATAAAATGACTGTGAGTAAAGATGAAAATACAAACACAGAGATGAAATAGATTTAGCAAAGTGAGGCCCGACTTACTGAACAGACCGAGGATAGGAAAGGTTACTTTGCGGTCAGCGCAAAAACCTACAAAAAGACCACACAGAGGGCGCAAAAAGACCCTCCGCACCGACTCACGGTGCTGAGGCGCTCCCTCTGCGTCCCAGAGCTTCCAGCAAGCAAGAACAATCGAAATAGCAAGCTGGACAGAAAAATAGCAAACCAGAGAAAAACAAGCAGTCACTTAGCTTCAGCTGGGAAGACAGGTCACAAGAACGATCCAGGAGTGAACTAGACCAATACTGGAACATTGACAGGTGGCCTGGAGCAAAGATCTAAGTGGAGTTAAATAGAGCAGCCAGCTAACGAATTAACCTCGTCACCTGAGGAAGGAAACTCAGAAACACCCACAGCCACCAGAGAAAGTCCATGGACAGAACCAGCCGAAGTACCATTCATGACCACAGGAGGGAGCCCGACAACAGAACTCACAACAGAAGGATTCAGCTAGTCTGTTTTTAATCACATGATTTCACAGACCTAATAGAAAAGAGAAGAATTAACTGGGTAGAAAGGCAAAATTAGCAATTGTCAGTACACAGTGACACATGATGTCACATACCTAATAGAAAAGAGAAGAATTAACTGGGTAGAAAGGCAAAATTAGCAATTGTCAGTACACAGTGATATATAATGTGAAAAAACAATAAAGTAGAGATTTATATTGCTGGTTTATATCATGCAAGTAGCTTACTCTGTGTGATATGCTATGTGACCTCTTGGTCGCGTTACCAATATTTTGCGCCAAACGTTTCGTGCAACTTTAGGGCATTGGGCACTTTTATTCTGCTTACACCACCTCTTGGCTGATATACTTTAAAGAGACGTTTTTGGAACATTGAAGCAGAATTCTGGCACATTTTGCTTACTAAATCATCATCAATAATTTTAATAGAAAGGCAAACATTTTCCTAATCCCAGAAGACATATTATACTGGATAACTGAACAGATACAATGTAAAAATCTGCTACTTTATTCTTTTAAGACAACTCTGCATTAAAGCTAATAACTTCACATTTATGGGCATTCAGTTAAACTTAGTCACGTTTATCACTGTCTTTGAATGACTTAAACACAAATGTTTTGTGATCTGTAATGATTTCCACATAATTAACATTTCAAAAGGCATAAATTGATGGACCATGAGCATGTGCTGATAAATACAGGGATCAAAAGAATCAATATTATTTGGTACACTGATCCCCAAGGTGCGTATTCCATCATGATTTTCTGGTGTTAGCCCTGCTCTCTTCAGACACATTCCAAGATAAGCATCATCAATTGGAATTAATGGGATGTACTGAGATTCCTTGTGTATAGAGAAGGCTGTGAAGCTGGACATAAGAATGCCTCCACCACCACAGTAGGGGTCATATGAGTCAGCGGGAAAAATTTCTTTTGAGACATAATATTTGCTGTTCTTCTCACGGATTAGGGGCATCCCTTCATTCAGTGCCCCAACAAAGAGATGGCTCTTCATGCCTGTTATTTCTGTACTTTGCAGATACGTTATAACATTTAGTGTATGGACAAACACATCATCATCTCCATTAAATATAAACTGAGCACTTGGACACTTTTGTTCAAGCCAATGGTGGAAAAGGACTTGCTTTAAGGTTAAATTATAGAAAGAGTCTTCAAAATTCCACTGCAAAATATCTCTAAATATTTCACTCTCTGTGGACAGCAACTGCAACATCCGTTTTGTTTGCTCTTTATCCCTTGGGACACCACTAAGAAAGATTCTTTTCACTTTTGCGCCATTATAAGTCTTTTCTTTTCCCCAAGTTCTCCTGATAGCCTCACGACGCTCATAATTTCCAGGGGCAGTTTTAATGGCTAGCAAAAGAAAAACATCTTCATTATCAGGTCCACCACACTTCATGGGAGCGTCAAGCAGCAATGGAAAGGCTCTACAATGACGATAAACCAGAAAATCTTTAAAATTTTGTGTTTCGTTATTAAAAGTTGGCATGTTGTAAACAGAAATGTTTTCTGTACATATGACCTGTTGTAATTCTGTAGGAGCTGGATACGGATAAGGAATAGGCACATCTTCTGGATCTCTTTCATTAGGAACTTTAGGGTTGTTTGATACGAAAAGGAAGTGCAGTAGAATGACACCAACTGTTAATCTTAAAAGTAGTTGGCAACATTGTTTTATCCTGTTTTTTTTTGAAAGGCTTGGCATCTGAAATTATGCAGAAAAAAAATATACATTAGTATAATAACATTATCTGTGATATGATCTATTGTACTAAATTAGGATCATGAGTGTCCACAATATTACGGTGTTGTGGTCATTCCTCTTAGATCTATGTTGTGCAATGCAGTAAGCCCTATTTCATATTTGCCATAGTGGGATGACATTCTAGCACCGGTATTACAGCCTCCCAACAGCTTCCCGTTGAAAAACCTGGCTATTTATTGCTTGCGTTGAGAAACACGTGATGGTGTCTCTGTGGCTTCTCTACATGCATTTGCATATTTACCATAAGGGATGGGGGCAGTGTTCTGGATCACTGCGTTGAGAAACATGTGATGGTGTCTCCGCGGTGTTGGATGTTTTGATCTCCCTGATGTCATTCATCCTTATGTTTATAGTCCTTTTACTAGGCACTGCTCCTAATAGCCAGTTTCCTACTCCACACTGATGAGGGGCAAATACCCCGAAACAGCTGTCTGTGGATGGATACCATGTTTTGGCATAGGTGGTTTTCCTTTATGGATGCTGCCCTAGCCGTGGTTGTTCCTTCCCGGTGAAAGACCTGGCTATTAATTGCTTGCGTTGAGAAACACGTGATGGTGTCTCCGCGGCTTCTCTACATGCATTTGCATATTTCCCATAAGGGATGGGGGCAGTGTTCTGGATCACTGCGTTGAGAAACACGTGATGGTGTCTCTGCGGTGTTGGATGTTTTGATCTCCCTGAGGTCATTCATCCTTATGTTTATAGTCCTTTTACTAGGCACTGCTCCTAATAACCAGTTTCCTACTCCACACTGATGAGGGGCAAATACCCCGAAACAGCTGTCAGGAGTGATGTTTTCTGGAGGAATCCAGACCCTTTTGCAGAGAATTCTGTTTTTTTCTGTGGTAGTTTGTACCAACAGCTTTGAAAATGAGTTACGTGAAGAACACCATCCGAGTGACGTTGGAGCCATCTATCAGGGCAAGGAACAGCGTGGTCTTTATTGTTCGTGACCTTATTAAGGAAAAGGCTGGAGGAAATCGGGAGAACATCTATAGCATCAATGATTTCCCTAATCAAGGTAACTACGACATTACTTTTATGTCAGAGCATTATTGCCTGAATATCTATGAGTGGTTCCGGAATCATGCCAGAGATCCCTGTTTGAAGGGAGTGAAATGTGAACGACTGTTTGGTCTTCAGGAAAGGCAGGTGACTATCACTGTCTATAACCCCTTTACTGAACCTGCATTGTTGGAGAGCTTCCTCTCACAGTATTGTGACTTTGTTTCATAGGGAGAGAAGCAAGTGAACTGTTTAGGAATCTTCAATTGTCGATACAAGTATCGTGTAAGGTTCAGAAGAGATCATAGCAGTGTGGGTGGGTTCAGACACCCTCCGGCGAACTTTTCTGTGGCAGGGCACAGGAACTTTCCTAGAAAGCTTGAGTTCATATGAGGACAACCAGCAGAGGGCGCCCTCTTATGATCTCGAGCCTGGGAGCTTTCTAGGAAAGTTCCCACGATCTAGGGACAGACAGCAGAGGGCGCCTCACCGCAAATGAAGCTAAATATAGATCATTGACCTATATTTAGCTTCATTCGCCGGGGTTTTGCAGAAATGAGCAGCCTGCATTAGCAAAGCTCGTGGCTGCAGAATATTTTAACCCCTTCAGATGGATCTACATCGTTGGACGTGCCAGATCCTCGGAAGGTAAGTAAATTGTTGGTTTATTATTTTTTTTTATTTACAGATCGAGGGTCTTCAGTGAGTGGATTGAGAGTAGAATAAATTAACACAAAAGCCTTTGTGATTTTTTCAATAAATTAATTTTTAATAATGTGTGTGTGTTTTTTTTTTAACCCTTTACTAGTATTGGATTAATAATGGATAGGTGTCATAATTGATGCCTCTCCATTATTAATTTGGCTTAATGTCACCTTACAATAGCAAGGTGGCATTAACCCTTCATTACTCCATATCCCACCGCTACACGGGAATGGGAAGAGAGTGGCCAAGTGCCAGAATAGGCGCATCTTCCAGATGTGCCTTTTCTGGGGTGGCTGGGGGCAGGTGTTTTTAGCCAGGGGGGGGCCAATAACCATGGACCCTCTCCAGGCTATTAATATCTGCCCCCAGTCACTGGCTTTACTACTCTGGCGGAGAAAATTGTGCGGGAGCCCACGCCAATTTTTTCCGCCATTTAACCCCTTATTTTACTAGCTAGAACGGCCAAATTTTGCATAGACACACTACTGACATTAGTAGTGTGGAATATGCAAAAAAAATGGTGATATGAGATGGTTTACTGTATGTAAACCAGGTCTCATATCATGTCGGGTTTTAGGAAGGAGATAGCAAAAGCCAGTAATTGAATTACCGGCTTTCTGCTATCTCGCGCTGTATGAAGTAATAATATATATACATATATGTGTCTCCCTGACATATATATATATATATAGAGAGAGAGAGAGAGACAGTATATATGTTTTTTGTTTTTTTTTAACACATGGATCCCTTGTATAGCCGTATGTCGGTTTTGCAAGCCTGCGATAAAAACACTCATTACGGCTGCCATACGGATTACATACGGAGGATGCCATGCGCAAAAAACGGTGACACACCCTGCCTACGGAGGAGCTACGGACCACTATTTTGGGGACTTTTCAGCGTATTATGGCCGTAATATACGGACCGTATTGTTTTACGCTGTGTGTGACGCTGGCCTAAGAGAAAAATTGGGCCGGCTAAAAAAAATGGAGTGAGCACGAAGGGGTTAGTGGTTCAGAGACTTGCTGTTCAGTCCGAATGGCAGAGGAGGACAATGGTGATACTGGGTAGAATGAAAGCTCAGTGGATCTGTTTTTTTTTTTTTTTCTCTCCTTTCTGTGAGTCTTGGCTTTTGTCAAGGGCTTTTTGTGTAATGTGTGTAGTTTTGTGGTAATTTTTGCATAGTGTTTTTTGTTTTTATAGTATGGGTTTTTCTATAGTTTCTCAAAATGTGAGAGTTTTTAAGAAAGCTAGGAGGAGAGCAGCAATTTTGGATTTTTTAGCTATGCAGAGTGCATCTATTTTTTGTTTGCAAGAATGTGGGATTGTGGATGGTGTGAAAGGGGATGAGTGGTCTTATGGTGCGTCTGTATGGTCTGGTAGTGCAAATAATAGAAATGATGGTGTGGGTATTTTAGTTAAGGGGCAGGAGATTGTTTTGAATAATTATTTGGAGGTGGAGGTGGGGAGGTGTATCTTAGCAAATTTTGAATATAAAAATGCTAAGTTTTGTGTTATCAATATTTATGCGCCAGTAGAAAAAAATTAGCGTAAGTTATTATTTGAAAAAGTGAAGCTTTTTGTTCCGGGAAGAGTGCCTGTGGTGATTGTGGGTGATATGAATTGTGATGTGGGGGGAGTGAATGTGGATGTGTCTGGAAAAGTTTTGCTGGAGTTAGTTACTGACTTTGATTTGAGTGATATGCAGCGTGTGTGTAAGGTTAACCCTTTGTTAGATACCTTTTTTTCTGATAGTGGAAGAGCACAGTCCAGGTTGGATTGTTTTATTTCTAAAAATATTATTCCTGTTGGATATAAGCAGGATAGGGTCGTTTTTTCGGACCATGCTTGTGTGTTGTGCGAGTTAGGCTACTTTCACACTAGCGTCGGAATTGGCCCATCGCATTGCGTCGGGCTGAGATTCCGACGCTAGCGTTTGTTGTGCCGCACAATGGGTGCAGCGGATGCATTTCTCCGGCGCATCCGCTGCCCCATTGTGAGGTGCGGGGAGGTGGGGGCGGAGTTCCGGCCGCGCATGTGCGGTCGGAAAAAGCGGTCCGTCGGCTGCAAATAATGTTACATTTAACGTTTTTTGCTCCCGGCGGTCCACCACAACACGGCGCAACCGTCGCAAGACGGTTGCGACGTGTGTCAATACGTCGCAATGCGTTGGTAATGTAACTCTATGGGGCAAAAACGCATCCTGCAAATAACTTTGCAGGATGCGTTTTTTCCCCTTAACGACGCATTAGGACGTATTAAAAAAAAGCCAGTGTGAAAGTAGCCTTAGATATTAATGTTAGTGGTGTGTTTGGAAAGGGTTTGTGGAAATTAAATGTGAAATTGTTGGAAAATGAAGCTGTGAGGAAGGAATATGTGAGAAAGTATGAACAGTGGTGTAAGAGTAAGGAAAATTTTGGGAATGTTTGTGAGTGGTGGGATTGGGTTAAGAGGCAGACAAAAAAGTTTTTTAAAAGTGTGGGGTATGAATTTGCGGCAATTAAGAGGGAAAAGTTTGTTAAGTTGAATGCCCGTTTATGTTTATTGTATAAATTGAGGGAAAGAGGAATGGAGGTGGAGGAGGGGATAAAAAAGGTTAAAAAAGAAATTAATGAGTTTTTGGAGGAGAAAGGGAAAAGTATTATTTTAGGGCAAAAATTGATCGAATGGAGCAAGATGAAAGGTGTTCGAGGTTTTTCTTTAAAAAGGTTTTTGGGAAAAAGCAGAGTATGGGTGTTTTGAATGCAGTGGATGGAAGAGAGGTAAGTGGGGAGGATATGTGTGAACAGGTGGCTAAGTTTTATGAGGAGCTGTATGCAGTGAAGTGGAGGGATGAGGCTTTGCAGGAGGAT
The DNA here is from genome assembly GCF_032444005.1 of Ranitomeya imitator. Taxonomy (NCBI): domain Eukaryota; kingdom Metazoa; phylum Chordata; class Amphibia; order Anura; family Dendrobatidae; genus Ranitomeya; species Ranitomeya imitator. The sequence continues at coordinate 809,430,544 of NC_091282.1, read as the reverse complement.
GTACTAAGTGTATTAGAAAATAAATTGAGTGAGATGGAGAGAGAGAGAGTGATGGGTGAGGTGACAGGTGATGAGGTATGGAAGGTAATGAATAGCATGGCGTTAAACAAGACTCCAGGAGAGGATGGTCTTCCTATAGAGTTTTATAGGGTGATGTGGCATGTGATTGGTAAGTATTTTGTGGATGTGTGTAAGTATATGTGGTCTAGTATGGAGGTGGCTGAGAGTATGCGTGCAGGGATGGTTGTGTTAATACCTAAAAAAGGAGATTTGAAGAGTTTAAAAAATTGGAGACCGATAACATTGTTGAATTCCGATTATAAGATCTATGCGAAAGTAATGGCGAATAGGATGCGTGATGTGATAGAGAGTGTGATTGGGGATGAACAGTGTTGTGCGTGCCTGGGAGACGTATACATGAGTGTGTGTGTATGTTGAGAGATTGTTTGTGGGACTGCATGAGTCGGAAGAAGAGTGTATTTGTTTTGTGTTTGGACTTTGAAAAGGCGTATGATCGGTTAGCACATAGTTTTTTGTTCCGGGTATTATTGAGAATGGGGTTTCCGCCTGATTTTGTTTGGAGGGTGAGGAGCTTATATAAAGACACTTATAGTTGTGTTTTGATGAATGGTTATGTGGGTAGAAGAGTGAATGTTTTTTCAGGTGTGCAACAAGGTTGTCCTTTGTCTCCTGTGGTTTTTATTTGTGCGATTGAACCGTTGCTTTGTATGTTGAGGAAAGATAAAGTGATTAGAGGTGTACAAGTGCCAGGAGGTGGGGGGAGGGAATGGAAGGTTAGTGCTTATATGGATGACGTGTGTGTGTGTTGTGTGATTCAGAGTATTCTGTGAGGCGGGTGAAGTTATTAGTGTCTATTTTTTGTGGTGCATCAGCATTTAAGGTGAATTGGGAGAAGAGTGAGTGTAAGGTTTTTGGGGGAGGGGTTTTAAGTAAGGATGTAGAAGTGAATGAGGTGACTGGGTCTATTAAGGTTTTGGGGGTGAAATTTTCAGAGAGTTTGGATGGGAAAGAAAGTTGGGATGATGCGAAAGGAAAGGTTGAGCGGAAGTTATGTTTTTGGAAGATGAGAAGTCTTTCGTTTTTTGGAAAAATCTTAGTTATTAAAAGTGTGATTTGGCCTATTTTCTTATATATTGCAGTGGTCTTTCCACCGGGGTATATGTGTATGAGGGGGTTAAATAGGATTCTGTTTGTGTTTTTGTGGAATTCTAGAATGGAGAGGGCTAGGAGGGAGGTTTTGGTGAAACGTTTAGAAAAAGGTGGGTTGGGTTTTCCAAACCTTGAGGTGTTTTTTGGTGTAAATATTGTGGTTTTTGTGTTGAGAGTGATTAGGATGGATGGGAAGTTTTCTTGTCTGTGTAGGTTTTTGTTTGGGGCGTATTTATTTCGTTTGAGGTGGCGAGAGAGGGATCTGAGGTATCCAGTTGCTTTTGACGTGCCTAGATGGTATGTGTGGGTTTATAAATTTTTGGTGAAGTATGAGTTGTGTGATGTGGATGTTAGGTTGTTGAGTAATAAGAAGGCTGTGTATAGGATGATTGAATGTAGAGAGACAGAGTGTGGAATAAACATGGTTAGAGGGAATGATATAGAAAAAGTATGGAAGAAAGTGCGGTTGGACGGTATGACGAATAGGCAGAGTGAGATTGTGTGGCAGTTTTTGCATGGAGTGTTACCAGTTAGAGAATTTCAGAGGAATCGTGGGTTGGTGAGAAGTGATATGTGTCCAAGAGGTGGGTGTGGTGGAAGGGAAAGTGTAATACATGTGTTTTGAAATTGTCATTATGCTAGGGAGGTGATTGGAAGAATGGGACCGTTGTGTAAAGAATTGTGTGGTGTGAGCTTGTTATCATTCGAGTTGTTCATGTTTGGCTTGGGAATGTGTGATGGAGTGAAGGAGAGAGTGTTGTGGTTAATAGTTGCATGTATAAAGGAAGTATTATGGGATGTAAGGAATGTGTATGTTTTTAAGAGAAAGGAAATTGTAGTAAGGAATAGTCTAAAAGTGATTTTGGGGAAGATATATGTGTGTTTGGATCTGACGTAGCTGTTTGGGATTTTTCTTTGGTCTTGGATTTCTGGACCGTGGATTTTCCCATCTGAGGAAAAAAAAAAAAAAGAGCTGTCTGTGGATGGATACCATGTTTTGGCATAGGTGGTTTTCCTTTATGGATGCTGCCCTAGGCGTGGTTGTTCCTTCCCGGTGAAAGACCTGGCTATTAATTGCTTGCGTTGAGAAACACGTGATGGTGTCTCCGCGGCTTCTCTACATGCATTTGCATATTTCCCATAAGGGATGGGGGCAGTGTTCTGGATCACTGCGTTGAGAAACACGTGATGGTGTCTCCGCGGTGTTGGATGTTTTGATCTCCCTGAGGTCATTCATCCTTATGTTTATAGTCCTTTTACTAGGCACTGCTCCTAATAACCAGTTTCCTACTCCACACTGATGAGGGGCAAATACCCCGAAACAGCTCTCTGTGGATGGATACCATGTTTTGGCATAGGTGGTTTTCCTTTATGGATGCTGCCCTTCCCGTGGTTGTTCCCTCCCGGGTAAAGACCTGGCTATTTATTGCTTGCGTTGAGAAACACGTGATGGTGTCTCCGCGGCTTCTCTACATGCATTTGCATATTTCCCATAAGGGATGGGGGCAGTGTTCTGGATCACTGCATTGAGAAACACGTGATGGTGTCTCCGCGGTGTTGGATGTTTTGATCTCCCCGAGGTCATTCATCCTTATGTTTATAGTGCTTACACCTAAAGAACATCTCTAGAATCCGCCCTTTTCTCACTATAGAAGCAACAAAAACCCTCACTGTGGCCCTGATCCACTCCCGCCTGGACTACTGCAACGCTCTATTAATTGGCGTCGCCCTCACTCGACTTTCCCCTCTCCAGTCTATCCTTAATGCAGCAGCCAGGGTCGTCTATCTAGCTAATCATTACTCAAACGCGTCCGCTCTTCGCCAGTCATTACACTGGCTGCCCATTCATTACAGGATACAATTCAAAGTACTTGTTCTCACCCACAAAGCTCTCCACAGTGCAGCACCCCCTTACATCTCCTCCTTCATTTCTGTCTATCGGCATAACCGACCACTGCGCTCTGCAAATGACTCAAAACACATTTGTTCAGAGCGTCCTATCATGTTCCCTAATCAGTTATTTTGTTTGTGTGTAGCACATTCACTACTTCCATCTATCCCCCACTCCCTGAAGATGGCTGGACCATCATTGTAAATACATCATTGTAAATACACACCTGTACTTTGTATTTCCCCACCTCATTGTAGATTGTAAGCTCTCACGAGCAGGGTCGTCTTGTGTTGCTTTAATTATTGTATTGTTAACATTGTTACATATGACTGTTGTGTTTGAAGCTGTTAAACTGTAAAGCGCTGCAAAATATGTTGGCACTATATAAATAAAGATTATTATTATTATTATGTAAAATGGCAGTATACAAAGCTGTAAAGCCACTTAATTAAAATGCGAGGATCCTTCTGATGTCTAAAGGTATCTTCACACATAACGATTTCGTTAATGATATCATTGCTTTTTGTGACGTAGCAACGATATCGTTAACAAAATCGTTATGCGTGACAGCGACCAATGATCAGGCCCCTGCTGGGAGATCGTTGGTCGCTGGGAATGATCAGGACCATTTTTTTGGTCGCTAATCACCCGCTGTCTTCGCTGGATCGGCGTGTGTGACGCTGATCCAGCGATGGGTTCACTGGTAACCAGGGTAAATATCGGGTTACTAAGCGCAGGGCCGCACTTAGTAACCCGATGTTTACCCTGGCTACCATTGTAAAAGTTAAAAAAAACAAACAGTACATACTCACATTCCGGTGTCTGTCACGTCCCCCGGCGTCAGCTTCCCGCACTGACTGTCAGCGCCGGCCGGCCGGCGCTTAGTAACCCGATGTTTACCCTGGTTATCCGGGGACTTCGGCATCGTTGGTCGCTGGAGAGCTGTCTGTGTGACAGCTCTCCAGCGACCACACAACGACCTAAACAGCGACGCTGCAGCGATCGGCATCGTTGTCGTTTAGTTGTTTGAGAAAATATGGAATATTGGAATTTCTATCCATCCGATATTAATGAGACGTATATTGTTGGCACTGGGATAACTAGGCAATCATACACATATTTTATCATAATCATAACCCCTTCCAAAAGGTCCCAAATCCAGAGGGACCATAAAACTACCAGAAGCTAGGCCATGTTTGGTCTCTGAGAGTAGATAAAATCCCGATACAAAAGATGACACCAGTCTCAAACTTTTGCAGTCATCTTATGTGGAGTTATTAGATAAATTTGGATTTCCTAAATTTATGAATGGCTGAGTCCAGCCCAAAACCGGGACCTTGTGGGGTCATAGTAGAGGGGTGTGTGGGTGGGACTCAGGGTCTGATAAAAGATCAATCCCATTTATCATCAGTGTTCGTACAAGAGAGTTACATATCCTGTGTATGTAGGGACCCCGTCTTGACGGCCAAATCGAAGCGCTTTCCTTTGGCTAAACTGAATCGCCTCTGCGATCGGTGTAGTAAGTTCTCCTGTTTATCCCTTTTATTTTATGTAACTGCTTATCCTGTATTGTTTTGTCCCCCTTGTAAAATCAGAAGATGAACCCCCCCACCAGGGCCTAGTGCAACCATTCTTTTTTGGGTGGGGCAGTTGGGAGAGCCCGTGAGAATTTGCAACCAATTACTGTGGGCAGCATCATTACTGTTGGGCTTAAGGACACTGGCGCAGAACATACTCTAGTGCACCCTGAGCTTGTGTTACCGGAGGAACTCAGTCCTGGGAAGACCCTGACTGTTACCGGTTTTGGGGGTGTTCGCTGTCTCATACCGATGGCCTGGGTTTTTCTGGATTGGAAAGGGGAGGGGGATAAGGGAAGAGGGGGTGTCTGAGAATCTCCCAACAAATGTTTTATTGGGACCTGATCTGGGACGGCTGATGGCCTGTTACATCCCTGACAACCCTCCAAGATCTGATATGTCATGTCATGGAAGTGTCCATAATGTAAATGTGATGCATAATAAAAATGTGTGTTGTGGTACAGGAGAACTCAGCCACATTCACGCTGCAGGGTGATGCTGCTGAGGATACTCTAAAAGGAGCCAGCATAAGTGCTAAGGGCGATCGAAGCAGGCCCGGAGATCATGAATCAGGTGATCCTGTGCAGATGGCCAGTGTCAGAACGGATTGTGACATGGCCGATGGTAGCTGCCCCATGATTGGCACATCTCTTGAGGTAATGTGAAGGGATGGGTAGAAGCACGGGGATCATAAGGAAGGTGGTCTCGATCAGCTGATCAATGGCACGATGGACCATGATGTGGCCAGTGGTAGCTGCCTCACAGTTAGCAAAGCCTCTAAGGTAAAAAGGAGGCCAGAGAAGGTGTTACCTCCAGCACATCTGGGGTGTGGGAAGGTATGTCCTAGAGCAGGGCAGGGTGAGGTAAATGTGTGTCTCACTGTCTGTCAGGAGGATGGGGAAACGACACCCCTAACCTGTCAGAGGGGTGGTAAAATTGCACCCAGAGTCTGTCAGTGTTGGGCAGGTGTGTCCCACGGTCTGTCTGCCAAATAGGAGAATGATATCCCCTGGGAAGACAGCCTATCCAGGGGCTGTCACCCTCGGCCAGAGAGCCCAGAACGCAGGAAACATCCTGTCTTCTGGACTCTCATCATCTAGTGGGGTAATAGGACCTGTGATTGACCCAGAACAGGTCACAGGGGGGGTTTCTTGTAAAATATTCAGTATATTTTTCATAAACGCTGCCTTCCTTTGGATTAAATATCAAATTTAATAGTTCTGGTCCTTCAGTTCGGTAAACTACACCTCGAAATGATAGCTACTGTTAATGGTGTCTAATCAACCGAAACAGATTAGTGGTGGTGGCGAGTAGTCTGGGGTTATCAGAGAGTTAGCTGTGACCGTACCAGGGTGTGTACACATATTCCATGTGTTGGAATCTGGAGGTGTATATGCCGTATGCTCAGCGTTAATTTTCCGATAGCCGGCCTAATGGTGCGAACAGGCTGCGCCCGTCTCCTTTGATCGTCGGTCAATTCTGTAATTGTCCGGACGATAGGAGGCAGCAGAGAGTTGTTTGCTCCAAAGATCACAGTGGGTGGTACTCGTGACCTTCCTGGCCTGTGATATCAGGGATTAAGAAAGACTTGACAAATATTTGGGATCCCTGACATACATGAACATGAAAATTGGCTTACTTGCCCTGTGCCTGCCACATCGACAAGATAGCTTCTCACACTACACAAACAATGCATGGTCTGTAGGTAAAAAATTTTTTTTTTTGTTCTTACCAATTTTCATAAAGGCTGCATTATTTGTTATAACTGTACAGATTAATGGATCTAATATTGTATACTTTCAGTTGTTACAGAAATACAGATGATGACCACAAACAAGTAGCTGTTTTTAGATCCGTTTCTGCGTGAAATTCGTATGTAGCTATGCTGTGCTGCGTGTCCATTCATTCTAACCCAAGCAGTCAGAGAGCAGCAGCATACTCAAGTACAGAATGAAGAAGGTGAGGTCTTGAGGCAACGGCAGTAGCTATAATTATAGGGACAACTAAAGGAGAAATTAAAACATTTATTACAGTCGCATTTACATTCTACAGTGCATGAACATTTTCCAGGTACCTGACATAGTGACTGCAGACTAGAACCACAAGTCTGAACACCCCCTTTTAACTACTTTTGAACTAACCCTATGAAGAAATGTAACACTTAAAGAGTAATTAAGCCTTTTCTTTTAATAATTTTGTCCAGCAAGGCTAAAAAAAGACACAAGTTCATGAAGTTCAACGTATGATCAAACATGTTGATCCAGAAGAAGGCAAAATCTGGTAACAGGCAGAGAGAGTGGTGTTAATTAGGGTTGAGCGAAACGGATCGGACAAATTAAAAAATCGCCGACTTTCGGCAAAGTTGGGTTTCATGAAACCCGACCCGATCCTAGTGTGGGATCGGCCACGAGGTCGGCGATCTTCGCGCCAAAGTCGCATTTCGTATGACGCATTCAGCGCCATTTTTCAGCCAATGAAGGAGGACACAGAGTGTGGGAAGCGTGATGACATAGGTCTCGGTCCCCACCATCTTAGAGAAGGGCATGACAGTGATTGGCTAGCTTTCTGCGGCGTCACAGGGGCTATAAAGGGGCGTGCACGCTGACCGCCATCTTACTTCTGCCGATCGTAGCATAGGGAGAGGTTGCTGCAGCTTCACCAGAAGAAGGGATATAGTTAGGGAGGGAAGATTAACCCCCAAACCGCTTGTGCTGTAGCGATTTCCACTGTCCAACACCACCTTTTCTTTGCAGGGACAGTGGAGGCTACATTTTTGTGCATCAGCTCTGTAGCTTATTAGGCTGCCTTATAAGGCTCCCTGATAGCTGCATTGCTGTTTGTACGCTGCTGTGCAAACCAACTGCTTTTTAAAATCAAAAATCCTGTGTTAGGAGTTGAGTTTCCTCTGCTGCACAGGGGGAATCTCGATCCGTGTCTGCTGCAGTCTCCCATTCTGCATGGGCCGCAGTGCAGCCTGCTCAGCGGAGGCGACGCTCCCAGCGTCTCACTGGGACTGATGCTGTGCATAGGGTTACTACTGCCTCTCCAGGCTCTGCTATGGTACCCTGCACTGATCTGCGGCGAGCAGGCTTTTCTGAATCTAAGTCCTGCTTTGCACACACTGAGCATGCCCAGGGCAAGATCTCTCAGTGGAGATCTAGGGTCACATGCTCAGGTACTGCAGCGACTTCCATCGGTCCTTCTCACAGAAGGTCCTGCAGGTGCTAGGACTAAGTTCTGCTTTGCTCTGAGCATGCCCAGGGCAAGATCTCTCAGTGGAGATCTAGGGTCACATGCCCAGGTACTGCAGGAATTCCATTGGTCCTTCTTTGACAGGTCCTTTGCGTGCTGCAGCTATTTAAGGCTCGCATGGCCGCACGGCCATGCGCTAATATCATATGTCTTGTGGCTTATGCCAGTGGATACTATACCACTTAGTTCAATGTGGTGTGAAGCTGTAGCATTGGGACTGTACACTCAGGCAGGCAGCTAGCGTCAGTGGGGGCAATTAGCCTAGTTAGGGCATTAGCTCTGTGTACAGCGCGACTCTGTGAGGCAACAGAGTTCGCTACCAGTTCACACGGGGTGAAGCCTAACCCACGTGTGAGCTCAGAGTTCATCTGCCTTTACTTAGCAGCAGATATTTCTGCACGGTGGATCCCGGGCTGCGAACGCACCTAGTAGCTAACTACTTATTACCCGGTGCGTTCCGCTAGCCCTAACAGTATATTAGCGCCAGGTTCTGGCTAAGTAATGGCGGATAAACAGCGATTGCAGGAGTACATCCAGCTGCTGGAGGGCCGGTTGGCGTCTCTTGACCTCTTAACCTCGGCAGTGGATGTTACCGCAATAGCTGTTCAGGCTGCTAGCGTGGCTGCAACAGCCTTACCCACTGCCACATCTGTTCCGACCCTATCTCAACCCCCTTTGCCTGAGAGATACTCAGGGGACAGTAAGTCCTGTAGGGGTTTCGTGAGCCAGTGTGGTATACACCTCGAGCTTCTGGCTGCACGTTTTCCCACAGAGCGGGCAAAGGTGGGATTCATAATCTCTCTCTTGTCGGACAGAGCGTTGGAGTGGGCTACGCCGCTGTGGGAGCGCAACGATCATGTGGTGCGGAGTGTTCCTCGGTTTCTGGACACTCTGAAACAGGTCTTTTTGGGACCTCAAGTCACCCATGATTCAGCGCTCCAACTGCTGGCTTTGACTCAGGGTTCTACCATGGTCAGTCATTTTGCTGTTCACTTCTGGACTTTAGCGTCTGAGTTGGAATGGCCAGATAAAACTCTCATTCCCTTTTTTTGGAGGGGGCTGGCTGACCATATAAAGGACGCTTTGGCTACTAGGGAGATTCCTGCCACACTAGAGGAGCTCATAGCTGTATCAACTCGCATAGACCTTCGTTTTCACGAGCGAAGGATGGAGTGAGCCCAGTGTAGGCAGAGGTTTCGGCTGGCTCCCACCTTCGCCAGACCTTTGGAATCTCCAGTCCAGGCGTCCGAGTCACATGAGGCCACACAGGTGACACGAGCGGGATCCAAGTTCTAGTTCGCTCGCGCACATAAGGTCTGTCATGTTTGCCGGCAGTCAGGACATCTTGCCTCCAAGTGTCCTCAGCGGTCGGGGAAACGTCAGCGTCTAGTGGCAGTAGGAGGAGGTACACTAGACACGGCGACGTTTGCCTCAAAGTTGTCCTTCAAGGGGACAATTACCATAGGCCCATCCACTATTATGGTAGAGCTATGCGTGGATTCTGGGGCGGAGGGTAATTTTATGTCATCCACTTTCGACCAGCGTCACGCAATACCCCTGGTGATGCTCACCAAGCCAGTAACCGTTCGAGTGGTAAATGGGTCAACACTACCCTCACAGATTACCCACCAAACCATTCCTATCACGCTTTCTGTGTCTCCATCACATCAGGAGATTATCTCCCTATTAGTCATTCCTGAGGGAATTGATGAGGTCCTGTTGGGGATACCATGGCTACGTTATCATTCTCCTCATATAGAGTGGTCCCCAGGGAGAATTTTGGGATGGAGTAAATCCTGCGAGGGTAGATGTCAGAGGGAGTGCATTCAGGTTGCTACAACACAGGTACCCGCAGATCTTTCCTCTCTCCCCAAGCACTATTGGCCCTATGCAGACGTGTTCTCCAAAAGGGCTGAGGAGACTCTTCCGCCTCACCGCCCCTATGACTGTCCTATTGACCTCTTGCCTGGTGCTGAGCCTCTCCGGGGTTGAGTCTATCCGTTATCTCTCCCGGAGACTGAGGCAATGTCTCAGTACATTCAAGAGAATCTGGCTAGAGGATTCATTAGAAAGTCAGTGTCACCTGCAGGGGCTGGGTTCCTCTTCGTACAGAAGAAGACTGGAGACTTAAGTCCATGTATAGACTACAGGGGTCTTAACGCCATCACCATTAAGAACAAGTACCCATTACCCCTGATATCTGAGCTTTTTTACAGGCTACGGGGAGCAAGGGTATTTACAAAATTAGATTTTCGGGGTGCCTACAACCTGATTTGCATCCGTGAGGGGGATGAATGGAAGATGGCTTTTAACACCAGGGATGGGCACTATGAATATCTGGTGATGCCCTTCGGGCTCTGTAATGCCCCAGCCGTTTTCCAAGACTTTGTGAACGACATCTTCCGGGATATGCTCACCACCTCGGTCGTAGTCTATCTGGATGATATTCTCATCTACTCTCCAGATATTGACTCCCATCGGAGAGATGTTCGCAAAGTCTTCGACCTCTTATGGGCAAACTCCCTCTACGCCAAGTTGGAGAAGTGTGTGTTTGAGCAGGAGTCCTTGCCTTTCCTTGGTTATATCATCTCTGCCCAGGGTTTGGCTATGGATCCTGCCAAGCTACAGGCTGTGATGGACTGGCAGGAACCCCATTCACTTAAAGCGGTGCAGCGCTTTATGGGGTTCATTAACTACTATCGTCAGTTCATCCCACACTTCTCAACTTTGGTAGCTCCCTTGGTTGCCCTCACCAAGAAGGGAGCAAATCCCAAGTTGTGGTCAGAGGAGGTCTCCAAGACCTTTCTCTCGATTAAGTCACACTTCGCTAGCGCTCCCATCCTACATCGCCCCGATGTAGATAAGCCATTTGTCTTGGAGGTGGATGCCTCATCCGTTGGTGCTGGAGCAGTCCTTTTCCAAAAGGATGCTCAAGGTCAGAAGCATCCTTGCTTCTTCTTCTCCAAGACCTTCACACCAGCAGAGAGGAATTATTCCATCGGGGACAGGGAGTTGCTAGCCATGAAGTTGGCTTTTTCAGAGTGGAGACACCTCTTGGAGGGAGCTCGCTTTCCCTTCCAAGTGTTCACTGACCATAAGAACTTGGTATTTATTCAGACGGCCCAGCGGCTGAATTCTCGCCAGGCTAGATGGTCCCTGTTCTTCTCCCGGTTCCATTTTACTCTCCATTTTCTCTCTGGGGAGAAGAATATTTGTGCCGACGCTCTCTCCCGCTCCGTAGTGTCATCTGAGGAGGAGGAGGAGGAGCCCCGGCTTATTGTCCCTCCTGAGAGCCTGAGAACTGTGGCTTCGGTTTCGCTAGAGTCCGTGCCCCTGGGCAAGACTTTCGTACCAGCGAATTTGCGACCGGAGGTTCTCTCTTGGGCTCACTTGTCCAGAGTGGGTGGACATTTTGGGACCAAGAGGACATCTGAGCTTTTGGCGAGGACGTACTGGTGGCCGCATATGGCTCGAGACGTCGGGGACTATATTCGGGCATGTGTCTCCTGTGCCCAGAATCGGTCTTCGCGACAACGGCCTGCTGGGTTACTTTACCCCATGCCGGTGGCAGATAGGCCCTGGGAGATGGTCGGGATGGACTTCGTGGTGGGCTTACCCAAGTCTCGTAGCTGCACCATTATCTGGGTAGTCACTGATCATTTTTCCAAGATGGTGCATTTGGTGCCGCTTCCACGGTTACCTTCTGCACGGGCCTTAGCGGCATTGTTCTTAAAACATTTTCCGCTTACATGGAATGCCTGATAAAATTGTCAGCGACCGGGGTCCCCAGTTTGCGTCTCGGTTTTGGAGAGAGCTCTGCCGTTTACTCAGCATAGAGTTGAATCTCTCCTCTGCATATCATCCCGAGACGAATGGGTTGGTAGAGAGAACCAACCAGACTCTGGTGACATACTTGTGACATTTTGTCTCTGCTAGGCAGGATGACTGGGCATCTTTGCTACCTTGGGCGGAATTTGCATTGAACAACGCCGTAGCCGATTCCACTGGTCAGACTCCTTTTCTCCTTAATTACGGCCAACATGCGCGTGTCCCTGTGCCCATGCCCGTGTCATCCACCGATTCTAGGGTGGCAGACTGGGCGGTGGAGGCACGTGACATCTGGGACCGCACACAGGATGCCATCTGGGCCTCCAAGGAGAGAATGAGGGTTTCGGCTGATACAAACCGGCGTCCCGCTCCTACCTTTGCTCCTGGCGACTTAGTAACATCAGGCTGCGAGTTGAGTCCACTAAGTTTGCGCCTCGCTACATTGGCCCGTTCAAGGTTCTGGAACAGGTCAACCCTGTGGTCTACCGTTTGGCTATTCCTCCACGCCTTGGTATCACAGATACTTTTCACGTTTCCTTCTTAAAGCCCGTTCATTTGTCCCGGTTTTCTGAGTCATCTGCCGGGACATCGGGTTCAACCACGGATGAGTTTGAGGTGAATGCTATCGTGGGGTGCAAGGTGGTACATGGCAAGAAATTTTATCTGGTGGACTGGAAGGGCCACGGTCCAGAGGATAGAACCTGGGAGCCTGTGGAGCACATTCAGGCTCCGCTGCTCATTGCAGCTTTTGAGCGTAGCGAGGCTCAAGGAGGGGGGGCCCTAGGGGGGGGTAATGTTAGGAGTCGAGTTTCCTCTGCTGCACAGGGGGAATCTCGATCCATGTCTGCTGCGGTCTCCCATTCTGCATCGGCCGCAGTCCAGCCTGCTCAGCGGAGCCATCGCTCCCAGCGTCTCACTGGGACTGATGCTGTGCATAGGGTTACTACTGCCTCTCCAGGCTCTGCTATGGTACCCTGCACTGATCTGCGGTGAGCAGGCTTTTCTGAATCTAAGTCCTGCTTTGCACACACTGAGCATGCCCAGGGCAAGATCTCTCAGTGGAGATCTAGGGTCACATGCTCAGGTACTGCAGCGACTTCCATTGGTCCTTCTCACGGAAGGTCCTGCAGGTACTAAGACTAAGTTCTGCTTTGCTCTGAGCATGCCCAGGGCAAGATCTCTCAGTGGAGATCTAGGGTCACATGCCCAGGTACTGCAGCAATTCCATTGGTCCTTCTTTGACAGGTCCTTTGCGTGCTGCAGCTATTTAAGGCTCGCATGGCCGCACGGCCATGCGCTAATATCATATGGCTTATGCCAGTGGATACTATACCACTTAGTTCAATGTGGTGTGAAGCTGTAGCATTGGGACTGTACACTCAGGCAGGCAGCTAGCATCAGTGGGGGCAATTAGCCTAGTTAGGGCATTAGCTCTGTGTACAGCGTGACTCTGTGAGGCAACAGAGTTCGCTACTAGAGTTGAGCGAAACGGGTCGTTCATTTTCAAAAGTCGCCGACTTTTGGCAAAGTCGGGTTTCATGAAACCCGATCCGACCCCTGTGCGGGGTCGGCCATGCGGTACGCGACTTTCGCACCAAAGTCGCGTTTCAATGACGCGAAAAGCGCCATTTCTCAGCCAATGAAGGTAAACGCAGAGTGTGGGACATAGGTCCTGGTCCCCACCATCTTAGAGAAGGGCATTGCAGTGATTGGCTTGCTGTCTGCGGCGTCACAGGGGCTATAAAGGGGAGTTCCCGCCGACCGCCATGTTACTGCTGCTGATCTGAGCTTAGGGAGAGGTTGCTGCCGCTTCGTCAGAAGCAGGGATAGCGTTAGGCAGGGTCCATTAACCACCAAACCGCTTGTGCTGTAGCGATTTCCACTGCCCAACACCACCTTCGGTGTGCAGGGACAGTGGAAGCTACATTTTTTTTTTTTTCCCCCTCAGCGCTGTAGCTCATTGGGCTGCCCTAGAAGGCTCCCTGATCTCTGCATTGCTGTGTGTACGCCGCTGTGCAAACCAACTGCTTTTTTCAAAGCACAAATCCTCTTGTTCCTTCCTTTCTGCACAGCTATCTTGTTTGTTTGTCCACACTTTTTATTTAATTTGTGCATCAGTCCACTCCTTATTGCTGCCTGCCATACCTGGCTGAGATTACTGCAGGGAGATAGCAATTGAAGGACAGTTCCTTTTTTTTTTTTTTTTTTTGTGGGAGATTAAGATTGACATTTCTGCTAGAGTGCCATCCCTGTCTGTGTCATCTCTCACTCAGTGGGCCATAGAAAGCCTATTTATTTTTTTGCTTGATTTGGGTTATAAAATCTACCTGAAAAAATCACTACATCAATCAGTGGGAGAAAAATATTGGCCTCAGGGCTTGTGTGCCACTCTTGACTCCTGTGTGCATCATCACTCACTCAGTGGGCCATAGAAAGCCTATTTATTTTTTTGCTTGATTTTGGTTCTAAAATCTACCTGAAAAAATCACTACATCAATCAGTGGGAGAAAAATATTGGCCTCAGGGCTTGTGTGCCACTCCTGACTCCTGTGTGCATCATCACTCACTCAGTGGGCCATAGAAAGCCCATTTTTTTTTTTTTTTTGCTTTATTTGGGTTCTAAATTCTACCTGAAAAAATCAATAAATCAATCAGTGGGAGATTAATATTGGCCTTTGGGCTTGTGTGCCAGTCCTAAGCGTGCCATCTCTCTCTCTCAGATAGTGGGCCATAGAAAGCCTATTTATTTATTTATTTTTTTATTGGGTTTATAAATTTTCCCTGGAAAAAAAAAAAAAAGTGGGAGATTAATATTGGCCTCTGGGCTTGTGTGCCAGTCCTGAGCGTGCCATCTCTCTCACAAATAGTGGGCCATAGAAAGCCTATTTATTTTTATTTTTTTGGTTTTATAAATTCTCCCTTAAAAAAAAAAGGGAGATTAATATTGGCCTTTGGGCTTGTGTGCCAGTCCTAAGCGTGCCATCTCTCTCTGTCTCTCAGATAGTGGGCCATAGAAAGCCTATTTATTATTTTTTTTATTGGGTTTATAAATTTTCCCTGGAACAAAAAAAAAAAAGTGGGAGATAAATATTGGCCTCTGGGCTTGTGTGCCACTCCTGACTCCTGTGTGCGTCCTCTCTCACTCAGTGGGCCATAGAAAGCCTTTTTTTGTTTTATTTGTTTTCTAAATTCTCCCTGAAAAAATCATTTTATTTTATTTGGTTTCTAAATTCTTCCTGAAAAAATCATTTTATTCTATTTTTTTTTCCTAAAGTCTCCCTGAAAAAAAAAAAAAATCAGTGGGAGATTAATATTGCCCTTTCTGCTTGTGTGCCAGTCTTGACTCCTGGGTGTGCCATCTCTCTCTCTCTCTCCAATTGTGGGCCATAGAAAGCCTATTATTTTTTTAGCTTGATTTGGGTTCCAAAATCTACCTGAAAAAATCACTACATCAATCAGTGGGAGATAAATATTGGCCTCTGGGCTTGTGTGCCACTCCTGACTCCTGTGTGCGTCCTCTCTCACTCAGTGGGCCATAGAAAGCCTTATTTTGTTTTATTTGTTTTCTAAATTCTCCCTGAAAAAATCATTTTATTTTATTTGGTTTCTAAATTCTTCCTGAAAAAATCATTTTATTCTATAATTTTTTTTTCCTAAAGTCTCCCTGAAAAAAACAAAAACAAAACAAATCAGTGGGAGATTAATATTGCCCTTTCTGCTTGTGTGCCAGTCTTGACTCCTGGGTGTGCCATCTCTCTCTCTCTCTCTTCAATTGTGGGCCATAGAAAGCCTATTATTTTTTTAGCTTGATTTGGGTTCCAAAATCTACCTGAAAAAATCACTACATCAATCAGTGGGAGATAAATATTGGCCTCTGGGCTTGTGTGCCACTCCTGACTCCTGTGTGCGTCATCTCTCACTCAGTGGGCCATAGAAAGCCTTTTTTTGTTTTATTTGTTTTCTAAATTCTCCCTGAAAAAATCATTTTATTTTATTTGGTTTCTAAATTCTTCCTGAAAAAATCATTTTATTCTATTTTTTTTTCCTAAAGTCTCCCTGAAAAAAAAAAAAAACAAACAAACAAATCAGTGGGAGATTAATATTGCCCTTTCTGCTTGTGTGCCAGTCTTGACTCCTGGGTGTGCCATCTCTCTCTCTCTCTCTCCAATTGTGGGCCATAGAAAGCCTATTATTTTTTTAGCTTGATTTGGGTTCCAAAATCTACCTGAAAAAATCACTACATCAATCAGTGGGAGATAAATATTGGCCTCTGGGCTTGTGTGCCACTCCTGACTCCTGTGTGCGTCATCTCTCACTCAGTGGGCCATAGAAAGCCTTTTTTTGTTTTATTTGTTTTCTAAATTCTCCCTGAAAAAATCATTTTATTTTCTTTGGTTTCTAAATTCTTCCTGAAAAAATCATTTTATTCTATTTTTTTTTCCTAAAGTCTCCCTGAAAAAAAAAAAAAATCAGTGGGAGATTAATATTGCCCTTTCTGCTTGTGTGCCAGTCTTGACTCCTGGGTGTGCCATCTCTCTCTCTCTCTCCAATTGTGGGCCATAGAAAGCCTATTATTTTTTTTAGCTTGATTTGGGTTCCAAAATCTACCTGAAAAAATCACTACATCAATCAGTGGGAGATAAATATTGGCCTCTGGGCTTGTGTGCCACTCCTGACTCCTGTGTGCGTCCATTCTCACTCAGTGGGCCATAGAAAGCCTTTTTTTTGTTTTATTTGTTTTCTAAATTCTCCCTGAAAAAATCATTTTATTTTATTTGGTTTCTAAATTCTTCCTGAAAAAATCATTTTATTCTATTTTTTTTTCCTAAAGTCTCCCTGAAAAAAAAAAAAAATCAGTGGGAGATTAATATTGCCCTTTCTGCTTGTGTGCCAGTCTTGACTCCTGGGTGTGCCATCTCTCTCTCTCTCTCCAATTGTGGGCCATAGAAAGCCTATTATTTTTTTAGCTTGATTTGGGTTCCAAAATCTACCTGAAAAAATCACTACATCAATCAGTGGGAGATAAATATTGGCCTCTGGGCTTGTGTGCCACTCCTGACTCCTGTGTGCGTCCTCTCTCACTCAGTGGGCCATAGAAAGCCTTTTTTTGTTTTATTTGTTTTCTAAATTCTCCCTGAAAAAATCATTTTATTCTATAATTTTTTTTTCCTAAAGTCTCCCTGAAAAAAAAAAAAAAAAAACAAATCAGTGGGAGATTAATATTGCCCTTTCTGCTTGTGTGCCAGTCTTGACTCCTGGGTGTGCCATCTCTCTCTCTCTCTCTTCAATTGTGGGCCATAGAAAGCCTATTATTTTTTTAGCTTGATTTGGGTTCCAAAATCTACCTGAAAAAATCACTACATCAATCAGTGGGAGATAAATATTGGCCTCTGGGCTTGTGTGCCACTCCTGACTCCTGTGTGCGTCATCTCTCACTCAGTGGGCCATAGAAAGCCTTTTTTTGTTTTATTTGTTTTCTAAATTCTCCCTGAAAAAATCATTTTATTTTATTTGGTTTCTAAATTCTTCCTGAAAAAATCATTTTATTCTATTTTTTTTTTCCTAAAGTCTCCCTGAAAAAAAAAACAAACAGACAAACAAATCAGTGGGAGATTAATATTGCCCTTTCTGCTTGTGTGCCAGTCTTGACTCCTGGGTGTGCCATCTCTCTCTCTCTCTCCAATTGTGGGCCATAGAAAGCCTATTATTTTTTTTAGCTTGATTTGGGTTCCAAAATCTACCTGAAAAAATCACTACATCAATCAGTGGGAGATAAATATTGGCCTCTGGGCTTGTGTGCCACTCCTGACTCCTGTGTGCATCATCTCTCACTCAGTGGGCCATAGAAAGCCTTTTTTTGTTTTATTTGTTTTCTAAATTCTCCCTGAAAAAATCATTTTATTTTATTTGGTTTCTAAATTCTTCCTGAAAAAATCATTTTATTCTATTTTTTTTTTTCCTAAAGCCTCCCTGAAAAAAAAAAAAAAAAAAATCAGTGGGAGATTAATATTGCCCTTTCTGCTTGTGTGCCAGTCTTGACTCCTGGGTGTGCCATCTCTCTCTCTCTCTCCAATTGTGGGCCATAGAAAGCCTATTATTTTTTTAGCTTGATTTGGGTTCCAAAATCTACCTGAAAAAATCACTACATCAATCAGTGGGAGATAAATATTGGCCTCTGGGCTTGTGTGCCACTCCTGACTCCTGTGTGCGTCATCTCTCACTCAGTGGGCCATAGAAAGCCTTTTTTTGTTTTATTTGTTTTCTAAATTCTCCCTGAAAAAATCATTTTATTTTATTTGGTTTCTAAATTCTTCCTGAAAAAATCATTTTATTCTATTTTTTTTTCCTAAAGTCTCCCTGAAAAAAACAAAACAAAAAACAAATCAGTGGGAGATTAATATTGCCCTTTCTGCTTGTGTGCCAGTCTTGACTCCTGGGTGTGCCATCTCTCTCTCTCTCTCCAATTGTGGGCCATAGAAAGCCTATTATTTTTTTTAGCTTGATTTGGGTTCCAAAATCTACCTGAAAAAATCACTACATCAATCAGTGGGAGATAAATATTGGCCTCTGGGCTTGTGTGCCACTCCTGACTCCTGTGTGCGTCATCTCTCACTCAGTGGGCCATAGAAAGCCTTTTTTTGTTTTATTTGTTTTCTAAATTCTCCCTGAAAAAATCATTTTATTTTATTTGGTTTCTAAATTCTTCCTGAAAAAATCATTTTATTCTATTTTTTTTTTTTCCTAAAGTCTCCCTTAAAAAAAAAAAAAATCAAATCAGTGGGAGATTAATATTTACATTTGTGCTTCAGTGACAGTCCTGCGTGTGTGGCATCTCTCTCATTTGTTGCCACCAACAACAGAGTGTGTAACATTGTGCCTGATTTTCGTTGTGGTCTCACTCACCTGTAAAGGGGTAGCTAAATCATACTGAAGTTATAGCTCACCGTGTAATTTGTGTGACAGCAACAAATACCGTTAGTTTGTTTACGTTTTTAAAACAATGAAGAAGTATGGTGGAAGAGGTCGTGGCCGGGGGCGTTCATTGTCAGCTGGTAATGAGGGTAGTGGTAGTGGTGGAGCATCAGCTGGTCGTGGGAAAAAAAATATTGCACCTAAGTCTGGAGCTGTGGAGCCAGGTTCATCGTCAGGCTACACAAGGCCTCGAACGCTCCCTTTTCTGGGAGTAGGAAAACCGCTTTTAAAGCCGGAGCAGCAAGAGCGAGTTTTGGCTTATCTTGCTGACTCAGCCTCTAGCTCTTTTGCCTCCTCTCGTGAAACTGGTAAATGTCAAAGCAGCGCGTCGTTAGTGGATGTTCACGGTCAGGGACAAGTCGCTTCCTTGTCCTCTTCAGCAAAAACAACAACAGAGAAGAATGCAGCAGGCGACACAACGGGTTACTCCATGGAGCTCTTTACACATACCGTCCCTGGCTTAGAAAGTGAAGCAGTTAACAGTCCATGCCCATTACAAGTTGAATCTGACATGGAGTGCACTGATGCACAGCCACAGCCAGACTACTATGCTGGTCCTTTGACTCAGACCACAACATTGCCCTCGCAGGGTGCTGATCAAGAATCAGACCCTGATGAGACTATGTTGCCCCATCACGAACGCTATACCACCGACCGACACGGTGACACAGACGAAGTTGCACACGAGCTACAAGAAGAGGTAATAGATGACCCAGTTCTTGACCCCGATTGGCAGCCATTGGGGGAACAGGGTGCAGGCGGCAGCAGTTCTGAAGCGGAGGAGGAGGGGCCGCAGCAGGCATCAACATCGCAACAGGTTCCATCTGCCGGGCCCGTATCTTGCCCAAAACGCGTGGCAAAGCCAAAACCTGTTGGAGGACAGCGTGGCCATCCGGTTAAAGCTCAGTCTGCAATGCCTGAAAAGGTATCCGATGCTAGAAAGAGTGCAGTCTGGCATTTTTTTAAACAACATCCAATTGATCAGCGCAAAGTCATCTGTCAAAAATGTTCAACTACCTTAAGCAGAGGACAGAATCTGAAAAGTCTCAATACAAGTTGCATGCATAGACATTTAACCACCATGCATTTGCAAGCCTGGACTAACTACCAAACGTCCCTTAAGGTTGTAGCACCCTCGGCCAATGAAGCTAGTCAGCAACGCAACATCCCTTCCGGCAGTGTAGGACCACCATTTTCCGCACCACCTGCAGTATCTGTGCAGGTTTCTTTGCCAGGCCAAAGCAGTCAGGGTCAGGGAATCACCAGTTTCGTAGTAGGAAACACTGCATCTAGGGCACCGGCGGCAACAATACCATCTCCCACCGTCTCTCAGTCTGCCATGTCCACCGGCACCCCTGCTAGTTCCACGATCTCCAGCTCTCCAGTCCAGCTCACCCTACATGAGACTATGGTTAGAAAAAGGAAGTACTTAGCCTCGCATCCGCGTACACAGGGTTTGAACGCACACATAGCTAGACTAATCTCGTTAGAGATGATGCCCTACCGGTTAGTTGAAAGCGAAGCTTTCAAAGCCCTGATGGACTACGCTGTACCACGCTACGAGCTACCCAGTCGACACTTTTTTTCCAGAAAAGCCATCCCAGCCCTCCACCAGCATGTTAAAGAGCGCATCGTCCATGCACTCAGGCAATCTGTGAGCACAAAAGTGCACCTGACAACAGATGCATGGACCAGTAGGCATGGCCAGGGACGTTACGTGTCCATCACGGCACACTGGGTAAATGTGGTGGATGCAGGGTCCACAGGGGACAGCAAGTTTGGGACAGTTCTGCCTAGCCCACGGTCTAGGAAACAATTGGCTGTAGCCGTTCGCACCCCCTCCTCCTCCTCTTTGTCCTCCTGCAGAAGCGAGAGCTCGTCCACAGATCGCAGTCGCACAACCACTCCATCCGCAGCTGCCACTGTTGCACACCAGGTCTCCCATTATGGGGCAGCTACTGGCAAACGTCAGCAGGCTGTATTGGCTATGAAGTGTTTGGGCGACAAAAGACACACCGCGGAAGTTCTGTCCGAGTTCTTGCAGAAAGAAACGCAGTCGTGGCTGGGCACTGTAGATCTTGAGGCAGGCAAGGTAGTGAGTGATAACGGAAGGAATTTCATGGCTGCCATCTCCCTTTCCCAACTGAAACACATTCCTTGCCTGGCTCACACCTTAAACCTGGTGGTGCAGTGCTTCCTGAAAAGTTATCCGGGGTTATCCGACCTGCTCCTCAAAGTGCGTGGACTTTGCTCACATATCCGCCGTTCGCCCGTACACTCCAGCCGTATGCAGACCTATCAGCGTTCTTTGAACCTTCCCCAGCATCGCCTAATCATAGACGTTGCAACAAGGTGGAACTCAACACTGCACATGCTTCAGAGACTGTGTGAACAGAGGCGGGCTGTTATGTTTTTGTGGGAGGATACACATACACGGGCAGGCAGTAGGATGGCAGACATGGAGTTGTCAGGTGTGCAGTGGTCGAAGATTCAAGACATGTGTCAAGTCCTTCAGTGTTTTGAGGAATGCACACGGCTGGTTAGTGCAGACAACGCCATAATAAGCATGAGCATCCCCCTAATGCGTCTGCTGATGCAAAGTTTGACGCACATAAAGGATCAGGCGTCTGCAGCTGAGGAAGTGGAAAGCCTTGATGACAGTCAGCCATTGTCTGGCCAGGGCAGTGTACAGGACGAGGTAGCGGGCGAAGAGGAGGAGGAGGACGAGGAGGATGATGGGGATGATTATATTTTTAATGAGGAAGCTTTTCCGGGGCCACTGGAAATTGGTGGCGCGGCAAGGCCGGTTTCTGGTTTTTTGAGGGACACAAGTGACGTGGATTTGCCTGAAACTGCCCCTCAACCAAGCACAACCGCAGATTTGAGAACTGGAACTTTGGCCCACATGGCGGATTATGCCTTACGTATCCTCAAAAGGGACACACGCATAACTAAAATGATGAATGATGACGATTACTGGTTGGCCTGCCTCCTTGATCCTCGCTATAAAGGCAAATTGCAAAATATAATGCCACATGAGAACTTGGAACTAATATTAGCAACCAAACAATCAACTCTTGTTGACCGTTTGCTTCTGGCATTCCCTGCACACAGCGCCCGTGATCGTTCTCACACGAGCTGCAGGGGTCAGCAGACCAGAGGAGTTAGAGGGGCAGAAATCAGAAGTGGCGTTGGCCAGAGGGGTTTTCTGACCAGGTTGTGGAGTGATTTTGCTATGACCGCAGACAGGACAGGTACTGCAGCATCAATTCAAAGTGACAGGAGACAACATTTGTCCAGTATGGTTACAAACTATTTTTCATCCCTTATCGATGTTCTCCCTCAACCGTCATTCCCATTTGATTACTGGGCATCAAAATTAGACACCTGGCCAGAATTGGCAGAATATGCATTGCAGGAGCTTGCTTGCCCGGCAGCTAGTGTCCTATCAGAAAGAGTATTCAGTGCTGCAGGTTCAATACTAACAGAAAAAAGGACTCGTCTGGCTACCCAAAATGTAGATGATCTAACCTTCATTAAAATGAACCACAACTGGATTTCGAAATCTTTTGCCCCACCTTGCCCGGCTGACACCTAGCTTTCCTATGAAAAGTTCTTGCCTGTGGACTATTCTGAATGCCTTTTCCAATCTCGTAATTTTCTGCACCTGATTGTCCAGCATACGACATGTTTACACCTCACTAAATGGCCAAACTCCCCACACGGGGCCGTGGTATCGACACTTGGCGACAGCACCCGTGAGAGTGCAGTTTGTCTGAAGAGGTGGGTGAGCCCGCTTTTGGTCGACGGCACTGCCACTCGGTCCCTCCTAGTACAATAAAGTGTCTCTGGCGGTGGTGGTGCGCACCCAACGTCAGACACACCGTTGTAATATGAGGGGCCCTGGGCCTGTACCGCCGGCCACAAGACAGTCCCCCCCCCCAGCTCAAACAGTGCTCTACCACTTGCAAAATTATCTCACAGCTCCACCAATGTTTAGTCTATGCGCTGACATCCTTCAATGCATGCCACTGACAATACCATTGTATTGACATTTTTGTTATGTTAGGCCTTCGATGCCTGTCTGTGGTCACTCCTTCCACTAGGCCTCCACTGACCACACCACTGCTGCCCGTGTACCCCTGGAACCAATTTAAAATTGCCTACAGCCAGCCCAATTTATTATGTTAGGGCTTCGAAGCCTGTCTGCGGTCCCTCCTTCCACTAGGCCTCCACTGACCACACCACTGCTGCCCGTGTACCCCTGGAACCAATTTAAAATTGCCTACAGCCAGCCCAATTTATTATGTTAGGGCTTCGAAGCCTGTCTGCGGTCCCTCCTTCCACTAGGCCTCCACTGACCACACCACTGCTGCCCGTGTACCCCTGGAACCAATTTAAAATTGCCTACAGCCATGTGTTATTATTTTAGGCCTTCGATGCCTGTCTGCGGTCACTCCTTCCACTAGGCCTCCACTGACCACACCACTGCTGCCCGTGTACCCCTGGAACCAATTTAAAATTGCCTACAGCCAGCCCAATTTATTATGTTAGGGCTTCGAAGCCTGTCTGCGGTCCCTCCTTCCACTAGGCCTCCACTGACCACACCACTGCTGCCTGTGTACCCCTGGAACCAATTTAAAATTGCCTACAGCCATGTGTTATTATTTTAGGCCTTCGATGCCTGTCTGCGGTCACTCCTTCCACTAGGCCTCCACTGACCACACCACTGCTGCCCGTGTACCCCTGGAACCAATTTAAAATTGCCTAAAGCCATGTGTTATTATTTTAGGCCTTCGATGCCTGTCTGCGGTCACTCCTTCCACTAGTCCTCCACTGACCACACCACTGCTGCCCGTGTACCCCTGGAACCAACATCAGAAAATATAAAAATAAGTATTTTGCTTATAAAAAAGAAAATACTGGAGAGATATCAAATGCAGACATTTTAACATTAAAAACAAACACATACAACAAAAATCTGGTACAGTACTAAAAATGGCCACCAGCTACAATAACGTTCTCCTGCAAGTAGTTAACTGAAAGGTTTTTTCAATTTTAAACACAGATATGGCATCCACCGAGTGTTGTCCTGTCGCGTCTTCTTTATATTATTGCCAAGAAGATGCAAAACAATGAAAATAATAAAATCATTATTTACCAAAAAAATAGAGTAAGTCAAAACCACATTGCAAATAAACATTCATTACAAATAAAGAAGCAGGGCGCGTCCGAGGGTGAGTATATACCTAATAAGAATATAATCACCCTCGGACGCGCCCTGCTTCTTTCCGACAGCCTTCCTTCCTAAGAATCAGCCCTTCCGTGGTGTAGAGAGAGGGTTTGTTACACTCCAAGGTGTTCCCCAGGTTGCCTTTCCTGAGCTTCAATCTTCCGGCTCTCGTTTAGTAGTTGTTGGAAACTACGCTGCATTGGGCCTACAAATTGGGTATGGGGTGTAGAGAGATGGTGTGTTCCACTCCAAGGTGTTCCCCAGGTTGCCTTTCCTGAGCTTCGATCTTCCGGCTCTCGTTTAGTAGTTGTTGGAAACTACGCTGCATTAGGCCTACAAATTGGGTATGGGGTGTAGAGAGATGGTGTGTTCCACTGTAGAGAGATGGTGTGTTCCACTCCAAGGTGTTCCCCAGGTTTCCTCGCCAATGCTTCGATCATCATGCTCTCGTTTAGTAGTTGTTGGAAACTACGCTGCATTAGGCCTACAAATTGGGTATGGGGTGTAGAGAGATGGTGTGTTCCACTCCAAGGTGTTCCCCAGGTTTCCTCTCCATTGCTTCGATCTTCATGCTCTCGTTTAGTAGTTGTTGGAAACTACGCTGCATTAGGCCTACAAATTGGGTATGGGGTGTAGAGAGATGGTGTGTTACACTCCAAGGTGTTCCCCAGGTTTCCTCTCCATTGCTTCGATCTTCCGGCTCTCGTTTAGTAGTTGTTGGAAACTATGCTGCATTAGGCCTACAAATTGGGTATGGGGTGTAGAGAGATGGTGTGTTCCACTGTAGAGAGATGGTGTGTTCCACTCCAAGGTGTTCCCCAGGTTTCCTCGCCAATGCTTCGATCATCATGCTCTCGTTTAGTAGTTGTTGGAAACTACGCTGCATTAGGCCTACAAATTGGGTATGGGGTGTAGAGAGATGGTGTGTTCCACTCCAAGGTGTTCCCCAGGTTTCCTCTCCATTGCTTCGATCTTCATGCTCTCGTTTAGTAGTTGTTGGAAACTATGCTGCATTAGGCCTACAAATTGGGTATGGGGTGTAGAGAGATGGTGTGTTACACTCGAAGGTGTTCCCCAGGTTTCCTCTCCATTGCTTCGATCTTCCGGCTCTCGTTTAGTAGTTGTTGGAAACTACGCTGCATTGGGCCTACAAATTGGGTATGGGGTGTAGAGAGATGGTGTGTTCCACTCCAAGGTGTTCTCCAGGTTGCCTTTCCTGAGCTTCGATCTTCCGGCTCTCGTTTAGTAGTTGTTGGAAACTACGCTGCATTAGGCCTACAAATTGGGTATGGGGTGTAGAGAGATGGTGTGTTCCACTGTAGAGAGATGGTGTGTTCCACTCCAAGGTGTTCCCCAGGTTTCCTCGCCAATGCTTCGATCATCATGCTCTCGTTTAGTAGTTGTTGGAAACTACGCTGCATTAGGCCTACAAATTGGGTATGGGGTGTAGAGAGATGGTGTGTTCCACTCCAAGGTGTTTCCCAGGTTTCCTCGCCAATGCTTCGATCATCATGCTCTCGTTTAGTAGTTGTTGGAAACTACGCTGCATTAGACCTACAAATTGGGTATGGGGTGTAGAGAGATGGTGTGTTCCACTCCAAGGTGTTCTCCAGGTTGCCTTTCCTGAACTTCTATCTTCAGGCTCTCATTAAATTGTGGTTAAACGGAACAACTGCATTTGGCGTACTAGTTGGTTTGGGGCCTACTATCGGTGTCTGCCGCTCCTTGCTGTTCTCCTGGTTTCCTGTCCTGAAATTCCGTTTTCAGGCGCTCGTTAAGTAGTTGTTAATGTTAGACTGCATTTGGCCTACTAGTTGGGTTGGGGCCTACTATCGGTGTCTGCCACTCCTTGCTGTTCTCCTCCACTGAACAAAGCTGTGCCGCCTGTTTACTACTGTTGCCAATTTTGAACTGCATTTCGACTACTTACTGATTTGGGCCTACTCTCTGTGTCAGCCTCTCATTCCAGTTGTCCTCCACTGCAATGCCCCCTGGTTACTCCTGTGTTACCAATTTTGAACTGCATTTAGCCCACTTTATTCTTTGGGCCTATATCTGTGTTTCCTCCTCATCCTGCCCATTGCCCAGCCAGTGATAGATGAGTCTGCTGGTACATTGACCCATAACGCAACATTTCCCGTGCACGCTACACTGCAAGATTGTGACCCTGCTGAAAGTCAGGTCCCCCTTCCCGCATACCATACCACCTTACACGGGGACAAACAGGAAGGTGCAGATGAAAGTGCAGGTTCCTTCATCAGGTGGGGGGAGGAATACTAGTTGGCGACGTCACTGGCACAGGGCCTCTCATGGTACGCAAAAGTGTTGCTGCCGGTGGGAGGCGCCCCCGCCGTGCAAACACACCGCTGTACTTTGAGGGGCCCTGTGCCAGTGCCAATGCCAACGAGTGGGCCCCCCCCTGCTTGCTCAGGTTCACAGCACTTGCAAAGTTGAAATACTTACCTCTCCCTGCTCCTCTGCCGTGACGTGGTCCAGATTTCCTGGGCCCACTAATTACTTGAACCAGCCCTACCCACCACAACTTTAGCCAAATGAACCCCAATTTCAAATGCCTTCCAATTATTATAAGGTAAATTACGCTTGACAAGCTTCATTAAGAAGAATGGATGGTTTTGACATTAAAATGGGCACTCTAGGTGTTTTCCTGGCCCCCACTCACTGCCGACTATGCTGCCCCATTGACTTGCATTGGGTTTCGTGTTTCGGTCGATCCCGACTTTACGTCATAATCGGCCGATTTCACTCGACCCGACTTTTGAGATAGTCGGGTTTCGCGAAACCCTGCTCGACTCTAAAAAGGTCAAGGTCGCTCAACTCTATTCGCTACCAGTTCACACGGGGTGAATCCTAACCCACGTGTGAGCTCAGAGTTCATCCGCCTTTACTTAGCAGCAGATATTTCTGCACGGTGGATCCCGGGCTGCGAACGCACCTAGTAGCTAACTACTTATTACCCGGTGCGTTCCGCTAGCCCTAACATTCTGTTGCTCCTTTCTGCACAGTTATCTTGTTTATTTGTCCACACTTTTGTGTGCAGCAGTCCTTTTTATTGCTGCCATACTTGTCCTGAAATCATTGTAGGGAGATTGACATTGTACTACAGTCCTCGTATTTTTTCATATATCTTCCAGCCACATTCTGCCACTTACATTGTGTAGTGTTATACACTGGGCCTGAGTTTTGGTGCAGTCTCCCCCCAAAAAAAGGGAGATTTAAATTGTCACAAAGTGGATCTACATCAGTTCTGTTAGTTTGTCGTATATCAGCCAGCCTCGTTCTGCCTGTTACATTGTGTAGTGTTATACACTGGGCCTGAGTTTTGGTTCAGTCTCCCCAAAAAAATAGGGAGATTTAAATTCTCAACAAATTTATATACACCTTCTACCTTGTTTAACAGTACCATATAACGGTTGTTATTTTGGTTAGACTTTCCCAAAAAAGAGGAAGTCTGGTGGAAAAGGCCGTGGGCGGTCGTTGCCAGCTGGTACTGATGGTGGTGGCGGAGCATCTGGTGGTAGTGGGAAAATCAAAATAGCACCTAAAGGTACCATCACATTTAGCGACGCTCCAGCGATATAGACAACGATCCTAAACTAGATCGCTGGAGCGTCGCTGTTAGGTCGCTGTAGAGATGTCAAACACAGCAACTCCAGAACGATGCAGAAGCGATCCAGTGACGTACTTATCGTTCTCGCTGGTTGTTGCTCCGTGAAAAAACATTGCAGCATTGTTGCTTTTGCTGTCAAACATGACGAATCACGCCGACCTGACGACCAAATAAAGTTCTGGACTTTCAGCTACGACCAGCGATGTCACAGCAGGATCCTGATCGCTGCTGCGTGTCAAACACAATGAGATCGCTATCCAGGACGCTGCAACGTCACGGATCGTTGTCGTTCTCATTGTAAAGTTGCTCAGTGTGACGGTACCTTAAGACTCGAGGTGTTGAGCCAGCGTCATCGTCTGGCTACACAAGGCCTTGAAGGCTCCCTTATCTGGGAGTAGGAAAACCGCTTTTAAAGCCGGAGCAGCAGGAAAAAGTTTTGGCTTTCCTTGCTGACTCAGCCTCTAGCTCTTTCGCCTCCTTTTCAGAAAGTTCCAAATATAAAAGTTGCTCAGTGTGACGGTACCTTAAGACTCGAGGTGTTGAGCCAGCGTCATCGTCTGGCTACACAAGGCCTTGAAGGCTCCCTTATCTGGGAGTAGGAAAACCGCTTTTAAAGCCGGAGCAGCAGGAAAAAGTTTTGGCTTTCCTTGCTGACTCAGCCTCTAGCTCTTTCGCCTCCTTTTCAGAAAGTTCCAAATATAAAAGCAGCGAGTCATCAGTGGATGCTCCCGGTAAGGAACAAGTCGCTTCCTTGTGTCCTTCACCCAAACCAAAAGTGAAGGATGCGTCAGGCGACACTACAGTTTACTCCATGGAGCTCTTTACACATACCGTGCCTGGGTTAGAAAGGGAAATTGTTAACAGCCCATTACAAGATGAATCGGACATGGAGTGCACTGATGCACAGCCACAGCGAGAATATTATGCTGTTCCATTGACTCAGATCACTACATTGCCCTCGCAGTGTACTGAGCCAGAATCTGACCCTGATGAGACTATGGTGCCCCGTCCCGAACGCTATAGCACCTTACACGGTGACACAGAGGAAGGTGCACATGACATTGAAGAGGAGGTGATAGATGACCCAGTTGTTGACCCAGATTGGCAGCCATTGGGGGAGCCGCTGCCAGTAGCTCAGAAGCGGAGGAGGATGATCTGCAGCAGCCATCTACATCGCAACAGCTGTCATCTGGCAGGCCCGTATCTGGCCAAAAACGTTTGTCAAAAACAAAAACAGTTTTAGGACAGCGTGGCCATCCGGTGAAAGTAGCACAACGTGCAATGCCTGAAAAGGTGTTCCATAGTTGGAAGAGTGTAGTGTGGCAATTTTTTAACCAAGATCCGAATGATCAGTGCAAAGTTATCTGTAAGACATGCTCAAAGACCTTTAGCAGAGGGAAGAATCTCCCAAATTTAAATACAACGTGCATGCGTAGACATTTAACCAGCATGCACTTGCAAGCCTGGACTAACTACCAAACGTCCCGTACCGTTGGTGCACCCACTCAGAATGAAGGTAGTCAGCAATGCTACATTGCTTCCCTCACTGTAAGCCCACCGGTTAGGACACCACCAGCAGCAAATGTGGAGGTATCGTCGCAAGGCCAAAGCAGTCAGGGAATCCCAAGGAGCTTGGTAGAAAACACTGTATGAAGGCCAACATCAAGAATACCATCACCAACCCTCTCTCAATCAGCCATGTCCACCACCACCCCCGCTAGTTCCACCATATACAGCTCTCCAGTCCAGCTCACCCTACAAGAGACTCTCGCTAGGAAAAGGAAGTACTCATCCTCTCATCCGCGTACACAGGGTTTGAACGCCCACATTGCTAGACTAATCTCGTTAGAGATGATGCCCTACCGGTTGGTTGAAAGCGAAGCTTTCAAAGCCCTGATGGCCTACGCAGTACCACGCTATGACCTGCCAAGTCGACACTTCTTTGCGAGAAAAGCCATCCCAGCCCTCCACTGCATGTCAAAGACCGCATTGTCCAGGCACTGAGGCAATCAGTCAGTGGAAAGGTGCACCTCACAACAGATGCATGGACCAGTAGGCATGGCCAGGGACGTTACGTGTCCATCACGGCGCACTGGGTTAATGTGGTGGATGCAGGGTCCACAGGGGACAGCCATAGTGGGACAGTTCTGCCTAGCCCACGGTCTAGGAAACAGTTGGCTGTAGGCGTTCGCCACCCCTCCTCCTCCTCCTCCAGAAGCGAAAGCTCGTCCACAGAGCGCAGTCGCACGACCACTTCATCCGCAGCTGCCAGTGTTGCACACGAGGTGTCCCATTATCGAACAGCTAGTGGTAAGCGTCAGCAGGCTGTGTTGGAAATTAAGTGTTTGGGTGACAACAGACACACCGCGGAAGTACTGGCCGAGTACTTGCAGCAAGAAACTCAGTCAAGGCTGGGCAGTGTACATCTTGAGGCAGGCAAGGTAGTCAGTGATAACGGAAGGAATTTTATGGCTGCCATAGCCCTTTCAGAACTGAAACACATACCTTGCCTGGCTCACACCTTGAACCTGGTGGTGCAGTGCTTCCTGAAAAATTATCCGGGGTTACCAGCCCTGCTCCTGAAGGTGCGAAGACTTTGCTCGCACATCCGCCGGTCGCCCGTACACTCCAGCCGTATGCTGAACCATCAGTGATCGCTGAAGCTTCCCCAGCACCGCCTAATAATCAACGTTGCAACAAGGTGGAACTCCACACTGCACATGCTTCAGAGGCTGTGCAAACAGACGCGTGCTTTAATGTATTTGTGGGAGGATACACATACACGGGCAGGCAGTTGGATGGCAGACATGGAGTTGTCTGGTGTGCAGTGGTCGAAGCTACAAGACCTCTGTCAAGTCCTTCAATGTTTTGAGGAATGCACAGGGCTGGTAAGTGCAGATGACGCCATCATAAGCATGAGCATCCCACTAATGCGCCTGCTGATGCAAAGTTTGACACACATTAAGGAGCAGGCGTCTGCGGCCGAGGAGGAGGGAAGCCTTGATGACAGTTAGCCATTGTCTGCCCAGGGAACTCTCCTGGACAAGGTGGCGGACGAAGAGGAGGAGGATAATGGGGATGAATATTTATGGGAGGAGGATGCTTCTCAGGGGGCAATAGAAACTGGTGGCGTTGCAAGGTCAGGTACAGGGTTTTTGCGGGAGACAAGTGATGTTGATTTGCAAGAAAGTGCTTCTCAACCCAGCACATGCAGTGAATTGACACCTGGAACATTGGCCCACATGGCTGAGTATGCCTTGCGTATCCTTAAAGGGGACCCCCGCATTATCAAAATGATGACTGATGACAATTACTGGTTGGCCTGCCTCCTGGATCCACGATATAAAGGGAAATGACAAAATATCATGCCACATGAGAACCTTGAGCAAATATTGGCTACCAAACAAGCAACTCTTGTAGACCGTTTGGTTCAGGCATTCCCAGCACACAGCAGCGGTGATGGTTCTCACACGAGCTGTAGGGGGCAACATGGCAGAGGTGTTAGAGGTGCACAAATCCGAAGTGGCATTGGACAGAGGGGTTTTATGACCAGGTTGTGGAGTGATTTCGCAATGACCACAGACACGACAGGTACTGCTGCATCGATTCAAAGTGACAGGAGACTGCATTTGTCCAGTATGGTTACGAACTATTTTTCCTCCCTTATCGATGTTTTCCCTCACAGGTCATTCCCCTTTGATTACTGGGCATCTAAAATAGACACCTGGCCTGAATTGGCAGAATATGCATTACAGGAGCTCGCTTGCCCAGCTGCTAGTGTGCTATCAGAAAGAGTCTTCAGTGTTGCTGGTTCAATACTGACCGAAAAAAGGACTCGTCTGGCTACCCGAAATGTTGATGATCTAACCTTCATTAAAATGAACTAATCATGGATTTCAAATTATTTTGCCCCACCTTCCCCTGCTGACATGTAGCTTGCCTGAAAAATGTCTTGCTTTTGGCCTCCTCTTACTGACTGCTCCAATTCCTCCATTTGCAGCTGCTGAATGTCCACCATAGGCCATTTTTAAACCTCCCTAAATGGGCTGACTCCCCCCACAGGGCCGTGGTCACCACTTGGAGCAAGCACCCGTGCGAGTGCCGTTTGCCTGGACAGGTGGGTGTGCCCACTCTTGGGCGATGGCACTGGCACATGGTCCCTCATAGTACAATGAAGTGTCTCTGACGGTGGTGGTGCACACCCAACGTCAGACACACCGTCGTAATATGAGGGACCCTGTGCCAGTACCGCTGCCCACGAGAGAGTGTTCCCCCCAGCTCGAACAGTGCTCTACCTCTTGCAAAACTTACCTCTCACTGCTCCACCACTATTTAGTCTGTGCTGTTAAATCCTTCAATGGCACTGCCAATACCAATTTGTTGAAATGATAGACGATAGTTAAAATATACAGGGGCCCTGCCCTCCATTTAGACCAGTTAATACTTTGCGCGAACTACCACTGTCTGCTACTCAGCAGAGGAGCCCACCCCTGTACCTAGCTATACCACCTGTTTATTTATGAACATTGTTTTGGCAGACATTTAGCACACTTTACTAATTTGGCCTACTAACTGTGTCTGCCACTCCTTCCAGTTGTCCTCCACTGAACTAAGCTATGCCGCCTGTGTACTCCTGTTACCAATTTTGAACTGCATTTAGCCAACTTTTTTATGTTAGGCCTACTAAGTCTGTCTGCGCCACTCATTACAGCTGTTTACTCCTGTTACCATTTTTGAACTGCTTGGAGCCTACTTTTTTAAATGTGGGCCTACAAACTGTGTCTGTGCCAGTCATTACAGCTGTCCTCCACTGAGCAAAGCTATGCCGCCTGTGTACTCCTGTTTCCAATTTGGAACTGCTTTGAGCCTACTTTTTTATTTTAGGCCTACTAAGTGTCTGCGCCATTCAATACAGCTGTCCTCCATTGAACAAAGCTATGTCGCCTGTTTACTCCTGTTACCATTTGTTGAACTGCTTTGAGCCTACTTTTTTAATGTGGGCCTACAAACTGTGTCTGCGCCACTCAATACAGTTGTCCTCCATTGAACAAAGCTATGCCGCCTGTTTACTTCTGTTACCATTTTTGAACTGCTTGGAGACTACTTTTTTAAATGTGGGCCTACAAACTGTGTCTGCGCCACTCATTACAGCTGTCTTCCACTGAACAAAGCTATGCCGCCTGTGTACTCCTGTTTCTAATTTGGAACTGCTTTGAGCCTACTTTTTTATTTTAGGCCTACTAAGTGTCTGCGCCACTCAATACAGCTGTCCTCCAATGAACAAAGCTATGCTGCCTGTTTACTCCTGTTACCATTTGTTGAACTGCTTTGAGATACTTTTTTAATGTGGGCCTACAAACTGTGTCTGCGCCACTCAATACAGTTATCCTCCATTGAACAAAGCTATGCCGCCTGTGGACTCCAGTTACCAATTTTGAACTGCATTTAGCCTACTTTTTTATTTTAGGCCTACTACCTGTGTCTGTCTGCGCCACTCATTACAGCTGTCCTCCATTGAAAAAAGCTATGCCGCCTGTGGACTCCAGTTACCAGTTTTGAACTGCATTTAGCCTACTTTTTTATTTTAGGCCTACTACCTGTGTCTGTCTGCGCCACTCATTACAGCTGTCCTCCATTAAAAAAAGCTATGCCGCCTGTGGACTCCAGTTACCAGTTTTGAACTGCATTTAGCCTACTTTTTTATTTTAGCCCTACTACCTGTGTCTGTCTGCGCCACTTATTACAGCTGTCCTCCATTGAATAAAGCTATGCCGCCTGTGGACTCCAGTTACCAATTTTGAACTGCATTTAGCCTACTTTTTTATTTTAGGCCTACTACCTGTGTCTGTCTGCGCCATTCATTACAGCTGTCCTCCATTGAAAAAAGCTATGCCGCCTGTTTACTCCAGTTACCAATTTTGACCTGCATTTAGCCTACTTTTTTATTTTAGGCCTACTACCTGTGTCTGTCTGCGCCACTCATTCCAGCTGTCCTCCATTGAATAAAGCTATACCGCCTGTGGACTCCAGTTACCAATTTTGAACTGCATTTAGCCTACTTTTTTATTTTAGGCCTACTACCTGTGTCTGTCTGCGCCACTCATTACAGCTGTCCTCCATTGAAAAAAGCTATGCCGCCTGTGGACTCCAGTTACCAGTTTTGAACTGCATTTAGCCTACTACTTACTTTTTTGGGCCTACTAACTGTGTCTGCCCCTCATTACAGCTGTCCTCCATTGAACAAAGCTGAGCCTCAATGTTAACTCCTGTTCCGAATATTAAACTGCATTTGGCCTACTTGTTTGGTTGGGCCTACTAATGGTGTCTGCCGCTCCTTGCTTTTCTCCTCCACTGAACAAAGCTGAGCCACAATATTAACTCCTGTTTCGAATATTAAACTGCATTTGGCCTACTTGTTTGGTTGGGCCTACTAATGGTGTCTGCCGCTGCTTGTTGTTCTCCTCCACTGAACAAAGCAGTGCCGCCTGTTTACTCCTGTTACCAATTTTGAACTGCATTTGGCCCACTTTATTACTTGGGCCTACTAACTGTGTCTGCCACTCATTACAGCTGTCCTCCATTGAACAAAGCTATGCCGCCTGTGGACTGCTGTTACCAATTTTGAACTGCATTTAGACAACTTTTTTATTTTAGGCCTACTAAGTCTGTCCGCGCCACTCAATACAGCTGTCCTCCACTGAACAAAGCAATGCCGCCTGTGTACTCCTGTTACCAATTTTGAACTGCATTTAGCCTACTTTTTTATTTTAGGCCTACTAAGTCTGTCTGCGCCACTCAATACAGCTGTCCTCTGCTGAACGAAACAATGCCACCAGTTTAGTCCTGCTACCAATTTTAAACTGCATTTAGCCTACTCTTTTAATGTGGGCCTACAAACTGTGTCAGCCCCTCCTTACAATTGTCCTCCGCTGAACAAAGCAATGCCGCCTGTTGAGTCCTGTTACCAATTTTAAACTGCATTTAGCCTACTTTTTTAATGTGGGCCTACAAACTGTGTCTGCGCCACTCATTACAGTTGTCCTCCATTGAACAAAGCGATGCCGCCTGTTTAATCCTGCTACCAATTTTAAACTGCATGTAGCCTACTTTTTTAATGTGGGCCTACAAACTGTGTCAACCCCTCCTTACAATTATCCTCCACTGAATAAAGCAATGCCGCCAGTTTACTCCTGTTACCAGTTTTGAGCTGCATTTAGCCTACTTTCTTATTTGGGGCTATATCTGTGTTTCCTCCTCATCCTTCCCACTGCCCAGCCACTGCTAGATGAGTCTGCTGGTACACTGACCCAGACCACTACATTCCCCTTGCACTCTACACAGCCAGAATCTGACCCTGCTGAAAGTCAGGTTCCCCTTCCCGCATACTATACCACCTTACATGGGGACAAAGAGGAAGGAGGTGCAGATGAAAGTGCAGGTTCCTTCATCAGGTGGGGGGCATACTCTCATACTACGCAAAAGTGTCTCTGGCAGTGGGAGGCGCCGCCCGCCGTCAAACACACCGCCGTACTATGAGGGGCCCTGTGCCAGTGCCAACTAGTGGGCCCCCTGTTATGACCTGGTGGTCAGGACAATAATGGACCTGGTGGTTAAGAGCACACGGAATGACCTGATAGTTACTGATAATAAAGGACGAGCTCTGGGACGTGGGAACTCTGCTGACCGCAATCCCTAATCCTATCAAACACACTAGAAATAGCCGTGGATTGCGCCTAACGCTCCCTATGCAACTCGGCACAGCCTAAGGAACTAGCTAGCCCTGAAGATAGAAAAATAAAGCCTACCTTGCCTCAGAGAAATTCCCCAAAGGAAAAGGCAGCCCCCCACATATAATGACTGTGAGTAAAGATGAAAATACAAACACAGAGATGAAATAGATTTAGCAAAGTGAGGCCCGACTTACTGAACAGACTGAGGATAGGAAAGGTAGCTTTGCGGTCAGCACAAAACCTACAAAAAGACCACGCAGAGGGCGCAAAAAGACCCTCTGCACCGACTCACGGTGCGGAGGCGCTCCCTCTGCGTCCCAGAGCTTCCAGCAAGCAAGACAACAATAAAAATAGCAAGCTGGACAGAAAAATAGCAAACCAAAGAAAATACAAGCAGGAACTTAGCTTCTGCTGGGAAGACAGGTCACAAGAACAATCCAGGAGTGAACAAGACCAATACTGGAACATTGACAGGTGGCATGGAGCAAAGATCTAAGTGGAGTAACATAGAGCAGCCAGCTAACGAATTAACCTCGTCACCTGTGGAAGGAAACTCAGAAACACCCACCAGAGGAAGTCCATGGACTGAACCAGCCGAAGTACCATTCATGACCACAGGAGGGAGCCCGACAACAGAATTCACAACAGTACCCCCCCTTGAGGAGGGGTCACCGAACCCTCACCAGAGCCCCCAGGCCGACCAGGATGAGCCAAATGAAAAGCACGAACCAGATCGGCAGCATGAGCATCAGAGGCAAAAACCCAGGAATTATCTTCCTGACCATAACCCTTCCACTTGACCAGGTACTGGAGTTTCCGTCTCGAAATACGAGAATCCAAAATCTTCTCCACCACATACTCCAACTCCCCCTCAACCAACATCGGGGCAGGAGGATCAACGGATGGAACCACAGGCGCCACGTATCTCCGCAATAACGACCTATGGAACACATTATGGATGGCAAAAGAAGCAGGAAGGGCCAAACGAAATGACACAGGATTGATAACCTCAGAAATCTTATACGGACCAATGAAATGAGGCTTAAACTTAGGAGAAGAAACCTTCATAGGAATATAACGAGACGACAACCAAACCAAAGCCCCAACACGAAGTCGGGGACCCACACAGCGCCGGCGGTTAGCGAAACATTGAGCCTTCTCCTGGGACAATGTCAAATTGTCCACCACATGAGTCCAAATCTGCTGCAACCTATCCACCACAGTATCTACACCAGGACAGTCCGAAGACTCAACCTGCCCTGAAGAGAAACGAGGATGGAAACCAGAATTGGAGAAAAACGGCGAAACCAAAGTAGCCGAGCTGGCCCGATTATTAAGGGCGAACTCAGCCAACGGCAAAAAGGACACCCAATCATCCTGATCAGCAGAAACAAAGCATCTCAGATATGTTTCCAAAGTTTGATTAGTTCGTTCGGTTTGGCCATTTGTCTGAGGATGGAAAGCCGAGGAAAAAGACAAATCAATGCCCATCCTAGCACAAAAGGATCGCCAAAACCTCGAAACAAACTGGGAACCTCTGTCAGAAACGATGTTCTCCGGGATACCATGTAAATGAACCACATGCTGGAAAAATAATGGCACCAAATCAGAGGAGGAAGGCAATTTAGACAAAGGTACCAAATGGACCATCTTAGAAAAGCGATCACAAACCACCCAAATGACCGACATCTTTTGAGAGACGGGGAGATCCGAAATAAAATCCATAGAAATATGCGTCCAGGGCCTCTTCGGGACCGGCAAGGGCAAAAGCAACCCATTGGCATGAGAACAGCAGGGCTTAGCCCGAGCACAAGTCCCACAGGACTGCACAAAAGAACGCACATCCCGTGACAAAGACGGCCACCAAAAGGATCTAGCCACCAAATCTCTGGTACTAAAGATTCCAGGATGCCCAGCCAACACTGAACAATGAATCTCAGAGATAACTCTACTAGTCCATCTATCAGGGACAAACAGTTTCTCCGCTGGGCAACTGTCAGGTCTATCAGCCTGAAATTTTTGCAGCACCCACCGCAAATCAGGGGAGATGGCAAACAAAATTACCCCCTCTTTGAGAATACCCGCCGGCTCAGGAACACCCGGAGAGTCAGGCACAAAACTCCTTGACAGGGCATCAGCCTTCACATTCTTAGAGCCCGGAAGGTACGAAACCACAAAATCAAAACGGGAGAAAAATAACGACCATCGAGCCTGTCTCGGATTCAACCGTTTGGCAGACTCAAGATAAGTCAAATTCTTGTGATCTGTCAAGACCACCACACGATGCTTGGCTCCTTCAAGCCAATGACGCCACTCCTCGAATGTCCACTTCATGGCCAACAACTCTCGATTACCAACATCATAATTACGCTCAGCAGGCTAAAACTTTCTAGAAAAGAAAGCACATGGCTTCATCACCGAGCCATCAGAACTTCTTTGCGACAAAACAGCCCCAGCTCCAATCTCAGAAGCATCAACCTCAACCTGAAACGGGAGCGAAACATCTGGCTGGCACAACACAGGGGCAGAAGAAAAACGACGCTTCAACTCCTGAAAAGCTTCTACAGCTGCAGAAGACCAATTGACCACATCAGCACCCTTCTTGGTCAAATCAGTCAACGGTTTAGCTACACTAGAAAAATTAGCGATGAAGCGCCGATAAAAATTAGCAAAGCCCAGGAACTTTTGCAGGCTCTTCACAGATGTCGGCTGAGTCCAATCGTAAATGGCCTGGACTTTAACAGGGTCCATCTCGATAGCAGAAGGGGAAAAAATGAACCCCAAAAATGAAACCTTCTGAACTCCAAAGAGACACTTTGACCCCTTCACAAACAAGGAATTCGCATGAAGGACCTGGAACACCATTCTGACCTGCTTCACATGAGACTCCCAATCATCCGAAAAGACCAAAATATCTTCCAAATACACAATCAGGAATTTATCCAGGTACTCTTGGAAGATGTCATGCATAAAGGACTGAAATACTGATGGAGCATTGGAAAGTCCGAATGGCATAACCAGGTACTCAAAATGGCCCTCGGGCGTATTAAATGCTGTTTTCCATTCATCGCCCCGTTTAATACGCACAAGATTATACGCCCCTCGAAGATCTATCTTGGTGAACCAACTAGCCCCCTTAATATGAGCAAACAAATCAGACAGCAACGGCAAAGGATACTGAAATTTGACTGTAATTTTATTAAGAAGGCGGTAATCAATACAAGGTCTCAAAGAACCATCCTTCTTGGCCACAAAAAAGAACCCTGCTCCTAACGGTGATGACGACGGGCGAATATGGCCTTTCTCCAAGGATTCCTTTATATAACTCCGCATAGCGGCGTGTTCTGGCACAGATAAATTGAACAATCGGCCCTTAGGAAACTTACTACCAGGAATCAAATTAATTGCACAATCGCAATCCCTATGAGGAGGTAGGGCACTGATTTTGGGCTCATCAAATACATCCCGATAATCCGACAAAAACTCTGGAACTTCAGAAGGAGTGGAAGACGAAATAGACAAAAATGGAACATCACCATGTACCCCCTGGCAACCCCAGCTGGACACAGACATAGATTTCCAGTCCAATACTGGATTATGAACCTGTAGCCATGGCAACCCCAAAACGACCACATCATGCAGATTATGCAACACCAGAAAGCGGATATCCTCCTGATGTGCAGGAGCCATGCACATGGTCAATTGGGTCCAGTACTGAGGCTTATTCTTGGCCAAAGGCGTAGCATCAATTCCTTTCAATGGAATAGGATACTGCAAGGGCTCCAAGAAAAAACCACAGCGCCTAGCATACTCCAAGTCCATCAAATTCAGGGCAGCGCCTGAATCCACAAATGCCATAACAGAATAGGATGACAAAGAGCAAATCAGAGTAACGGACAATAGAAATTTAGACTGTACCGTACCAATGGTGGCAGACCTAGCGAACCGCTTAGTGCGCTTAGGACAATCGGAGATAACATGAGTGGAATCACCACAGTAAAAACATAGCCCATTCCGACGTCTGTGTTCTTGCCGTTCAGCTCTGGTCAAAGTCCTATCACATTGCATAGGCTCAGGCCCATGCTCAGATAGTACCGCCAAATGGTGCACAGCTTTACGCTCACGCAAGCGTCGATCGATCTGAATGGCCAAAGACATAGACTCATTCAGACCAGCAGGCATGGGAAATCCCACCATGACATCCTTAACCCCTTCGTGACATGCGCCGTACTAGTACTGCGCTGCCGGCACTGCATTAGTGCCAGCAGCAGTACTAGTACGGCGCACCGATCACCGCGGTCTCGCGCTGAGCGCCGCGGTGATCGGGTGCGGGTGTCAGCTGTATATGACAGCTGACACCCCGCAGCAATGCCCACGATCGCGGGCATTTAACCCCTCTGATGCCGCTGTCAGTAGTGACAGCGGCATAGAGGGGGATCGCGCAGGGACGGGGGCTCCCTGCGCTCTCCCACCGGAGCAACGCAATGAGATCGCGTTGCTCCGGTGACCTGGAAGTAGTCCCCGGATCCAAGATGGCCGCCGGACTCCTTCCGGGTCATGAAGTGACCTGGCTAG
The DNA here is from genome assembly GCF_032444005.1 of Ranitomeya imitator. Taxonomy (NCBI): domain Eukaryota; kingdom Metazoa; phylum Chordata; class Amphibia; order Anura; family Dendrobatidae; genus Ranitomeya; species Ranitomeya imitator. Next base: position 809,390,688 of record NC_091282.1, on the reverse strand, counting down.
CCGGCGCCTGCTGAGAGAAGGCGCCAGAAAGCCACCTAAACTGCCTGTCAGATTGTTGATCTGACAGTGTGCTATGCACAGTGTCAGATCAACGATCTGATCTAATACAGAGATGTCCCACCCTGGGACAATGTTAGAATGTAAAAAAAAAAAATAGAATGCGTAAAAAAAAAAATAAAAAAAAATCCCCAAATAAAAAAAAAAAAACATTTCCCAATAAATCCATTTATTTATGTAAAAAAAAAAAACAATAAATGTACACAAATTTGGTATCGCCGCGTCCGTAACGACCCGCTCTATAAAAATATACCACTAGTTAACCCCTTCAGTGAACACCGCAAAAAAAAACAAAAAAAAACAAGGCAAAAAACAACGCTTTATTATCATACAGGCGAACAAAAAGTGGAATAACACGCGATCAAAACGACGGATATAAATAACCATGGTACCGCTGAAAATGTCATCTTGTCCCGCAAAAAAAATGCCACCATACAGCATCATCAGCAGAAAAATAAAAAAGTTATAGCTCTCAGAATAATGCGATGCAAAAACTATTATTTTTTTATATAAAATAGTTTTTATTGTGTAAAAGCGCCAAAACATAAAAAAAATTACATAAATGAGGTATCGCTGTAATCGTTCTGACCCGAAGAATAAAACTGCTTTATCCATTTTACCACACGTGGAACGGTATAAACGCCTCCCCCAAAAGAAATTCATGAATAGCTGGTTTTTGTTCATTCCGCCTCCCAAAAATCGGAATAAAAAGCGATCAAAAAATGTCATCTGCCCGAAAATGTTACCAATAAAAACGTCAACTCGTCCCGCAAAAAACAAGACCTCATATGACTCTGTGGGCCAAAATATGGATAAATTATAGCTCTCAAAATGTGGTGATGCAAAAACTATTTTTTGCAATAAAAAGCGTCTTTTAGTGTGTGCCAATCATAAAAATCCGCTAAAAAACACGCTATAAAAGTAAATCAAACCCCCCTTCATCACCCCCTTAGTTAGGGAAAAATAATAAAATGTAAAAAAATGTATTTATTTCCATTTTCCCATTAAGGCTAGGGTTAGGGCTAGGGTTAGGGCTAGGGTTAGGGTTAGGGCTAGGGTTAGGGTTAGGGCTAGGGTTAGGGTTGGGGTTAGGGTTTCAGTTATAATTGGGGGTTTCCACTGTTTAGGCACATCAGGGGCTCTCCAAACGCGACATGGCGTCCGATCTAAATTCCAGCCAATTCTGCTTTGAAAAAGTAAAACAGGGCTCCTTCCCTTCCGAGTTCTCCTGTGTGCCCAAACAGTGGTTCCCCCCAACATATGGGGTATCAGCGTTCTCAGGACAAGTTGGACAACAACTTTTGGGGTCCAATTTGTCCTGTTACCCTTGGGAAAATAAAAACATAGGGGATAAAATATCATTTTCGTGGAAAAAAAATATTTTTTATTTTCACGGCTCTGCGTTATAAACTGTAGTGAAACACTTGTTGGTTCAAAGCTCTCACAACACATCTAGATAAGTTCCTTGGGGGGTCTAGTTTCTAATATGGGGTCACTTGTGGGGGGTTTCTACTGTTTAGGTACATCAGGGGCTCTGCAAATGCAACATGACGCCTGCAGACCAATCCATCTAAGTCTGCATTTCAAATGGCGCTCCTTCCCTTCCGAGCTCTGCCATGCACTCAAACGGTGGTTCCCCCCCACATGTGGGGTATCAGCGTACTCAGGAAAAATTGGACAATAACATTTGTGGTCCAATTTCTCCTGTTACCCTTGGGAAAAAAAATTGCGGGCTAAAGCATCATTTTGTGGAAAGAAAAAATGATTTTTTAATTTTCACAATGCTACATTCTAAACTTTAGTGAAACAATTGGGGGTTAAAAGTGCTCACCACACATCTAGATAAGTTCCTTAGGGGGTCTTCTTTCCAAAATGGGGTCACTTGTGGGGGGTTTCCACTGTTAAGGCACGTCAGGGGCTCTCCAAATGCGACATGGCGTCCGATCTCAATTCCAGCCAATTTTGCATTGAAAAGTCAAATGGCACTCCTTCCCTTCCGAGCTCTGCCATGCGCTCAAACAGTGGTTTATCCCCATATATGAAGTATCGACGTACTCAGGACAAATTGCACAACAACTTTTGGGGTCCAATTTATCCTTTTACCCTTGGGAAAATAAAAAATTTGGGGCAAAAAGATCATTTTTTGTGAAAATTAATATAAATTTTTTTTACGGCTCTACATTATAAACTTCTGTGAAGCACTTGGAGGTTCAAAGTGCTCACCACACATCTAGATTAGTTCCTTAGGGGGTCTACTTTCCAAAATGGTGTCACTTGTGGGGGTTTCCACTGTTTAGGCACATCAGGGGCTCTCCAATCGTGACATGGGCTCCGATCTCAATTCCAGCAAATCTTGCATTGAAAAGTCAAATGGCGCTCCTTCCCTTCCGAGCTCTGCCATGTGCCCAAACAGTGGTTTACCCCCACATATGGGGTATCAGCATACTCAGGACAAATTGTACAATGACTTTTGTGGTCCAATTTCTCCTGTTACCCTTGGTAAAATGAAGCAAATAGGACCTGAAGTAAAAATTTTGTGAAAAAAAAGTTAAATGTTCAATTTTTTTAAACATTCAAAAAATTCCTGTGAAGCACCTGAAGGGTTAATAAACTTTTTGAATGTAGTTTTGAGTACCTTGAGGGGTGCAGTTTTTAGAATGGTGTCACTTTTGGGCATTTTCTGTCATATAAACCCCTCAAAGTCACTTCAAGTGTGAGGTGGTCCGTAAAAAAATGGTTTTGCAAATTTTGTTGCAAAAATGAGAAATCGCTGGTCAACTTTTAACCCTTATAACGTCCTAACAAAAAAAATTATGTTTCCAAAATTGTACTGATGTAAAGCAGACATGTGGGAAATGTTGTTTATTAACTATATTATGTGATATAACTCTCTAATTTAAGGGCATAAAAACTAAGAGTTTGAAAATTGCTAAATTTTCATAATTTCCGACAAATTTTTTTTTTTTTCACAAATAAATGCAAGTCATATCGAAGAAGTTTTACCACTATCATGAAGTACAATATGTCATGAGAAAACAGTGTCAGAATCACCAGGATCCGTTGAAGCGTTTCAGAGTTATGACCTCATAAAGTGACAGTGGTCAGAATTGTAAAAATTGGCCCTGTCACTTAGGTGGAAACAGGCTTTGGGGTGAAGGGGTTAAGGGCTTCAGAGTGACCCTTTCTGAAGATTGCTGCCAGGGCACATTCATTCCACTGAGTGAGCACAGACCACTTTCTAAACTTCTGACAATATATCTCCGCTTCATCCTGACCCTGACACAGAGCCAGCAAGATTTTCTCTGCCTGATCCACTGAATTAGGTTTGTCATAAAGCAATCCAAGCGCCAGGAAAAACGCATCAGCATCACGCAATGCCGGATCTCCTGGCGCAAGGGAAAATGCCCAGTCTTGAGGGTCACCACGTATCAAAGAAATGATGATCTTTACTTGCTGAACAGGGTCACCTGAGGAGCGAGGTTTCAAGGCAAGAAACAATTTACAATTATTTTTGAAATTCTAGAACTTAGATCTATCACCAAAAAACAAATCAGGAATTGGAATCCTAGGCTCTGACATCGAATTCTGAACCACAAAATCTTGAATGTTTTGTACCCTTGTAGTGAGATTATCAATCCAAGAGGACAGACCTTGAATGTCCATGTTTACACCTTTGTCCTGAACCACCCAGAGGTAAAGGGGAAAAGAGAGACAAAACACACTGCAAAGAAAAAAAAATGGTCTCAGAACTTCTCTTATCCCTCTATTGAGATGCATTAGTACTTTGGACCACCTGTACTGTTATGACCTGGTGGTCAGGACAATAATGGACCTGGTGGTTAAGAGCACACGGAATGACCTGATAGTTACTGATAATAAAGGACGAGCTCTGGGACGTGGGAACTCTGCTGACCGCAATCCCTAATCCTATCAAACACACTAGAAATAGCCGTGGATTGCGCCTAACGCTCCCTATGCAACTCGGCACAGCCTAAGGAACTAGCTAGCCCTGAAGATAGAAAAATAAAGCCTACCTTGCCTCAGAGAAATTCCCCAAAGGAAAAGGCAGCCCCCCACATATAATGACTGTGAGTAAAGATGAAAATACAAACACAGAGATGAAATAGATTTAGCAAAGTGAGGCCCGACTTACTGAACAGACTGAGGATAGGAAAGGTAGCTTTGCGGTCAGCACAAAAACCTTCAAAAAGACCACGCAGAGGGCGCAAAAAGACCCTCCGCACCGACTCACGGTGCGGAGGCGCTCCCTCTGCGTCCCAGAGCTTCCAGCAAGCAAGACAACAATAAAAATAGCAAGCTGGACAGAAAAATAGCAAACCAAAGAAAATACAAGCAGGAACTTAGCTTCTACTGGGAAGACAGGTCACAAGAACGATCCAGGAGTGAACAAGACCAATACTGGAACATTGACAGGTGGCATGGAGCAAAGATCTAAGTGGAGTTAAATAGAGCAGCCAGCTAACGAATTAACCTCGTCACCTATGAAAGGAAACTCAGAAACACCCACCAGAGGAAGTCCATGGACAGAACCAGCCAAAGTACCATTCATGACCACAGGAGGGAGCCCAACAACAGAATTCACAACAGCCCCCCCTGCTTGCTCAGTGTCACAATTCACACCGTGACCGTAACCCCTACGTCACGGATCGGGGTGACTTTAGGCCAACAGACAGCTATCACATGTGCAGGGGGGCTCATCTTAGTTATCCCTACACTGCTAACAATGTGATGAAACAACAAACACAAGGCTATTGACCTCTTAGTTTACAGCAGGGGCTTATTTTAAGTATCCCCCTGCTCTTCACTATACCATGAACAGCAGGGATTGTATATCCCGCTTCCAGTTCCACTTAACACTTGCAGCTCTCTGGCGCCCCCCTTACTCTCAGGTCAGATTAGGTACTGCACCCTGGGTAATTAGTCGCCAGACAGGCTGCCTGCTATGTACTGGCTATTGGGCACGCTGCAGCGACACGATAAACTACTCCCACTCAGGCAGGAACAATAATTATCAACGCCGCAGTCGCTACAACAACACCCAAAAGCCTGCACACGGTACGCTGCCACCAGCTTCGATTAAACTGGTCCGAAGCTAACCCAAAACAGTAGCGTAATTCCCTTCAGGAGACAGGGTACGTTTTAGAACAGGAGAACGAATCTAGTATATTAATTATTATACTCCATAAAGTTTAGGCAGTGTTTTATCAAAATATTTTACAAGGATGTTACAAAAGAGATAATTGCAAATATGTACAAGGTAATCATAACATAAAGGGATTACAGGAGAAAAGATAACACTCACATGTTCTCAGAGCATTGCAGGCAACCAGGCTAGTGGAGTTTCCATCTGTCCCAATGCATCAGTAGCACTCTGGGTAGGAACAGCTCTTCACGTCAGATTCACATAGACACCGGCAGCAGACTGACTCCTGGGATCTGGCCAGACAGTTATAGCTGCAGCCTGTGACATCCCAGAAAGGGGTTGGATCACCTTGTCCCTCCTACCTCTTCAGTTAACTAATTTTACCCTAACTTTTATCTAATTTCTGTAACTCCGCTCCAGAACATGTCATGGTCATAACAAACCCAGCATTCATCTCATATTAACATTGGCATTCTAATGAGATCAAATATGTCATATGTGTGATGCGTCATTACAGAGAAATCCCTACTTTTTAACCTGATGGAGTTAGAAGCTCAGGTTTACCGTGGTGGATAGATCCACCGAGGGAGATTAAGAATATGTATTTTCCTGTTCCTATCTTAAATGGTTTGCCTAATATCTTACAAAAACAGAACAAAGACCTCAGGGATTCTGGGGACTTATAATCCAGTTCTAGCTGGTCACTTTCCACTGCAGGGATGCCGGTCGTAAATACCTTGGCGAGGGGGATGAGGGGCTTGGGAGCTGAAAGTCAGGAATTTGCAGCTACAAGCCATAAAAGCTGTTGAAGAATCAATCCAAGAATGGGGGCTTTTTAGCCCGCAGCCTGGCTAACAAGAGAAACTAGACTTATATGATATTTCATGCAACATCGTGACACCTCCCCCTTTTGGTGTGCGATACGGAGGCAGAACCCCTCGGTATGCCTCCATGCGCACCTCAGTAGGTTCACCCTGGCGGGACAGTCCATCTGCATTCCCATGCTCCCTGCCCATTTTGTGTTCAATGGTGAAGTCAAACTGCTGAAGGGCAAGGCTCCAGCGTAGCAACCTGCCGTTGGTTCCACACATGGCGTTTAGCCAGCGCAGAGGGTCGTGGTCGGTCACGACAGTGAAGGGGCGACCATACAAGTAGGGCTGCAAGTGCTGCAGGGCCCAGACTATGGCCAGGCACTCCTTCTCGATGGTGGAGTAGGCCACTTCCCTCGGCAAAAGTTTCCGGCTCAGGTATAACACAGGGTGCTCTTGGTCCTCCGAGTCAACCTGGCTGAGCACAGCACCAAGGCCAAACTCGCTGGCGTCGGTTTGCACCAAGAACGGTCGACTGCTTTCAACACAGGGGCGTTGCACAGTGCTGTTTTCAACGCCTGAAAGGCCCCCTCACAGCCATCTGTGTTGTGAATTCTGCTCTTGGGCTCCCTCCGGTGGTTATGAGTGGTAGTGCTGCGGTAGTTGGATCGCAGCATTTATCAGGTGTATCCATTTTTTGCAATCTGGGCTGGGCTATTTAAGTCCTGCTTTATCCTTTAGTCAGTGCCAGTTGTCCATTGTTTTTGGAGGATTCACATCCATACCTGGTCTCTCCTGGTCTGCTGTTCATTTCTTCAAAGATAAGTTCTGGCCTTGTTTTTGCTGTCCACCTGCTGTGGACCTTATAGTTCTGTGCATTTTCATGTTTTGTTTTGTCCAGCTTTGTCTGCGAAGGATTTTTTGCAGCCAAGCTGTGTCTCTGGAGATGGGAGTGTTAGGTACCCCCCACGGCTACTTCTAGTTGCGCTGCTAGGTTCAGGGTTTGCGGTCAGTACAGGGACCACCTTCTCCAGAGTCCGTCTCATGCTGCTCCTAGGCCACCAGATCATAACAGTACAACTGGCCAACAATGAGTTAATTGCATCTCAGAAGAAGGGAGGACAGGTTTTGAGCCATTTTTTTTCCTTAGCCTGTTTTTTCTGTTCCTCCCTCTTAATCTCTGGGTGGCTACGGAACCTAGTAATAACATGAATGTTCAGGAGTTAGTTTCTCGGGTGGATCAGCTTGCTGCTAGGGTACAGGGTATTTCAGATTTTATTATTCAGACTCCTGCCTTAGAACCTAAGATTCCCACTCCTGATTTGTTTTTTGGTGACAGATCCAAATTTTTGAGTTTCAAAAATAATTGTAAACTGTTTTTTGCATTGAGACCCCGTTCTTCTGGTAATCCCATTCAGCAGGTTAAAATCATCATATCCTTGCTGCGTGGTGACCCACAGGATTGGGCATTTTCCCTGGAATCTGGCAATCCTGCTTTGCTTGATGTTGATTCTTTCTTTCAAGCATTGAGGTTATTGTATGATGAGTCTAATTCTGTGGATCAAGCTGAGAAGATCTTGTTGGCCCTGTGTCAGGGTCAAGAAGCGGCAGAATCGTATTGCCAGAAATTTAGAAAATGGTCTGTACTGACTAAATGGAATGAGGATGCCTTGGCGGCAATTTTCAGAAAGGATCTTTCTGAATCCATTAAAGATGTTATGGTGGGGTTCCCCACGCCTGCTGGTCTGAGTGATTCTATGTCTCTGGCTATTCAGATTGATCGGCGCTTGCGCGAGCGCAGAGTTGTGCACACTGTGGCGTTGTCCTCCGAGAGGAGCCCTGAGCCTATGCAGTGTGATAGGATTTTGTCTAGAGCTGAACGACAAGGATTTAGGCGTCAGAATAGGTTGTGTTTTTACTGCGGCGATTCTGCTCATGTCATTTCTGATTGCCCTAAGCGTACCAAGAGAATCGCTAGTTCTGTTACCATCAGTACTGTACAACCAAAATTTCTGTTATCTGTGACCTTGATCTGCTCATTATCGTCATCGTTATCTGTCATGGCATTTGTGGATTCAGGCGCCGCTCTGAATTTAATGGACTTAGAATTTGCCAGACGTTGTGGTTTCCCCTTGCAGCCTTTGCAGAACCCTATTCCTTTAAGGGGGATTGATGCTACACCGTTGGCTAAAAATAAACCTCAGTTTTGGACACAGCTGACCATGCGCATGGCACCAGTCCATCAGGAAGATTGTCGTTTTCTGGTGTTGCATAATTTGCATGATGATATTGTGCTGGGTTTTCCATGGTTACAGCTACATAATCCGGTGTTAGATTGGAAATCCATGTCTGTGACTAGTTGGGGTTGTCAGGGGGTTCATGATCACGTTCCTTTGATGTCAATTACCTTTTCCCCCTCTTCTGAAATTCCTGAGTTTTTGTCAGATTTCCAGGATGTATTCGATGAGTCTAAATCTAGTTCCCTTCCACCACATAGGGACTATGATTGCGCTATTGACTTGATTCCAGGTTGTAAGTTCCCTAAGGGTCGACTTTTCAACCTGTCTGTGCCAGAACATGCCGCCATGCGGAGCTATATTAAGGTGTCTTTGGAGAAGGGGCATATTCGGCCATCTTCTTCACCATTGGGAGCAGGTTTTTTTTTTGTTGCCAAGAAGGATGGCTCCTTGAGACCGTGTATTGATTATCGCCTCTTGAATAAGATCACGGTCAAATTTCAATACCCTTTGCCTTTGCTTACTGATTTGTTTGCTAGGATTAAGGGGGATAGCTGGTTTACTAAGATTGACCTTCGAGGGGCATATAATCTTATTCGTATTAAACAGGGTGACGAATGGAAAACTGCATTTAATACACCTTAAGGCCATTTTGAATACCTAGTGATGCCATTCGTACTCTCTAATGCCCCATCTGTGTTCCAGTCCTTCATGCATGATATCTTTCGGAGTTATCTTGATAAATTCATGGTTGTATATTTGGATGATATTTTGATTTTTTCCGATGATTGGGAGTCTCATGTGAAACAGGTCAGGATGGTATTTCAGATCCTCCGTGATAATGCTTTATTTGTGAAGGGGTCGAAGTGCCTCTTTGGAGTGCAGAAGGTTTCTTTTCCCTAAGTTCAAGCCTCGGTTTATTGGTCCTTTTAAGATTTCTGAGATTATCAATCCAGTGTCTTTTCGTTTGGCCCTTCCAGCCTCTTTTTCTATCCATAATGTTTTCCATAGATCTTTGTTGCGGAAGTATGTGGTGCCCGTTGTTCCCTCTGTTGATCCTCCAGCTCCGGTGCTGATTGATGGGGAGTTGGAGTATGTGGTTGAGAAGATTTTGTATTCTCGTTTTTCGAGGCGGAAGCTTCAGTATCTGGTCAAATGGAAGGGTTATGGCCAGGAGGATAATTCTTGGGTTGTTGCCTCCGATGTTCATACTACGATTTGGTTCGTGCCTTTCATTTGGCTCGTCCTGATCGGCCTGGGGGCTCTGGTGAGGGTTCGGTGACCCCTCCTCAAGGGGGGGGTACTGTTGTGAATTCTGATCTTGGGCTCCCTCTGGTGGTTATGAGTGGTAGTGCTGCGGTAGTTGGATCGCAGCATTTATCAGGTGTATCCATTTTTTGCAATCTGGGCTGGGCTATTTAAGTCCTGCTTTATCCTTTAGTCAGTGCCAGTTGTCCATTGTTTTTGGAGGATTCACATCCATACCTGGTCTCTCCTGGTCTGCTGTTCATTTCTTCAAAGATAAGTTCTGGCCTTGTTTTTGCTGTCCACCTGCTGTGGACCTTATAGTTCTGTGCATTTTCATGTTTTGTTTTGTCCATCTTTGTCTGTGAAGGATTTTTTGCAGCCAAGCTGTGTCTCTGGAGATGGGAGTGTTAGGTACCCCCCACGGCTACTTCTAGTTGCACTGCTAGGTTCAGGGTTTGCGGTCAGTACAGGGACCACCTTCTCCAGAGTCCGTCTCATGCTGCTCCTAGGCCACCAGATCATAACACATCTGTCCAGTTGACAATGTGGGGTAGCTTCTTCCTGGTGAGGTCTGTCAAAGGTTTTGCCAGGCTACTATAGTGCTGTACGAAGCGCCTATAGTACCCTGCAGTGCCCAGGAAGGACATCACCTGTTTCTTGGTCACGGGAGTGGGCCAGTTCACGATCGCGCCCACTTTCTCAGGCTCTGGCTTTAGGGTGTTTCCGCCTACCCGGTACCCCAGGTAGTGGACCTCCCTCATGCCCATCTGGCACTTTCCCAGCTTGATAGTCAGTCCTGCTTGGTGAATTCGCCTGAGCACCTCCTCGAGATGCTGCAGGTGTTCATCCCAGGAGGAACTGAAGATGGCAATGTCATCCAAGTACGCCACGGCGTACTTCTCCAGTCCCCGAAGCAGGAGGTTGACCATCCACTGGAAAGTGGCAGGGGCATTCTTCATGCCGAAGGGCATGACCGTGGACTCGTACAGTCCGAAGGGCGTGATAAAGGCAGACTTCTCCTGCGCCTCGGGGCTCCGGGGAATCTGCCAGTATTCTCTACTCAGATCCATTATTGTTAGGTAATCTGCGCCAGCTAACCTATCCAGCAGCTCCTCGATGCGCAGCATTGGGTGCGCGTCAGAGGCTGTGATGGCGTTGAGCCCCCTGTAGTCCACGCAGAACCGGGTGGTCCGGTCTTTCTTTGGCACGAGAACTACACATGAGGCCCACGCACTCTTTGACCGTCGAATCACCCCCAGCTGTAACATCTCGTTGATCTCTTGGCGCATAATCTGCTGCACCTGGTCAGAGATTCGATAGGGTGTTCGCCGTAGTGGGGCATGATTCCCGGTGTCCACCTCGTGGACTGCTAACTCAGTCCACCCAGGTCGGTTGGAGAACACGACCTGGAAGGGTTCCAGTGTGGTTTGCAACTGCAACCGCTGGGGTTCAGTTAACGAGGCGCTTACCTCCACATCCTCGATGGACCCATTGGCCTTAGCTTGGGCCAGCATGTCCAGGAGGGTGTCTTCCTCCCCGTCTTCGGGCAAGCTGCAGACCGGTAGGACGAAAGGTTCACGTTCATGATGAGCCTTCATCATGTTGACGTGAAAGGCCTTTTTACCTACTCCGAGCGTGGTCAAGCGTGACCACGTAAGTGACCGGGTTGAGCTGTTGGTGGACGACGTACGGGCCCTCCCAGGCTCCCTGAAGCTTATCCTTTGGTACGGGGACCAGCACCCACACCTTTTGACCCACGTGGTAGGTCCGCTCTCGGGCGTTCTGGTCGTACCAGTGCTTCTGGTCAGCCTGAGCCTGCGTCATGTTGTCATGCACCAACTGCGTCAAGGTCTGCATCTTGTCACGGAAGCGCATGACATACTCCACTATGGACACTTCAGAATGGTTCGGCTCCTCTTCCCAGGATTCTCTTACCACCCAAGGGGTCCCCGGACTCGCCTGCCGTACAGGAGCTCGAAGGGGGAGAACCCCGTCGAGGCCTGTGGAACCTCTCGGTAAGCAAATAGCAGGTGTGGGAGGTACCGCTCCCAGACGCGCCCTTGGGTCTCAACCAGCATGTGTAGCATCTGTTTGAGGGTACCATTGAAGCGTTCACACAAGTCATTGGTCTGTGGGTGATACGCACTCGATACCAGGTGCTTCACCTGCATTCTCTTACAGAGAGCCTCCATTAGGCGAGACATAAATTGGGTCCCTTGATCAGTAAGCATTTCCCAGGGAAATCCTACACGTGAAAAGATGGCCAACAAGGCATCCGCCACCTTATCTGCCCTAGTTGACGACAGAGCTACTGCCTCTAGGTACCGGGTAGCATAGTCTACCACAGTAAGGATGTATTGCTTTCCAGAGCTGCTGGAGACTGCCAGCGGGCCCACAATGTCCACCGCGATTCTCTGGAAAGGCTCCTCTATCACTGGTAAAGGGATCAGGGGAGCCTTAAGAGCAGGCCCCGCCTTCCCCACTCTTTGACAAGTGATACAGGAGTGGCAGTAGTTTGAAACATCTGTCCCCATCTTAGGCCAATAGAAGTGTTGAGACAGCCGGGCCTTAGTTTTGCTGATCCCCAAGTGTCCAGCTAGTGGGATCTCATGGGCAATCCGTAACAACTCACCCCGGAATTGTTGCGGGACGACCAGCTGTCTTTCCCTCAACCACTCCTTTTGCGATTCTCCGGGTGCTGTCTCCCGGTATAACCTTCCTCGTTCCCAGAACACCCTCTCCTTATCAGTCTCGGAGGTGGGCGTCTCGGCGAGTTGTCTCAAACTCTCTACGCTCACATCTGTGTGCAGAGCGGCCTGAAACTCTTGGCTAGGGGAAGCCAGAAGCGATGTCAGGGTCCCTTCCCCACAGGAACCCTCTTGGACCTGCTCTGGGTCCACCTCTGGTTCAGTCACACTGATGACTGAGGAGGGTCCGGAAGGCCGACAGTTATCTGCGTTCCGGGCACTCTGACTGCGGGTGACAGCAGCTATGTAGGCTGTCTCCCCGGGGGTTTCTACAGACCCATCAGCCGGAGCTGCTATGGGCTCTACCTCCCCATCCACCCCCAACACTCCAGGGGCAGTGCTACTTATGGGCCAGTTACCTTCCTCAGTGGCACTGGTCACTTTCATGGCATCACCTTCCTCACGGTTCCCATGCATCTCCCCATTTCCTGTAGCACCGACACTTGCCCCTGTTAGGGGTTCCTCAGCCGTCTCACTCCACAGAGCGACGTGGCTGGGCACGCCTGTACCTATGGACACATTAACCTTCACAGAAAAATCATTATCAGGATCAGTTGGCACAGGTACAACATTTTCACCATCAATCCTAGGGAAAAAATGGTTATTAGATGCATCATTACAAGATAAAGCATTGTCAGGTAACACATGCGATTTCCCATCATCATCATCAGGGTTAACGTTACCCAGCAGATTGGGGAGGGGTGTCAGGGACGTAGTATGCAACCATCCTCCCCAAATCAGTCCCCAACAAAACATCAGTGGGCAAATTATCAGACAGCCCCACTTCCTTCACTCCGCTCCCGGCACCCCAATCAATATAAACCCGGGCCGTCGGTAAGGGACAACTGATGCCCCCAATCCCAGTGACAATTAGGGTTTTCCCTGGAATGATTTCTTCAGGGGCCGCCAGTTCGGGTCGGATGAGGGTTCGTTCAGCCCCGGTGTCCTTGAGGCCTGTAGCAACATGGCCTCCCACCGTGACGTGCTGTACATTGTCACACACCCTCCCAACCACACCACCCACCAAAAGAACTGCTGCATTAGGCCCTGGGGCCTTGGCTGGGAGGTTATTCTGCTTGTCTGGACAGTGGGTACTGATATGACCAGGCCGCTTGCAGTAGTAACACTGGCGAGGTTCGGTGGTAGGTCTGGTGTTGTTGGCCACAGGGCCAGGACCTCTGGTGTGTTGGCTGGCAGGGGTACTGGCGTTGGATGCAGGCTTACCCCCTCTCCAGCTGGTGGTGACTGGCTTCCGCGCTTCCGATCTACGGTTGGCCTCATAGGCATCGGCAATCTGCGCTGCTTTCGTCACGTCTTTGGGTTCTCTGTCCATCACGAACTGTCGCACCTCAGCTGGGCAAAGATGAAAGAACTGGTCTTTGATCATCAGGTCTCGCAGCTGTGCAAAGGTGGTCACTGACAGTCCTTGGGTCCACTGGTCAAAGTGGGTCCCCAGTCCATGCATCACATCACTGTAACTGTCGTGTGGGCCACGTTGGAGGGTCCGGAACTTTCTACGGTACACCTCGGGCGTAAGCTTGGACTTTGCTATCAGGGCCTGCTTGATGGCCTCATAGTCTCCATCTTGTTCTTGAGGGAGGGCAGCAAACGCCTCCAGAGCTTTGCCTCTCAGCCCCTGGTGTCAGGTATCGTGCCCATTCATCTGTAGGCAGCCGGTACTGTCTGCAGGCTTTCTCAAAGGCCTGCAGAAACGTGTCCAAGTCCCCATCCTTTTCCATAACAGGAAAGTGATCGGGCTGGGGCTTAGGTATCTGAGGGCTGCTGGGCTCACGGCTGGACTGGGACGACCCATGCATTTGCAGTCGGGCCATCTGCAGCTGACGTCTCTCTAGGTCATCTGCAGAGCCTTGCTGCAGAGCCAGCTGCAGGAGGAGGTCTGCGCCCCCTTGGTTGCAAGTAGGGCCCGTATTCAGGGGTTGGACCTCTGCTGCAGCACCATGTTCGCTTGTGCTGGCTTCTGCGGCCTCTGGGCTCTGTGGCCTTGCTTGGTCTGCTTCAAATTGTACCAGTTCAGCGACCATTTGAGCACTGGTCTTGCCCGCACAGTCAATCTGCTGTGACATGCACAAGGCCATAAGAGTGTCCTTGGACTGCTTCTTATAAGAGGTTTCTCCCAGCACAACCATGGTTGCCAAATAAAAGATAGGACAGAAAAACAAAGAGAAAGGGTAGGGGATAATTACCAGTACACACAATTGTCTCAGGACTAATAAACACTGAGTTCGTTCTCCAAACTTATCTGAGCAGAGTCCTCGCAAGAACTTTGCAAGTTTTTAGTGAGAGGAATGATTGCTCAAACCAAATCACTAATGCTCTAATATATCCCACCGCCTTGCCACCAATTTGTCACGATTCACACCGTGACCGTCACCCCTAAGTCACGGATCGGGGTGACTTTAGGCCAACAGACGGCTATCACATGTGCAGGGGGGCTTATATTAGTTATCCCTCCACTCTACAATGTGATGAAACAACACACACAAGGCTATTGACCTCTTAGTTTACAGCAGGGGCTTATTTTAGGTATCCCACTGCTCTTCACTATACCACGAACTGCAGGGATTTATGTATATCCCGCGTCCAGTTCCACTTAACACTTGCAGCTCTCTGGCGCCCCCCTTACTCTCAGGTCAGATTAGGTACTGCACCCTGGGTAATTAGTCGCCAGACAGGCTGCCTGCTATGTACTGGCTATTAGGCACGCTGCAGCGACGCGATAAACTACTCCCACTCAGGCAGGAACAATAATTATCAATGCCGCAGTCGCTACAACAACACCCAAAAGCCTGCACACGGTACGCTGCCACCAGCTTCAATTAAACAGGTCCGAAGCTAACCCAAAACAGTAGCGTAATTCCTTTCAGGAAACAGGGTACGTTTTAGAACAGGAGAACGAATCTAGTATATTAATTATTATACTCCATAAAGTTTAGGCAGTGTTTTATCAAAATATTTTACAAGGATGTTACAAAAGAGACAATTGCAAATATGTACAAGGTAATCATAACATAAAGGGATTACAGGAGAAAAGATAACACTCACATGTTCTCAGAGCATTGCAGGCAACCAGGCTAGTGGAGTTTCCATCTGTCCCAATGCATCAGTAGCACTCTGGGTAGGAACAGCTCTTCACGTCAGACTCACATAGACACCAGCAGCAGACTCCTGGGATCTGGCCAGACAGTTATAGCTGCAGCCTGTGACATCCCAGAAAGGGGTTGGATCACCTCGTCCCTCCTACCTCTTCAGTTAACTAATTTTACCCTAACTTTTATCTAATTTCTGTAACTCCGCTCCAGAACATGTCATGGTTATAACAAACCCAGCATTCATCTCGTATTAACATTGGCATTCTAACGAGATCAAATATGTCATATGTGGGATGCGTCATTACAGAGAAATCCCTACTTTTTAACCTGATGGAGTTAGAAGCTCAGGTTTACCGTGGTGGATAGATCCACCGAGGGAGATTAAGAATATGTATTTTCCTGTTCCTATCTTAAATGGTTTGCCTAATATCTTACAAAAACAGAACAAAGACCTCAGGGATTCTGGGGACTTATAATCCAGTTCTAGCTGGTCACTTTCCACTGCAGGGATGCCGGTCGTAAATACCTTGGCGAGGGGATGAGGGGCTTGGGAGCTGAAAGTCAGGAATTTGCAGCTACAAGCCATAAAAGCTGTTGCAGAATCACTCCAAGAAGGGGGGCTTTTTAGCCCGCAGCCTGGCTAACAAGAGAAACTAGACTTATATGATATTTTATACAACATCGTGACACTCAGTGCCGCTGATCTCACACCACGTTCAATAGATGCTTTTATGTCTCCTCTATGGAACTGTTACTGAAGAAGGCCAGGCATTGAGGCTGAAACGTTTATTTTGATGACTACAATAAAATCACAAAAAACTTCATTTAAGTTGAGTGCCTAAGTTTATCTCTCTCTGAATATGAGTTCATAGACACCAAACGTGTCTAGGTTCTTTTTTATGTAAGTGGTGAAAAAAAAATTGCGCCATTTTCCGAGACTTGTAGCATCTCCATTTTTCATGATCTGGGGCTGGGTTAGGGCTTATTTTTTGTGTGCTGAGATTACATTTTTATTTATACCAAGATGACATTTTTATTGATACCATTTTGGTGTAGATACGATGCTTGGATCGCCTGTTATTACATTTTGCTGAAATGCTGCGGTGACCAAAAAAACGTAATTCTGGCATTTTGACTTTTTTTTCTTGCTTAACTGTTTACCGAACTGATTAATTCTTTTTATATATTGGTAGATCGGGCGATTCTGTACTCGGCAATACCAAATATGTGAATTTTTTATTTATTTTGTATTTGTTTTATATTGAATGGGGTAAATAAGGGTGATTTAAACTTTCATATTTTTTAATTTTTTTATATTTTTAAAAGCATTTTTTTTTAACTTTTCACTTGCTTCCATAGGAGACTAGAAGCTGCGATCATCTGATCGCTTGTGTTACACACAGCAGGGCTTCAGAAATGCTTACTTGCTATTAGCGCCGACCGCTGGGCTGCGCTCATAGCAATCCAGCAATGACAACCACAGGGGTCTGCTGCAGGCCCTGGGTTGTCATTCCAACCCATTGGCGACCCGTGGTCATGTGACACGGGTGCCAATGGGCAGGATTAGTGACGCGCTTCTGGCGCGATCGTGTTAAATGCCTCAGTCAGAGATTGACAATGGCATTTAACAGGTTAACAGCCATAGGTGGATTGTGTGGCACCCCAGGAGTTCAGGTACCACCGTGGTATTGCCTTCCTCTTGGGGAGGGTGATGGAAGCAACAAGGATCCCTTTAACAGGTAACATGTATATACAACACTGTTCTGACTCCAGGCCAGAAGAGGGAGCTCTGAACCCGGTTTCAGGGTAGCTTCCCTAAATATATTCTGGCTGGAGGAGGAGTTAGCTAGACAGTCAAGAAGAGAGCTGGAGCTAAGCAGACATGCGGTTCTGCAGCTCCTGACAGAGCAGTCCGTAGGAGATTGCGAGGGGAGAAGAGGCAAAGGAGAGGAAATATACTGAGAGTGGAGCTGTGAGAGGGCTCACTCCAGAATTAGCGTGAGAAATCGGAGGCCAGAATTCTGTGGTTGTGGGGGTAACAATGCCCCACAGCAGAAACTGGCGGGCAGGAGATTTCAAGTCTCCTGGCCACCATTACACGTGAAGGCACAACAGCATATAGAGCCCGGAGTCACCACAAGAAGGGACACCTGTAAAAAGCCTCAAGTTGCCTGCCATACGGGTACTATCCTACAAATAGGACAGAGAGAGAGAGAACCTTGTGTGAAGCCTCAGGCAGCAAGGGACCCACACTACAGCGCAGTAAGGAAGGCTTCCAACCCCACCTGGCTATAGGGACTCCAAATCGCTTCCAAGCTGGCTGGACCACACCATCACCTGTTACCGGTACCCTAGACTGTTCTTGCATACTACCAGTAAAAGGTAAAGAGACTGCAACCTTCTGTCCTCCACTTCTTTCTGGCACTACACCATCTATCATCTTTACCACTTCATCAGGAGCCCTGGAGACTAAGCTTCACCTGTGGGAAACCATACCATCCCTGCTGCAATAACATCATCCCCAATGGACCCCTTAAAGCAGCGTCGGTCATTCCTGACCGAATACCACAGGTGGCGTCATGAACATTCTTTATTTTCTTTCCAAACAACCCCTTTAAAGACCTTTCCTTTGACTTGGACCTCCAGAGCCACGGACCGGGTCACTGTCACCGTGACTACCCCTTTAATGACCACTGGACCCGGCTCCGAGTACCCCTAGGCCCGAGCGGGCACTTCACCTACACAGAAGTGTGATGCTGGGGAGACTGTGTTCATGATGTAGGAACATGTCATCCACACAAAGCAAGAAGGAGGACAGCATTGCAAGAAGATGGGAAGCACCAGACTAAAACCAGGGACACCCCTTGGACTGGACCGCCTCGCAAGTGAGTATAATAAAAGGTCTTTTTCTTGTCTTGCAGGTTGGGTTGGGGGCTTACATAAAGCAGTGGTGTATCTAGGGGGGCTCAGCTGGCATGGAGATGCAGTCGGGCGGCCTAATGTAGTGGTCCGAAGTGTCTACCCCAGTGGTTGCATTCTGCACTGGGAGCCGGCTATCCTCTGAGCCAGCTGTCAAGCATGCTGGCTTACAGAGTCCAGTGAACAATTGTACTTGTGTCTCAAAGACGCGAGTACAATTGAAGCTATGTGGTCAGGATGACGCCAGCAGCGTGATCAGGTCATGTGATCACGCTGCTGATGTCACTGGCCGGCTCCCAGAAGCTCGAAGAGCATCGGTGGTAAGTACTCCACACTGGAGCTGAAGACACAGAAGATTAAATGTTACAGGGGAAAGGGGAGCTTTTCTGTCTGTGCGGTTATATACTCTGTGCGTGTGGGGGTGTACTCTGTGTGGGGGATATTTGCTTTGTGTGGGGGGGTATTTACTATATGGGGTATTTACTGCATGGGGAGATTTAGAGTAAAGGGGCAGGGGAGAGTTACTGTGTGTGTGTGGGGGGGGGGGTATTTCCTGTTTGGGGGTATGTATTCTGTGTGAGGGGGTATTTACTGTGTGAGGGGGTATTTACTATATAGGGGTATTTACTGCATGGGGAGATTTATAGTAACTGGGCTGGGGGGAGATTTACTGTGTGTGTGTGGGGGGAGGGGGGGTATTTCCTGTGTGGGAGTATTGCCTGTGTGGGTGTGATTTAGTGTAAAGGGGCTGGGGGAGATTTACTGTGTGTGGGAAATTTACTGTGTGTGGAGGGGAGATTTAGGGTAACGGGGCTGGGAGAGATTTATTGTGTGTGGGGGGTTATTTCCTGTGTGAGGGGTGTTTACTGTGTGTGGGGGAGATTTAGTGTAATGAGACTAGAGGAGATTTACTGTGTTGGGTGGTATTTACTGTGTGAGTGAGATTTAGTGTAACAGGGCTGGGGGAGATTTACTATATGTGGGTGAAATTTAGTGCAACGGGGCTGGGGGAGATTTACTGTGTGTGGAAGATTTACTGTGTGTGTGTGTAGGGGAGATTTAGTGTAACGGGCTGGGAGAGATTTATTGTGTGTGTGGGATATTTCCTGTGTGAGGGATATTTACCGTGTGTGGGAGATTTAGTGTAATGAGACTGGAGGAGATTTACTGAGTTGGGTGTCATTTACTGTGTGAGTGAGATTTAGTGTAACAGGGCTGGGGGAGATTTACTTTATGTGGATAGAATGTAGTGCAACGGGGCTGGGGGAGATTTACTGTGTGTGGGAGATCTGTATGTGTAGGGGAGATTTAGTGTAACAGGGCTGGGAGAGATTTATTAAATAAATCTCTCCCAACTAATTAAAGCTGCCAAAAAGGAAACAGAGAAGCACATTGCTAAGGAGAGTAAAACTAATCCCAAACTGTTCTTCAACTATATCAATAGTAAAAGAATAAAAACTGAAAATGTAGGACCCTTAAAAAAAATAGTGAGGAAAGAATGGTTGTAGATGACGAGGAAAAAGCTAACATATTAAACACCTTCTTCTCCACGGTATTCACGGTGGAAAATGAAATGCTAGGTGAAATCCCAAGAAACAATGAAAACCCTATATTAAGGGTCACCAATCTAACCCAAGAAGAGGTGCGAAACCGGCTAAATAAGATTAAAATAGATAAATCTCCGGGTCCGGATGGCATACACCCACGAGTACTAAGAGAACTAAGTAATGTAATAGATAAACCATTATTTCTTACTTTTAGGGACTCTATAGCGACAGGGTCTGTTCCGCAGGACTGGCGCATAGCAAATGTGGTGCCAATATTCAAAAAGGGCTCTAAAAGTGAACCTGGAAATTATAAGCCAGTAAGTCTAACCTCTATTGTTGGTAAAATATTTGAAGGGTTTCTGAGGGATGTTATTCTGGATTATCTCAATGAGAATAACTGTTTAACTCCATATCAGCATGGGTTCATGAGGAATCGCTCCTGTCAAACCAATCTAATCAGTTTTTATGAAGAGGTAAGCTATAGGCTGGACCACGGTGAGTCATTGGACGTGGTATATCTCGATTTTTCCAAAGCGTTTGATACCGTGCCGCACAAGAGGTTGGTACACAAAATGAGAATGCTTGGTCTGGGGGAAAATGTGTGTAAATGGGTTAGTAACTGGCTTAGTGATAGAAAGCAGAGGGTGGTTATAAATGGTATAGTCTCTAACTGGGTCGCTGTGACCAGTGGGGTACCGCAGGGGTCAGTATTGGGACCTGTTCTCTTCAACATATTCATTAATGATCTGGTAGAAGGTTTACACAGTAAAATATCGATATTTGCAGATGATACAAAACTATGTAAAGCAGTTAATACAAGAGAAGATAGTATTCTGCTACAGATGGATCTGGATAAGTTGGAAACTTGGGCTGAAAGGTGGCAGATGAGGTTTAACAATGATAAATGTAAGGTTATACACATGGGAAGAAGGAATCAATATCACCATTACACACTGAATGGGAAACCACTGGGTAAATCTGACAGGGAGAAGGACTTGGGGATCCTAGTTAATGATAAACTTACCTGGAGCAGCCAGTGCCAGGCAGCAGCTGCCAAGGCAAACAGGATCATGGGGTGCATTAAAAGAGGTCTGAATACACATGATGAGAGCATTATACTGCCTCTGTACAAATCCCTAGTTAGACCGCACATGGAGTACTGTGTCCAGTTTTGGGCACCAGTGCTCAGGAAGGATATAATGGAACTAGAGAGAGTACAAAGGAGGGCAACAAAATTAATAAAGGGGATGGGAGAACTACAATACCCAGATAGATTAGCGAAATTAGGATTATTTAGTCTAGAAAAAAGACGACAGAGGGGCGATCTAATAACCATGTATAAGTATATAAGGGGACAATACAAATATCTCGCTGAGGATCTGTTTATACCAAGGAAGGTGACGGGCACAAGGGGGCATTCTTTGCGTCTGGAGGAGAGAAGGTTTTTCCACCAACATAGAAGAGGATTCTTTACTGTTAGGGCAGTGAGAATCTGGAATTGCTTGCCTGAGGAGGTGGTGCTGGCGAACTCAGTCGAGGGGTTCAAGAGAGGCCTGGATGTCTTCCTGGAGCAGAACAATATTGTATCATACAATTATTAGGTTCTGTAGAAAGACGTAGATCTGGGGATTTATTATGATGGAATATAGGCTGAACTGGATGGACAAATGTCTTTTTTCAGCCTTACTATGTTACTATGTTACTATGTTATTGTGTGGGGGTGATATTTCCCGTGTGAGGGGTATTTACTGTGTGGGGAAGATTTATTGTAATGAGACTCGAGATTTGCTGTGTTGGGTTATATTTACTGTGTGAGTGAGATTTAGTGTAACAGGGCTGGGGAGATTTACTGTGTGGGGGAGATTTATTGTAATGAGATTGGAGATTTACTGTGTTGGTGATATTTACTGTGTTAGTAAGATTTAGTGTAAAAGGCCTGGGGGAGAATTATTGTGTGGGGGAGATTTACTGTGTGTGGATGGGAGATTTAGTATAACGGGAGAGATTTATTGTGTGTTGGGGGTATTTCCTGTGTGAGGGGTATTTACTGTGGGAGAGATTTACTGTGTGTGGAGGGGAGAATTAGTGTAATGCGCCTGGAGGAGATTTACTGTGTTGGGTGGTATGTACTGTGTCTGGGGCAGATTTAGTGTAATGAGCTGGGGGAGCTTTAGTGTAACGGGAAAGATTTGAGGACTCAAGTTTGGGGAACAAGGAGACACAGTAGGTGCAGAGACAGTATGGTGAGTGAAGGTGATGGGATGTATGCGGACACAGTATGGGGAGTCGATGGATGTGTGAGGAGGCAGTATGGAAAGTGAGAGGGTAAATGTGCTAGGATGTGTGAGGAAACTATTGAAGAGAATAGTGCAAGGAAATAGTATGGGGTTGATAAAAACGTGAGCACAGAATAAAGACTGAGTAGTGTGTGCGTGGGGTGGGGGAAAAGCATGGTGGAACAGTGTAAGGGCACAGCCAGGAAGGGATAGTAAGCCAAGGAGGGGGGAGTGTGGTGAGGAGGCACCGTTTAGAGACTGGGCCCTATAGGGGGGACACAATGTGAAGAGGGGCTCCAGTATGGAAAGGAGGGGGCAGTGTGGAGAGCATGAACCATAAGAGGGACAGTGTGGGGGTAATATTTTGTGCAGGGAATATAGTGAAGGCAATTATTTATTCAGGGTCACAGCATAGGGCAGATATTTTATTTTATTATTATATTCAGGAGTATTATAATGAAACTGGGGGGTGGGGTTAGAACAATTAATAATTTAAGAAAGAATAGAGGTGCAGAGAGATACATAAAGTGCATGTATACTAATGCCAGAAGCCTCGCCAACAAAATGGATGAATTAGAATTACTGTTGTTGGAGCATAGTTATGACATGGTGGGGATATCTGAAACGTGGCTGGATGAGAGCCATGACTGGGCTGTTAACTTGCAGGGCTATAGTCTGCTCAGAAATGACCGGATAAGTGAGGGGGAGGTGTGTGTCTATATGTAAAATCATCCTTAAAACCAATCCTGTGTGATAATATAGGTGAATCTAATGAAAATGTAGAGTCCCTGTGGGTGGAGATAAGGAGAGGGGGAAAAAATAATAAATTACTAATAGGGGTTAGTTATAAGTCTCCAAAAATAATGGAAGCAACGGAGAATATCCTCGTAAAGCAAATAGATGAAGCTGCGACTCAAGGAGAAGTCATTATTATGGGGAACTTCAACTACCCTGAAATAAATTGGGGAACAGAAACCTGCAGTTCCAGCAAAGGTAATCGGTATTTGACAACTATGAGAGACAATTACCTTTCACAACTGGTTCAGGACCC
Source organism: Ranitomeya imitator (assembly GCF_032444005.1). Taxonomy (NCBI): domain Eukaryota; kingdom Metazoa; phylum Chordata; class Amphibia; order Anura; family Dendrobatidae; genus Ranitomeya; species Ranitomeya imitator. The sequence goes on along the minus strand of NC_091282.1, from coordinate 809,367,523 downwards.
AACAAGAAGGGGGGCACTGCTAGACCTAATATTAACCAACAGGCCAGACCGAATATCACATATAAGGGTTGGGGGTCACTTGGGGAATAGTGATCACAAAATAATAAGTTTTCATGTATCCTTTGATAAGATGCATAGTAGAGGGGTTACAAGGACACTAAACTTCAGGAGGGCAAATTACCAACGGATGAGTGATGATCTTAGTGCAATTAACTGGGCCTATATCCTGAGATATAAAAATACACAAAGAAAATGGGAGACGTTTATTAGCATCCTGGATAGGACCTGTTGACAATACATACCGTATGGGAATAAACTTACTAGAAATAGGAGGAAACCACTATGGCTAAATAGAGCCGTAAGGGGTGCAATAAGTGACAAAAAGAAAGCATTTAGAGAATTAAAGGAAGGAGGTAGTGATGAGGCATTAAATAAATACAGAAAATTAAATAAATTCTGTAAAAAGCAAATCAAGGCAGCAAAGATTGAGACAGAGAGACTCATTGCCAGAGAGAGTAAAAATAATCCCAAAATATTCTTTAACTACGTACATAGTAAGAAACTAAAAAATGTGTTGGCCCCCTTAAAAATAGTCTGGGTGAAATGGTGGATGAGGAAAAAGCCAATATGCTAAATGACTTTTTTTCATCAGTATTTACACAAGAAAATCCCATGCTAGACAATATGATCAGTGATAACAAAAATTCCCCATTAAATGTCACCTGCTTAACCCAGCAGGAAGTACGTTGGCGTCTAAAAATCACTAAAATTGACAAATCTCCGGGCCCGGATGGGATAAAACCCCCGAGTTCTGCAGAAATTAAGTACAGTCATTGATAGACCATTATTTTTAATCTTTAAAGACTTCATAATAACATGGTCTGTTCCACAGGACTGGCGTATAGCAAATGTGGTGCCAATATTCAAAAAGGGGACAAAACTGAACTCAGAAATTATAGGCCAGTAAGCTTAACCTCTACTGTGGGTAAAATCCTGGAGGGTATTCTAAGGGATGCTATGCTGGAGTATCTGAAGAGGAATAACCTCATGACCCAATATCAGCATGGGTTTACTAGGGACCATTGCTGTCAGACTAATCTGATCAATTTCTATGAAGAGGTAAGTTCCGGACTGGACCAAGGGAACGCAGTGTATATGGACTTTTCCAAAGCTTTTGATACGGTGCCACACAAAAGGTTGATACATAAAATAAGAATAATGGGGATAGGGGAAAATATGTGTAAGTGGGTTAAGAGCTGGCTCAGGGATAGAAAACAAAGGGTGGTTATTAATGGAGCACACTCGGACTGGGTCGCGGTTAACAGTGGGGTACCACAGGAGTCAGTATTGGGCCCTCTTCTTTTTAACATATTTATTAATGACCTTGTAGGGGGGCATACAGAGCAGAATTTCAGTATTTGCAGCTGACACTAAACTCTGCAGGGTAATCAATACAGAGGAGGACAATTTTATATTACAGGATGATTTATGTAAACTAGAAGCTTGGGCTGATAAATGGAAAATGAGCTTTAATGGGGATAAATGTAAGGTCATGCACGCGGGTAGAAGTAATAAGATGTATAACTATGTGCTTAATTCTAAAACTCTAGGCAAAACCGTCAACGAAAAAGACCTGGGTGTATGGGTGGATGACAAACTCATATTCAGTGGCCAGTGTCAGGCAGCTGCTACAAAGGCAAATAAAATAATGGGATGCATTAAAAGAGGTATAGATGCTCATGAGGAGAACATAATTTTACCTCTATATGAGTCACTAGTTCGACCACACTTAGAATACTGTGTACAGTTCTGGTCTCCGGTGTATAAGGAAGACATAGCTGAACTAGAGCGGGTGCAGAGAAAAGAGACCAAGATTATTAGAGGACTGGGGGGTCTGCAGTACCAAGATAGGTTATTACACTTGGGGCTATTTAGTTTGGTTTAGTTAACGAAGGCTAAGGGGTGATCTTATTTTAATGTATAAATATATGAGGGGTATAGTAAATCTACCGCACTCCCTAAGTGGAATATCTTATGCAGAAATGTAGTTTTTAGAATGCTAATTTATTCAAATACAAATAGAATCAATCATATACATCGGATCAAACTCAGGGTAATTAATACAATATGTACATGCGACACAAAAGTGGTGACGTTTCGACCCTCCCGGGTCGCTTAATCCAGGTACTGTGAGTGACTCTTTTTGGAGCAAGGTGTCCCTGTAATATCCAGGGGCAGTTATAGCTCATTGAATGTGCGACCTGATTGGTGATCCGTTCAAAATGAAAACCTTAATAGATAGCTTGTGGTCTAAGCGGCGCAAAAAGAGTCACTCACAGCACCTGGATTAAGCGACCTTAGATTAAGACCCGGGAGGGTCGAAACGTCACCACTTTTGTGTCGCATGTACATATTGTATTAACCCCTTCCCGACCCATGACGCCACGTAGGCGTCATGAAAGTCGGTGCCAATCCGACCCATGACGCCTATGTGGCGTCATGGAAAGATCGCATCCCTGCAGATCGGGTGAAAGGGTTAACTCCCATTTCACCCGATCTGCAGGGACAGGTTGAGTGGTAGTTTAGCCCAGGGGGGGTGGCTTCACCCCCCCGTGGCTACGATCGCTCTGATTGGCTGTTGAAAGTGAAACTGCCAATCAGAGCGATTTGTAATATTTCACCTATTAAAACTGGTGAAATATTACAATCCAGACATGGCCGATGCTGCAATATCATCGGCCATGGCTGGAAACACTAATGTGCCCCCACCCCACCGATCACCTCCCCAGCCCTCCGATCTGTCCGGTACACTGCTCCGGCTCCCCTCCGTCCTGTGCTCCGCTCCCCCCGTGCTCTTGTCCGCTCCCCCCGTGCTCCAATCACCCCCCCGTGCTCCAATCACCCCCCTGCACTCCAATCACCCCCCTGCACTCCGATCCACCCCCCGTGCTCCGTTCCACCCCCCGTGCTCCGCTCCACCCCCCCGTGCTCCATTCCACCCCCCCGTGCTCTGTTCCACCCCTCCCGCGCTCCGATCCACCCCCCCATGCTTCGATCCCCCCCCGTGCTCCCCCCCACCCCATCATACTTACCGATCCTGCCGGGGTCCGTCCGTCTTCACCCTGGGCGCCGCCATCTTCCAAAATGGCGGTCGCATGCGCAGTGCGCCCGCCGAATCTGCCGGCCGGCAGATTCGTTCCAAAGTGCATTTTGATCACTGAGATAGATTATATCTCAGTGATCAAAATAAAAAAATAATAAATGACCCCCCCCCCTTTGTCACCCCCATAGATAGGGACAATAAAAAAATAAAGATTTTTTTTTTCCACTAATGTTAGAATAGGGTTAGGGGTAGGATTAGGGCTAGGGTTAGGGTTAGGGGTAGGGTTAGGGCTAGGGTTAGGGTTAGGGCTAGGGTTAGGGTTAGGGTTAGGGCTAGGGTTAGGGCTAGGGTTAGGGCTAGGGTTAGGGCTAGGGTTTCGGTATGTGCACACGTATTCTGGTCCTCTGCGGATTTTTCCGCTGTGGATTTGATAAATCCGCAGTGCTAAACTGCTGTGGATTTATGGCGGATTTACCGCGTTTTTTCTGCGCATTTCACTGCGGTTTTACAACTGCGATTTTCTATTTGAGCATTTGTAAAACCGCTGCGGAATTCGCACAAAGAAGTGACATGCTGCGGAATGTAAACCGCTGCGTTTCCGTGCAGTTTTTCTGCAGCATGTGTACAGCGATTTTTGTTTCCCATAGGTTTACATTGAACTGTAAACTCATGGGAAACTGCTGCGGATCCGCAGCGTTTTCCGCAGTGTGTGCACATACCTTTAGAATTAGTCTATGTGCACACGGTGCGGATTTGGCTGCGGATCCGCAGCGGATTGGCCGCTGCGGATTCGCAGCAGTGTTCCATCAGGTTTACAGTACCATGTAAACCTATGGAAAACCAAATCCGCTGTGCCCATGGTGCGGAAAATACTGCGCGGAAACGCTGCGTTGTATTTTCCGCAGCATGTCAATTCTTTGTGCGGATTCCGCAGCGTTTTACACCTGTTCCTAATAGGAATCCGCAGGTGAAATCCGCACAAAAAACATTGGAAATCCGCGGAAAATTCGCAGGTAAAAAGCAGTGCCTTTTACCCGCGGATTTTTAAAAAATGATCTTGAAAAATCTCACACGAATCCGCAACGTGGGCACATAGCCTGAGGGTTAGGGTTGGAATTAGGGTTGTGGTTAGGGTTGTGATTAGGGTTATGGCTACAGTTGGGATTAGGGTTAGGGGTGTGGGGGGGTTAGTGCTGGAGGTAGAATTGAGGGGTTTCCACTGTTTAGGCACATCAGGGGTCTCCAAACGCAACATGGCGCCACCATTGATTCCAGCCAATCTCGTATTCAAAAAGTCAAATGGTGCTCCCTCAATTCCGAGCCCCGACGTGTGCCCAAACAGTGGTTTACCCCCACATATGGGGTACCAGCATACTCAGGATAAACTGCGCAACAATTACTTGGGTCCAATTTATCCTGTTACCCTTGTAAAAATAAAAAAATGCTTGCTAAAACATCATTTTTGAGGAAAGAAAAATGATTTTTTATTTTCACGGCTCTGCGTTGTAAACGTCTGTGAAGCACTTGGGGGTTCAAAGTGCTCACCACATATCTAGATAAGTTCCTTGGGGGGTCTAGTTTCTAAAATGGGGTCACTTGTGGGGGGTTTCTACTGGTTAGGAACACCAGGGGCTCTGCAAACGCAACGTGACGCCCGCAGACCATTCCATCAAATTCTGCATTTCAAAAGTCACTACTTCCCTTCTGAGCCCCGACGTGTGCCCAAACAGTGGTTTACCTCCACACATGGGGTATCAGCGTACTCAGGAGAAACTGGACAACTTTTGGGGTCCAATTTCTCCTGTAACCCTTGGGAAAATAAAAAATTCTGGGCTAAATAATTATTTTTGAGGAAAGAAAACGTATTTATTATTTTCACGGTTCTGCATTATAAACTTCTATGAAGCACTTTGGGGTTCAAAGTGCTCCCCACACATCTAGATAAGTTCCTTTCGGGGTCTAGTTTCCAAAATAGGGTCACTTGTGGGGGGTTTCTACTGTTTAGCCACATCAGGGGCTCTGCAAACGCAACGTGACGCCCGCAGAGCATTCCATCAAAGTCTGCATTTCAAAACGTCACTACTTCAATTCCGAGCCCCGGCATGCGCCCAAACAGTAGTTTACCCCCACATATGGGGTATCATCGTACTCAGGAGAAACTGGACAACAAATATTGGGGTCAAATTTCTCCTGTTACCCTTGGGAAAATTAAAAAATTCTGGGCTAAATAATTATTTTTGAGGAAAGAAAACGTATTTATTATTTTCACGGCTCTGCATTATAAACTTCTGTGAAGAACTTGGGGGTTCAAAGTGCTCACCACACATCTAGATAAGTTCCTTTCTGGGTCTAGTTTCCAAAATGGGGTCGCTTGTGGGGGTTTTCTACTGTTAAGCCACATCAGGGGCTCTGCAAACGCAACGTGACGCCCACAGAGCATTCCATCAAAGTCTGCATTTCAAAACGTCACTACTTCACTTCCGAGCCCCGGCATGTGCCCAAACAGTGGTTTACTCCCACATATGGGGTATCAGCGTACTCAGGAGAAACTGGACAACAACTTTTGGGGTCAAATTTCTCCTGTTACCCTTGGAAAATAAAAAATTGCAGGCTAAAAGATAATTTTTGAGAAAATAATTTTTTTTTTTTATTTTCATGGCTCTGCGTTATAAACTTCTGTGAAGCACTTGGGGGTTCAAAGTCCTAACCACACATCTAGATTAGTTCCTTTGGGGGTCTAGTTTCCAAAATGGGGTCATTTCTGGGGGATCTCCAATGTTTATGCACACAGGGGCTCTCCAAACGTGACATGGTGTCCGCTAATGATTGGAGCTAATTTTCCATTTAAAAAGCCAAATGGCGTGCCTTCCCTTCCGAGCCCTGCCGTGCGCCCAAACAGTGGTTTACCCCCACATATGGGGTATCAGCGTACTCAGGACAAACTGGACAACAACATTTGGGGTCCAATTTCTCCTATTACCCTTGGCAAAATAGGAAATTCCAGGCTAAAAAATCATTTTTGAGGAAAGAAAAATTATTTTTTATTTTCATGGCTCTGCGTTATAAACTTCTGTGAAGCACCTGGGGGTTTAAAGTGCTCAATATGCATCTAGATAAGTTCCTTGGGGGGTCTAGTTTCCAAAATGGGGTCACTTGTGGGGGAGCTCCAATGTTTAGGCACACAGGGGCTCTCCAAACGCGACATGGTGTCCGCTAACAATTGGAGCTAATTTTCCATTCAAAAAGTCAAATGGCGCGCCTTCCCTTCCGAGCCCTGCCGAGTGCCCAAACAGTGGTTTACCCCTACATGTGAGGTATTGGTGTACTCAGGAGAAATTGTCCAATAAATTTTAGGATCCATTTTACCCTGTTGCCCATGTGAAGATGAAAAAATTGAGGCTAAAAGAATTTTTTTGTCAAAAAAAAGTACTTTTTCATTTTTACGGATCAATTTGTGAAGCACCTGGGGGTTCAAAGTGCTCACTATGCATCTAGATAAGTTCCTTGGGGCGTCTAGTTTCCAAAATGGGGTCACTTGTGGGGGAGCTCCAATTTTTAGGCACACGGGGGCTCTCCAAACGTGACATGGTGTCCGCTAAAGAGTGGAGCCAATTTTTCATTCAAAAAGTCAAATGGCGCTCCTTCCCTTCCAAGCCCTGCCGTGCGCCCAAACAGTGGTTTACCCCCACATATGATGTATCAGCGTACTCAGGACAAATTGGACAACAACATTCGTGGTTCAGTTTCTCCTTTTACCATTGGGAAAATAAAAAAATTGTTGCTAAAAGATAATTTTTGTGACTAAAAAGTTAAATGTTCATTTTTTCCTTCCATGTTGCTTCTGCTGCTGTGAAGCACCTGAAGGGTTAATAAACTTCTTGCATGTGGTTTTGAGTACCTTGAGGGGTGCAGTTTTTAGAATGGTGTCACTTTTTGGTATTTTCAGCCATATAGACCCCTCAAACTGACTTCAAATGTGAGGTGGTCCCTAAAAAAAATGGTTTTGTAAATTTCGTTGTAAAAATGAGAAATCGCTGGTCAAATTTTAACCCTTATAACTTCCTTGCAAAAAAAAATTTTGTTTCCAAAATTGTGCTGATGTAAAGTATGCATGTGGGAAATCTTATTTATTAACTATTTTGTGTCACATAACTCTCTAGTTTAACAGAATAAAAATTCAAAATGTGAAAATTGCGAAATTTTCAAAATTTTTGCCAAATTTCCGTTTTTATCACAAATAAACGCAGAATTTCTTGACCTAAATTTACCACTAACATGAAGCCCAATATGTCACGAAAAAACATTCTCAGAACCGCTAGGATCCGTTGAAGCGTTCCTGAGTTATTACCTCATAAAGGGACACTGGTCAGAATTGCAAAAAACGGCAAGGTCTTTAAGGTCAAAATAGGCTGGGTCATGAAGGGGTTAATTACCCTGAGTTTGATCTGATGTATATGATTGATTCTATTTGTATTTGAATAAATTAGCATTCTAAAAACTACATTTCTGCATAAGATATTCCACTTAGGGAGTGCGGTAGATTTACTATACTCTGTTAATAGACCTCACGGTCTGTCATATCAGCACCCTGACTTATCATAGAGTGCAGGCCAATATTTAGATTTATAAATATATGAGGACAGTACAAAGACCTTTCTGATGATCTTTTTAATCATAGACCTGAGACAGGGACAAGGGGGCATCCTGTACGTCTGGAGGAAAGAAGGTTTAAGCATAATCACAGACGCGGATTCTTTACTGTAAGAGCAGTGAGACTATGGAACTCTCTGCCGTATGATGTTGTAATGAGTGATTCATTACTTAAATTTAAGAGGGGACTGGATGCCTTTCTTGAAAAGTATAATGTTACAGGTTATATATACAGTACTAGATTCCTTGATAGGGCGTTGATCCAGGGAACTAGTCTGATTGCCGTATGTGGAGTCGGGAAGGAATTTTTTTCTTCTATGTGGAGATTACTCTTTGCCACATGGGTTTTTTTTTGCCTTCCTCTGGATCAACATGTTAGGGCATGTTAGGTTAGGTTATGGGTTGAACTAGATGGACTTAAAGGGACTCTGTCACCTGAATTTGGAGGGAACAATCTTCAGCCATAGGAGCGGGGTTTTCGGGTGTTTGATTCACCCTTTCCTTACCCACTGGCTGCATGCTGGCTGCAATATTGGATTGAAGTTCATTCTCTGTCCTCCATAGTACACGCCTGCGCAAGGCAAAATTGCCTTGTGCAGGCATGTACTACGGAAGACAGAGAATGAACTTCAATCCAATATTGCAGCCAGCATGCAGCCAGCGGGTAAGGAAAGGGTGAATCAAACACCCGAAAACCCCGCCCCTATGGCTGAAGATTGTTCCCTCCAAATTCAGGTGACAGAGTCCCTGTAAAGTCTTCCTTCAACCTTAATAACTATGTTACTATGTTACTATGCTACTGCTATATTTAAGGGCATCATGTGGGGATGTGCTGCACAAGGCCGGAGAAGATGGAAGTCTGCAGAGATGGGCTATGAATGAGAAAACTCATCATGGTGTCTGGACAAGATGAAGAAAAAAAAAAAGACGACTCCAGAGACGTCATCTATAAGGTGTCTGGACGTAGATGGGTGGCAGAAGACCTACAATGGGTATGGAAAGTATTCAGACCCCTTTAAAATTTTCACTCTTTGTTTCATTACAGCCATTTGGTAAATTCAAAAAAGTTCATTTTTTTCTCATTAATGTACACTCTGCACCTCATCTTGGCTGAAAAAAAACAGAAATGTAGTAATTTTTGCAAATTTATTAAAAAAGAAAAACTGAAATATCACATGACCATAAGTATTCAGACCCTTTGCTCAGGATTGAGTAGTACAGCCATGAGTCTTCTCGTGTATAAGCTGAGTTTTTCAGCACTTTTTTTGTGCTGAAAACGCCCCCTAAGCTTATACTCGAGTCATTGTCCCAGAAAGACGGTGGGGAGGTGAAGCGGCAGAGCAGCGGGTCACAGAGGCAGGAGCCGGCGGCTGTGGCTAAAGCCTGTGCCCGCTGCTAAAGAAAAATGAATATTCACTGCGCTGGAATATTCACCTCTCTCCACTCCCATAGGTGTGGAGTGAATATTTATTACCTTAAAGAGCTTACACATGATCGCTCGGAAGGAAAAGCTTGTGTCACAGAACAAGATGCAGCGAGGGTGCGCAGGGAAGGTAAGTAGGATGTATTTTTTTTTATGGTAACAATGCATACAAGGACAGGGACAGGGAGCCATGCATACAAGGACAGGGATGGGGAGCCATGCATACAGGGATAGGGGATAAGGAGCCATGCATACAAGGATAGGGGATAAGAAGACATGTATACAGGGATGGGGAACCATGCATAGAAGGACAGGGATGGGGAACCATGCATAGAAGGACAGGGATGAGGAGCCATGCATAGAAGGACGGGGATGGGGAGCCATGCATACAACGACAGGGATGGGGAGCCATGCATAGAAGGACAGGGATGGGGAGCCATACATAGAAGGATAGGGATGGGGAGCTATGCTGGCCTGGTGGGGTATTGGGGAAATCCCCGGTGGGCCCTTGTCTATGGGGGCAGGAGAGGAGAAGAAGACAAAAAAAATCTGATTTTTAGGGGCGCGTGCCCTTTAAAAATGCAGACAGAGAATGTGCAGAGGTGCGCACACGCACCGGTCATTACCTGAACCGCCACGGCGCGCGTCCCAATCCTATCTGTCAAGTGTGCACCCGTCGTCACCGGCGTATAACATCAGTTGTCATGTGCCGCATGTGACGGACGCACATCAGCTGCCGGCCTCTGCTAGGTCGGCTTCCATTTTACTATGTGCACGCCGACCTGCAGAGAGGAGGAGGAGAACACCACCGAAGAGCAGGAAGGGAAGAGGAATCTTTTGTGTCTTTGCCTGTCTCTCTGTGTCTGTCTCTGTCTGTCTGTCTCTCTGTCTGTGCCTGTCTCTGTGTGCCTCTGTCTGTCTGTCTCTGTCTGTCTGTCTGTCTCTGTCTCTCTATCTGTATCTGTCTCTTTGTGTCTCTGTCTGTCTGTCTGTCTCTCTCTGTCTCTCTGGCTGTCTCTCTGTCTCCATGAAGCCAGGATAAGGATATGGGGGCAGGAAAAAAGGACCAGGATGGATATAACGAGGGTGGCAGGATGGATATATGGGGGTCAGGAAAAAATGACCAAGATGGATATAAGGGGGTCGGCAGAATGGATATATGGGGAGCAGGAAAAAAGGACCAGAATGGATATGACGTGGACGGCAGGATGGATATATGGAGTGCAGTTAAATAAGACCATGATGGATATAAGTGGGGCAGCAGGATGGATATATGGGGGGCAGGAAAAAAGTACCAGGATGGATATATGGGGAGCAGGAAAAAAGGACCAGGCTGGATATAAGGGGGGTGGCAGGACGGATATATGAGAGGCAGGAAAAAAGGGACCAGGCTGGATATAAGGTGTGCAGCAGGATGGATGTACAGTGCCTTGCGAAAGTATTAGGCTCCCTGGAACTTTTCCCACATATCATGCTTCAAACATAAAGATACCAAATGTAAATTTTTGATGAAGAATCAACAACAAGGGGAACACAATTGTGAAGTTGAACGAAATTTATTGGCTATTTTATATTTTTGTGGAAATTCAAAAACTGAAAAGTGTGGTATGCAATATTATTCTGCCCCTTTACTTTCAGTGCAGCAAACTCACTCCAGACATTCATTGTAAATCTCTGAATGATCCAATGTTGTCCTAAATGCCTAATGATGATAAATATAATCCACCTGTGTGTAATCAAGTCTCCGTATAATGGCACCTGCTCTGTTATTGTCTCAGGGTTCTGTTTGAAGCACAGAGAGCATCATGAAGACCAAGGAACACAACAGGCAGGTCCATGATACTGTTGTGGAGAAGTTTAAAGCCAGATTTGGATACAAAATGATTTCCAAAACTTTAAACATCCCAAGGAGCACTGTGCAAGCAATCATATTTAAATGGAAGGAGTATCATACCACTGCAAATCTACCAAGACCCGGCCATCCCTCTAAACTTTCATCTCAAACAAGGAGAAGACTAATCAGAGATGCAGCCAAGAGGCCTATGATCACTCTGGATGAACTGCAGAGATCTTCAGCTGAGGTGGGACAGTCTGTCCATAGGACAACAATCAGTCGTACACTGCACAAATCTGGCCTTTATGGAAGAGTGGCAAGAAGAAAGCCATTTCTCAAAGATATCCATAAAAAGTGTCACTTAAAGTTTGCAACAAGCTACCTGGGAGACACACCAAACATGTGGAAGAAGCTGCTCTGGTCAGATGAAACCAAAATCGAACTTTTTGGCAACAATGCCAAAAGATATGCTTGGCGTAAAGGCAACACAGCTCATCACCCTGAACACACCATCCCCACTGTCAAACATGGTGGTGGCAGCATCATGGGTTGGTCCAGCTTTTCTTCAGCAGGGACACGGAAGATGGTTTAAATTGATGGGAAGATGGATGGAGCCAAATACAGGACCATTCTTGAAGAAAACCTGTTGGAGTTTGCAAAAGACTTGAGACTGGGACGGAGCATTGTCTTCCAACAAGACAATAATCCCTAGCATAAAGCAAAATCTACAATATAATGGTTCACAAATAAACATATCCAGGTGTTAGAATGGCCAAGTCAAAGTCTAGACCTCAATCCTATCGAGAATCTGTGGAAAGAGCTGAAAACTGCTGTTCACAAACGATCTCCATCAAACCTCACTGAGCTCGAGCTGTTTGCCAAGGAAGAATGGGCAAAAATTTCAGTCTCTCGATGTACACGGATAGAGACATACCCCAAGTGACTTGCAGCAAAAGGTGGCACAACAATGTATTAAGTTAAAGTGGCTGAATAATATTACACGCCCCACTTTTCAGCTTTTGATTTTCCACAAAAATTTAAAATAAATAATACATTTCGTTCAACTTCACAATTGTGTTCCACTTGTTGTTGATTCTTCACCAAAAATTCTCATTTGGTACCTTTATGTTTGAAGCATGATATGTGGGAAAAGGTTGAAAAGTTCCAGGGAGCCAAATACTTTCGCAAGGCACTGTATGTGGAGCAGGAAAAAAGAACTAGGATGGTTATATGGGGAGCAGGAAAAAGGGACCAGGATGGATATATGGGGCAGGAAAAAAGGACCAGGATGGATATAAGGGGGCGGCAGGATGGATGTATGTGGGGCAGGAAAAAAGAACCAGGCTCGATATAAGGGGCGTCAGGATGGGTATATGGGTAGCAGGAAAAAGGGACCAGGATGGATATATGGGGAGCAGGAAAAAAGGACCAGGATGGATATATGGGTGCAGGACAAAGGACCAGGATGGATACATATGAGGGGCCAGGATGGATACATATGGGGCGCGGGAAGCCAGGATGAATACATATGGGATGCGGGGATCCAGGATGGATACATATAGGAAGGCCAGGATATATATATGGGGGAAGGGCAGGATGCAGATATATGGGCGACCAGGATGGATATATGGTAGAGCCAGGATGTATATATATGGGGGCGCCAGGATCGATATATTGGGGGCCAGGGTGGATTTATGGGGGGGACAGGACAAGGAAACAGGATGCATATATATGGTGGGCCAAGATGCAGATATACGTGGGAGGCAGTATGCATATGCGGCGCCCTAGGGTCATGGTCGTCGCAGTGGTATTGCTTTCCTCTCAGGGAGAGTGATGCTATGTTTGTAGGCAAAAAAGGATAACTGCATCCAGGTATCACAAACATGCAACACATTTCACACTACAGGCCACAGGGGGAGCTCTTGCTCCTATTTATTAGGTCACTCCCGACATAGGTAAAACTGGTCGCCTGTAGGGAAAATTAGTCAGTTGCTGGCTGAGCTCCGCTCAGTTAGTTGGTCCCTGGCAGGGGTGGGATCCTGTCAGAGAACGAAGGAGAAGGACACGGAGCTGTGCATGCCCTCAGAGCTGCAGCTCCTAGGAAGAGACATCAAAGGCAGAACTGTATTGCAGCGAGCATGAAGGAAGTCGTAGCATAGGAGAGGATACAAGAAGGGGACCAGCCCAATCCGGTAGCCAGAACACTGAGGGATTAACGACCTATATGCCTTGCTCCAGAGACCAGCAGGACAGCTAATTTCATGTTACCTGTCTGCCCCACACCCAGGAGGCATGGTGGCACCCCTTAGAGGCTGGGGCATGATAAGAGTCCCTATAAACTGCCTCAAGCCACCAGTCATACGGGTTTGTCCTATCCTATATGTGGGACAGAGAGAAAGACACTACATCTGTGAGACCCTTATGTGAAGCCATAGGCAGTAAGGGACTACAACACTGCAGCGCAAGGGAAGGCCATTGATTTCCACCTGATCAAGGGGACTCTGGACTTGCCTCCAAACCGGCCGGACTCTGCCTGCACTGTGATCCGTTGCCCTGGACTGTGGATGCTGAAGTCTTCAGTAAAGGTAAAGAGACTGCAACCTTGTGCCCTCTTTTCTTCTCTGCGCCTCTCACCATCCACAATCTACACGCCAGGAAGCCCTGGGGATATACTTCACCTGTGGGAAGTTATACCATCTAGCTGCCATAACATCACCCCAGCGGACCCCTTAAAGCAGCGTCGGTCACCCTGACTGAATACCATAGGTGGCATCACGAACATAAGCTTTATCCCTTTAAAGACCTTTCCCTTTTACACGGATGTCCCAGGGCCATGGACCGGGTCCGCCACCGTGATATCTCGCTGTGAACCGCAGGACCCGGTACCGAGTACCCCACGGCCCCATGGGGGCGATCCAACTTTGGGGCCAAGAACAGGATCGACTAAAGCCTGAAAATCGGGTCATGTGCGCCTAAAAGACTGTGCCAGAACTGTGCCTAACCGTGATTTATGCTAAAAGACTGTGTGACTAATGAACTGTGATTTGCCACCAAAAATTCACGCCAAAACCGCCGCCATTACAGTGCCACGAAGAGCGGCGAAGAGGAAGGGGGTGCCAACATGGGAGGAGACTACCAAAGCAGCGCCAAAAGTGATGAACGCCCCCTCCGACTGCTGCTACGTGATGAGGACATGCCCAGCAGCCAAGGAGGTCCACCTCCTGATTTGCGACGGCAGGAACAAGGAGTCCCGCCCCCAGAAAATGGAGGACCAGTGTGCATGTGCAGCCGCAGATCCAGGAGCAGGGATGGCGACCAGCGGGTACCTGAATGATGTCGAAATGACCCAGGACCATCCCAGGCAACCGGAGCCGAACCCTGACTTGTCGCTACAGGAGGATCCGGACTTCTTGGAACCGCAGGTGGAGGAGCGGAGTCACCAACTCCTGGACGCAGACCTGACCGCGATGAAGAAATGGAAGTCGGCCCTGTGCAGGAAGATTGCGCTGGAAGAATCACAGTTCGAGCAGCAGCGGACTCCAGCGTCCTCATCAGCGGAGCGGACCGGCATCGGTGGATCCACATTAGATGCAGGTACAGAAAACACTCCTGCCCCGGTGACCGATCCCGCTCCAGCGACCGCTCTCCCTCCACCAATGATCCTGCTTCAGTGACCATCCCTCTTCCAGACTGCGACCGAACCCCAGCCTTCGCTCCAGCTCTAGTGACTCCCCACACCACTGACGAGACACTACTCCCGCTCCTAGCATGCGTGGGTATACCGCTGGATGTGAGCCCTGAGGGGGTGCTCTTCCGATGGGATACTCTGGGAGACAGGTTGAACGGGTCCCTGGGAGAGGCCCAAAAGGGAGAATCCTATATTGGAGCCCTCACCTGGGAGGAGTATAGACAATGCTTGATCTTACAGTGGAAAGACAGAAGGAACAGGAAGCCCAACGTAAAATGCAGAACCATAAAACCAAATGCTGTAATAGGAGTCCAGCGAAGCGGGGGATAGTAGTAGCCTTTCACCCGAAAAGGGGTTGGGGCTTCATTCAGGAACAGAGACTGCAGACAGAAGTCTATGTCACCAGCCGCAACGTGGAATCCCATCTCCGGGAAGGACATCCTGACCGAGATTTGTGCCGAGGGGATCATGTGACCTACCCCCGCCACTGGAGCGAGAAAGGCTGGTACGCCAGGAACATTAAACGATGTGCACCTGCAGTAGCTCCACCTGGTGTCAAAACTAAGACCACCAGCACTATCCCTGCAGTCTCTGAAACAGCAACTCCTCAAACCAACACTACTACAATCGTGTGCATAATCACCACCACTTAAACTGCTGCTGTGGCAAATGCTATAGCTGCCATCCGTACTCAGGCAGCTAATGATTTGACCACACATGAGAGGCAAACCAATGACGTTGATATAGCATCAGATGAGGACTCGGATACAAACCTTCCCAGGCCAGGAAGTGTTCGTTACAGGCTGATGTCTTGCAGACTATTATAAAAGAACCAAAACAAATCTGAAAACGACTGTACATAGTTATTCAACTATTTTGCTACTTAAAACCCGACCTGGGTTATTCTTTAAAGGGGTCCCATGTTAAAGGGATCCTGTGTTTTGCACAGCTGTGTTCTATTTAAAGGACATTTGGATCATGGACAGTGATTGGTCCACAAACTTTCCGTTGCACATAGTTGGCACCTCCAAGGTGCACTCTGGTTCTGCCCACTTGCCGGCGTGGGTAGGGCTGGATTTGCTTGTATATAGTTTGCACCTTCTTAAAGGTGCTTCCTACTGGTTTTACAAAGGAAGCTTTTACAGAGACTGCTTCCTAGAGACTGCTGCTAATTTTGTTGTGAGAACTGCTTTGCTTTTCAGAGACCTGAAGAAAAACCCGTTGATGTGGCAGAATTCCGGGGCTGGATACACGCCTTGTAGCCCACCCAAGCCCAACATTGGGGGTTAATAACGAGTCCCTCACTTCGTTCCTGTTGTTACAGCATTATTGACTTGAGTGTTCATACTTTTGCATTACCTCATCAAGAAAGACTTGAATAATGTTTATATCCTTAAAGGGAATGTTTGCTAGTTGCACTTTGACAGAATATATTGAAGAGTTAATATAGTAGATAGTGTTGAAAGCTGAAACTTGAATCTAGTTAGAGTGGTGTTTCAATAAAGCCGTTAGTTAGATAGTCTGATATGGTAATGCACCTTGAATAAAATGAAGAGAAAATAAAGTAACCCATGGGGGTTGGACAGAAACTTTGTAATTGAATAAAGAAAAATGCTTGATTTGCACTTTAAAGTTTGAAGATAATATACCCGTGAGGGTCGTGGTTGTTCTGTCTTCCTCCACGTAGGATGCTGTGTGGATTCCAACATACGGCTAAACCTTCATCCACATCCCAGTAAACAGACTGTGTTGATGCTTAAGTCTTATTTATTAGGGTGATGATAACCAAAACTATAACGTTGAACAACAATGGTGGACAGTATTCATAGTAGATGATCGAATAGTGAATGATGTTGATGTACAAAGAGGATGTTCAGTGAATAATCATAGTGGATGACTGATCATAGTGGATGACTGGTGAAAAACTGTAAAGAATAACAGCATTTCAGTATATGCACATACAGGGTGCAATCACATAAATAACTGGGACATTACAGCAAGAATTATACAGAGTGCATTACACAGTAATTCTAACAGCACTGCCCTATTCTATACAAGAATGCATCTATCTACATGCAGAGTACACCTGAACCTAACTGCAAGCTGCAAAGCACATCTGCCTAACTATATCTGACTATAGGAGCTGCATAAGGCTTAAATACTAACACAAAACATAAGATGCATTAAACCTTTATAAACGTACCGAGATCCGTTAGGACAGGGGTAAGGAAGTAAGCGAGACAGGAGCACATGTGAATCTGTTCAGATCTGAGGAAAAATGGCTACTGAAGCTTGTCTTCACAAGAAGAATGTGGGCGGAACTAACCCATAAGACATTGCTCTTCGGAGGGAAAGGTTGGTAAACAACATGAAAAGTAGGCAACTGATGACCTCCAGTGGCCACAACTTGAATAACATGATAATTAACTTTCTGCACATTAAGATGGGCAGAACACTCCCCGCTTGGCGTCAACAGATGCCACAATTAGGTTATTTTGGGGAAAATAATAATACAAGCTCGGTAACGGGCCTGAGGAACAGTTTGTTTTCTCCAAGCTTGCACACTCTGACCTCTACTTTCC
Organism: Ranitomeya imitator; assembly: GCF_032444005.1. Classification (NCBI taxonomy): domain Eukaryota; kingdom Metazoa; phylum Chordata; class Amphibia; order Anura; family Dendrobatidae; genus Ranitomeya; species Ranitomeya imitator. The sequence goes on along the minus strand of NC_091282.1, from coordinate 809,350,243 downwards.
GCACTTTCCCATCTTTACTGGGAAGGGTCTTAATGACTAGGCCGAGTGGCCACTCGTTCCGATGTGACTGACTGTCTTTGACGAGTACAACATCGCCAGATTGAATGTTCGGGCGGTCTTTCTGCCACTTTGTCCTGGTTTGCAGAGTGGAGAGATACTGTTTCCTCCATCTATTCCAGAAGACGTTGGACACGCTTTGTACTTGTCATCTGTAGAGGTCTTTGTCATTGAATTCTCCGAGTGGAGCTTTCGGGACACAGGTTTTCTGTGTGAGTAACATTGCAGAAGTAAGGATGGATGGATCTCCAGAATCACTAGAAAGTGCTGTCATTCATGATGGCTGAGACCTCTGCCAAGAACGTGGATAAACTCTCTCGTGTAAGTCTGGTGTTAGCTTGCAAGAAGATAGAGTCTAATATTCTGCGTGCTATCCCTATCATCCTTTCCCACGCACCTCCCATGTGCGAAGAGTGTGGTGGATTGAAGGTCCAGGTACATCCTTGCTCACCTAGATACCTTTCCACATTAGCGATGTCCAGATTGGAAGGGATTTGGAGTTCTCTTGCCGCTCCGACGAAATTCGTACCTCGGTCAGAACGAATATGCTTCACAGGGCCTCTGATTGCGATGAAGCGTCGAAGTGCGTTTATAAAACTTGATGTGTCCATCGATTCGATTACTTCGATATGAACGGCTCAGACGAACAGACACGTGAATAGAACTGCCCAACACTTTGCTTCCGTAAGTATTTTTCTAGTCCGTCGTGTAGCCACAGACCAAGGACCGAATACATCTAGTCCAACGTTGGTGAAGGGAGGTTCAAAACTGAGTCTGTCAGGTGGAAGAGTGGCCATCTTCAGATTTTGGAATGTGCCCCGGAGTTTGCAACACGTAACACAGTCGAAGATGAGTTTGCTCACTCTTCTCTTAGCTCCAACTATCCATAGTCCAGCTGCCCTTAGGTTTCCTTCAGTGAACAAACGGCATTGGTGTCTCACCAAGACATGATGATGTTGAATCAGCAGGGTTGTTACGTGATGACGTCCAGGAATTATCACCGGGTGCTTCTCTGAAACTTCTACCTCAGCTTCTTGAAGACGACCACCGACTCTCAGCAGCCCTTCTTGATCGACAATCGGATCGAGCTTCCTCAGCCCACTGACCTCAGGAATGGGTTGTCCCTTGTTGAGGTTGTCTATTTCTCTGCCATAGGTTTCTCTTTGTATGGCACGAAGTATTATAACCTTGGCTCTTTCCAGGTCAGGAGCAGTAAACGCAAGCCTGCAGTGATGCCAACCTTTACAACGTCTCTGGCTATCAGGTAGTGCTGACTTGTAGGACTGGGTTACATGAAATAGACAAGCTATAGCTCGAACAAGTGACTTCCAGGTGGAGAATCTGCTGAACCGGTGAGATTCGAGGTGGCAGCTTGAAATCTCTGTATGTAGAGCAGACACTTGAGGTCGGATCTCTTCGTCTGTGTCTGGACCCACAAGTTCGAAAGTTTCAGGCCTGCTGATGTGGGGCATCGAACAGTACAAAGTGGTAGGACCTGTGAACCATGAAGTGTCCTTCAGATAACTGGGAGCAACGGATCTAGTCGCGTGGTCCGCAGGATTGTGGTGAGTAGGCATGTAGTGCCACTGATTAGGGCCAGTGGATCTTCTTACCCGAAGTACCCGGTTGCTGATGTAGACGTAGAAGCGTCGTGTCTGGTTACAGATGTACCCCAGTACCACCTTGCTATCGGTGTAGAACTCTGCATCCTTGATCTTCAGGCTCATCGCATCCGAGATCAGTTCGGCCAACTCAACTGCAAGGATAGCAGCACAAAGTTCCAGTCTGGGTATCGTGTGTTCCCGAAGTGGCGCCAATTTCGTCCGGCTCATAACGAACCCGATATGGCATTGTCCGCTTACGTCTATGGTTTTGAGGTACGCTACTGCTGCAATCGCTTTGACTGATGCATCACAGAAAATACAAAGTCTTTGCGTTTTGACCTCTGTGGATGGCACAGGAGCATACGGTCGTTTCACACGAAGGTTGGTCAGGGCTTCAAGAGACTTCAGCCCCCATCTCACATAGCGAGATCGCTCGCGAGATCGCTGCTGAGTCACAAGTTTTGTGACGCAACAGCGATCTCAGTAGCGATCTCGCTATGTGTGACACGTAGCAGCGATCAAGCCCCTGCTGTGAGATCGCTGGTCATGTCGGAATGGCCTGGACCATTTTTTGATCGTTGAGGTCCCCCTGGGTAGCACACATCGCTGTGTTTGACACCTTACCAACGACCTCGTTGACAGGACGTCCCATTGAATCATCATGAAATAGCATCGTTCTACAGATCGCTACAGTTCGCCGCATCGCTGCTGCGTCGTTGGGGAGATCGCACTGTGTGTCATCTCACCAGTGACCACATAGCGACGCAGCAACGATCCCTGACAGGTCATATCGTTGTCGGGATCGCTTAAGCGTCGCTATGTGTGACGGGGCCTTTCCTCCACTCTGCCCACAGGTCAGCCTTTTCCGCTGGAATGGATCATCCCAATCAGTAGTGTCTTGGGTGAAGTCCCTGAGCATCAGCTTTCCTTGGATGGTTACTGGAGCTACGAACCCCAAGGGGTCGTATAAACTATTCACGAAGGAAAGAACTCCTCTGCGCGTGAAGGGTTTCTCATCCTTGCTGATCTGAAAGGTGAAAGTATCTGTCTTCAGGTCCCACAGCAATCCAAGGCTCCGCTGCATGGGAAGGGGGTCGATGCTGAGGTCTAAATCCTTTAGATCGCTGGAATAGTCTTCAGAGGGAAAGGCTTCCATCAACTCTCGGCTGTTGGAAGAAATCTTGTGTAACCTTAGGCTAGACTGAGCGAACATGTCACGAGTCCTCTTTAGTAGACTGATTGCGGCCTCACTTGTCGGTGTGGACTTCAAACAGTCATCCACGTAAAAATCCTTTTCCACAAAGGACCTGACGTCCGAGCCATACTCTTCTTTACCCTTTTTGGCAGAATGTCGGAGGCCGTAGATTGCGACCGCTGGGGAAGGACTGTTCCCAAAGATGTGTACCCGCATCCGGTACTCTGCGATGTCTTCGTCCGGGTCGTTGTCACGGTACCAGAAGAACCTCAGGTAGTTTCTGTGTTCCTCTTTGACGAGAAAACAGTGGAACATCTGTTGTATGTCAGCCATAAATGCCACTGAATCTCTACGGAAACAGAGTAATACTTCCAGAAGTCTGTTGTTGAGGTCTGGGCCCGACAGTAAGACATCATTCAATGACACGTCTTTGCATTTGGCACTTGAGTCGAATACCACTCTAATTTGACCTGGCTTCTTAGGATGGTACACTCCGAAGATGGGCAGGTACCAACCCTCCTCTCCGTGTCGAAGTGCAGGTGCAATCTCTGCATGGTTGTTCTGGAATATCTTTCCCATGAAGGTAAAGAAATGTTCCTTCGTCTCAGGTGACTTCTGAAGCTTGTGTCTTAGGGAGATGAATCTGCTGTAGACCAATTCCTTGTTGTTGGGTTGGCGTCTCCTCTGAGGTCGAAATGGTAGAGGTGCGACCCAACTATTCGACGTATCCTTGACTATTTGTTCGTCCACGATGTCCAGGAATATCTTGTCTTCTATAGACATCGCTACCTTGTTGTCTTCCTTCGTCCTGTGGAAGACTGTACATCCTATGTGGTCTTGTTTACCTTCACAGGTGTGGTCTTCGTTGATAGGAACTGAGAAAGGGCAAGGTAGAGGAGTGCTGCTCGGTAGTTCCTTTACCAGCAGACTATTGTGACACAGCTGGAAGAGAAATGGACGTCCATTTTCTAGTGTGCTGGTAAGCATACTGTTGACTGAGACCGGCTTGTGTGCTCCTCCTAGACAGACATCTCCTACAATGACCCATCCAAGGTCTTGCCTCTGCGCGTATGGAGCATTCCGTGAGCCGTTGATATATTCTCTAGTCTTGTGGACTCGTAGTATATCTCTTCCCAGAAGTAAAGCTATTGGCGCTTCTGGTTCCAACTCAGGTATCAGGTGGGCTATACGCTTCAGGTGGGGGTGATACGTTGCCACCTCTGGTGAAAGTATCTCAGACCTGTTGTCAGGAATCTGGTTGCACTCCAGGATGGTCGGTAGTGACAGACAGGTCTGGCCATCCATGGACTCCACTTTGTATCCGGTTGCTTTCCTCCCCGCCGTCTCGACGGTACCTGAACATGTCCTAAGGGAGTAGGGAGAACTACAATGTTGAAGTTGTCAAAGAAGATGGACCTGGCTAAAGACCTATTACTTTGGTCATCTAGGATTGCATATATCTTGAGCGCTTTGTCTCTGTGGCCTGTTGGATAGACTCGGACAAGGCAGATTTTTGAGCAGGATCTTCCTCCCTTGAGTCCCTTACAGATCTCCGTACATTGAGAGGTGACCGCAGGGGTGTCTTCGTCGGTGTTCTTCTGTTTCTCATCGTGCTCCTCTGCTTGTGACAACACTCCTGGAGGTGGTCCAGGATGCAAGGCTGTATTGTGATCCGTGCTGCTGCATTCTGCACATTTCACGCTAGCTCCACAGTTCCTGGCGAAGTGAGAGGTTGTAGCACAGCATTTGAAGCAGATGTTGTTTTCCTTGAGGAAATCTTTGCGATCCTCTAAAGTCTTCTCCCTGAAGGCTCTGCACTTTAGTAGAGGATGTGGTTTCCTGTGTAGAGGACACTGCTTACTGACATCCTGAGGTTTGCTCTCTTCCGTAGGGGGCTTAGTTGTCTTGTGTGGAGGACCTGTGGAATCAATATCAGTTTTATGGACTGCGATGGGTGTCTGACTGGGTTTGACACCAGGGGTAGTGGAACATGACAGAGTGAAATCAAAACTAGGGTCATTTCTGATCTTGGCTTGCTGGGTGACAAACTCAACAAATACAGTAAAAGGAGGAAATGGTACGTTATGAATTTGTTTATACCGTGAACCATGTATAATCCACCTTTCTTGAAGATTGTAAGGAAGTTTTTGTACTATTGGATTGACACCCCTAGCAGTGTCTAAGAATGCCAATCCAGCCAAGTGACCTTCCTTCTGGGCGACCTGTAACTCTATCAATAAATCACTCAATTCTCTAAGTCTTTGATAACCCTTGGGCCCTATCTTAGGGAAATCATCAATTCTTTTGAATAAAGCATTCTCTATTACTTCTACGGACCCATAGCATTCATCAAGTCTTTCCCACACTTTACGTAAACCTATGTGTGGGTATTCTATGCTAATGTCTCTTAGTCTTTTAGCATGCTCGAACTATTCAGTTCCAAGCCACTTTGCCAGGAGATTTAACTCCTCACTAGTGTTGAGCGATACCGTCCGATACTTGAAAGTATCGGTATCGGATAGTATCGGCCGATACCCGAAAAATATCGGATATCGCCGATACCGATATCCGATACCAATACAAGTCAATGGGACATCAAGTATCGGAATGTATCCTCATGGATCCCAGGGTCTGAAGGAGAGGAAACTCTCCTTCAGGCCCTGGGATCCATATTAAAGTGTAAAATAAAGAATTAAAATAAAAAATATTGTTATATTCACCTCTCCGGCGGCCCCTGGACATCAGCGGGAGGATCCGGCGTCCGGCACGGCTTCTTTCTTCAAAATGCGCGCCTTCAGGACCTGTGGAATGACGTCCCGGCTTCTGATTGGTCGCGTGCCGCCCATGTGACCGCCACGCGACCAATCAGAAGCCGCGACGTCATTCCTCAGGTCCTAGAAGGCGCTCATTCTAGGACTTTAGCTGAGGAATGACGTCGCGGCTTCTGATTGGTCGCGTGGCGGTCACATGGGCGGCACGCGACCAATCAGAAGCCGGGACGTCATTCCACAGGTCCTGAAGGCGCGCATTTTGAAGAAAGAAGCCGTGCCGGACGCCGGATCCTCCCGCTGATGTCCAGGGGCCGCCGGAGAGGTGAATATAACAATATTTTTTATTTTAATTCTTTATTTTACACTTCCGATACCGATACCCGATATCACAAAAATATCGGATCTCGGTATCGGAATTCCGATACCGCAAGTATCGGCCGATACCCGATACTTGCGGTATCGGAATGCTCAACACTACTCCTCACTACTAGAACGGTCCAGTCCCTGAATGGCGTTCTGGAACGAAGCTCGCCACGACCTGTAGTTTTCGGCTTTGTCAGTGAACTTTACAAGTCCTTTTGTTACCAGTTCTCGGCGGGCAAAGAACGTTGCCAAGTCTATGGTGGCTTGATCAGTGTTGGTACGAGCCGGTATGTTATAGCCATGTCTAGTGTGTGGTGCATCACCATACCTGTGAGACGCTCTTGGCTTCGGACAGTCTGCATAGTACCTTTCTGGTGAAGAAGATGTCTCTTTAAGGTGAGGTGGGAGCTGTACCTTCTTCTCAGTGGAATGGTAGCTGTGGTCGACTCCTCTTTGTTGGACGTCTTCTTGTTTGTAGTAGTGAAGTTCGGGGTTGGATCGATGATAATCGGCATAGGCTGATCGTTGTAGTCTATCTAGGGTGTTGTCCATGCTGGAGTGTCGATGAACGTACTCTGCGACGCGCTGAGCTGGGTCTTGCTGCTCTAGATCTGTTCCAAGAACGTTGCTGCGTCTCTCATAATCAGGATCCTTCATGGCTTCCAAGTACTCTGCCTTAGCTATTGCAGCTGCTGCTTCTTTGTCTACCATAAGTCTTTCTAGAGACACTTGCAGGCGCGCACCTTCTGCTTCTTGCTCTGCCCGCAAACGTGCGGTTTCAGCCTGCAAATGTGCATCTTCTGCTTAATGCCATGCCCGCAAACGTGCATTTTCTGCTTCATGCTCTGTTTGTCTCAGCTTTAGATGCATTTCTTCCTCGGCGAAGGAAGACCTCGCTTTGGCTGCTTCAGCTTCAGCATGAGCGACAGCAGCCAGCTCTGCTAATGATGACCTGCTAGAGCTTGCTCGTGACCTCGTCTTGAGTGAGGATGTGCTGTTTCGAGACATTGTGCGCTTAGCTGCGTACTGCTGAGTGTTTTGGCGGGAAACTGAGTCTATGTGCGGTGAGCTTCCGCGTGGCGGGAATAATGTAGCTCCTCTTGGCGGGCTGCAGTATTGTCCTGCGGCTGTATGGCGGCTGCTGTGATACCCGAATGCGGAGCAGTGTGGGTGTTAGCGGTTCCATACACTCTGATCAACTACAGCCTGCGACCGGCTATCAGTTTCACTGAAGGCAGCTAATCTGTTCTTACTTTACAATCACCGCCTAAGACTGGCGGTCTCGTTTTTCACTGTTCTATCTTCCTCCACGTAGGATGCTGTGTGGATTCCAACATACGGCTAAACCTTCATCCACATCCCAGTAAACAGACTGTATTGATGCTTAAGTCTTATTTATTAGGGTGATGATAACAAAAACTATAACGTTGAACAACAATGGTGGACAGTATTCACAGTAGATGATCGAATAGTGAATGATGTTGATGTACAAAGAGGATGTTCAGTGAATAATCATAGTGGATGACTGATCATAGTGGATGACTGGTGAAAAACTGTAAAGAATAACAGCATTTCAGTATATGCACATACAGGGTGCAATCACATAAATAACTGGGACATTACAGCAAGAATTATACAGAGTGAATTACACAGTAATTCTAACAGCACTGCCCTATTCTATGCAAGAATGCATCTATCTACATGCAGAGAACACCTGAACCTAACTGCAAGCTGCAAAGCACATCTGCCTAACTATATCTGACTATAGGAGCTGCATAAGGCTTAAATACTAACACAAAACATAAGATGCATTAAACCTTTATAAACGTACCGAGATCCGTTAGGACAGGGGTAAGGAAGTAAGCGAGACAGGAGCACGTGTGCCTCTGTTCAGATCTGAGGAAAAATGGCTACTGAAGCTTGTCTTCACAAGAAGAATGTGGGCGGAACTAACCCATAAGACATTGCTCTTAGGAGGGAAAGGTTGGCAAACAACATGAAAAGTAGGCAACTGATGACCTCCAGTGGCCACAACTTGAATAACATGATAATTAACTTTCTGCACATTAAGATGGGCAGAACAGTGGTATTTCATAGTTAGGTCAAAGTTATATTGTTTTATTAATGGTTCCGTATTGCCTAAAAGTGAATTCACAATGTAAATATGTATTTGTTACGCAACGTTCAAGAGTCCTCACCTCCCATAAAGGGAAGCATCAGTTCATAGTAACTTGTTTTATAGCATTCCAAGAATTTGTATGTCTTTTGCTAACCTGTAAACTGCTGTTTTCTTTTCCCAGTCCGGAAGTACTGGACTTAACGGGGGGGAGTGTGGCGCCCCAGGGTCCTGGTCATCGCAGTGGTATTGCTTTCCTCTCGGGGAGAGTGATGCTATGTTTGGAGGCAAAGAAGGATAACTGCATCCAGGTATCACAAATATTCAACACATTTCACACTCCAGGCCACCAGGGGGAGCTCTTGCTCCTATTTATTAGGTCACTCCCCACATAGGTAAAACTGGTTGCCTGTAGGGAAAGTTAGTCAGTTGCTGGCTGAGCTCCGCTCAGTTAATTTGTCCCTGGCAGGGGTGGGATCCTGTTAGAGAATGAAGGAGAAGGACACGGAGCTGTGCATGCCCTCAGAGCTGCAGCTCCTAAGAAGAGACATCAAAGGCAGAACTGTATTGCAGCGAGCGTGAAGGAAGTCGTAGCAAAGGAGAGGATACCAGAAGGGGACCAGCCCTACACAGGCTGCCTCCTTCTGAGGCGCAGAATTCCGGTAGCCGGAACACCGAGGGATTAAAGACCTTTATGCCTTGCTCCAGAGACCAGCAGGACAGCTAATTTCATATTACCTGTCTGCCCTACACCCAGGAGGCACGGTGGCACCCCTTAGAGGCTGGGGCATGATAGAGTCCCTAAAAACCGCCTCAAGCCACCAGTCATATGGGTTGTCCTATCCTATATGGGGGACAGAGAGAAAGACACTACATCTGTGAGACCCTTATGTAAAGCCATAGGCAGTAAGGGACTACAACACTGCAGCGCAAGGGAAGGCTATTGATTTCCACCTGGACAAGGGGACTCTGGACTTGCCTCCAAACCGGCCGGACTCTGCCTGTCCTGTGATCTGGTGCCCTGGACTGTGGATGCTGAAGTCTTCAGTAAAGGTAAAGAGACTGCAACCTTGTGCCCTCGTTCTTCTCTGCGCCTCTCACCATCCACCATCTACACACCGGGAAGCCCTGGGGACATACTTCACCTCTGGGAAGTTATACCATCTAGCTGCCATAACATCACCCCAGCGGACCCCTTAAAGCAGCGTCGGTCACCCTGACCGAACACCACAGGTGGCATCACGAATAGTGTTGAGCGATACCGTCCGATACTTGAAAGTATCGGTATCGGATAGTATCGGCCGATACCCGAAAAGTATCGGATATCGCCGATACCGATATCCGATACCAGTACAAGTCAATGGGACACCAAGTATCGGAAGGTATCCTGATGGTTCCCAGGGTCTGAAGGAGAGGAAACTCTCCTTCAGGCCCTGGGATCCATATTAATGTGTAAAATAAAGAATTAAAATAAAAAATATTGATATATTCACCTCTCCGGCGGCCCCTGGACATCACCGCGGGTAACCGGCAGGCTTCTTTGTTTAAAATGAGCGCGTTTAGGACCTGAGGAATGACGTCGCGGCTTCTGATTGGTCGCGTGCCGCCCATGTGACCGCCACGCGACGAATCAGAAGCCGCAACGTCATTCCTCAGGTCCTAAATTCCTAGAATGAAACAAAAACAAAGACAGAAGCAGCCATATGGTCCCATAAAAATACACTTTATTGAAACATATATAAAAACACCAGGCTAAACAACAGGTGTACAGGAAAGGGAAATGGACGTATGCACACAAATGGTGATGATAAACCAGAACTGCGAGCCGATACACAGACCACACTGGTATACTAGCACAAGGCTAGACAGAAAAACCCCCACATATCACATAGTAGGCATAAATATGCTAAATTCGCAGGGCAAGTGCCCTTACATAGGGATTCCTAACATACATGAACAATACAACATTGTACTTACAACAAGTAGCAGTGGTCTTAGACGTAAGTTCACCTGCCCGGCTGATGAAATCATGCTCACTCGAGCAGATGCGCCTCAACCGTAAAAACTGGCCCGTAGGAATGGCCTTAATAATATGAGGAGGATGGCACGACGAGGCATGCAGAAGGGTGTTAGTCGCAGTAGATTTACGGAAAATATCCGTTTGTAACCTCCCCTCTGCATCCCTCTTTATCGTGACATCCAGAAAGTCAATCCTCTCACTATCTCACCGGTGTGGGATAGTGAGGATTGACTTTCTGGAATTATACAGAGTGAATTACACAGTAATTCTAACAGCACTGCCCTATTCTATGCAAGAATGCATCTATCTACATGCAGAGAACACCTGAACCTAACTGCATGCGCTGAGGCTTTGAGTCAGTGTGCGCGCCTGCGGCTGCCGTCCGGCACTGGTCACGTAGGGCCCTGCGTGTTTCCGGTGCCGGCGGCCATGTTGGAGGTGGCGCGCAGTCTCTAGCACTTCCTATGGTATGGGCGTCGGTATTGTCACTTCCGGGTTCCGGTTGGCAGCGCTTAAATGCGCGCACTTTAGGCATTATGTTCACCCCCTGATGAAGGAGCGGCGTGCTCCGAAACGCACGTCGGGGTCAGGTCTGCGTGCCCGGTCCTAAGACCACTGCTACTTGTTGTAAGTACAATGTTGTATTGTTCATGTATGTTAGGAATCCCTATGTAAGGGCACTTGCCCTGCGAATTTAGCATATTTATGCCTACTATGTGATATGTGGGGGGTTTTCTGTCTACCCTTGTGCTAGTATACCAGTGTGGTCTGTGTATCGGCTCGCAGTTCTGGTTTATCATCACCATTTGTGTGCATACGTCCATTTCCCTTTCCTGTACACCTGTTTTTTAGCCTGGTGTTTTTATATATGTTTCAATAAAGTGTATTTTAATGGGACCATATGGCTGCTTCTGTCTTTGTTTTTGTTTCATATTTACTTGATGGCAGCTGGCCCCTTATAATTATCCATATATAGCATATATGATTCTCCTATATTACATCTTATATCAATGATATTATTGTAAATATGCTGGCTTTGGTATTATAATTCCTAGAATGAGGAGTTTAGTGCCTGAGAATGACGTCGCGGCTTCTGATTGGTCGCGTGGCGGTCACATGGGCGGCACGTGACCAATCAGAAGCCGCGACGTCATTCCTCAGGTCCTAAATTCCTAGAATGAGGAGTTTAGTGCCTGAGAATGACGTCGCGGCTTCTGATTGGTCGCGTGGCGGTCACATGGGCGGCACGTGACCAATCAGAAGCCGCGACGTCATTCCTCAGGTCCTAAACGCGCTCATTTTAAACAAAGAAGCCTGCCGGTTACCCGCAGTGATGTCCAGGGGCCGCCGGAGAGGTGAATATATCAATATTTTTTATTTTAATTCTTTATTTTACACCTCACTATGGATCCGATACCGATACCCGATACCACAAAAGTATCGGATCTCGGTATCGGAATTCCGATACCGCAAGTATCGTCCGATACCCGATACTTGCGGTATCGGAATGCTCAACACTAATCACGAACATAAACTTTATCCCTTTAAAGACCTTTCCCTTTTACATGGACGTCCCAGGGCCACGGACCGGGTCAGCCACCGTGACATCCCCCTGTGAATCGCAGGACCCGGTACCAAGTATCCCACGGCCCCATGGGGGCGATTCACATATATATGGTGAGGCAGGATGGATATATAGTAGAGCCAGGATGCATATATATGGTGGGGGCAGGATCGATATATGGGGGGCCAGGGTGGATTTATGGGGGGGCAGGACAAGACAACCGGATGCATATATATGGGGGACCAGAATGGATATGTATGGGGGGGCAGCACAAGGATGGATATATATGGGGTGCCAGAATGGATATATGGGGGGCAGGACAAGGGACCAGGATGCATATATATGGGGGTCCAGGATGCATATATGGGGAGCCAGGATGGATATATATGGGGGAACCAGGATAGTTATATATGGGGGAGCCAGGATGGCTATATGGGGGGAGCCAGGATGGATATAAATTGGGAGGCCAGGATGCATATATATATGGGGCAGCCAGGATGGTTATATATGGGGGCCAGTATGGATAGCTGGGGACAGGATGGATATCTGGGGGCCAGTCTGCACAAGAAACACAGGGGACCAGGCTGGGGCATATTATAAAATAAAGGGGGCCAGGCTGGGGGAAATTATTAAATAAAGGGGGCCAGGATGAGGGACTTAATTACTGTTTTGGGGCCAGAATGAGGAACATGCTATATTAGTTTATGGAGACAAGTGGGGAGCATCATTTCTTTAGGGTCCAATTAGGGACATTATTACTACAGTAATATAATGTACTTTTTAGGAAACTGTTTTCCATGGAGGAAACAAAAGGGGGGTCCTGTTATGTGCAGAGCAGCACTACGTCGCTTTTTTTATTCATCTGCTGTAGTGTAGAACTCAGGGGAAAAGTGGGGAAAGTGCTCTGGAACCGATCAGCTATTGATGACTGTGTGTTATTTTTTGCAGAGATGAGTCCTGGCTGGAAGAAGTGATGGCGGTTTGTGCTGGCTGAAGAAGAAGGACTTCAACTAGAGACGTCACCGGTGAGTCAGTGTATTACATGTACATGCACACTATACACTATATACTGTGTACAGAGCTCCTGTGTATAATGTCACTGGTGATCACTGTATTACCTGTACCCTGTACACTATATACAAAGCTTCTGTGTATAATATCACTGGTTGTCACTGTATTACCTGTACACTGACACTATATACTGAGTTCCTGTGTATAATGTCACTTGTGATCACTGTATTACCTGTACACTGACACTAAATACAGAGCTGTGTATAATGTCACTGGTGGTCACTGTTATCTATACACCGACACGATATATGGAGCGCCCCATGGGGTACTCGGTACTGGGTCCTGCGGCTCACAGGGGGATGTCACGGTGGCTGACCTAGTCCATGGCCATGGGACGTCCGTGTAAAAGGGAAAGGTCTTTAAAGGGATAAAGTTTGTGTTCGTGATGCCACCTGTGGTTTTCGGTCATGGTATCCCCAGGACTTCCCAGTGTGTAGATGGTGAATGATGAATGGCGCAGTGAAGAATGAGGACACAAGGTTGTAGTCTCTTTACCTTTACTGAAGACTTCAGCATCCACAGTCCAGTGCACCAGATCACAGGGCAGGCAGAGTCCGGCCGGTTTGGAGGCAAGTCCAGAGTCCCCTTGTCCAGGTGGAAAAAAAAGCCTTCCTCTAGCGCCGTGGTGTTGTAGTCCCTTACTGCTAAGCTTCTCATAAGGTCCTCACAACTGTTGTAGATGTTATGTCTCTCTCTGTCCCCCGGATAGGATAGGACAAACCTGTATGACTGGTGGCTTGAAGCGGTTTATAGGGACTCTATCATGCCCCAGCCTCTAAGGGGTGCCACCGTGCCTCCTGGGTGTAGGGGCGGACAGGTAACGTGAAATTATCTGTCCTGTCGGTCTCTGGAGCAAAGCATAAAGGTCCTTACTCCCTCAGTGTTCTGGCTACTGGGATCCTGCGCCTCAGAAGGAGGCAGCCTGTGCAGGGCTGGTCCCCTTCTGGTATCCTCTCCTTTGCTTCCTCTCCTTACACGCTCGCTGGAATACAATTCTGCCTTCAATGTCTCTTTCTGGGAGCTGCAGCTCTGAGGGCATGCACAGCTCCTTTAACCTTCCATCCTCAGACTACTGACTGGAACGTTCTAGCTTTCCCTACAGACTACCAGTTATATCTATATGAGGAGTGACCTAATAAATAGGAGCAGAAGCTCTCCCTGGTGGCCTGGAGAGTAAACTGTGTTGCATGTTTGTGGTACCTGGATGCAGTTATTCTTCTTTGCTTCCAAACGTAGCATCACTCTCCCCGAGAGGGAAGCAATACCACTGCGACAACCAGGACCCTGGGGTGCCGCACTCCCCCCCCCCATTAAATCCAGTACTCCCAGACTTGGAAAAGAAAACAACAGTTACAGGTTAGCAAAAGACATACAAATTTTTGGAATGCTGTGAAACAAATTAATATAACTGATGCTTCCCTTTATGGCAGGTGAGGACAATTGAATGTTGCAAAAACAAGTTTATAAAAGTACATCTGTTATTATCTTTGGTCAGATGAAGCAAACAAGATTCTACCCATGCCGGCAAAGTGGGCAGAACCAGGGTGCACCTTGGAGGTGCCAAACTATTTACAAGGAAAGTCTTTGGGTAAGCATTGTCCATTACTGCAATGTCCATTTTTAAACCTGTAACAAAGATAAGCAAGCAATTCAAACATGTAACAGCAATTATTGACATTTTTAATCCCTTTAACGAGCTGGGATCTGACCTTTGGTACTACGAGTAGACCTGGGCAGTTCCTGATCTAGCATGTCTGCTGTTACTGTAGTGAACCCACTAGTGTGTGTACTATCTGTAGGCCTGCATTGTGTAGGTAAATTGGGCAAGACTCTGCGTCTTCTTAGATTCACCATAGGTCTGACAGATTCACCAATAGCAGAGAGTGGATTTTCTGGTTCCACTGCTGGGGTGACATTTGCTGCTTGAACCTATTGGTGCAGAGTCTCTTCTGGTTCAGGATGGTCTGGAATCACATTTTGTTCTGGTATTTCCAGCTGGGGAAACGTCAAGACAGGTATCACAATGGCCTGATGTACTTAAGTCCAAGACTGGGGAAAATCTCCAAGAACAGTGTGAATCTTCTTTTCTTCTGTTTCCAACAGGTGGAGATGTTCCTGTATCTGTTTCTTTGTTCCTCAGTTTATCAGGGCATTTCTTGAGATGGTCTCTGGATACTGCAGTTGAAGTTTCTCCTCCATCTTTGCTGATAAGACAGACTTTAGTATTGTCAAAGTTGGACGGTAAGATGGTATATGCTTCTGCTTCCCACTGATCATCAATTTTGTGCATTCTCCTTTTACGATTTAACACTTGTTCACCTGGTGACAAAGGAATTGCAGGGGCATGTTAGTTATTGTCTCTTTCCTACTTTTGTCTCGCTTGTGATAGACTTCTCTCTACACACTCTTGTACTTGGCGGTACTTTTGCTGTCTTTCTGAATCCCAATCTGCATCAGATGAGATATTTTCTGGGGTTAGGACTCCCATGTCTAGATCAACAGGTAGTTTGCTGGTTCCTCTCATCAGGTATGCTGAAGTGCAGTTGGTGGAGTTCACTGGAATGTGGTTGTACAAGTCTACCAAGTCTGGCAACTTTTCCGGCCATAAGTTCCTTTCCTGTATAGGTAAGGTTTTAGGTAGGTCAATCACTACTTGGTTCATCTTCTCACACATTACGTTTGTTTGTGGGTGGCACGGTGTTGTTCTGATCTTTTTGCATTCGTACAGGTTGCAAAATTCTTGAAACACTTCCGCTTCAAAGGCTGGTTCTTGATCAGTAAGTACCTTCTCAGGATATCCATGTGGTCTACAGAAATACCGTTGAAAGGCCTTGGCTGCTGTTTTTGCTATCAGATCCTTGACAGGTACAACTACCAGGAATCTGGAGTAGTGATACACAATGGTCAGAGCGTAGACATAGCCTGACCGGCTTGGTGTTAGCTTCACGTGGTCTAAGGCCACCAGTTCAAGTGGCTGTTTGGTGACTATGGGCTGTAGGGGAGCCCTCTGGCTGTCACGGTCCTTTCTGCGCAGTCTACACGGGCCCCACTCTCGGCACCACTTTTCGATGGCTTTTCTCATGCCAATCCAGTAGAATCTTCCTCATAACAGAACCTCCAACTTCTTCCATCTGAAGTGTCCTGCTCCATCGTGGTACGCTTCCAGAACCATTGGCGCATCTTGTCTTGGGACCACTATCTGCCAAACTAACTCATGAGTGCGTGTGTCGATGTTTCTCCAGCACAGCTTACCATCGTAGATAAATAGTTTGCCTTTCTCCTTCCACAGTTGTTGCATCTTTTGTGGATCATCTGGACTAGGGTGTGAACCTGCCTGCGTCAGGAGTTCTTTCACCAGATGGACCGCGGGGTCACTGTCCTGGGTCTCTGCCCATCCATGGTGGGGCAGGGGATTCAGCATGGCTTCTGGCTTGTTTCTGTACCTGTTCCTCACATGATGAGAATACTGAGTTGCCTTGGGGCGATGGAAAGCTGGCAATTCTATTTCTTCGAGCGTTTCTGAATCTTCTCCCATCTCTGGCAAGTTGGGCATTCTGGACAATGCATCGGCATTCGCATTCTTGTGCCCTGCGCGGTACTTGATGGTGAAATCATAATTGGACAACCGGGCCATCCACCGTTGCTCCAGGGCACCAAGTTTTGCTGTGTCCAAGTGTGTCAGTGGATTGTTATCCGTGAAGACAGTGAATCTTGCCAAGGCCAGGTAGTGCTTGAATCTCTCCGTCAATGCCCAGATGATGGCAAGGAACTCCAGCTTAAAGAACTGTAGTTTTCAGTGTTCCTTTCAGTGGGATGAAGTTTCCTGCTGGAGTAGGCGATTACCCTTTCTTTGCCTTTCTGGACCTGGGATAATACGGCTCCTTGTCCCATGTTGCTGGCGTCCATGTACAGCACAAATGGTTGGTCATATTCAGGGTAAGCCAGTACCTCATCTCCTGTCAGAGCCAATTTCAAACCAGTGAAGGATCTCTCCAGTCCGTCATCCCAGTCAAATGGGGTATTCTTACCCTTGGTTTTCTTGGATTGGCCCACTAACAGGTCTTGTAGTGGTGTGGCTTTCTTGGTGAAGTCTTTGATAAATCTTCTGTAGTAGCCTACCAACCCGAGGAATTGCTGGACTTCATGGAGGTTGCTGGGCTTTGGCCAGTCTCTGATCACAGTGACCTTGTCAGGGTCTGGGGCCACTCCTTCGGTGCTCACCACATGGCCCAGGTACTGCACTTTGGGCTTTAATAGATGGCATTTGGATGGCCTTACCTTCAGACCAAAGCTAGACAGAGCTTCGAACACCTCGGCCAGGTGCTCCAGATGGTCCTCATAAGTCTTGGAGAAGACGATGACTGTTGTGAATTCTGTGGCTGAATTCACTCCTGTGGTCACAAGTGGTACTGCAGCTTCTGAGCTTCCTCCCTCAGGTGTTCTGGTGAGCTCGTTGGCTGCTTTGTTATTTAACTCCGCCTGATTCTGTCTTCCTTGCTCCTTGTCAATGTTCCAGTGTTGGATCTGAGCTTCTGGATCTTTCCTGTGGCCTGCTGCTCTGCTTAGATAAGTGCTTCTTTGCTTTTGTTGCTACTTTTTCTGTCCAGCTTGTCAATTCGTTTTGCTGGAAGCTCTGAGACGCAAAGGGTGTACCGCCGTGCCGTTAGTTCGGCACGGTGGGTCTTTTTGCCCCCTTTGCGTGGTTTTTTGCTTTAGGGTTTTTTGTAGACTGCAAAGTTCTCTTTGCTATCCTCGCTCTATCTAGAATATCGGGCCTCACTTTGCTGAATCTATTTCATCCCTACGTTTGTCTTTTCTTCTTGCTAACAGTCATTATATGTGGGGGGCTGCCTTTTCCTTTGGGGTATTTCTCTGAGGCAAGTCAGGCTTGTTTTTCTATCTTCAGGCTAGTCAGCTCCTCAGGCTGTGCCGAGTTGCATAGGTAGTGTCAGGCGCAATCCACAGCTGCCTTTAGTTGTGTTTAGGATAGGTTCAGGTATTGCGGTCTACAGAGATTCCACGTCTCAGAGCTCGTTCTATTATTTTTGGGTTATTGTCAGATCACTGTATGTGCTCTGATTGCTGGCACACTGTGTCACTGGATTGCCTACATAACAGTACAAGGAGCCAACCTAATGATTCTCAATAGAGGGAAAAAAGAAGTTCTGACATCATTTTTTTTTCTCAGCTCTGTGTTCAGTCTTTTTTTTCCCCTAGACATTTGGGTGTTTCAGGACACAGGTGTGGACATGGATATTCAGGGTCTGTGCTCTTCAATGGATAATCTCGTTACAAATGTACAAAGGATTCAAGATACTATTGATCAGAAATCTATGTTAGAACCAAGAATTCCTATTCCTGATTTGTTTTTTGGTGATAGAACTAAGTTTCTTAATTTCAAAAATAATTGTAAGCTATTTCTGGCCTTGAAACCTCATTCTTCTGGTAATCGTATTCAACAGGTTTTGATTATTATTTCTTTTTTGCGCGGCGACCCTCAGGACTGGGCATTTTCTCTTGCGCCAGGAGACCCTGCATTGAGTAATGTCAATGCGTTTTTCCTGGCGCTCGGATTACTTTACGATGAGCCTAATTCAGTGGATCAGGCTGAGAAAAATTTGCTGGCTTTGTGCCAGGGTCAGGATGATATAGAAGTATATTGTCAGAAATTTAGGAAGTGGTCAGTACTCACTCTGTGGAATGAATCTGCACTGGCAGCTTTGTTCAGAAAGGGTCTCTCTGAGGCTCTTAAGGATGTCATGGTGGGTTTTCCTATGCCTGCTGGTTTGAATGAGTCTATGTCTTTGGCCATTCAGATCGGTCGACGCTTGTGCGAGCGTAAATCTGTGCACCATTTGGCGGTATTGTCTAAGATTAAACCTGAGCCTATGCAGTGCGATAGGACTATGACCAGAGTTGAACGGCAAGAACACAGACGTCTGAATGGTCTGTGTTTCTACTGTGGTGATTCCACTCATGCTATTTCTGATTGTCCTAAGCGCACTAAGCGGTTCGATAGGTCTGCCGTCATTGGTACTGTACAATCCAAATTCCTTCTGTCCATTACCTTGATATGCTCTTTGTCATCGTATTCTGTCATGGCGTTTGTGGATTCAGGCGCTGCCCTGAATCTGATGGATTTGGATTATGCTAAACGTTGTGGGTTTTTCTTGGAGCCTTTGCGGTGTCCTATTCCGTTGAGAGGAATTGATGCTACACCTTTGGCCAAGAATAAACCTCAGTACTGGACCCAGCTGACCATGTGCATGGCTCCAGCACATCAGGAAGTTATTCGCTTTCTGGTGCTACATAATCTGCATGATGTGGTCGTGTTGGGGTTGCCATGGCTGCAAACCCATAATCCAGTATTGGATTGGAACTCTATGTCGGTATCCAGCTGGGGTTGTCAGGGGGTACATGGTGATGTTCCATTTTTGCCATTTTTGTCTATTTCGTCATCCACTCCTTCTGAGGTCCCAGAGTTCTTGTCTGATTATCAGGATGTATTTGAAGAGCCCAAGTCCGATGCCCTACCTCCGCATAGGGATTGTGATTGTGCTATCAATTTGATTCCTGGTAGTAAATTCCCTAAAGGTCGATTATTTAATTTATCCGTGCCTGAACACGCCGCTATGCGCAGTTATGTGAAGGAATCCCTGGAGAAGGGACATATTCGCCCATCGTCGTCACCACTGGGAGCAGGGTTCTTTTTTGTAGCCAAGAAGGATGGTTCGCTGAGACCGTGTATTGATTACTGCCTTCTTAATAAGATCACTGTTAAATTTCAGTATCCCTTGCCATTGTTATCTGACTTGTTTGCTCAGATTAAGGGGGCTAGTTGGTTCACTAAGATAGATCTTCGTGGTGCGTATAATCTGGTGAGAATCAGGCAAGGAGATGAATGGAAAACTGCATTTAATACGCCCGAGGGTCATTTTGAGTATCTAGTGATGCCGTTCGGACTTGCCAATGCTCCATCTGTGTTTCAGTCTTTTATGCATGACATCTTCCGTGAGTATCTGGATAAATTCCTGATTGTTTACTTGGATGACATTTTGATCTTCTCAGATGATTGGGACTCTCATGTGAAGCAGGTCAGAATGGTTTTCCAGGTCCTGCGTTCTAATTCTTTGTTTGTGAAGGGATCAAAGTGTCTCTTCGGTGTGCAGAAAGTTTCATTTTTGGGGTTCATCTTTTCCCCTTCTACTATCGAGATGGATCCGGTTAAGGTCCAAGCCATCCAGGATTGGACTCAGCTGACATCTCTGAAAAGTCTGCAAAAATTCCTGGGCTTTGCTAATTTTTATCGTCGCTTCATCTGTAATTTTTCTAGCATTGCCAAACCATTGACCGATTTGACCAAGAAGGGTGCTGATTTGGTTAATTGGTCTTCTGCTGCTGTGGAAGCTTTTCAGGAGTTGAAGCGTCGTTTTTGTTCTGCCCCTGTGTTATGTCAACCAGATGTTTCTCTTCCGTTCCAGGTCGAGGTTGATGCTTCTGAGATTGGAGCAGGGGCGGTTTTGTCACAGAGAGGTTCTGGTTGCTCAGTGTTGAAACCATGTGCTTTCTTTTCCAGGAAGTTTTCGGCTGCTGAGCGTAATTATGATGTGGGCAACCGAGAGTTGCTGGCCATGAAGTGGGCATTCGAGGAATGGCGTCATTGGCTTGAAGGAGCTAAGCATCGCGTGGTGGTATTGACTGATCATAAGAATCTTACTTATCTCGAGTCTGCCAAGCGCTTGAATCCTAGACAGGCCCGTTGGTCGTTATTTTTTGCCCGCTTCGATTTTGTGATTTCGTACCTTCCGGGCTCTAAAAATGTGAAGGCGGATGCTCTGTCTAGGAGTTTTGTGCCCGACTCTCCGGGTTCATCTGAGCCGGCGAGTATCCTCAAGGAAGGAGTCATTGTGTCTGCCATCTCCCCTGATTTACGGCGAGTGTTGAAAAAATTTCAGGCGAATAAACCTGATCGTTGTCCGGCGGAGAAACTGTTCGTCCCTGATAGGTGGACTAGTAAAGTTATCTCTGAACTTCATTGTTCGGTGTTGGCTGGTCATCCTGGAATCTTTGGTACCACAGAGTTAGTGGCTAGATCCTTCTGGTGGCCATCTCTGTCACGGGATGTACGTACTTTTGTGCAGTCCTGTGGGATTTGTGCTAGGGCTAAGCCCTGCTGTTCACGTGCCAGTGGGTTGCTTTTGCCCTTGCCGGTCCCAAAGAGGCCTTGGACACATATTTCGATGGATTTCATTTCTGACCTTCCCGTTTCTCAAAAGATGTCAGTCATTTGGGTGGTCTGTGATCGCTTTTCTAAAATGGTCCATCTGGTGCCCTTGGTTAAATTGCCTTCCTCCTCTGATTTGGTGCCTTTGTTCTTCCAGCATGTGGTTCGTTTGCATGGCATTCCTGAGAATATTGTTTCTGACAGAGGTTCCCAGTTTGTTTCAAGGTTTTGGCGAGCCTTTTGTGGTAGGATGGGCATTGACCTATCTTTTTCCTCGGCTTTCCATCCTCAGACTAATGGCCAGACCGAACGAACCAATCAGACCTTGGAAACATATCTGAGATATGGCTACCTTGGTCTCTCCATTTTTCTGCAATTCTGGGTTCCATCCTCGTTTCTCCTCAGGACAGGTTGAGTCTTCGGACTGTCCTGGTGTGGATTCTGTGGTGGACAGGTTGCAGCAGATCTGGACTCAGGTAGTAGACAATTTGACCTTGTCCCAGGAGAAGGCTCAACTTTTCGCTAATCGCAGACGCCGTGTGGGTCCCCGACTTCGTGTTGGGGATCTGGTTTGGTTATCTTCTCGTCATATTCCTATGAAGGTTTCCTCTCCTAAATTTAAACCTCGTTTTATTGGTCCGTATAGGATTTCTGAGATTCTCAATCCTGTGTCTTTTCGTCTGACCCTCCCAGACTCCTTTTCCATACATAATGTATTCCATAGGTCGTTGTTGCGGAGATACGTGGCACCTATGGTTCCATCTGTTGAGCCTCCTGCCCCGGTTTTGGTGGAGGGGGAATTGGAGTATATTGTGGAGAAAATTTTGGATTCTCGTGTTTCTAGACGGAAACTCCAGTATCTGGTTAAATGGAAGGGTTATACCATCCACCTTTCGTGTCTCCCCTTTTCCTCATAGTTTGTAAGCTTGCGAGCAGGGCCCTCACTCCTCCTGGTATCTGTTTTGAACTGTATTTCTGTTATGCTGTAATGTTTATTGTCTGTACAAGTCCCCTCTATAATTTGTAAAGCGCTGCGGAATATGTTGGCGCTATATAAATAAAATTATTATTATTATTATTTATTATTATGCTCAGGAAGATAATTCCTGGGTTTTTGCCTCTGATGTCCATGCTCCAGATCTTGTTCGTGCCTTTCATGTGGCTCATCCTGGTCGGCCTGGGGGCTCTGGTGAGGGTTCGGTGACCCCTCCTCAAGGGGGGGGTACTGTTGTGAATTCTGTGGCTGAATTCACTCTCGTGGTCACAAGTGGTACTGCAGCTTCTGAGCTTCCTCCCTCAGGTGTTCTGGTGAGCTCGTTGGCTGCTTTGTTATTTAACTCCGCCTGATTCTGTCTTCCTTGCTCCTTGTCAATGTTCCAGTGTTGGATCTGAGCTTCTGGATCTTTCCTGTGGCCTGCTGCTCTGCTTAGATAAGTGCTTCTTTGCTTTTGTTGCTACTTTTTCTGTCCAGCTTGTCAATTCGTTTTGCTGGAAGCTCTGAGACGCAAAGGGTGTACTGCCGTGCCGTTAGTTCGGCACGGTGGGTCTTTTTGCCCCCTTTGCGTGGTTTTTTGCTTTAGGGTTTTTTGTAGACTGCAAAGTTCTCTTTGCTATCCTCGCTCTATCTAGAATATCGGGCCTCACTTTGCTGAATCTATTTCATCCCTACGTTTGTCTTTTCTTCTTGCTAACAGTCATTATATGTGGGGGGCTGCCTTTTCCTTTGGGGTATTTCTCTGAGGCAAGTCAGGCTTGTTTTTCTATCTTCAGGCTAGTCAGCTCCTCAGGCTGTGCCGAGTTGCATAGGTAGTGTCAGGCGCAATCCACAGCTGCCTTTAGTTGTGTTTAGGATAGGTTCAGGTATTGCGGTCTACAGAGATTCCACGTCTCAGAGCTCGTTCTATTGTTTTTGGGTTATTGTCAGATCACTGTATGTGCTCTGATTGCTGGCACACTGTGTCACTGGATTGCCTACATAACAGATGACATCATCCAGATACAGCAAGACGGTTTCAAAATTCTTGTGTCCAAGTCAGCACTCCATCATCCTCTGAAAGGTTCCTGGGGCATTGCACAGTCCGAATGGCATGTAGTTGAATTCACAGAGACCCATCGGAGTGGTGAAGGCCGTCTTTTCCTTGTCCACCTCTTCTACGGGAACCTGCCAGTCCACTGGTGAGATCCAATGTGGAGAAGTAGTTGGCAGATTTTAAAGAAGCTATTGACTCTTCGATTCTGGGCAGTGGGTATGCATCTTTGTGTGTAATGTGGTTTATCTACCTATAATCAAAACACATTCTCATCGTGCCATCTTTTTTTCAGACGAGGACTAATGGAGCTGCCCAGGGGCTACAACTGTCTCTAATTACCCCAGCCTCCTTCATCTCTCATAACTAGTGTTGAGCGATACCGTCCGATACTTGAAAGTATCGGTATCGGATAGTATCGGCCGATACCCGAAAAGTATCGGATATCGCCGATACCGATACCCGATACCAATACAAGTCAATGGGACACCAAGTATCGGAAGGTATCCTGATGGTTCCCAGGGTCTGAAGGAGAGGAAACTCTACCTCAGGCCCTGGGATCCATATTAATGTGTAAAATAAAGAATTAAAATAAAAAATATTGATATAATTACCTCTCCGGAGGCCCCTGGACATCACCGCTGGTAACCGGCAGCCTTCTTTGTTTAAAATGAGCGCGTTTAGGGACTCCCATGACGTCACGGCTTCTGATTGGTCGCGTGCCGCTCATGTGACGCCACGCGACCAATCAGAAGCCGCGACGTCATTCCTCAGGTCCTAAATTCCTAGAATGAGGAGTTTAGGGCCTGAGAATGACGTCGCGGCTTCTGATTGGTCGCGTGGCGGTCACATGAGCGGCACGCGACCAATCAGAAGCCGTGACGTCATGGGAGTCCCTAAACGCGCTCATTTTAAACAAAGAAGGCTGCCGGTTACCAGCGGTGATGTCCAGGGGCCTCCGGAGAGGTGAGTATATCAATATTTTTTATTTTAATTCTTTATTTTACACATTACTATGGATCCGATACCGATACCCGATACCACAAAAGTATCGGAACTCGGTATCGGAATTCCGATACCGCAAGTATCGGCCGATACCCGATACTTGCGGTATCGGAATGCTCAACACTACTCATAACATGTCTTTGGCACACTGATAATGAGCTGGAGGTACAGGACGGTATCTTTCTTTAATGGGCGGATGATCTCCCGTGGGGATAAGATGTTGAATCTCTTTTACCTGCCCAAAATCCAGGGGGTGCTTGCTGAATACCCGCTCATACTCATGGACCACCCTGTAAGCCCCTTGTTTTTGGTGTGATGGTGTAGAGTCAGTGCCCATGTGTAATTTCTGACACCAATCTTCCATTTGTCCTGCAGAGCCATTGTCCTCCCCCTGGTTGGACGGGACCAAGGGTTCTGTGGCCTGTATTACATTATTATCAACAGTAAACAGTTTGGCAATTGTGGCATATTTGGTTAGGTGGACCTCTTTCTCTCCACAGGTAAAGAGAACCTGTCACCCCCCCACAGGCGTTTGTAACTAAAAGAGCCACCTTGTGCAGCACTAATGTTGCATTTGGACAAGGTGGCTCTTTTAGTTATCCTCCTTGCACATGCTGAAATAAACACTTATATAATGTGCCCGCTCATACCGTGAAATCGCCAGGGAGGCGGGACTTTCCTTCCTAATCAGACGCAGCACAGCCGTCATTCATACCTCCTTGGCACCGGGCGCCGCCTCCTCAGAGTTGTTTGAATCTGTCCCAGCGCCTGCGCTGTTATATTATCCCTCGGGCATGCGCAGTTAGCGCTGCCCGTCTTCTGACATCATTTGATGTCAGGCTGACTGCGCCTGTGCGGCTGCGCTGCCCGGGATCCCGTCCCGCAGTGTCTTCTGATTTATTCACACTGCGGGGCTGGGATTCATTGGCATGCGCAGTGCATATCTTTGCCTCTCACTCATCTCCCTCCGCCTTCTTCAGTGCGGCGCCAGCTGATCCCTAATCACCGTGGCACGGCCTGATTGCAGCAGCGGCAGATGGGTCATCTGTCCTGATGATAGCGATCGTCTTCTCTTCCTCTGGTCAGCAGGATCCTCTTCTGTCATCGACAGGGAACATCCTCTGGTCTGGAAGCCAGCTTGATCTTCACCTTGGGGGCCTCCTGTAGGGACTGCACGGTCCGGGCTAATGCAGCAAAGTTCTTGGTCAGCTCCTGCATCTGGAGGCATAGTCCTGCAGGAGAATCATCATCGAGGACCTAGGCATCGGCTTCAGCAGGGACTTGAGGATATGGCGCCACCTCCTGGTGGTACGTGAGGGCTGGATGCCTAGGAGGTATTGCACGGCTGGTTGAAGGTTCGTGCAACACCCGGATGGCGTTGTCCTTAAATTGCGCAAAGACTAGGTTAGGGTCCTGCAAAGCCAGGATACGTAATTGCGCCCTGTGGGTGGGGGACAGGAGCCCCTCAATGAACTGCTCTTTCAAAAGTTTATCTGCATCCTGTACGCTGTTAAGGTACCGTTACACTAAACGACTTACCAATAGTGTTGAGCGATACCTTCCGATATTCGAAAGTATCGGTATCGGATTGGATCGGCCGATACCGACACCAATGCAAGTCAATGGGAGAAAAATATCGGAATTAAAATAAACTCTTTATTTCCTTGTAGCCTAATTCCACATGAAGGAAAACAACTAAGAATAACGTAGAATGTATCGGAGGAGGTGCAGGGGACATTAAAAGCATAGAGGTTTAGCCCATTCAAATGGAATAGCAGGAATTATAAATTTTTTAAGACATTCGGAGTTACAAAGATTTTGACTATGTTTAGATTTGTTAGATTTTGTCAGATATTTATGTTTCTCTACTTCCATGCTCTGCACCTTTTTTTTTTTACTTCTACCACACTTTCTTCTTCATCATCCTCTGCAGCAGTATCTTTTTCATCAACTTCTTCTCCACCTTATTCATCTTCTTCTTCACCTTCTTCCTATTATTGTTTTTTTTTTTTTTAACCCCTTCATGACCCAGCCTATTTTGACCTTAATGACCTGGCCGTTTTTTGCAATTCTGACCAGTGTCCCTTTATGAGGTAATAACTCAGGAACGCTTCAACGGATCCTAGCGGTTCTGAGATTGTTTTTTCGTGACATATTGGGCTTCATGTTAGTGGTAAATTTAGGTCAATAAATTCTGCGTTTATTTGTGATAAAAACGGAAATTTGGCGAAAATTTTGAAAATTTCGCAATTTTCACATTTTGAATTTTTATTCTGTTAAACCAGAGAGTTATGTGACACAAAATAGTTAATAAATAACATTTCCCACATGTCTACTTTACACCAGCACAATTTTGGAAACAAAATTTTTTTTTGCTAGGAAGTTATAAGAGTTAAAATTTGACCAGCAATTTCTCATTTTTACAACGAAATTTACAAAACCATTTTTTTTAGGGACCACCTCACATTTGAAGTCAGTTTGAGGGGTCTATATGGCTGAAAATACCCAAAAGTGACACCATTCTAAAAAATGCACCCCTCAAGGTGCTCAAAACCACATTCAAGAAGTTTTTTAACCCTTCAGGTGCTTCACAGCAGCAGAAGCAACATGGAAGGAAAAAATGAACATTTAACTTTTTAGTCACAAAAATTATCTTTTAGCAACATTTTTTTTATTTTCCCAATGGTACAAGGAGAAACTGAACCACGAAAGTTGTTGTCCAATTTGTCCTGAGTACGCTGATACCTCATATGTGGGGGTAAACCACTGTTTGGGCGCACGGCAGGGCTTGGAAGGGAAGGAGCGCCATTTGACTTTTTGAATGAAAAATTGGCTCCACTCTTTAGCGGACACCATGTCACGTTTGGAGAGCCCCCGTGTGCCTAAAAATTGGAGCTCCCCCACACGTGACCCCATTTTGGAAACTAGACGCCCCAAGGAACTTATCTAGATGCATAGTGAGAACTTTGAACCCCCGGGGGCTTCACAAATTGATCCGTAAAAATGAAAAAGTACTTTTTTTTCACAAAAAAATTCTTTTAGCCTCAATTTTTTTCATTTTCACATGGGCAACAGGATAAAATGGATCCTAAAATTTGTTGGGCAATTTCTCATGAGTACACCGATACCTCACATGTGGGGGTAAACCACTGTTTGGGCACATGGTAAGGTTCGGAAGGGAAGGAGCGCCATTTGACTTTTTGAATGAAAAATTATCTCCGTTAGCGGACACCATGTCGTGTTTGGAGAGCCCCCGTGTGCCTAAACATTGGAGCTCCCCCACAAATGACCCCATTTTGGAAACTAGACCCCCCAAGGAACTTATCTAGATGCATATTGAGCACTTTAAACCCTTAGGTGCTTCACAAATTGATCTGTAAAAATGAAAAAGTACTTTTTTTTTCACAAAAAAATTCTTTTCGCCTCAGTTTTTCATTTTCACATGGGCAATAGGATAAAATGAATCCTAAAATTTGTTGGGCAATTTCTCCCGAGTACGCCGATACCTCATATGTGGGGGTAAACCACTGTTTGGGCACACGGCAGGGCTCGGAAGGGAAGGCGCGCCATTTGACTTTTTGAATGGAAAATTAGCTCCAATTGTTAGCGGACACCATGTCGCGTTTAGAGAGCCCCTGTGTGCCTATGCATTGGAGCTCCCCCACAAGTGACCCCATTTTGGAAACTAGACCCCCCAAGGAACTTATCTAGATGCATATTGAGCACTTTAAACCCCCAGGTGCTTCACAGAAGTTTATAATGCAGAGCCATGAAAATAAAAAATAATTTTTCTTTCCTCAAAAATGATTTTTAGCCTGGAATTTCCTATTTTGCCAAGGGTAATAGGAGAAATTGGACCGCAAATGTTGTTGTCCAGTTTGTCCTGAGTACGCTGATACCCCATATGTGGGGGTAAACCACTGTTTGGGCGCACGGCAGGGCTCGGAAGGGAAGGCACGCCAATTGGCTTTTTAAATGGAAAATTAGCTCCAATTATTAGCGGACACCATGTCACGTTTGGAGAGCCCCTGTGTGCCTAAACATTGGAGATCCCCCACATATGACCCCATTTTGGAAACTAGACCCCCAAAGGAACTAATCTAGATGTGTGGTGAGGACTTTGAACTTCCAAGTGCTTCACAGAAGTTTATAACGCAGAGCCATGAAAATAAAATAAAAATTTTATTTTCTCTAAAATGATTTTTTAGCCTGCAATTTATTATTTTCCCAAGGGTAACAGGAGAAATTTGACCCCAAAAGTTGTTGTACAGTTTCTCCTGAGTACGCTGATACCCCATATGTGGGGGTAAACCACAGTTTGGGCACATGTCGGGGCTCGGAAGTCAAGTAGTGACGTTTTGAAATGCAGACTTTGATGGAATGCTCTGCGGGCGTTACGTTGCGTTTGCAGAGCCCCTGATGTGGCTAAACAGTAGAAACCCCCCACAAGTGACCCCATTTTAGAAACTAGACCCCGAAAGGAACTTATCTAGATGTGAGGTGAGCACTTTGAACCCCCAAGTGCTTCACAGAAGTTTATAACACAGAGCAGTGAAAATAATAAATATGTTTTCTTTCCTCAAAAATAATTTTTTAGCCCAGAATTTTTTATTTTCCCAAGGGTTACAGGAGAAATTGGACCCCAAAAGTTGTTGTCCAGTTTCTCCTGAGTACGCTGATACCCCATATGTGGGGGTAAACCACTGTTTGGGCACACGTCGGGGCTCAGAAGGGAAGTAGTGACTTTTGAAATGCAGACTTTGATGGAATGGTCTGCGGGCGTCACGTTGCGTTTGCAGAGCCCCTGGTGTGCCTAAACAGTAGAAACCCCCCACAAGTGACCCCATTTTCGAAACTAGACCCCCCAAGGAACTTATCTAGATATGTGGTGAGCACTTTGAACCCCCAAGTGCTTCACAGACGTTTACAACGCAGAGCCGTGAAAATAAAAAATCATTTTTCTTTCCTCAAAAATGATGTTTTAGCAAGCAATTTTTTATTTTCTCAAGGGTAACAGGAGAAATTGGACCCCAGTAATTGTTGCCCAGTTTGTCCTGTGTACACTGATACCCCATATGTGGGGGTAAACCACTGTTTGGGCACACGTCGGGGCTCGGAAGGGAAGGAGCACCATTTGACTTTTTGAATAAAAGATTGGCTGGAATCAATGGTGGCGCCATGTTGCGTTTGGAGACCCCCTGATGTGCCTAAACAGTGGAAACCCCTCAATTCTAACGCCAACACACCCCTAACCCTTATCCCAACTGTAGCCGTAACCCTAACCACAACCCTAACCGCAACACACCCCTAACCACAACCCTAACCCCAACACACCCCTAACCCTAACCACAACCCTAATTCCAACCCAACCCTAACCCTAAGGCTATGTACCCACGTTGCGGATTCGTGTGAGATTTTTCCGCACCATTTTTGAAAAATCCGCGGGTAAAAGGCACTGCGTTTTACCTGCGGATTTACCGCGGATTTCACCTGCGGATTCCTATTGAGGAATAGGTGTAAAACGCTGCGGAATCCGCACAAAGAATTGACATGCTGCGGAAAATACAACGCAGCGTTTCCGTGCGGTATTTTCCGCACCATGGGCACAGCGGATTTGGTTTTCCATAGGTTTACATGGTACTGTAAACCTGATGGAACACTGCTGCGGATCCGCAGCGGCCAATCCGCTGCGGATCCGCAGCCAAATCCACACCGTGTGCACATAGCCTAATTCTAAAGGTATGTGCACACGCTTCGGAAAACGCTGCGGATCCGCAGCAGTTTCCCATGAGTTTACATTTCAATGTAAATTTATGGGAAACAAAAATCGCTGTACACATGCTGCGGAAAAACTGCACGGAAACGCAGCGGTTTACATTCCGCAGCATGTCACTTCTTTCTGCGGATTCCACAGCGGTTTTACAACTGCTCCAATAGAAAATCGCAGTTGTAAAACCGCAGTGAAATGCGCAGAAAAACCGCGGTAAATCTGCCATAAATCCGCAGCGGTTTAGCACTGCGGATTTATCAAATCCGCTGCGGAAAAATCCACAGAGGACCAGAATACGTGTACACATACCGAAACCCTAACCCTAGCCCTAGCCCTAACCCTACCCCTAACCCTACCCCTACCCCTAACCCTACCCCTAACCCTAACCCTACCCCTAACCCTACCCCTAACCCTAACCCTAACCCTAGTTCTAACTCCAACCTTAGTGAAAAAAAAAAAAATTCTTTATTTTATTATTGTCCCTATCTATGGGGGACAAATGGGGGGGTCATTTACTGTTTTTTTATTTTGACCACTGTGATAGATTATATCACAGTGATCAAAATTCACATTGGAATGAATCTGCCGGCCGGCAGATTCGGCGGGCGCACTGCGCATGCGCCCGCCATTTTGGAACATGGCGGCGCCCGGGGAAGAAGACGGACGGACCCCGCCAGGATCGGTAAGTATAAGGGGGGGAGATCAGGGCACAGGGGGGGGAGATCAGGGCACGGGGGGGCGTCGGAGCACGGGGGGGAGGGATCGGAGCATGGGGGAGAGTGATCGGTGTGCGGGCGGGTGGATCGGTGTGCAGGGGGGGTGGATCGGTGTGCAGGGGGGGTGGATCGGAGCACGGGGGGGGATCGGAGTGCGGGGGGGTTTGATTGGAGCACGGGGGGTGTGATTGGAGCACGGGGGGAGCGGACAGGAGGACGGGGGAGCGGAGCACAGGACGGAGGGGAGCGCTGCACAGATCGGGGGGCTGGGGGGGCGATCGGTGGGGTGGGGTGGGGTGGGGGCACATTAGTATTTCCAGCCATGGCCGATGATATTGCAGCATCGGCCATGGCTGGATTGTAATATTTCACCATTTTTTTAGGTGAAATATTACAAATCGCTCTGATTGGCAGTTTCACTTTCAACAGCCAATCAGAGCGATCGTAGCCACGAGGGGGTGAAGCCACCCCCCCTGGGCTAAACTACCACTCCCCCTGTCCCTGCAGGCCGGGTGAAATTGGAGTTAACCCTTTCACCCGGCCTGCAGGGACGCGATCTTTCTGTGACACAGCATATGCGTCACAGGTCGGATTGGCACCGACTTTCATGACGCATACGCTGTGTCACAGGTCGGGAAGGGGTTAAATCTTCATATTCTTCTCATTCAACTCTTCTTCTTCTTCATATTCAACTTCACAATCTCCTTCATATTCTTCTTCTTCTTCATCAAAATCTTATGTGTGACAGGCATTCCTGTAGTTGTTATCTATCAAAGTTTGAAGATTACAACTTCCGTTCTGCCTGTCACAAAAGATTTAAAACTGGATTTGTCCGCGTTCAGTTTGGCTTGCAGCAGCAGGTTTTATCCAGGGGCACCACGAGGAGGAACGGACTCACCCCCATACACTGCTTAGTCTTCTTCTGCTTATAATTTAGATAATATCTCTTGCTCTGATTTTTAGTCTTATGCTTAATGTTCTTCTGCTTTTTGTTCTACAGCTTCTTGTTCTTTTGCTTTTCGGTCTTCAGGGTCGTCATGCTTAGGCTCTTGAACTTGGAACTGTAGCAGGAGGTACAAGAAGGCCGAGGAACTGCTGAGAACCAGCTCACGGTACTGGAACCCAGATGGCTACCCGAAGGTAGAAGAGCCAATGGCATGACCGAGGACCAGTTGACGGTGCTGGAACCCGGTTACTAAGCAGGAGGTACCCGTGCTACAAAGCACTACCAAGGACCGCCTGACGTTGGCGGAACTCGGATACCCAGAAGGAGGCACCTAAGCCAAAGGCTCTTCCCGGAACCAGCTGACGGTGCTGGAACCAGGATGGGGAGCAGAAGGTATAAGAGCAAAAGGCACTGCCGAGAACCAGCTGACGGTACTGGAACCCGGATGGCTACCCGAAGGTAGAAGAGCCAATGGCATGACCGAGGACCAGCTGACGGTGCTGGAACCCGGTTACTAAGCAGGAGGTACCCGTGCTACAAAGCACTACCAAGGACCACCTGACGTTGGCGGAACTCGGATACCCAGAAGGAGGCACCTAAGCCAAAGGCTCTGCCCGGAACCAGCTGACGGTGCTGGAACCAGGATGGGGAGCAGAAGGTCCACAGGAATAGAAAAAATAGCTAGGCCGCGAGGCTGCCACAGTTACCGAAAACCAACAGTCCTACAGGGGGAGCTTGCCCTATTGGCACTACAGAACCAGCCTTGATTGCCACTTCCCGCAGCCCACATAGGAAGCTCCTAAACTGGAGGCACCATGGAGTTGGCTAACCCGACCGCAACACGACAGGACAACGTATTGGAGTCTAAGTGACCTTGACACTACCCGGAAACAGCTGACGGTGCTGGAACCAGGCTGGGCAGGAGGGAGTACCCGTGACAAAGACACTGCCGAGAACCAGCTGACGGTACTGGAAACCGGATGCGTTGCCCAAGGATGCAAGAGCCAATGGCACGACCGAGGACCAGCTGACGGTGCTGGAACCCGGTTACTAAGCAGGAGGTACCCGTGCTACAAAGCACTACCAAGGACCGCCTGACGTTGGCGGAACTCGGATACCCAGAAGGAGGCACCTAAGCCAAAGGCTCTGCCCGGAACCAGCTGACGGTGCTGGAACCAGGATGGGGAGCAGATGGTATAAGAGCAAAAGATACTGCCGAGAACCAGCTGATGGTACTGGAACCCGGATGGCTACCCGAAGGTAGAAGAGCCAATGGCACGACCGAGGACCAGATGACGGTGCTGGAGCCCGGTTACTAAGCAGGAGGTACCCGTGCTACAAAGCACTACCAAGGACCGCCTGATGTTGGCGGAATTCGGATACCCAAAAGGAGGCACCTAAGCCAAAGGCTCTGCCCGGAACCAGCTGACGGTGCTGGAACCAGGATGGGGAGCAGAAGGTATAAGAGCAAAGGACACTGCCGAGAACCAGCTGACGGTACTGGAACCCGGATGGCTACCCAAAAGTAGAAGAGCCAATGGCATGACCGAGGACCAGCTGACGGTGCTGGAACCCGGTTACTAAGCAGGAGGTACCCGTGCTACAAAGCACTACCAAGGACCGCCTGACGTTGGCGGAACTCGGATACCCAGAAGGAGCCACCTAAGCCAAAGGCTCTGCCCGGAACCAGCTGACGGTGCTGGAACCAGGATGGAGAGCAGAAGGTCCACAGGAATAGAAAAAAATAGCTAGGCCGCGAGGCTGCCGCAGTTACCGAAAACAAACAGTCCTACAGGGGGAGCTTGTCCTATTGGCACTACAGAACCAGCCTTGATTGCCACTTCCCGTAGCCCACATAGGAAGCTCCTAAACTGGAGGCACCATGGAGTCGGCTAACCCGACCGCAACACGACAGGACAACGTATTGGAGTCTAAGTGACCTTGACACTACCCGGAAACAGCTGACGGTGCTGGAACCAGGTTGGGCAGGAGGGAGCACCCGTGCCAAAGACACTTCTGAGCAGCAACTGGCGGTGTTGGAGCCCAGGGATTGCATGACAGAGTGTAGGCACAGGCCTAATTGGAACAAGATGAAAGGGAACCTTTAACCCCCCCAGGCGTGAGTAACTGAAAGAACCACCTTGTGCAGCACTAACGCTGCACAAGGAAAAAGTGGCTCTTTTAAATTATGCTCCTTGCACACACTGAACTAAACACCTATAAAATGTGTCCCCTGACACCGTGAAACCGTCCCGGAGGTGGGACTTTCCTTCGTAATGACACGCAGCACAGCCGGCATTCATACCCCTTTGGCGCCAGGCGCCGCCTCCTCAGCGTTGTTTGAATCTGTCACAGAGCCTGCACTGTTGTGTTAAACCTTGGCCATGCACAGTTAGCGCTGCCCATCTTCTGACATCTTTTGGTGTCAGGATGACTGCGCCTGTGCGGCCGCGCAGCCCGAGATCCCGCCATGCAGTGTCTTCTGATTTAGTCACACTGTGGGGCTGGGATTCATGGGCATGCGCAGTGCATATCTTTGCTTCTCACTCCTCTACATCCGCCTTCTTCAGAGTGTGTGGCGTCAGCTGATCCCTAATCACATGCCACGGCCGTGACGCTGCACAGTCAGAGGAAGGCGGAAGGAGATGATAGAGAGGTGATTGGCGAAGATATGCACAGCGCATTCCATTGAAACCCAGCCCCGCAGTGTGAGTAAATCAGAAGACACTGCGTGGCGGGATCTCGGTCTGCGCGGGCACACAGGCGCAGTCATCCTGACACCAAAAGATGTCAGAAGATGGGCAGCGCTAACTGCGCATGGCCAAGATTTAACACAACAGCGCGGGCTCTGTGACAGATTCAAAGAACGCTGAGGAGGCGGCGCCTGGCGCCAAAGGGGCATGAATGCAGGCTGTGCTGCATCTCATTGCGAAGGAAAGTCCAGGACAGTTGCACCGTATGAGGGCTCTTAGAGTTACAAACGCCTGAGAGGGGGGACAGGTTACCTTTCATGTCTGTTATTGTGCCAGCGTGGCGGTCGCATGACACGTTGCCGGATACACAGCAGGGGAGCAGCTGGCGTTACTGAACCCCACTAACACATTGGCGAGGTGTTTGGCTCTGTGGAAACAGCACTTCCAGGCACCAACTAGCGGTGTTGGAGCCCAGGTTAAGCAGGAGGAGCAGAGTGTAGGCCGAAGCCTGCACTGGAGGCATTTGAATGTCTGTTATTGTGCCAGTGTGGCGGCCGCATGACACGTTGCCGGATACACAGCAGGGGAGCAGCAGGCGTTACTGAACCCCACTAACACATTGGCGAGGTGTTTGGCTCTGTGGAAACAGCACTGCCAGGCACCAACTAGCATTGTTAGAGCCCAGGTACAGCAGGAGGAGCAGAGTGTAGGCCGAAGCCTGCACTGGAGGCATTTGAATGTCTGTTATTGTGCCAGCGTGGCGGTTGCCTGACACGTTGCCGGATACACAGCAGGGGAGCAGCTGGCGTTACTGAACCCCACTAACACATTGGCGAGGTGTTTGGCTCTGTGCAAACAGCACTTCCAGGCCCCAACTAGCGGTGTTAGAGCCCAGGTACAGCAGGAGGAGCAGAGTGTAGGCCGAGGCCTAATTGGATCAAGTTTAAAGTGAACCTTTAACCCCCCCATGCGTTAGCAACTGAAAGAGCCAACTTGTGCAGCACTAATGGTGCACAACGACAAGGTGGTTCTTTTCATTATGCTCCTTGCCCAAGGTGAACTAAACACTTATAAAATGTGTCCCCTGATACCGTTACACCGTCCCATAGGTGGTACTTTTCGTCGTGATGAGATGCAGCACAGCCGGCATTCATACCCCCATGCCGACGGGCGCCGCCTCATCAGCGTTGCTTGAATCTATCACGGAGCACGCGCTGTTATGTTAAACCTTGGCCATGCGCAGTTAGCGCTGCCCAGCTTCTAACATCATTTGGTGTCACGGTGGCTGTGGCTGTGCAGCCGCGCTGCCAGAGATCACGCCACGCTGTGTCTTCTGATTTAGCCCCACTGCGGGGCTGGGATTCTGGGGCCTGCATATCTTCGCCTCTCCCTACTCTACATCTCCCTTCTTCGGAGTGTGCAGCGTCACTGCCGTGGCATGTGAATTGGGATCCGCTGATGCCACACTGTCTGGAGAAGGCGGAGGCAGAAGAGGGAGAGGCGAAGATATGCACTGCGCAGGCCCATGAATCCAAGCCCCACAGTGTGACAAAATCAGAAGACACTGCGGGGCGTGATCTCTGGCAGCGCGCCTGCACAGGCACAGGCACCATGACATCAAATGATGGCAGTAGATGGGCAGCGATAACTGTGCATGCCCAAGGTTAAACTTTACAGCGTAGGCTCCGGGACAGATACAAACAACGCTGAGGAGGCGGCGCTTGTCACCATGGAGGTATGAATGCCGGCTGTGATGCGTCTCATTGCAAAGGAAAGTCCCACCTACGGGACGGTGTCACGGTATGAGGGGACACATATTTAATAAGTGTTAAGTGCAGCATGTGCAAGAAGCATAACAAAAAGAGCCACCTTCCTGCATTACTGCTACACAAGGTGGCTCTTTAAGTTACAAACGCCTGGGGGGAGGGGACAGGTTCCCTTTTATTTGCTGTTATTGTGCCAGCGTGGCTTGTGCTGGACACGTTGCCCGCTACACAGCAGGGGAACAGCTGGCGTTGCGGAACCCCACTGACACGTGAGCGAGTGTTTTTTCTGTGTAGCCAACACTTCCAGGTGACAACTGACAGTGTTGAAACCCAGGGAATCAAAGAGGAGCAGAGTGTAGGCCGAAGCCTGCACTGGAGGCAGGAAAATGTCTGTTATTGTGCCAGCGTGGCTTGTGCTGGACACGTTGCCCGCTACACAGCAGGGGAACAGCTGGCGTTGCGGAACCCCACTGACACGTGAGCGAGTGTTTTTTCTGTGTAGCCAACACTTCCAGGTGACAACTGACAGTGTTGAAACCCAGGGAATCCAAGATGAGCAGAGTGTAGGCCAAAGCCTGCACTGGAGGCAGGAAAATGTCTGTTATTGTGCCAGCGTGGCTTGTGCTGGACACGTTGCCGGCTACACAGCAGGGGAACAACTGGCGCTGCTGAACCCCACTGACACGTGAGCGAGTGTTTTTTCTGTGTAGCCAGCACTTCCAGGCACCAACTGACGGTGTTAGAGCCCAGGGACAGCAGGAGGAGCAGATAGGAGGTTTTGCCAGATACACAGCTGGGAATCAGCTGACGTTACTGAAACCCAACAACACGGCAGCAAGTGTTAACTGTGCAGCCAGCACTTCCAGGCACCGACTAGCGGTGTTAGAGCCCAGGGACAGCAGGAGGAGCTGAGTGCAGGCCGAGGCCTACTTGGATCAAGTTGAAAGTGAACCTTTAACCCCCCCCCCCATGCGTTAGCAACTGAAAGAGCCAACTTGTGCAGCACTAATGGTGCACAAGGACAAGGTGGTTCTTTTAATTATGCTCCTTGCACACAGTGAACTAAACACTTATAAAATGTGTCCCCTGATACCGTGATACCGTCCCACAGGTGGTACTTTCCGTCGTGATGAGAGGCAGCACAGCCGGCATTCACACCCCCATGGCGCCGGGCGCCGCCTCATCAGCGTTGCTTGAATCTGTCACGGAGCCTGCGCTGTTATGTTAAACCCTGGCCATGCGCAGTTAGCGCTGCCCGTCTTCTAACCCCTTAGTGACGGAGCCAAATTTTTTAAATCTGACCAGTGTCACTTTATGTGGTAATAACTCTGCAACGCTTCAACAAATCCCAGTGATTTTGAGATTGTTTTTTCATGACACATTATACTTCATGATAATGGTAAATTTAGGTCAATATGTTTTGTGGTTATTTACAAAAAATATCAAAAATTTGAGAAAAA
The DNA here is from genome assembly GCF_032444005.1 of Ranitomeya imitator. Taxonomy (NCBI): domain Eukaryota; kingdom Metazoa; phylum Chordata; class Amphibia; order Anura; family Dendrobatidae; genus Ranitomeya; species Ranitomeya imitator. The sequence continues at coordinate 809,312,875 of NC_091282.1, read as the reverse complement.
TGTTAAAAAATTAGCAATTTTCAAAATTTGAATGATTATCCCTTTAATCCAGATACCACAGCAAACTATTAATAAATAACATTTCCCACATGTCAGCTTTACATCAGCATCATTTGTAAAATGTTATTTTATTTTTTTAGCATTTTAGGAGGTTTAAAATTGTAGCAGCAATTTTTCATTTTCTCAAGGAAATTTACTAAATTTATTTTTTTAGGGACTTATCCATGTCTGAAGTGACTTTAGGCAGGGGCGGACATACCGCCGGTTCAACCGGTGCAACCGCACAGGGGCCCAGAGCGGGAGGGGGCCCGACCCGACGGACATACACGGCACGGCACGTCGGCATTGTTGTGACTGCTGCGTGGATCCTGTAATGAGCGCCGGCGCCGCGGTACCCAGAGCGAGTGACCGCTGGTGAAGAAGCTCAGAAGCTGCCGTGCCCGCCGCTGCCCGGAGTCTGCGGAGACCATCTGTCCGCAGTCCGGGTCCGGGAGAAGAAGCCTGGAGCAGGTGAGTATCATATTTACCTGTCCACGATCCACGCGCCGGGCGCCGCTCCATCTTCCCGGCGTCTCTGCGCTCTGACTGTGCAGGTCAGAGGGCGCGATGACGCATATTGTGTGTGCGGCGCCCTCTGCCTGATCAGTCAGTGCGGAGCGACGGGACGGTGAGGACCAGCGGGCGGGCAGAGACGAAAGTCGAGGTGAGTATGTCTTTTTTTTTTTTTTTTAATTGCAGCAGCATTTATATGTGGCACAGCGTTATATGGAGGAGCATCTATGGGGCCATAATGAATTGTATGGAGCATTATGTGTGGCGGCACAGCTTTATATGGAGTCCATATAAAGCTGTGCCGCCACATATAATGCTCCATACAATTCATTATGGCCCCATAGATGCTCCATATTATGGATGGAGCATCTATGGGGTAATAATGAATTGTATGGAGCATTATATGTGGCGGCACAGCTTTATATGGAGCATCTATGGGCCGGGGGCCATAATGAATTGTATGGAGCATTATATGTGGCGGCACAGCGTTATATGGAGCATCTATGGGCCGGGGCCATAATGAATTGTATGGAGCATTATATGTGGCGGCACAGCGTTATATGGAGCATCTATGGGCCGGGGCCATAATGAATTGTATGGAGCATTATATGTGGCGGCACAGCGTTATATGGAGCATCTATGGGCCAGGGCCATAATGAATTGTATGGAGCATTATATGTGGCGGCACAGCGTTATATGGAGCATCTATGGGCCGGGGCCATAATGAATTGTATGGAGCATTATGTGTGGCGGCACAGCGTTATATGGAGTCCATATAAAGCTGTGCCAGCACATATAATGCTCCATATAATTCATTATTACCCCATAGATGCTCCATAACATCTATGGGGTAATAATGAATTGTATGGAGCATTATATGTGGCAGCACAGCTTTATATGGAACATCTATGGGGCAATATTCAATAATGAATTGTATGGAGCATTATATGTGGCGGCACAGCTTTATATGGAGCATATATGGGGCAATATTCAATAATGAATTGTATTGAGCATTATATGTGGCGGCACAGCTTTATATGGAGCATCTATGGGGCGATATTCAATAATGAATTGTATGGAGCATTATATGTTGCAGTATGAAGGGGGGGGGGGCCAGGAAGATTTCTTGCACAGGGGCCCTCTGCAGTCTGTGTCCACCCCTGACTTTAGGGGTCTCATATATTGGGAAACCCCCAAACGTGATACCATTTTAAAAACAGCACCCCCTGACATATCAAAAACTGCTGTCAGGTAGTTTATTAACCCTTCAGGTGCTTTTCAGGAATTAATGCAAAGTGGCATGACAGAAATGAAAATGTGTATTTTTACCACCTAAATGCCTCAAACTTCTGAACAGGTTACAACAGCCGTCAGACTCTAAGGCTGCTATTTGGTCATGAATTGCCATGGCAAACATCAGGACCACACAATCATGATCTGAGGGCACCAATTTGGATAAAGATGAAGCCCCCACACTCTGTTAACCATATATAATGATGTAGTCACTATTTACAGCAGCATCTAAGGGGTTAAACAGATTTGGACGGTGCAAACACTGATCGTGGCTGATACAGAAAGTTGTCAGCTATAGTGCACAACCGACAGATGCTGGATTGTTACCTGTATGGGGAGGCTATTCTCTTATATGTAAGGTCAGTTAAAAGGGCGTATTGGCTGTCATTAAGGGGCTAACATCATTTGGTGTCATGCTAACTGTGCCTGTGCGGCCGCACCGCCGGGAAGCCGGCTCGCAGTTTCTTCTGATTTAGTCCCACTGCAGGGCTGGGATTCCTGGGCATGCGCAGTGCATATCTTCGCCTCTCACTACTCTCCATCAGCCTTCTTCAGAGTGTGCGGCATCACGGCCGTTGCATGTGAATTGGGATCAGCTGACGCCACACTGTCTGTAGAAGGCAGAGGGAGAGGCGAAGATATGCACTGTGCATGCCGAGGAATCCCAGCCCCACAGCGTGACAAAATCAGAAGACACTGCGGGGCGTGATCTCTGGCAGCGCACCTGCACAGGCAGAGTCAGCATGACATCAAATGATGGCAGAAGATGGGCTGCGCTAACTGTGCATGCCCAAGGTTAAACATAACAGCGCAGGCTCCGGGACAGATGCAAACAACGCTGAGGAGGCGGCTTTCGGCACCATGGGGGTATGAATGCCGGCTGTGCTACGTCTCATAGCAAAGGAAAGTCCCACCTATGGGACGGTGTCACGGTATGAGGGGACACATATTTTATAAGTGTTAAGTGCAGCGTGTGCAATTAGTAGAAGTAAAGGAGCCACCTGTTCCTTCTTCAGCATTTGTGCTACACAAGGTGGCTCTTTCAGTTACAGACGCCTGGGGGGTGGACAGGTTCCCTTTAATTGTGGTTGTAGTGCCAGCGTGGCGGTCGCTGGACACGTTGCCGGATACAAAGCAGGGGATCAGCGGACGTTACTGAAACCCAATAACACTGGGTCATGTGTTGTCTGTGCAGCCGGCACTTCTGGGCAGCAGCTGGCGGTGTTGGAGCCCAGGGATTAAAGTTCAGGTGGTTGAAACATGAACACAGCTGGAGACCTGGATAGTGTTGGCAACCAATTATTTAATCGGTAAGAGGAGTGGCAAATTCCTGTGAGATCCAGGCCTTGTTCATTTTCAAAAAAGTAAGCCGGTCAACGTTATCGGATGATAGTTGCATGCGACGGTCTGTTAGTACACCACCTGCAGCACTAAAGACGCGTTCCGTTAATACACTGGCAGCAGGGCAAGCCAGCACCTCCAATGCATACTGGCTAAGCTCTGGCCATGTATCCAGCTTAGAGACCCAAAATTTGAAGGGGGAAGAGCCGTCTGGGAGTACACTGAGAGTGCAAGACATGTAGTCTGTCACCATCTGACGGAAACGGGGCCTCCTGCTGACTGGATCTGCCACCGTCAGTGATGGTGTAGACATTTGTGGCGGGCACACAAAACTTTGCCACTGTTGGAACAGACTGGTCTTGGCTTGTGCTGGGCCACTGCTCCTGCTACCTCTTTGTGCAGAGATTCCTCCACTGCCTCTATGCACAGAGTTGCTTTGTAAAGCATTAGCAGGCACAGCACTTCTCTCGATTGGACTGGAGAAGATGATGGACTGCACCAGTGTGTCTTGGTACAGCTGCATTTTCCGCTCCCGCTGCAACGGTGGTATGAGGATTTGCAAATTGTCCCTGTAGCGCGGGTCAAAGAGGGTGTACACCCAATAATCAGCCGTGGTAAGAATGTGGGCGATGCGGCGGTCGTTTCTCAGGCACTGCAGCATGAAATCCACCATGTGCTGCAGACTGCCAACTGGCCAAGAAACGCTGCCCCCTGCTTGAAGCGTGATGTTTGCCTGCTCTGCATCACCCCACCCTCGTTCAACATACTGACTACTGGAGATTTGTGTAACTCCCTCCTCTGGAAAGATGTCTTCCTCCTCCATTGACTCCTCCTCATCCTCCTCACCAAAGGTCCCCTGCCTAGTCCTTTGTGAGGAACCACGTTGCGCAGACTGTCCAGAAGCCGATGGCATTTCTGACTCCTCATCCTCAACCTCTTCCACCACCTCATCCCTTAGCGCTTGCAGGGTTCTTTCAAGCAGGCAGATAAGGGGGACAGTCATGCTGACTAGTGCATCATCTGCACTCGCCATCCGCGTGGATTCATCAAAGGCCCGCAAAACCTGGCAGATGTCCTTCATAGTGGCCCACTCAGTGGTTGTGAAGTCAGAATGGCGCGCACTGCGATTTCTTTGCGCCTGATGCAGCTCGTACTCCATTACTGCTGGCTGCTGCTCACACAACCGCTCCAACATATGTATCGTGGAATTCCACCTGGTGGGGAGGTCACATATGATGCGATGTTCCGGAAGACAGAATCGGCGCTGCAGAGTTGCAATGCGCGATCTGGCCATGCTGGAACGCTGCAAGTGAGCACACTCAAGGCGGACCTTGTGCAGCAGTGCATCAAGATCCGGATAGTCCCTCAGAAAACTCTGCACAACCAAATTGGGCACATGTGCCAGACATGGGATGTGAGTGAGGTTGCCAAGGGCCAAAGCTGACACCAGATTTCGGCCATTGTCACACACTACCATGCCTGTCTGGAGATTCGCTGGCGCAAACCACTTGTCGCTCTCAGAATTCATGGCATTCCAGAGCTCCTGCGCTGTGTGGCTTCGATTCCCCAAAGAAATTAATTTAAGTACGGCTTGTTGACGTTTGGCCACAGCTGTGCTCATGCAGCGCCCCAGAGACCTGGTCGTTGCAGTATGGCACTCTGCCGCTAAGGAGAGTGGCGGTAAGTCTGATGGCACTAAAGAGTTCGTCTGACCAGGTATCATCAGAACACATTACACTTCACAATCCGGCCACTAGGGGGGGGAAAAGGCTTTATTTATTGGGCCACTCCTCACACTGGTAAAACTATGGGCTGGGGAGGAAGATAGTCAGAAGCTGACTGGGTTGGAACCAGGCAACATCCCGTGGCAGGGGGTGTTGCAGGGAGAAGGCACAGGGGGGTCCCTGTCAGGCGTGGGAACCTGGCAGGTGCCTAGCGAACAGAACAGAACGTACGGAACCGCGCCTGCACACTTTGCGGCGGTGTCCTGAGAAAGAGACAAGAAGGGAAGGATATTGTGGAACAGTGTAAACGAGATCAGCACAAAGGAGAGCCAGTAGGAGTCGTGCCGAGAGAGAGAGGCAACATCTTACTGAGGCGCGTAGTCGGTGGCCGGATCACCGTAGGAGTAACTGACTTCAGGCCTTACTTCAAATTCCACTGGACGGTTAATTATAGGTTGGCTGTCTACCTTCTACACCTAGGAAGACATAGGGAGCAACATTGGGAGAGGGGCGTCTCTAGGGTCCCGGAACACCTCCAAGCCTTCCTGTCAAACGGGTGGCGTCCTAGCCATAACATATCTGGGGGACGTTAGAAACTAGTAACATCTGGAACCAAAGAACGAGAGAGAGAAAGAAAGCTGTAGAGAACGAACGAACGAGAACAGCAGTTGTGAGGACTATTCCGAATGCTCAGCAGGGTAGGACTACAACACACAGGCGCTATTGGTAGGCAACGATTTCCATCTGTGAGGGAAACTCTCATGTGCCCATCGGACTGGCCGGTCTCTGATAGCCCGGTTGAACGTGCTCTGGACTGAGGATATAGAAGCCTTCGGTAAAGAGACTGCAACCTTGTGTCCTCATTATTGCCTGCACCTCACACCATCACCATCCACCTTACTGGGAAGCCCTGGGGACATACTTCACCTGTGGGCAGGTATACCATCCAGCTGCCATTCCATCACCCCAGCGGACCCCACAGCAGAGTCGGTCACCCTGACCGAACACCACAGGTGGCATCACGAACCCCTGACAGACTGTTCTATCATCTTTATTGTACACCCCTTAGCAGGGTCGCGGACTGGGCCTAGCCACCGTGACAGCCTCAGAACCGAACCAGAGAGGCCCGGTACCGAAACGCGTGGCCCTGTGTCTGGGGGCGCTTCAACTTGGCGTCACAAACAGGATCGTACTTAAGCCTGAAGAATTGGGTCGTGTGTGCCTTGGAACTGTGATTGAGACGTGTTGGGATTGTGATTTATTGCAAGGACTGTGTGTGACGGGGTGTACGGCAGAGCAAGAAGGGACAACAGGCCGAGGGATGATTCAACAGATTTATTATCAAGAATGCTGGAAGAACACATGCAGGTAGATCTACAGAGTCCACAATTAGTCCAATGGAACAGGTTCGGGGGCACCTCCCGATAATCCTTGTGCCAGGTAACAAAGCAATAGTCCACACGAGTCCAATAGATCCCAAAACAATCTCACAAACGACGAGATATGTCCTCAGCTCAAGTCTCGCCCCGTTCGCTTCCGCAGTCCCAGATGGAGATGGGGTCTTGCCTCAGCTAAGAATCCCCACTCCTTCTCCTTCAAGGATCAACTCACATCTGATCTCAAAATAAGAATGGATTGTCTGAGCTCCTGGGATCCGCCCATGAAGGGGTAGGGGTTACACCTTCTATTCAATGGTTGGGTCCACCAGAAGATTCTAGACTGGTGGGCTCCAGGCAGTCTAGGTAGTATTTACATTTGACTAGCCACCTGCTGTGAGGAAGAATGGCTATTCTTTCCCTAGTGGTGTGGACAAAGCTTAATTACATTATAGCTCAGGGCTGCAAGTATTGGGGGAAGGAGACAGGTTAGTTACATACACCCCATGACATTGCAAAATGTACAGTAAATACAACGAAAGAGAAGTCGCATCACATCATGACATGTTATACAAAATACAGGACAGGGATAAAAGTACATATCATGACAATCCCTTCCCAATTTGTGTACGTACCAGGGACCTCTACAGGTCGCTGGTTAAGTACACACAGGCAGAGCGTAACTTACATGTGGTTTCTTGCAGCCACGAATTGGCATCGTAGCTCTCCCACATCATTGCCCAGGAGAACATCTGCAGGCAGACCACCCATCACCCCAACCACACATCGCCTGACCCCAAAACCAAAGTTCAGATCCACAGTGGCTGGTCTCCTCTCACGCACCCATTCCCGGATCTCAGCAGGGCACTTGAAGTAAAACTGCTCTTTTAGGATAACCTGGAAAAAGGTCTCCCAGGTTAAGGCCTCCTCTGCCTCCAGCCAGCGATGACATATTTGTTTGAGTCTGTGGGCATACATCTTGAAAGACACTTCCTCATCACAGGCTAAAGTACGGAACTGAGTCCTGTAAGTGTCTGGGGTAACAGCATAATGTTCTAGAATAGTCCGTTTAATCTCCGCATACTCACAGTTCCCCTGAGGGTCCATAGCTCTATAGGCTGCGGCAGCTCCACCTTCTAAGAGCCCCACCAGATGTCGGACTCGCTCCCTTTCCGGGACTTCCATTAATCGACACTGATGCTCAAAGTCCTGGAAGAAGCCCTCAATGTCGCCTGCAGCCTCATTAAAGGGCTTGAAGTCTTTGCGGGACACTCTTGGGAGTTCCCTCATGGTGGGTGCTGGGGTTACAGTCTGTCTGGAGCTTCTAGCTGCTTCCAAAGCGATCTGCCTCTCCAGCAATGCCATCTCCTGAGCTCTGTCCTCGGCTCTGTGAATGGCCTCCCTCTCCCTCTCCTCGGCTCTGTGAATGGCCTCCCTCTCCCTCTCCTCGGCTCTGTGAATGGCCTCCCTCTCCCTCTCCTCGGCTCTGTGGATGGCCTCCCTCTCCCTCTCCTGAGCTCGGTGAATGGCCTCTTTCTTATAGTCTATGGTGGCCTCTTCTCCTAGCAATGCCAACTCCTCCTCGTACCACACAACCCACTGACTTTTTTGGGTATTTTCCTCCGGCTGCAGTCTTTCCTCCATTTGCTGTGAGGGCCCTTCCTCGGCGTCATCTTGCAGGCAAACTCCTTCCAAAGCCTCAATAAGCTGCTCCTTGGAGAGTCCCTTAAAACGGACTCCTACTTCACGGGCCTTTGATTGTAGGCTCCCCAAACTCCAGTTCTTGTACTCTGTGGTGCTGGTTCCCGATGTTGATGGGCCTTTGTCCTCCATTCCTTCTGCTCTGGTCCCACTGCTTGCCACCAGTTTGTGACGGGGTGTACGGCAGAGCAAGAAGGGACAACAGGCCGAGGGATGATTCAACAGATTTATTATCAAGAATGCTGGAATAACACATGCAGGTAGATCTACAGAGTCCACAATTAGTCCAATGGAACAAGTTCGGGGGCACCTCCCGATAATCCTTGTGCCAGGTAACAAAGCAATAGTCCACACGAGTCCAATAGATCCCAAAACAATCTCACAAACGACAAGATATGTCCTCAGCTCAAGTCTCGCCCCGTTCGCTTCCGCAGTCCCAGATGGAGATGGGGTCTTGCCTCAGCTAAGAATCCCCACTCCTTCTCCTTCAAGGATCAACTCACATCTGATCTCAAAATAAGAATGGATTGTCTGAGCTCCTGGGATCCGCCCATGAAGGGGTAGGGGTTACACCTTCTATTCAATGGTTGGGTCCACCAGAAGATTCTAGACTGGTGGGCTCCAGGCAGTCTAGGTAGTATTTACATTTGACTAGTAACATAGTAACATAGTTAGTAAGGCCAAAAAAAGACATTTGTCCATCCAGTTCAGCCTATATTCCATCATAATAAATACCCAGATCTACGTCCTTCTACAGAACCTAATAATTGTATGATACAATATTGTTCTGCTCCAGGAAGACATCCAGGCCTCTCTTGAACCCCTCGACTGAGTTCGCCATCACCACCTCCTCAGGCAAGCAATTCCAGATTCTCACTGCCCTAACAGTAAAGAATCCTCTTCTATGTTGGTGGAAAAACCTTCTCTCCTCCAGACGCAAAGAATGCCCCCTTGTGCCCGTCACCTTCCTTGGTATAAACAGATCCTCAGCGAGATATTTGTATTGTCCCCTTATATACTTATACATGGTTATTAGATCGCCCCTCAGTCGTCTTTTTTCTAGACTAAATAATCCTAATTTCGCTAATCTATCTGGGTATTGTAGTTCTCCCATCCCCTTTATTAATTTTGTTGCCCTCCTTTGTACTCTCTCTAGTTCCATTATATCCTTCCTGAGCACCGGTGCCCAAAACTGGACACAGTACTCCATGTGCGGTCTAACTAGGGATTTGTACAGAGGCAGTATAATGCTCTCATCATGTGTATCCAGACCTCTTTTAATGCACCCCATGATCCTGTTTGCCTTGGCAGCTGCTGCCTGGCACTGGCTGCTCCAGGTAAGTTTATCATTAACTAGGATCCCCAAGTCCTTCTCCCTGTCAGATTTACCCAGTGGTTTCCCGTTCAGTGTGTAATGGTGATATTGATTCCCTCTTCCCATGTGTATAACCTTACATTTATCATTGTTAAACCTCATCTGCCACCTTTCAGCCCAAGTTTCCAACTTATCCAGATCCATCTGTAGCAGAATACTATCTTCTCTTGTATTAACTGCTTTACATAGTTTTGTATCATCTGCAAATATCGATATTTTACTGTGTAAACCTTCTACCAGATCATTAATGAATATGTTGAAGAGAACAGGTCCCAACACTGACCCCTGCGGTACCCCACTGGTCACAGCGACCCAGTTAGAGACTATACCATTTATAACCACCCTCTGCTTTCTATCACTAAGCCAGTTACTAACCCATTTACACACATTTTCCCCCAGACCAAGCATTCTCATTTTGTGTACCAACCTCTTGTGCGGCACGGTATCAAACGCTTTGGAAAAATCGAGATATACCACGTCCAATGACTCACCGTGGTCCAGTCTATAGCTTACCTCTTCATAAAAACTGATTAGATTGGTTTGACAGGAGAGATTTCTCATAAACCCATGCTGATATGGAGTTAAACAGTTATTCTCATTGAGATAATCCAGAATAACATCCCTCAGAAACCCTTCAAATATTTTACCAACAATAGAGGTTAGACTTACTGGCCTATAATTTCCAGGTTCACTTTTAGAGCCCTTTTTGAATATTGGCACCACATTTGCTATGCGCCAGTCCTGCGGAACAGACCCTGTCGCTATAGAGTCACTAAAAATAAGAAATAATGGTTTATCTATTACATTACTTAGTTCTCTTAGTACTCGTGGGTGTATGCCATCCGGACCCGGAGATTTATCTATTTTAATCTTATTTAGCCGGTTTCGCACCTCTTCTTGGGTTAGATTGGTGACCCTTAATATAGGGTTTTCATTGTTTCTTGGGATTTCACCTAGCATTTCATTTTCCACCGTGAATACCGTGGAGAAGAAGGTGTTTAATATGTTAGCTTTTTCCTCGTCATCTACAACCATTCTTTCCTCACTATTTTTTAAGGGGCCTACATTTTCAGTTTTTATTCTTTTACTATTGATATAGTTGAAGAACAGTTTGGGATTAGTTTTACTCTCCTTAGCAATGTGCTTCTCTGTTTCCTTTTTGGCAGCTTTAATTAGTTTTTTAGATAAAGTATTTTTCTCCCTATAGTTTTTTAGAGCTTCAATGGTGCCATCCTGCTTTAGTAGTGCAAATGCTTTCTTTTTACTGTTAATTGCCTGTCTTACTTCTTTGTTTAGCCACATTGGGTTTTTCCTATTTCTAGTCCTTTTATTCCCACAAGGTATAAACCGCTTACACTGCCTATTTAGGATGTTCTTAAACATTTCCCATTTATTATCTGTATTCTCATTTCTGAGGATATTGTCCCAGTCTACCAGATTAAGGGCATCTCTAAGCTGTTCAAACTTTGCCTTCCTAAAGTTCAATGTTTTTGTGACTCCCTGACAAGTCCCCCTAGTGAAAGACAGGTGAAACTGCACAATATTGTGGTCGCTATTTCCTAAATGCCCAACCACCTGCAGATTTGTTATTCTGTCAGGTCTATTAGATAGTATTAGGTCTAAAAGTGCTGCTCCTCTGGTTGGATTCTGCACCAATTGTGAAAGATAATTTTTCTTGGTTATTAGCAGAAACCTGTTGCCTTTATGGGTTTCACAGGTTTCTGTTTCCCAGTTAATATCCGGGTAGTTAAAGTCCCCCATAACCAGGACCTCATTATGGGTTGCAGCTTCATCTATCTGCTTTAGAAGTAGACTTTCCATGCTTTCTGTTATATTTGGGGGTTTGTAACAGACCCCAATGAGAATTTTGTTACCATTTTTCCCTCCATGAATTTCAACCCATATTGACTCGACATCCTCATTCCCTTCGCTAATATCCTCCCTTAAAGTGGACTTTAGACAAGACTTTACATAGAGACAAACCCCTCCTCCTCTCCGATTTTTACGATCCTTTCTAAACAGACTGTAACCCTGTAAGTTAACTGCCCAGTCATAGCTTTCATCTAACCATGTCTCGGTTATTCCCACTATGTCAAAGTTACCTGTAGATATTTCTGCTTCTAGTTCTTCCATCTTGTTTGTCAGGCTTCTCGCGTTTGCGAGCATGCAGTTTAGAGGATTTTGTTTTGTTCCAATCTCCTCACTGTGGATTGTTTTAGAAATGTTCTTACCTCCCTTCTGAGTATGTTTTCCTGGGTCGTCTTTGTTCGAGTCTAATATTTTTCTTCCCGTCCCCTCTTCTTCTAGTTTAACGCCCTCCTGATGAGTGTAGCGAGTCTTCTGGCGAATGTGTGTTTCCCAGGTTTGTTGAGGTGTAGTCCGTCTCTGGCGAGGAGTCCATCATACCAGTAATTCACACCGTGGTCCAGGAATCCAAATCCTTGTTGTCTGCACCATCGTCTTAGCCAGTTGTTTGCATCAAGGATCCTGTTCCATCTCCTGGTGCCATGCCCGTCTACTGGAAGGATAGAAGAAAAAACTACCTGTGCATCCAGTTCCTTTACTTTCTTCCCCAACTCTTCAAAGTCCTTGCAGATTGTCGGTAGGTCCTTCCTTGCCGTGTCATTGGTGCCAACATGTATCAGAAGAAATGGGTGGACGTCCTTGGAGCTGAAGAGCTTTGGTATCCTATCGGTCACATCCTTGATCATCGCACCTGGAAGGCAGCATACTTCTCTTGCAGTTATGTCCGGTCTGCAGATGGCTGCTTCGGTGCCTCTCAGTAGTGAGTCTCCCACCACCACCACTCTTCGTTGCTTCTTGGCTGTACTTTTTGCTGTCACTTGTTGCTGTGTGCCCTTTTCTTTTTTGCTTGCTGGTATTGCTTCATTCTTAGGTGTGCCATCTTCATCCTCTACAAAGATTTGATATCGGTTCTTCAGTTGTGTGGTTGGTGATTTCTCCATGGTCTTCTTGCTTCTTTTGGTCACATGCTTCCACTCATCTGCTTTTGGAGGTTCTCTGACACTTTTTGCACCTTCTGTGACCAGTAGAGATGCTTCTGTTCTGTCTAGAAAGTCTTCATTCTCTTTGATGAGTTTCAAAGTTGCTATTCTTTCTTCCAGACCCCGCACCTTTTCTTCTAAAAGGGCCACTAGTCTACACTTCTGACAGGTGAAATTGGATTCTTCTTCTGGTCGATCTGTGAACATGTAGCACATGCTGCAGCTCACCATGTAGGTTGTCACATCTGCCATGTTGCTCCTAGATCCTGCTGACTTGCTGTGTGTTTTCCTTCTTGTGTAATCTACTCAGCCAAGCTCTCTTGCAATAATGTCCTACAGGCAAAAATTCGGCGTGCGGTTTGGTGATGCTTTCGAAGCAGCTGGTCCCGGCTGTACCCAACGATCTTCTAGCTTAGGGAGACTTCGCTTCTCCCAGAAGGCACCTGGAATATGCAAATTAGCCTCCTGAAGCTTGAATCCCCGGTTTGGTGATGCTTTCGAAGCAGCTGGTCCCGGCTGTACCCAACGATCTTCTAGCTTAGGGAGACTTCGCTTCTCCCAGAAGGCACCTGGAATATGCAAATTAGCCTCCTGAAGCTTGAATCCCTGGTTTGGTGATGCTTTCGAAGCAGCTGGTCCCGGCTGTACCCAATGATCTTCTAGCTTAGGGAGACTTCGCTTCTCCCAGAAGGCACCTGGAATATGCAAATTAGCCTCCTGAAGCTTGAATCCCTGGTTTGGTGATGCTTTCGAAGCAGCTGGTCCCGGCTGTACCCAACGATCTTCTAGCTTAGGGAGACTTCGCTTCTCCCAGAAGGCACCTGGAATATGCAAATTAGCCTCCTGAAGCTTGAATCCCTGGTCCCTGGACTAGCCACCTGCTGTGAGGAAGAATGGCTATTCCTTCCCTAGTGGTGTGGACAAAGCTTAATTACATTATAGCTCAGGGCTGCAAGTATTGGGGGAAGGAGACAGGTTAGTTACATACACCCCATGACATTGCAAAATGTACAGTAAATACAACGAAAGAGAAGTCACATCACATCATGACATGTTATACAAAATACAGGACAGGGATAAAAGTACATATCATGACACTGTGCATTGCTATTGACGCAAGATTCCCGCCAAAACTGCCGCCATTGACGTGCCACGAGGAGCACAGGAGAAGAAGAAGGGCATGGAAGTGGGTGTAGCAGAACTGGAGAGCGCGAACGATAATGGCCGCCCAGTCTAAGTATTTCTGCACCTTGAGGACGTGTCCGTCAGCAGCCGAGATCCGCCTCCTGATCCTCAATGGGGGGCGGAGGAACAAGAAACGAAACCGCCCACGAAGAAGAGAGCGGGAAAGAGACCAGGAAGCGACCCACACGGAGGACGCCATGGCCAGTAGCTCAGACCCAGACTGCGGGGTTGAAGCAGAGGGCTCCCCCAGCTACCCGGATGAGCCCAGCAGCCAAACCTCCACCACTGGGACCGGTCTCCTGCAGAGTGAGATGGAGGATCTCATGGAACAGCTTCTCCAGTGGCGGCTGGAGACCAAGGCCCCGTGCCAGGAGACGCCGGCGGAGGAACTCTCGACCTCGGATCCTCTTCCATCACCGGAGCCGACCGCAAGGGAGGAAGTCACCCTGACTGGTGAGTCTGCTGACCCCATCCCGCAGGCGAAGGACCTGTTAATCGGCCCCGTCGCAGCGCCTCCTCTCCCTGGGTCCCATAGACTTCAGCATCTCCCACAATGGGATCAACCCACGGGCATGGAGCACTTCCTTAAGGCCCGGATCTCGCCGCTTACCATGCCAGGCGAGGTCTACGCAGAGCGTACGGTGTGCTGATGGGTGAACCCGGGGTCGAACATCATGGGATTTCCCGGAGTGCAGACGCAGGAGGGAGAGCTGGTCGAGGCCCTTAGCTGGGAGCAGTACCAGACCCAGCTGGATCAGCGGTGGAAGGAGTCGGAGAAGCATCACCAGACCCAGCGGGAGGCCCACTACCGACGAGACCTTGAGGTGAAAGACCGGGCACGCAAAGACCGTACTGCCCACCAGGACCCGCGCAGGCAGGGCACTGTTGTCGAGTTTCGGCTCCGTGGAGGATGGGGCTTTATTAAGGAGCCGGACCTATATTCCGAGGTTTTTGTAAACCGAAGGGATGTAGAGTCCCACCTCAAAGAGGGCCACCCGGATCGGGATCTATACAAGGGGGACGAGGTCACCTACACCCGGCATTTCAGGGAGAGGGGTTGGTTCGCCCTGAATGTGCGTAAGCGGCCAGCCCCCATGACGTCACCCATCAAGGCGGCGGAGAAGTCGTCTCCCATAGCGAGGGTACCCCCTTGTGACCGGACCACGACTGTCACCGAGACCACAGTGGTGCTCCCCACATGTACTGTTGTGTAAACTACTACCTGCACTGTGGACGCTGTCGCGGTGGTGACTGAAAGCCCCGCCCCTGGGACGGTCAGTTCCTCGGATGTTGCGGGATTTAGAACCGTCGCCACTCAGACCCCGGATTGGAGCTCAGAATCTCCTGTGACCACACCGAGTGTCAGCCAGTACCCAGGTGGGTGTCACCGCCCAATGCTGCCGGTGAAGATGTCACAGTCACTAACGCCGAGGAAATAAACCTCGGAGACCTGATTTGTACATAGTTCATTGTTTCCTGCTGCTACTTTCAACCCATCCAGGGTTAACTCCTAGGGATCCCTTTGTTTACCCGGGATCCCTATTGTTTGCTACTATTCTAATCTAGAAAAAGACGACTGAGGGGCGATCTAATAACCATGTGTAAGTATATAAGGGGACAATACAAATATCTCGCTGAGGATCTGTTTATACCAAGGAAGGTGACGGGCACAAGGGGGCATTCTTTGCGTCTGGAGGAGAGAAGGTTTTTCCACCAACATAGAAGAGGATTCTTTACTGTTAGGGCAGTGAGAATCTGGAATTGCTTGCCTGAGGAGGTGGTGATGGCGAACTCAGTCGAGGGGTTCAAGAGAGGCCTGGATGTCTTCCTGGAGCAGAACAATATTGTATCATACAATTATTAGGTTCTGTAGAAGGACGTAGATCTGGGTATTTATTATGATGGAATATAGGCTGAACTGGATGGACAAATGTCTTTTTTCGGCCTTACTATGTTACTATGTTATATGTTACTATTGTTTCTACTGTTGCACCATGTTTATCATTGTTTTAAAGACTGCCGGATCATGGACGGTGAATGATTCAGAACTGCCTTGTATATAGTTTGCACCTTCTTAAAGGCGCTCCCTACTGGTTTTATAAGCCAAAGAAGACTTTGCGAAGATATGATGCAGAAGAACTTGCTCGCTGTGAACTTGCTTGTTGAGAGAGAATCTGCACCAGAGACTTGGGTCCCTCTTAAAGGGAATGTTTGATGATTGCTTTAATAAAGGTTAAAAACATTAATAATGTTGAAGAATTTAGATAGTTTAATAATGTTGATGAAGGTTGAGGACGGGAAAGTTGGAAGTGAACCCGTAGAGGTTAGAGAGAGATGTAGAAAGATGGTCGGCACAATGACAGTAGGCCCAGCCAAGGAGATAGGCGGTCCTGCATTGAGGAAGTTGGAACAGAAAGAAAAGTTATGTAGCATTCTATGGTAGGCCTTTAGTGGGTTCAGCGTATATGCCCTTAAAGGAAGAGTTAGTTTATTGTTCAAAGTTTGCACTTAGTAGAATACCCGGCTGGGTACTGAAAGTTATTTATAATCTAAATGTTATTTAAAAATATTTAATCTTGTTATTGTTCGTAACGTTTAAGCGTCCTCACCTCCCATAATGGGAAGCACCTTTTCTACTTACTTGTTCCTAGCATTTAAAAATTTTACATGTCCTTCACTGTATTATATTGTTGTTCTTCTTCCCAGTCCAGGAGTACTGGATTTAACCGGGGGGGGGAGTGCAGCGCCCCAGAGACCTGGTCGTTGCAGTATGGCACTCTGCCGCTAAGGAGAGTGGCGGTACGTCTGATGGCACTAAAGAGTTCTTCTGTCCAGGTATCACCAGAACACATTACACTTCACACTCCGGCCACTAGGGGGAGAAAAAGGCTTTATTTATTGGGCCACTCCTCACACTGGTAAAACTAGGGGCTGGGGAGGAAGATAGTCAGAAGCTGACTGGGTTGGAACCAGGCAACATCCCGTGGCAGGGGGTGTTGCTGGGAGAAGGCACAGGGGGGTCCCTGTCAGGCGTGGGAACCTGGCAGGTGCCTAGCGAACAGAACAGAACCTACGGAACCGTGCCTGCACACTTTGCGGCGGTGTCCTGAGAAAGAGACAAGAAGGGAAGGATATTGTGGAACAGTGTAAACGAGATCAGCACAAAGGAGAGCCAGTAAGAGTCGTGCCGAGAGAAAGGCAACATCTTACTGAGGCGCGTAGTCGGTGGCCGGATCACCGTAGGAGTAACTGACTTCAGGCCTTACTTCAAATTCTGCTGGACGGTTAATTGGAGGTTGGCTGTCTACCTTCTACACCCACGAAGACATAGGGGGCAACATTGGGAGAGGGGCGTCTCTAGGGTCCCGGAAGACCTCCAAGCCTTCCCGTCAAACGGGTGGCGTCCTAGCCATAACATATCTGGGGGACGTTAGAAACTATTAACATCTGGAACCAAAGAATGAGAGAGAGAAAGAAAGCTGTAGAGAACGAACAAATGAGAACAGCAGTTGTGAGGACTATTCCGAATGCTCAGCAGGGTAGGACTACAACACACAGGCGCTATTGGTAGGCAACGATTTCCATCTGTGAGGGAAACTCTGGATGTGCCCATCGGACCGGCCGGTCTCTGATAGCCCGGTTGAACGTGCTCTGGACTGAGGATATTGAAGCCTTCAGTAAAGAGGTAAAGAGACTGCAACCTTGTGTCCTCGTTATTGCCTGCACCTCACACCATCACCATCCACCTTACTGGGAAGCCCTGGGGACATACTTCACCTGTGGGCAGGTATACCATCCAGCTGCCATTCCATCACCCCAGCGGACCCCACAGCAGAGTCGGTCACCCTGACCGAACACCACAGGTGGCGTCACGAACCCCTGACAGACTGTTCTATCATCTTTATTGGACGCCCCTTAGCAGGGTCGCGGACCGGGCCTAGCCACCGTGACAGCCTCAGTACCGAACCAGAGAGGCCCGGTACCGAAACGCGTGGCCCTGTGTCTGGGGGCGCTCCACTCATATCGGTTGTAACAGGTAAGCGTTCACGGGTCAAGGTGGAGGTAGACCGTGACGGCTCCTGCAGCGATGATTCTGAGGAACTGGAGTATGAGGAGGAGTCAATGTGCACAGACTGGATTCCTGCAATCCTTGGCGTTGGCAGTACACGTACAGCGCCACTCGCCATGTCTGTACCCGGCTCCACAACATTGACCCAATGGGCAGTGAGGGAAAGGTATCGTCCCTGTCCATGGTGACTGGTCCACGCATCGGTGGTGAGGTGGACCTTGCTACTAACGGCGTTTAGTAGCGCATGTTTGATGTTTGCCTCCACATGCTTTTGCAGGGCAGGGACGGCTTGCCTGCTGAAATAAAAGCGGCTGGGCACATTGTATTGTGGGACTGCCAATGCCATCAAGTTACGGAAGCTGTCAGTCTCCACCAGCCTGAATGAGAGCATTTCCAGTGAAAGTAGTTTGGCAATGCCTGCATTCAGAGCCTGTGCTCGTGGGTGGTTTGCCGAGAATGGCCGCCTTTTCTCCCATACCTGCGCTACTGATGGCTGTAGACTGGGCAGGGAGTGTGAGGATGACTGGGAACGTGGTGCTGTGGGTGGAATTACACTGGGTCTCTGGACAACAGTGCCAGAGGTTCTTCCATGGTGATCTTGTGAGGATGCCGAACCAGCAGTTTGTGAGCTGGAGGAAGAGGCAACAACACGAGCTGAAGAGGTGGTAGGTGCCGCTGGACGTTGGCCTAGGTCTTCAGTGTGTTTTTGTAACTCCACCGCGTGCTTGTTCTGCACATGTTTCCACATGTTTGAGGTATTGAGGTTGCTGACATTTTTACCTTGTTTGATTTTCTGACTACACAGCTTGCATTTGACAAAGCAAATGTCATCTGCAACTGTGTCAAAAAAGGACCAGGCAGTGCAAGTCTTGGGAGCGCCCGCTTTGGATTTTGGAAGAGGCATGCTCCTAATGGGTGCTGAAGTGGAGGCTCCAGGCGCCGCAGTCTTCCCCCTCCCTCTCCCAGCCGTTCGGGGAATCTCTTCATCAGAGCTGCTCCCACCACCTTCCTGGTCCTCACGCCATGATGGGTCGAGGACCTCATCATCTACGCTACCCTCTGCCACCAACTGCTTCTCCTGGGTAGTCTTGGCAGCACAGTACGCACCAGAAACTGGCAACTGGGTCTCCTCATCTGATGCGTATTGAGAAGTGGTAAAATGAGGCACTGTCCCACCCGCCTCTTCTGATTCAGAGAGACAAAGCTGTTGCGCATCACTGCATACAGCCTCTTCTTCTGATTCTCGAATGCTGCTTGGCTGGATCCCTGTTTCCAAGCCAAGAGATTCAGAGAACAGAAGTAGAGATGGCTCCTGTCCTGGGCTCTCTGACTGCCTGGGCAATTTGGCAGGTGGTGAAAAGACAGATGGTTGCTTGTCAGTGCTCTGTGCCTGAGAGGATGTGGCACTAATTGAAGTCGATGCGTTAGCTGCCATCCATCCGACAACGGCTTCAATTTGTTCGTCCCGCAGCAGCGGGGTACGGCGAGCTCCGACAAAGCTGTGCATGAAGGTCTGCTCCCTGCTGATGGTGAGTCACCGGTTCCCACAGCTGGCTTAGAATCACCACGTCCTCTCTCTCTGCTCCACGCCCACACCCACGGGCCTTACTCCCTGCCTTCTTCATCATGATAGACTGAGTCAGAAAGATAGGCAGAAAAGTACTAACGGCTTAGTGTGCTTATTCCTGAACAGCTGCTAACAGGTATAAGAAACACTTATTTTAGGGAGTGTGGACTAGACTTTATTATGCGGTTATGTAGCCTACACAAAAGTAAAGTGGAGTGTTTGGTGAACTTTGGGTTTGATTTGTAGAACAGACACTACAGAGTGAGTGCAGTACTCGCACACAGACCGTGCAGACAGCCGTGAACGGCGCTGCAAGGCAAAGGAAAGCTCCTCTATCTAATCCTATATAGTGTTTTTCCACAATCTAGCGTGATACGTATGGAAAGCCACTAATATAGGATATATTTGAAAAAATGTGCAGCAGGCTGCACTAATTGCAAAAAAAGGACTATGGATTTAGCAGTATGAGGCTATGACGCACTCTGAGCTGAACACAACCAGCTATGGCTAAGGACAGACAGCAGAGTGAGCTGCACCCACACAGACCATGCAGACAGCCGCGAACGGCGCTGCAAGGCCAAACAAAGCTCCTCTATCTAATCCTATGTAGTGATTTTCCACAATCTAGCAGGATACAGATGGAAAGCTACTAATATAGGATATATGTGAAATAATGTGCAGCAGGCTGCACTAATTGCCCCCCCCCCAAAAAAAAAAGGATTAAGCAGTATGAGGCAGTGAAGCACCCTGAGCTGAACACAACCAGCTATGGCTATGGACAGACAGCAGAGTGAGCTGCACTGACACACACAGACCTTGCAGACAGCTGTGAACAGCGCTGCAAGGCAAAAGCAAGGTGAACACACAGCGGTTGCTAATTTAGCCTGGATTAAGCACAATTAAGGAAATCGCAATCTCTAAACTGGCCCTCAGTCAGAACACCGCGTCCTGTCCCTAACTGAATTCACAGCAGAGTGAGCACAAAATGGCGGCGGCGACTTTTAAAGGGCGTCGTGACTAGGGTTGAGCGACCTTGACCTTTTTAGAGTCGAGTCGTGTTTCGCGAAACCCGACTATCTTAGAAGTCGAGTCGAGTGGAATCGGCCGATTATCGCGAAAAGTCGGGTATCGCCCGAAACACGAAACCCAATGCAAGTCAATGGGGGAGCATAGTCGGCAGTGAGTGGAGGCCAGGAAAACACCTACACTGCCCATTTTAATGGCAAAAACATCGATTCTTGTTACAGAAGCTTGTCAATCGTAATTTACCTTATAATAATTGGAAGGCATTTGAAATTGGGGGTCATTTGGCTAAAGTTGTGGGGGGTAGGGCTGGTTCAAGTAATTAGTGGGCCCAGGAAATCTGGAACACGTCACGGCAGTGGAGCAGGGAGAGGTAAGTATTTCAACTTTGCAAGTGAGGAGATCCTGAGCAAGCAGGGGGGGCCCACTCGTTGGCATTGGCACTGGCACAGGGCCCCTCAAAGTACAGCGGTGTGTTTGCACGGCGGGGGCGCCTCCCACCGGCAGCAACACTTTTGCGTACTATGAG
Organism: Ranitomeya imitator; assembly: GCF_032444005.1. Taxonomy (NCBI): domain Eukaryota; kingdom Metazoa; phylum Chordata; class Amphibia; order Anura; family Dendrobatidae; genus Ranitomeya; species Ranitomeya imitator. The sequence goes on along the minus strand of NC_091282.1, from coordinate 809,292,135 downwards.
AGGCCCTGTGCCAGTGACGTCGCCAACTAGTATTCCTCCCCCACCTGATGAAGGAACCTGCACTTTCATCTGCACCTTCCTCTTTGTCCCCGTGTAAGGTGGTATGGTATGCGGGAAGAGGAACCTGACTTTCAGCAGGGTCACAATCTTGCTGTGTAGCGTGCACGGGGAATTTTGCGTTATGGGTCAATGTACCAGCAGACTCATCTATCACTGGCTGGGTAATGGGCAGGATGAGGAGGAAACACAGATATAGGCCCAAAGAATAAAGTTGGCTAAATGCAGTCCAAAATTGGTAACACAGGACTAACCAGAGGACAACTGGAATGAGAGGCTGACACAGAGAGTAGGCCCAAATCAGTAAGTAGTCGAAATGCAGTTCAAAATTGGCAACCGTAGTAAACAGGCGGCACAGCTTTGTTCAGTGGAGGAGAACAGCAAGGAGTGGCAGACACCGATAGTAGGCCCCAACCCAACTAGTAGGCCAAATGCAGTCTAACATTAACAACTACTTAACGAGAGCCTGAAAATGGAATTTCAGGACAGGAAACCAGGAGAACAGCAAGGAGTGGATCACACCGTCTCTACACCCCATACACAATTTGTAGGCCTAATGCAGTGTAGTTTCCAACAACTACTAAACGAGAGCATTAAGATCGAAGCAATGGCGAGGAAACCTGGGGAACACCTTGGAGTGGAACACACCATTTCTCTACACCCCATACCCATTTTGTAGGCCTAATGCAGTGTAGTTTCCAACAACTACTAAACGAGAGTCGGAAGACCGAAGCAATGTGGACGAAACCTGGGGAACACCTTGGAGTGGAACACACCATCTCTCTACACCCCATACCCAATTTGTAGGCCTAATGCAGCGTAGTTTCCAACAACTACTAAACGAGAGCATTAAGATCGAAGCAATGGCGAGGAAACCTGGGGAACACCTTGGAGTGGAACACACCATCTCTCTACACCCCATACCCAATTTGTATGCAGTGTAGTTTTCTACAACTACTAAACGAGAGTCGGAAGACCGAAGCAATGTGGACGAAACCTGGGGAACACCTTGGAGTGTAACACACCATCTCTCTACACCCCATACCCAATTTGTAGGCCTAATGCAGTGTAGTTTTCTACAACTACTAAACGAGAGTCGGAAGACCGAAGCAATGTGGATGAAACCTGGGGAACACCTTGGAGTGGAACACACCATCTCTCTACACCCCATACCCAATTTGTAGGCCTAATGCAGTGTAGTTTCCAACAACTACTAAACGAGAGCCAGAAGATCGAAGCAATGGAGAGGAAACCTGGGGAACACCTTGGAGTGTAACACACCATCTCTCTACACCCCATACCCAATTTGTAGGCCTAATGCAGCGTAGTTTCCAACAACTACTAAACGAGAGCATTAAGATCGAAGCAATGGCGAGGAAACCTGGGGAACACCTTGGAGTGGAACACACCATCTCTCTACACCCCATAACCATTTTGTAGGCCTAATGCAGTGTAGTTTCCAACAACTACTAAACGAGAGCCTGAAGATAGAAGCTCAGGAAAGGCAACCTGGAGAACACCTTGGAGTGGAACACACCGTCTCTACACCCCATACCCAATTTGTAGGCCTAATGCAGTGTAGTTTCCAACAACTACTAAACGAGAGCATTAAGATCGAAGCAATGGCGAGGAAACCTGGGGAACACCTTGGAGTGGAACACACCATCTCTCTACACCCCATACCCAATTTGTAGGCCTAATGCAGTGTAGTTTCCAACAACTACTAAACGAGAGCCTGAAGATAGAAGCTCAGGAAAGGCAACCTGGAGAACACCTTGGAGTGGAACACACCGTCTCTACACCCCATACCCAATTTGTAGGCCTAATGCAGTGTAGTTTCCAACAACTACTAAACGAGAGCATTAAGATCGAAGCAATGGCGAGGAAACCTGGGGAACACCTTGGAGTGGAACACACCATCTCTCTACAACCCATACCCAATTTGTAGGCCTAATGCAGTGTAGTTTCCAACAACTACTAAACGAGAGCCAGAAGATCGAAGCAATGGAGAGGAAACCTGGGGAACACCTTGGAGTGTAACACACCATCTCACTACACCCCATACCCAATTTGTAGGCCTAATGCAGTGTAGTTTTCTACAACTACTAAACGAGAGTCGGAAGACCGAAGCAATGTGGACGAAACCTGGGGAACACCTTGGAGTGGAACACACCATCTCTCTACACCCCATACCCAATTTGTAGGCCTAATGCAGTGTAGTTTTCTACAACTACTAAACGAGAGTCGGAAGACCGAATCAATGTGGATGAAACCTGGGGAACACCTTGGAGTGGAACACACCATCTCTCTACACCCCATACCCATTTTGTAGGCCTAATGCAGTGTAGTTTCCAACAACTACTAAACGAGAGCCTGAAGATAGAAGCTCAGGAAAGGCAACCTGGAGAACACCTTGGAGTGGAACACACCGTCTCTACACCCCATACCCAATTTGTAGGCCTAATGCAGTGTAGTTTCCAACAACTACTAAACGAGAGCATTAAGATCGAAGCAATGGCGAGGAAACCTGGTGAACACCTTGGAGTGGAACACACCATCTCTCTACACCCCATACCCAATTTGTAGGCCTAATGCAGTGTAGTTTTCTACAACTACTAAACGAGAGTCGGAAGACCGAAGCAATGTGGACGAAACCTGGGGAACACCTTGGAGTGTAACACACCATCTCTATACATCCCATACCCAATTTGTAGGCCTAATGCAGTGTAGTTTTCTACAACTACTAAACGAGAGTCGGAAGACTGAAGCAATGTGGATGAAACCTGGGGAACACCTTGGAGTGGAACACACCATCTCTCTACACCCCATACCCAATTTGTAGGCCTAATGCAGTGTAGTTTCCAACAACTACTAAACGAGAGCCTGAAGATAGAAGCAATGGAGAGGAAACCTGGGGAACACCTTGGAGTGTAACACACCATCTCTCTACACCCCATACCCAATTTGTAGGCCTAATGCAGCGTAGTTTCCAACAACTACTAAACGAGAGCATTAAGATCGAAGCAATGGCGAGGAAACCTGGGTAACACCTTGGAGTGGAACACACCATCTCTCTACACCCCATATCCATTTTGTAGGCCTAATGCAGTGTAGTTTCCAACAACTACTAAACGAGAGCCTGAAGATAGAAGCTCAGGAAAGGCAACCTGGAGAACACCTTGGAGTGGAACACACCGTCTCTACACCCCATACCCAATTTGTAGGCCTAATGCAGTGTAGTTTCCAACAACTACTAAACGAGAGCATTAAGATCGAAGCAATGGCGAGGAAACCTGGGGAACACCTTGGAGTGGAACACACCATCTCTCTACACCCCATACCCAATTTGTAGGCCTAATGCAGTGTAGTTTCCAACAACTACTAAACGAGAGCCTGAAGATAGAAGCTCAGGAAAGGCAACCTGGAGAACACCTTGGAGTGGAACACACCGTCTCTACACCCCATACCCAATTTGTAGGCCTAATGCAGTGTAGTTTCCAACAACTACTAAACGAGAGCATTAAGATCGAAGCAATGGCGAGGAAACCTGGGGAACACCTTGGAGTGGAACACACCATCTCTCTACAACCCATACCCAATTTGTAGGCCTAATGCAGTGTAGTTTCCAACAACTACTAAACGAGAGCCAGAAGATCGAAGCAATGGAGAGGAAACCTGGGGAACACCTTGGAGTGTAACACACCATCTCTCTACACCCCATACCCAATTTGTAGGCCTAATGCAGTGTAGTTTTCTACAACTACTAAACGAGAGTCGGAAGACCGAAGCAATGTGGACGAAACCTGGGGAACACCTTGGAGTGGAACACACCATCTCTCTACACCCCATACCCAACTTGTAGGCCTAATTCAGCGTAGTTTCCAACAACTACTAAACGAGAGCATTAAGATCGAAGCAATGGCGAGGAAACCTGGGGAACACCTTGGAGTGGAACACACCATCTCTCTACATCCCATACCCATTTTGTAGGCCTAATGCAGTGTAGTTTCCAACAACTACTAAACGAGAGCCTGAAGATAGAAGCTCAGGAAAAGCAACCTGGAGAACACCTTGGAGTGGAACACACCGTCTCTACACCCCATACACAATTTGTAGGCCTAATGCAGTGTAGTTTCCAACAACTACTAAACGAGAGCATTAAGATCGAAGCAATGGCGAGGAAACATGGGGAACACCTTGGAGTGGAACACACCATCTCTCTACACCCCATACCCATTTTGTAGGCCTAATGCAGTGTAGTTTCCAACAACTACTAAACGAGAGCCTGAAGATAGAAGATCAGGAAAGGCAACCTGGAGAACACCTTGGAGTGGAACACACCGTCTCTACACCCCATACACAATTTGTAGGCCTAATGCAGTGTAGTTTCCAACAACTACTAAACGAGAGCCTGAAGATAGAAGCTCAGGAAAGGCAACCTGGAGAACACCTTGGAGTGGAACACACCGTCTCTACACCCCATACCCAATTTGTAGGCCTAATGCAGTGTAGTTTCCAACAACTACTAAACGAGAGCATTAAGATCGAAGCAATGGCGAGGAAACCTGGGGAACACCTTGGAGTGGAACACACCATCTCTCTACACCCCATACCCATTTTGTAGGCCTAATGCAGTGTAGTTTTCTACAACTACTAAACGAGAGTCGGAAGACCGAAGCAATGTGGACGAAACCTGGGGCACACCTTGGGGCGGCAGACACCGTTAGTAGGCCCTACCAAAGTTGTACCCCCAATGCAATTTTAAAATTCATAGAGGCTGAAAACAAAACTATTGACGCTCAGCTTTTTTCAAAGGAACACAGCTGAATTGAGTGGCGCAGACAGACACAGGTAGTAGGCCTTAAACCAAAAAAGTGGCTCACTGCAGCTTAAAAAAGGTTACAGGGGTACACAGGCAGCATTGCTCTGGGCAGTGGAGGACAATTTCAATAGTGGACCGCAGACAGACTTTGTACGCCTACTATTAAAAAAAGGATGCTCTATGCAATAAAAAATAGGTTCCAGGGGTACACGGGCAGCAGTGGTCTGGTCAGTGTAGGAGTAGTAGAAAGAAGGAACCGCAGACAGGCTTCAAAGGCCTAACATAACAAAATAGGGCTGTTGGCAATTTAAAATTGGTTCCAGGGGTACACGGGCAGCAGTAGAATGGTCAGTGGAGGCCTAGTGGAAGGAGGGACCGCAGACAGGCTTCGAAGGATTAACATAAAAAAATTGGGCTGTAGGCAATTTAAAATTGGTTCCAGGGGTACACGGGCAGCAATGGTCTGGTCAGTGTATTAGTAGTAGAAAGAAGGAACCGCAGACAGGCTTCGAAGGCCTAACATAAAAAAAATTGGGCTGCAGGCAATTTAAAATTGGTTCCAGGGGTACACGGGCAGCAGTAGAATGGTCACTGGAGGACTAGTGGAAAGAAGGGACCGCAGACAGGCTTCGAAGGCCTAACATAATAAAATTGGGCTGTAGGCAATTTAAAATTGGTTCCAGGGGTACACGGGCAGCAATGGTCTGGTCAGTGTAGTAGTAGTAGAAAGAAGGGACCGCAGACAGGCTTCGAAGGCCTAACATAACAAAATAGGGCTGTTGGCAATTTAAAATTGGTTCCAGGGGTACACGGGCAGCAGTAGAATGGTCAGTGGAGGCCTAGTGGAAGGAGGGACCGCAGACAGGCTTCGAAGGCCTAACATAAAAAATAGGGCTGTTGGCAATTTAAAATTGGTTCCAGGGGTACACGGGCAGCAGTGGTCTGGTCAGTGGAGGTCTAGTGGAAGGAGGGACCGCAGACAGGCTTCGAAGGCCTAACATTAAAAAATTGGGCTGTAGGCAATTTAAAATTGGTTCCAGGGGTACACGGGCAGCAGTAGAATGGTCAGTGGAGGCCTAGTGGAAGGAGGGACCGCAGACAGGCTTCAAAGGCCTAACATAAAAAAATTGGGCTGTAGGCAATTTAAAATTGGTTCCAGGGGTACACGGGCAGCAATGGTCTGGTCAGTGTAGTAGTAGTAGAAAGAAGGGACCGCAGACAGGCTTGGAAGGCCTAACATAAAAAAAATTGGGCTGCAGGCAATTTAAAATTGGTTCCAGGGGTACACGGGCAGCAGTAGAATGGTCACTGGAGGACTAGTGGAAAGAAGGGACCGCAGACAGACTTCGAAGGCCTAACATAATAAAATTGGGCTGTAGGCAATTTAAAATTGGTTCCAGGGGTACACGGGCAGCAATGGTCTGGTCAGTGTAGTAGTAGTAGAAAGAAGGGACCGCAGACAGGCTTCAAAAGCCTAACATAACAAAATAGGGCTGTTGGCAATTTAAAATTGGTTCCAGGGGTACACGGGCAGCAGTAGAATGGTCAGTGGAGGCCTAGTGGAAGGAGGGACCGCAGACAGGCTTCGAAGGATTAACATAAAAAAATTGGGCTGTAGGCAATTTAAAATTGGTTCCAGGGGTACACGGGCAGCAATGGTCTGGTCAGTGTATTAGTAGTAGAAAGAAGGGACCGCAGACAGGCTTCGAAGGCCTAACATAAAAAAAATTGGGCTGCAGTCAATTTAAAATTGGTTCCAGGGGTACACGGGCAGCAGTAGAATGGTCACTGGAGGACTAGTGGAAAGAAGGGACCGCAGACAGGCTTCGAAGGCCTAACATAATAAAATTTGGCTGTAGGCAATTTAAAATTGGTTCCAGGGGTACACGGGCAGCAATGGTCTGGTCAGTGTAGTAGTAGTAGAAAGAAGGGACCGCAGACAGGCTTCGAAGGCCTAACATAACAAAATAGGGCTGTTGGCAATTTAAAATTGGTTCCAGGGGTACACGGGCAGCAGTAGAATGGTCAGTGGAGGCCTAGTGGAAGGAGGGACCGCAGACAGGCTTCGAAGGCCTAACATAAAAAATAGGGCTGTTGGCAATTTAAAATTGGTTCCAGGGGTACACGGGCAGCAGTGGTCTGGTCAGTGGAGGTCTAGTGGAAGGAGGGACCGCAGACAGGCTTCGAAGGCTTAACATAATAAAATTGGACAGGCTGTAGGCACTTTATAATTGGTTCCAGGAGTACACGGGCAGCAGTAGACACGTCAGTGTAGTAGTAGTTGAAAGAACGGGCCGCAGACAGGCTTCGAAGGCCTAAGATAATAAAATGGGCTGGCTGTAGGCAATTTAAAATTGGTTCCAGGGGTAGATGGGCAGCAGTGGTCTGGTCAGCGGAGGCCGATTGTAATGAGTGTCTGCCAGTTAGTAGTCCAAAACAATAAATAAATGTGAATGTCTCGCATTAAAACAAAACGAAAACACTAAAGGGTGCAATCATTAGGTTCAGGGGTGGGATCCTCTGCGTAGTTTCAGACCTACTAATTTAGCGCAAAGTATTTACTGTGGTAAATAGAGGACACTGCCCCTGACTATGTTAAGTACCATCATACATGTCAACACAATGGTATTGTCAGTGGTAGGAATGGAAGGATGTCAGCGCATAGACTAAACATTGGTGGAAGTGTGAGAGATAACTGTGGAAGTGGTAGAGCAATGTTTGACCTGGGGTTGGGTGAACTCTCTTGTGGCTGGCGGTACAGGCCCAGGGCCCCTCATGTTACAACAGTGTGTCTGACGTTGGGTGCGCACCACCACCGCCAGAGACACTTTATTGTACTATGAGGGACCCAGTGGCAGTGCCGTCGACCAAAAGCGGGCACACCCACCTCTTCAGACAAACAGCACTCTCACGGGTGCTTGCGCCAAGTCGCGATACCACGGCCCCGTGTGGGGAGTTTGGCCATTTAGGGAGGTGGAAACATGTCGTATGCTGGACAATCAGCTGCAGCAAATTAGACATTCGAAAAGTAATTCACAGTAGTCCACAGGCAAGAGCTTTTCATAGGAAAGCTAGGTGTCTGCCGGGCAAGGTGGGGCAAAAGAATTCGAAATCCAGTTGTGGTTCATTTTAATGAATGTTAGATCATCAACATTTTGGGTAGCCAGATGAGTCGTTTTTTTGGTTAATATTGAACCTGCAGCACTGAATACTCTTTCTGATAGGACACTAGCTGCCGGGCAAGCAAGCTCCTGCAATGCATATTCTGCCAATTCTGGCCAGGTGTCTAATTTTGATGCCCAGTAATCAAATGGGAATGACGGTTGAGGGAGAACATCGATAAGGGATGAAAAATAGTTAGTAACCATACTGGACAAATGTTGTCTCCTGTCACTTTCAATTGATGCAGCAGTACCTGTCCTGTCTGCGGTCATAGCAAAATCACTCCACAACCTGGTCAGAAAACCCCTCTGTCCAACGCCACTTCTGATGTGTGCACCCCTAACACTCCTGGTCTGCTGCCCCCTGGAGCTCGTGTGAGAACGATCACGTGCGCTGTGTGCTGGGAATGCCTGAAGCAAACGGTCAACAATAGTTGATTGTTTGGTTGCTAATATTAGTTCCAAGTTCTCATGTGGCATAATATTTTGCAATTTGCCTTTATAGCGTGGATCAAGGAGGCAGGCCAACCAGTAATAGTCATCGTTCATCATTTTAGTAATGCGTGTGTCCCTTTTGAGGATACGTAAGGCATAATCCGCCATGTGGGCCAAAGTTCCAGTTGTCAAATCTGCGGTTGTGATTGGTTGAGGGGCAGTTTCAGGCAAATCTACGTCACTTGTGTCCCTCAAAAAACCAGAACCCGGCCTTGCCACGCAACCAATTTCCAGTGCCCCCGGGAAAGCTTCCTCATTAAAAATATATTCATCCCCATCATCCTCCTCGTCCTCCACCTCCTCTTCACCCGCTACCTCGTCCTGTACACTGCCCTGACCAGACAATGGCTGACTGTCATCAAGGCTTTCCTCTTCCTCTGGTGCAGACGCCTTATCCTTTATGTGCGTCAAACTTTGCATCAGCAGACACATTAGGGGGATTCTCATGCTTATTATGGCGTTGTCTGCACTAACCAGCCATGTGCATTCCTCAAAACACTGAAGGACTTGACACATGTCTTGTATCTTCGACCACTGCACACCTGACAACTCCATGTCTGCCATCCTACTGCCTGCCGTGTATGTGTATCCTCCCACAAAAACATAACAGCCCGCCTCTGTTGGCACAGTCTCTGAAGCATGCGCAGTGTTGAGTTCCACCTTGTTGCAACGTCTATGATTAGGCGATGCTGGGGAAGGTTCAAAGACCGCTGATAGGTCTGCATACGGCTGGAGTGTACAGGAGAACGTCGGATATGTGAGCAAAGTCCACGCACTTTGAGGAGCAGGTCGGAGAACCCAGGATAAGTTTTCAATAAGCACTGCACCATCAGGTTTAAGGTGTGAGCCAGGCAAGGAATGTGTTTCAGTTGGGAAAGGAAGATGGCAGCCATGAAATTCCTTCCGTTATCACTCACTACCTTGCCTGCCTCAAGATCTACTGTGCCCAGCCACGACTGCGTTTCTTGTTGCAAGAACTCGGACAGAACTTCCGCGGTGTGTCTGTTGTCGCCCAAACACTTCATAGCCAATACAGCCTGCTGACGCTTGCCAGTAGCTGGCCCATAATGGAACAACTGGTGTGCAACAGTGTCAGCTGCCGATGGAGTGGTTGGCCGACTGCGGTCTGTGGAAGAGCTGTCGCTTCTGCAGGAGGACGAGGAGGAGGAGGAGGGGGTGCGAACGCCTACAGCCAACTGTTTCCTAGACCGTGGGCTAGGCAGAACTGTCCCGAAATTGATGTCCCCTGTGGACCCTGCATCCACCACATTCACCCAGTGTGCCGTGATGGACACGTAACGTCCCTGGCCATGCCTACTGGTCCATGCATCTGTAGTCAGGTGCACCTTTGTACTCACAGATTGCCTGAGTGCATGGACGATGCGCTGTTTAACATGCTGGTGCAGGGCTGGGATGGCTTTTCTGGAAAAAAAGTGTCGACTGGGTAGCTCGTAGCGTGGTTCAGCGTACTCCATCAGGGCTTTGAAAGCTTCGCTTTCAACTAACCGGTAGGGCATCATCTCTAACGAGATTAGTCTAGCTATATGGGCGTTAAAACCCTGTGTACGCAGATGCGAGGATAAGTACTTCCTTTTTCTAACCAGAGTCTCATGTAGGGTGAGCTGGACTGGAGAGCTGGAGAGCGTGGAACTTGCGGGTGTGCCGGTGGACATGGCAGACTGAGAGACGGTTGGAGACGGTATTGTTTCCGCCGGTGCCCTAGATGCAATATTTCCTCCTACAAAACTGGTGATTCCCTGACCCTGACTGCTTTTGGCTGGCAAAGAAACCTGCACAGATACTGCCGGTGGTGCGGAAAATGGTGGCCTTACAGTGACGGAAGGTATGTTGCGTTGCTGACTAGCTTCATTGGCCGAGGGTGCTACAACCTTAAGGGACGTTTGGTAGTTAGTCCAGGCTTGAAAATGCATGGTGGTTAAATGTCTATGCATGCAACTTGTATTGAGACTTTTCAGATTCTGACCTCTGCTTAAGCTAGTTGAACATTTTTGACAGATGACTTTGCGCTGATCAATTGGATGTTGTTTAAAAAAATGCCAGACTGCACTCTTCCTAGCATCGGATCCCTTTTCAGGGATTGCAGACTGAGCTTTAACCGGATGGCCACGCTGTCCTCCAACAGGTTTTGGCTTTGACACGCGTTTTGGGCCAGATACGGGCCCGGCAGATGGAACCTGTTGCGATGTTGATGCCTGCTGCGGCCCCTCCTCCACCTCCGCTTCTGAACTACTGCCGCCTGCACCCTGTTCCCCCAATGGCTGCCAATCGGGGTCAACAACTGGGTCATCTATTACCTCCTCTTCTAGCTCGTGTGCAACTTCGTCTGTGTCACCGTGTCGGTCGGTGGTATAGCATTCGTGACGGGGCAACATAGTCTCATCAGGGTCTGATTGTGGATCAGTACCCTGAGAGGGCAATGTTGTGGTCTGAGTCAAAGTACCAGCATAGTAGTCTGGCTGTGGCTGTGCATCAGTGCACTCCATGTCAGAATCTACTTGTAATGGGCATGGCCTGTTAAGTGTTTCACTTTCTAAGCCAGGGACGGTATGTGTAAAGAGCTCCATGGAGTAACCCGTTGTGTCGCCTGCTGCATCCTTCTCTCTTGTTGTTGTTTTTGCTGAAGAGGACAAGGAAGCGACTTGTCCCTGACCGTGAACATCCACAAGCGACGCGCTGCTTTTACATTTACCAGTTTTAGAAGAGGAGGCAAAAGAGCTAGAGGCTGAGTCTGCAAGGTAAGCCAAAACTTGCTGTTGCTGCTCCGGCTTTAAAAGCGGTTTTCCTACTCCCAGAAAAGAGAGCGTTCGAGGCCTTGTGTAGCCAGACGACGAACCTGGCTCCACAGCTCCAGACTTAGGTGGAATATTTTTTTTCCCACGACCACCTGATGCTCCACTACCACTACCATCATTACCAGCTGACAATGAACGCCCACGGCCACGACCTCTTGCACCAGACTTCCTCATTGTTTTAAAAACTTAACCAAAGTAACTTTATTTGTTGCTGTCAAACAACTTACACGGTGGCCTATAACTTCAGTATGATTTCAATATCCCTTTACAGGTTGGTGAGACCACAAGGAAAATCAGGCACAATGTTACACACTCTGTTTTCTGTGGCACCAAATCACAGAGATGCCACACACGCAGGACTGTCACTCAAGCACAAATGTCAATATTAATCTCCCACTGTTTTATTGTTTTGTTTTTTTTCAGGGAGACTTTATAAACAAAATAAAATAAAATAATTTTAAAAGGAAGAATTTAGAAACCAAATAAAATAAAATGATTTTTTCAGGGACAATTTAGAAACCAAATAAAAAAACAAAAAAAGGCTTTCTATGGCCCACTGAGTGAGAGATGGCACACACAGGAGTCAGGAGTGGCACACAAGCCCAGAGGCCAATATTTTTCTCCCACTGATTGATGTAGTGATTTTTTCAGGTAGATTTGGGAACCCAAATCAAGCAAAAAAAATAAATAGGCTTTCTATGGCCCACAATTTGAGAGAGAGAGAGAGATGGCACACCCAGGAGTCAAGACTGGCACACAAGCAGAAAGGGCAATTTCCCACTGTTTTATTTATTTATTTTTTTTCAGGGAGACTTTAGAAACAAAATAAAATAAAATGATTTTTTCAGGAAGAATTTAGAAACCAAATAAAATAAAATGATTTTTTCAGGGACAATTTAGAAACCAAATAAAAAAACAAAAAAAGGCTTTCTATGGCCCACTGAGTGAGAGATGGCACACACAGGAGTCAGGAGTGGCACACAAGCCCAGAGGCCAATATTTTTCTCCCACTGATTGATGTACTGATTTTTTCAGGTAGATTTTGGAACCCAAATCAAGCAAAAAAATAAATAGGCTTTCTATGGCCCACAATTTGAGAGAGAGAGAGAGATGGCACACCCAGGAGTCAAGACTGGCACACAAGCAGAATGGGCAATATTAATCTCCCACCTATTTTTTTTTTTTTTCAGGGAGACTTTAGAAACAAAATAAAATAAAATGATTTTTTCAGGAAGAATTTAGAAACCAAATAAAATAAAATGATTTTTTCAGGGACAATTTAGAAACCAAATAAAAAAACAAAAAAAGGCTTTCTATGGCCCACTGAGTGAGAGATGGCACACACAGGAGTCAGGAGTGGCACACAAGCCCAGAGGCCAATATTTTTCTCCCACTGATTGATGTACTGATTTTTTCAGGTAGATTTTGGAACCCAAATCAAGCAAAAAAATAAATAGGCTTTCTATGGCCCACAATTTGAGAGAGAGAGAGAGATGGCACACCCAGGAGTCAAGACTGGCACACAAGCAGAAAGGGCAATATTAATCTCCCACCTATTTTTTTTTTTTCAGGGAGACTTTAGAAACAAAATAAAATAAAATGATTTTTTCAGGAAGAATTTAGAAACCAAATAAAATAAAATGATTTTTTCAGGGACAATTTAGAAACCAAATAAAAAAACAAAAAAAGGCTTTCTATGGCCCACTGAGTGAGAGATGGCACACACAGGAGTCAGGAGTGGCACACAAGCCCTGAGGCCAATATTTTTCTCCCACTGATTGATGTACTGATTTTTTCAGGTAGCTTTTGGAACCCAAATCAAGCAAAAAAATAAATAGGCTTTCTATGGCCCTCAATTTGAGAGAGAGAGAGAGATGGCACACCCAGGAGTCAAGACTGGCACACAAGCAGAAAGGGCAATATTAATCTCCCACTGTTTTATTTTATTTATTTTTTTCAGGGAGACTTTAGAAACAAAATAAAATAAAATTATTTTTTCAGGAAGAATTTAGAAACCAAATAAAATAAAATGATTTTTTCAAGGACAATTTAGAAACCAAATAAAAAAATAAAAAAAAACGCTTTCTATGCCCCACTGAGTGAGAGATGGCACACACAGGAGTCAGGAGTGGCACACAAGCCCAGAGGCCAATATTTTTCTCCCACTGATTGATGTAGTGATTTTTTCAGGTAGATTTTAGAACCCAAATCAAGCAAAAAAATAAATAGGCTTTCTATGGCCCACTGAGTGAGAGATGGCACACACAGGAGTCAGGAGTGGCACACAAGCCCTGAGGCCAATATTTTTCTCCCACTGATTGATGTAGTGATTTTTTCAGGTAGATTTTAGAACCCAAATCAAGCAAAAAAATAAATAGGCTTTCTATGGCCCACTGAGTGAGAGATGGCACACACAGGAGTCAGGAGTGGCACACAAGCCCTGAGGCCAATATTTTTCTCCCACTGATTGATGTAGTGATTTTTTCAGGTAGATTTTAGAACCCAAATCAAGCAAAAAAATAAATAGGCTTTCTATGGCCCACTGAGTGAGAGATGGCACACACAGGAGTCAGGAGTGGCACACAAGCCCTGAGGCCAATATTTTTCTCCCACTGATTGATTTATTGATTTTTTCAGGTAGGATTTAGAACCCAAATCAAGCAAAAAAATAAATAGGCTTTCTATGGCCCACTGAGTGAGAGATGGCACACACAGGGATGGCACTCTAGCAGAAATGCCAATCTTAATCTCCCACAAAAAACAAACAAACAGGGACTGTCCTACAATTACTATCTCCCTGCAGTAATCTCAGCCAGGTATGGCAGGCAGCAATAAGGAGTGGACTGATGCACAAATTAAATAAAAAGTGTGGACAAACAAACAAGATAGCTGTGCAGAACGGAAGGAACAACAGGATTTGTGCTTTGAAAAAAGCAGTTGGTTTGCACAGCGGCGTACACACAGCAATGCAGCTATCAGGGAGCCTTCTAGGGCAGCCCAATGAGCTACAGCGCTGAGAAAAAAAAAAAAAATGTAGCTTCCACTGTCCCTGCACACCGAAGGTGGTGTTGGACAGTGGAAATCGCTACAGCACAAGCGGTTTGGTGGTTAATGGACCCTGCCTAACACTATCCCTGCTTCTGACGAAGCGGCAGCAACCTCTCCCTAAGCTCAGATCAGCAGCAGTAAGATGGCGGTCGGCGGGAACGCCCCTTTATAGCCCCTGTGACGCCGCAGACAGCAAGCCAATCACTGCAATGCCCTTCTCTAAGATGGTGGGGACCAGGACCTATGTCATCACGCTGCCCACACTCTGCGTTCACCTTCATTGGCTGAGAAATGGCGCTTTTCGCGTCATTGAAACGCGACTTTGGCGCAAAAGTCGCGTACCGCATGGCCGACCCCGCACAGGGGTCGGATCGGGTTTCATGAAACCCGACTTTGCCAAAAGTCGGCGACTTTTGAAAATGAACGACCCGTTTCGCTCAACCCTAGTCGTGACATCATTTCAGCAGCCAATCACAGCCATGCCAGTAGTTACATGTCCACCATGCAGAACAGGATGTGCCCACGCTTCAAATCATTCCTCATTGGCTGATTCATAAAAACCCGGGAGTTTGCATGATGGGAATTTCCGATTCCGGTTTCCGATACACTGAAAGTATCGGAACTCGGTATCGGAATTCCGATACTGTGAATATCGGCCGATACCCGATACTTGCGGTATCGGAATGCTCAACACTACTTACCAACGATCACGACCAGCGATACAACCTGGCCGTGATCGTTGGTAAGTCGTTGGGTGGTCGCTGGGGAGCTGTCACACAGACAGCTCTCCAGCGACCAATGATCCGAGGAAGGACTTCGGCATCGTTGAAACTGTCTTCAACGATGCCGATGTCCCCGAGTAACCAGGGTAAACATCGGGTTACTAAGTGCAGGGCCATGCTTAGTAACCCGATATTTACCCTGGTTACCATTGTAAAAGTTAAAAAAAAAAACAGTAGATACTCACATTCCGATGTCTGTCACGTCCCCCACCATCAGCTTCCCGCACTGACTGTGTCAGCGCCGGCCGTAAAGCAGAGCACAGTACAGTACAGTACACAGTACAGTACGTACTCACATTCTGATGTCTGTCACGTCCCCCGCCGTCAGCTTCCCTGCACTGACTGTCAGCGCCGGCCATAAAGCAGAGCACAGCGGAGACGTCACTCCGCTGTGCCCTGCGCTTAGTAACCCGATATTTACCCTGGTTACAAGTGAACACATCGCTGGATCAGCGTCACACACGCCGATCCAGCGATGACAGCGGGTGATCAGCGACCAAAAAAAGGTCCTGAACATTCCCCAGCGACCAACGATCTCCCAGCAGGGGCCTGATCGTTGGTCGCTGTCACACATAACGAGATCGTTAACGGGATCGTTGCTACGTCACCAAAAGCGTGACGTTGCAACGATATCGTTAACGAAATCGTTATGTGTGAAGGTACCTTTAGGGTCTACTTGATTAACAGCCCGGAGTGCCTCTTGCAAATTAAGAGCATAATCCCGGAATACTGTCTTGGACTTTTTGTTTACACCCGAAGAACTTCATTTTTATCTCTGCAGTGGGGTGGGTGTCAAAAGTAACTTTAAGCTTAGCAAAGATCTGCACAGTCCATTTATTCACCGCTGGCCAGGATTTCACCTCCCTCAGGGCCGCTCCGGACAGTTGGCCAGTTAAAATGTTAATCTTCTGATGTTCTGTCAAGGGATAAACTTCAAACAGGCTACAGAGTCTTTCTTTAAAGTCATCTAATGTGTGCGATTCTCCAGAATATTGCGGGAGCCAGGCTGCTTCAGCTATGTATGGCATGGACAGGGGCATGATGGCCGCTGTAGCTGTGGCGGAGTCTGGCCGGCCTATGGGAGCTGCGGCCTCGACTGACGGTGAGGGGACTGGGGCTGCGTTCTCCGCCGGGCTCGGGGGCATCACTGGGCCTGCGGGCACGTCTGCCGTGGAGCCTGGGGGTGCTATTATGTCTGCGGCTGCGACCGCTGCCAACTCCCCTCCCGAATTAGACATGGCTCTTTCCCCTCGCTAACCTGATAGAAACTGGCGTCTCCTCTCGTGGCTCCGCTGTACGACATCTTCACTTCCGGTGTCCCGTTCTTCCTGCTTCGCGCTCTTTTTGGCTAGCTCCGCCCATGAAGGTATGTCTCCTCCCCATCACGCTCCACGCGACGCGGCAATGGTGGCAGTTCTGGCGGTCTTTTACAGTGAACAGTCCCACAATAAAGTATGGTCCAGGCACAGTTCTTTTAGGTGCACATGACCCGATTTATGACGTTTAGTAGATCCTGTTCGTGACGCCAAAGTTGGAGCGCCCCCATGGGGCCCATGGGGCTCTGGGGTACTCGGTACCAGGTCCTGCGGTTCACAGGGGGATGTCACGGTGACTGACCAGGTCCTTGGCCCTGGGGCGTCCGTGTAAAAGGGAAAGGTCTTTAAAGGGATAAAGTTTGTGTTCGTGACGCCACCTGTGGTATTCGGTCAGGGTGACCGACACTGCTTTAAGGGGTCCACTGGGGTGATGCTATGGCAGCTAGATGGTATACCTTCCCACAGGTGAAGTGTATCCCCAGGGCTTCCCAGTGTGTAGATGGTGAATGATGAATAGCGCAGTGAAGAAAGAGGACACAAGGTTGCAGTCTCTTTACCTTTACTGAAGACTTCAGCATCCACAGTCCAGGGCACCAGATCACAGGGCAGGCAGAGTCCGGCCGGTTTGGAGGCAAGTCCAGAGTCCCCTTGTCCAGGTGGAAATAAAAGCCTTCCTCTAGTGCCGTGGTGGTGTAGTCCCTTACTGCTAAGCTTCTCATAAGGTCCTTGCAACTGTTGTAGATGTTATGTCTCTTTCTGTCCCCCATATAGGATAGGACAAACCCGTATGACTGGTGGCTTGAGGCTGTTTATAGGGACTCTATCATGCCCCAGCCTTTAAGGGGTGCCACCATGCCTCCTGGGTGTAGGGGCAGACGGGTAATGTGAAATTAGCTGTCCTGCTGGTCTCTGGAGCAAAGCATAAAGGTCCTTACTCCCTCGGTGTTCCGGCTACCATGCAGGGCTGGTCCCCTTCTGGTATCGTCTCCTTTGCTTCCTCTCCTTACACGCTCGCTGCAATACAATTCTGCCTTCAATGTCTCTTTCTGGGAGCTGCAGCTCTGAGGGCATGCACAGCTCCTTTAACCTTCCATCCTCCTCAGACTACTGTCTGGAACGTTCTAGCTTTCCCTACAGACTACCAGTTATATCTATATGGGGAGTGACCTAATAAGTAGGAGCAGAAGCTCCCCCTGGTGGCCTGGAGTGTAAACTGTGTTGCATGTTTGTGGTACCTGGATGCAGTTATCCTTCTTTGCCTCCAAACGTAGCATCACTCTCCCTGAGAGGAAAGCAATACCACTGCGAAGACCAGGACCCTGGGGCTCCACATATACAGAGCTCCTGTTTATAATGTCACTGGTGGTCACTGTATTACCTGTGCACCGACACTATATACAGAGCTTCTGTTTATAATGTAACTGGTGATCACTAGTGATGAGCGAATATACTCGTTACTCGAGATTTCCCGAGCATGCTTGGGTGTCCTCCGAGTATTTTTTAGTGCTCAGAAATTAAGTTGAATGTTTTATATCTGTTAGCCAGCATAAGTACATGTGGGGATTCCCTAGCAACCGTGCAACCCCCACATGTACTTATGCTGGTTAACAGATGTAAATCATTCTGCTGCGGCAATAACAACTAAATTTCCGTGCACTAATAAATACTCGGAGGACAGCAGGAAATCTCGAGTAATGAGTATATTCGCTCATCACTAGTGGTCACTGTTACCTATACACTAACACTATATACAGAACTCCTATGTATAATGTCTCTGGTGATCACTGTATTACCTGTACACTGACACTATATACAGAGCTCCTGTGTATAATGTCACTGATGATCATTGTATTACCTGTACACTGACACTATATACAGAGCTCCTCTGTATAATGTCACTGGTGGTAATAACATTGTTGTTAGTATTGTGGTTTGTATTCATGATCAGTATTGTAGTATTCAGTATTGGTAATTTTTGGTCTGGTCATGGTATGGAGGTATTTATCACCTATATGTGGTATTATTCGATCACTATGTGGTGGAATGTGTAGTCTAGTTATGGTGTGGTGGTATTTCTCCTTGTATCTGGTATTATTTGCTCACTATATTCTGGTAATATGTGGTGTTATTCGGTCACTATGTGGTGGAATGTGTAGTCTAGTTATGGTGTGGCTGTATTTCTCCATGTACGTGGTATTGTTTGGTCCCTATATCCTGGTAATATGTGGTGTTATTCAGTTACTATGTGATGATAATATGTGGTCTGATCATGGTGTGGCGGTATTTGTTCCTTGGATGTAGTATTATTTTGTCACTATGTGGTTGTAATATGTGATCTGGTCATGGTGAGGTGGTATTTCTTCCTGTATGTGGTATTATTGGTCTTGGTACAGTGGAATGTGTTGTGTATGGCGGTCATTTGTTCTCTCTGATATTAATTAGGAGAAGATTCTTTATTTCCATTAGAGATTAGATACTTGGATCACAGCATCAGAGAGGCACTTGTCCGCTCCCCCGTGCTCCAATCCCACCCCCCGTGCTCCAATCCAACCCCCCTGCATTCCGATCCACCCCCCGTGCTCCAATCCACCCCCCGTGCTCCGATCCACCCCCATGCTCCAATCCACCCCCCCGCGCTCCGATTCACCCCCCCATGCTCCGATCCACCCCCCCCCCGTGCTCCCCCCACCCCATCATACTTACAGAGCCTCCTGGGGTCCGTCCGTCTTCTCCATGGGCGCCGCCATCTTCCAAAATGGCGGGTGAATGCGCAGTGCGCCCGACGAATCTGCTGGCCGGCAGATTCGTTCCAATGTGCATTGTGATCACTGTGATAAAACCTATCACAGTGATCAAAATTAAAAAAATAGTAAATGACCCCCCCCCCCTTTGTCACCCCCATAGGTAGGGACAATAATTAAATAAAGAATTTTTTTTTTCCACTAAGGTTGGGGTTAGAACTAGGGTTAGGGTTAGGGTTTCGGTATGTGCACACGTATTCTGGTCCTCTGCGGATTTTTCCGCAGCGGATTTGATAAATCCGCAGTGCTAAGCCGCTGCGGATTTATGGCGGACTTACTGCGGTTTTTCTGTGCATTTCACTGCGGTTTTACAACTGTGATTTTCTATTAGAGCAGTTGTAAAACCGCTGCGGAATCCGAAGAAGTGACATGCTGCGGAATGTAAACCGCTGCGTTTCCATGCAGTTTTTCTGCAGCATGTGTACAGCGATTTTTGTTTCCCATAGGTTTACATTGAACTGTAAACTCATGGGAAACTGCTGCGGATCCGCAGCGTTTTCCGCAGCGTGTGCACATACCTTTAGAATTAGGCCATGAGAACATGGTGCGGATTTGGCTGCGGACCCGCAGCGGATTGGCCGCTGCGGATTCGCAGCAGTGTTCCATCAGGTTTACAGTTCCATGTAAACCTATGGAAAACCAAATCCGCTGTGCACATGGTGCGGAAAATACCGCGCGGAAACGCTGCGTTGTATTTTCCGCAGCATGTCAATTCTTTGTGCGGATTCCGCAGCGTTTTACACCTGTTCCTCAATAGGAATCCGCAGGTGAAATCCACACAAAAAACACTGGAAATCCGCGGTAAAGTGCCTTTTACCCACGGATTTTTCAAAAATGGTGCTGAAAAATCTCACACGAATCTGCAACGAGGGCACATAGCCTTAGGGTTAGAGTTGGAATTAGGGTTGTGGTTAGGGTTGTGATTAGGGTTATGGCTACAGTTGGGATTAGGGTTAGGGGTGTGTTGGGGTTAGTGTTGGAGGTAGAATTGAGGGGTTTCCACTGTTTAGGCACATCAAGGGTCTCCAAACGCAACATGGCGCCACCATTGATTCCAGCCAATCTTGTATTCAAAAAGTCAAATGGTGCTCCCTCACTTCCGAGCCCCAACGTGTGCCCAAACAGTGGTTTACCCCAACATATAGGGTACCAGCATACTCAGGACAAACTGCGCAACAATTACTGGAGTCCAATTTCTCCTGTTACCCTTGTGAAAATAAAAAATTGCTTGCTAAAACATCATTTTTGAGGAAAGAAAAATGATTTTTTTATTTTCACGACTCTGCGTTGTAAACGTCTGTGAAGCACTTGGGGGTTCAAAGTGCTCACCACATATCTAGATAAGTTCCTTGGGGGGTCTAGTTTCCAAAATGGGGTCACTTGTGGGGGTTTCTACTGTTTAGGCACACCAGGGGCTTTGCAAACGCAAATCAAAGTCTGCATTTCAAAAGTCACTACTTCCCTTCTGAGCCCCGACGTGTGCCCAAACAGTGGTTTACCCCCACACATGGGGTATCAGCGTACTCAGGAGAAACTGGACAACAAATATTGGGGTCAAATTTCTCCTGTAACCCTTGAGAAAATAAAAAATTCTGGGCTAAAAAATTATTTTTGAGGAAAGAAAACGTATTTATTATTTTCACGGCTCTGCGTTATAAACTTCTGTGAAGCACTTAGGGGTTCAAAGTGCTCACCACATATCTAGATAAGTTCCTTTCGGGGTCTAGTTTCCAAAATGGGGTCACTTGTGTGGGGTTTCTACTGTTTAGCCACATCAGGGGCTCTGCAAACGCAACATGACGCCTGCAGAGCATTCCATCAAAGTCTGCATTTCAAAACGTTACTACTTCACTTCCGAGCCCCGGCATGTGCCCAAACAGTAGTTTACCACCACATATGGGGTATCACCGTACTCAGGAGAAACTGGACAACAAATATTGGGGTCAAATTTCTCCTGTAACCCTTGGGAAAATTAAAAAATTCTGGGCTAAATAATTATTTTTGAGGAAAGAAAACGTATTTATTATTTTCATGGCTCTGCGTTATAAACTTCTGTGAAGCACTTGGGGGTTCAAAGTGCTCACCACACATCTAGATAAGTTCCTTTCGGGGTCTAGTTTCCAAAATGGGGTCACTTGTGGGGGGTTTCTACTGTTTAGCCACATCAGGGGCTCTGCAAACGCAACGTGACGCCCGCAGAGCATTCCATCAAAGTCTGCATTTCAAAACATCACTACTTCAATTCCGAGCCCTGGCATGTGCCCAAACAGTGGTTTACCCCCACATATGGGGTATCAGCATACTTAGGAGAAACTGGACAACAACTTTTGGGGTCAAAATTCTCCTGTTACCCTTGGGAAAATAAAAAATTTCGGGCTAAAAAATCATTTTTGAGGAAAGAAATTTTTTTTTTAATTTTCATGGCTCTGCGTTATAAACTTCTGTGAAGCACTTGGGGGTTCAAAGTGCTCACCACACATCTAGATTAGTTCCTTTTGGGGTCTAGTTTCCAAAATGGGGTCATTTGTGGGGGATCTCCAATGTTTAGGCACACAGGGGCTCTCCAAACGTGACATGGTGTCCGCTTATGATTGGAGCTAATTTTCCATTTAAAAAGCCAAATGGCGTGCCTTCCCTTCCGAGCCCTGCCGTGCACCTAAACAGTGGTTTACCCCCACATATGGGGTATCAGCGTACTCAGGACAAACTGGACAACAACATTTGGGGTCCAATTTCTCCTATTACCCTTGGCAAAATAGGAAATTCCAGGCTAAAAAATCATGTTTGAGGAAAGAAAAAATTATTTTTTATTTTCATGGCTCTGCGTTATAAACTTCTGTGCTCAATATGCATCTAGATATGTTCCTTGGGGGGGTCTAGTCTCCAAAATGGGGTCATTTGTGGGGGAGCTCCAATGTTTAGGCACACAGGGGCTCTCCAAACGCGACATGGTGTCCGCTAACAATTGGAGCTAATTTTCCATTCAAAAAGTCAAATGGCGCGCTTTCCCTTCCGAGCCTTGCCGTGTGCCCAAACAGTGGTTTACCCCCACATATGAGGTATCGGCGTACTCGGGAGAAATTGCCCAACAAATTTTAGGATCCATTTTATCCTATTGCTCATGTGAAAATGAAAAAATTGAGGCGAAAATAATTTTTTTGTCAAAAAAAAGTACTTTTTCATTTTTACGGATCAATTTGTGAAGCACCTGAGGGTTAAAGTGCTCACTATGCATCTAGATAAGTTCCTTGGGGGGTCCAGTTTCCAAAATGGGGTCAATTGTGGGGGAGCTCCAATGTTTAGGCACACGGGGGCTCTCCAAACATGATATGGTGTCTGCTAAAGAGTGGAGCCAATTTTTCATTCAAAAAGTCAAATGGCGCTCCTTCCCTTCCAAGCCCTGCCGTGCGCCCAAACAGTGGTTTACCCCCACAGATGAGGTATCAGCGTACTCAGGACAAATTGGACAACAACTTTCGTGGTTCAGTTTCTCCTTTTACCATTGGGAAAATAAAAAAATTGTTGCAAAAAGATCAATTTTGTGACTAAAAAGTTAAATGTTCATTTTTTCCATCCTTGTTGCTTCTGCTGCTGTGAAGCACCTGAAGGGTTAATAAACTTCTTGAATGTGGTTTTGTGCACCTTGAGGGGTGCAGTTTTTAGAATGGTGTCACTTTTGGGTATTTTCAGCCATATAGACCCCTCAAACTGACTTCAAATGTGAGGTGGTCCCTAAAAAAAATGGTTTTGTAAATTTCGTTGTAAAAATGAGAAATTGCTGGTCAAATTTTAACCCTTATAACTTCCTAGCAAAAAAAAAAAATTTGTTTCCAAAACTGTGCTGATGTAAATTATACATGTGGGAAATGTTATTTATTAACTATTGTGTGTCACATATCTCTCTGGTTTAACAGAATAAGAATTCAAAATGTGAAAATTGCGAAATTTTCAAAATTTTCGCCAAATTTCCATTTTTATCACAAATAAACGCAGAATTTATTGACCTAAATTTACTACTAACATGAAGCCCAATATGTCACGAAAAAACACTCTCAGAACCGCTAGGATCCGTTGAAGCGTTCCTGAGTTATTACCTCATAAAGGGACACTGGTCAGAATTGCAAAAAACGGCCAGGTCATTAAGGTCAAAAAAGGCTGGGTCATGAAGGGGTTAAATCTCCCTTTACAGGTGTGTGAGACTGCAGGGAAAATCAGGCCCACTGTGTAACAGTACACAGCTTCAGTGGCAGACAGTGGCTGACAGATATGCCACTAACAGGACTGACACAGATGCACACACTGGCAATAAAAATCTCCTCCTTTTTTTATATGGGAGACTAGTGAATAAATCAGGCCCACTGTATTACAGTATATTTTCTGTGGCAGAAAATGAGTGACAGATACCACAGACAGGACTGGCACAGATGCAGATTTGCCAATATTAATCTCCTCCTTTTTTTATTTATTCTGGGAGACTAGTGAATAAATCAGGCCAACTGTATTACAGTATATTTTCTGTGGCAGAAAATGACTGACAGATGCCACAGACAGGACTGGCACAGATGCAGATTTGCTAATATTAATCTCCCCCTTTTTTTTTCTGGGAGACTAGTGAATAAATCTGGCCCACTGTACTACAGTATATTTTCTGTGGCGAAAAATGACAGACAGACACCACAGACAGGACTGGCACAGATGCAGATTTGCCAATATTAATCTCCCCCTTTTTTATTTATTCTGGGAGACTAGTGAATAAATCAGGCCCACTGTATTACAGTATATTTTCTGTGGCAGAAAATGCCTGACAGATGCCACAGACAGGACTGGCACAGATGCAGATTTGCCAATATTAATCTTCCCCTTTTTTCTGGGAGACTAGTGAATAAATCTGGCCCACTGTATTACAGTATATTTTCTGTGGCAACAAATGACAGATACCACAGACAGGACTGGCACAGATGCAGATTTGCCAATATTAATCTCCCCCTTTTTTTCTGGGAGACTAGTGAATAAATCTGGCCCACTGTATTACAGTATATTTTCTGTGGCAGAAAATGAGTGACAGATACCACAGACAGGACTGGCACAGATGCAGATTTGCCAATATTAACCTCCCCCTCTTTTTTTTTATATGGGAGACCAGTGAATAAATCAGGCCCACTCTATTACAGTATAGATTCTGTGGCAGAAAATGAGTGACAGATGCCACAGACAGGACTGGCACAGATTCAGATTTGCCAATATTAATCACCCCCCCTTTTTTTATTTATTCTGGGAGACTAGTGAATAAATCTCGCCCACTGTATTACAGTATATTTTCTGTGGCAAAAAATGACAGAGAGATACCACAGACAGGACTGGCACAGATGCAGATTTGTCAATATTAATCTCCCCCTCTTTTTTTTATATGGGAGACCAGTGAATAAATCAGGCCCACTGTATTACAGTATAGTTTCTGTGGCAGAAAATGAGTGACAGATACCACAGACAGGACTGGCACAGATGCAGATTTGCCAATATTAATCTCCCCCTTTTTTAATTATTCTGGGAGACTAGTGAATAAATCAGGCCCACTGTATTACAGTATATTTTCTGTGGCAGAAAATGCCTGACAGATGCCACAGACAGGACTGGCACAGATGCAGATTTGCCAATATTAATCTCCCCCTTTTTTATTTTTTCTGGGAGACTAGTGAATAAATCTAGCCCACTGTATTACAGTATATTTTCTGTGGCAGAAAATGACTGACAGATGCCACAGACAGGACTGGCACAGATGCAGATTTGCCAATATTAATCTCCCCCCTTTTTTTTCTGGGACACTAGTGAATAAATCTAGCCCACTGTATTACAGTATATTTTCTGTGGCAGAAAATGACTGACAGATGCCACAGACAGGACTGGCAGAGATGCAGATTTGCCAATATTAATCTCCCCCTTTTTTATTTTTTCTGGGAGACTAGTGAATAAATCTCGCCCACTGTATTACAGTATAGTTTCTGTGGCAGAAAATGACTGACAGAGATACCGCAGACAGGACTGGCGCAGATGCACTGATTGGCAATATAAATCTCTCTTTTTAGGTGTGGGACAGTGCAGAAAAATACAGGCCCACTGTTTTACACTACACAGTTTCAGGGGCAGAAAGTGGCTTGAAGATATCTATCTATCTATCTGTCTATCTATCTATCTAGCTATCTATATATATATATATATAAAGGGACTGTACTACAATTACTATCTCCCTACAATAATCTCAGAAAAGTATGGCAGGCAGCAATAAAAAGGACTGCTGCACACAAAAGTGTGGACAAACAAACAAGATAGCTGTGCAGAAAGGATTTGTGCTTTGAAAAAAGCAGTTGGTTTGCATAGCGGCGTACAAACAGCAATGCAGCTATCAGGGAGCCTTATAAGCTGCAGAGCTGATGCACAGAAATCTAGCCTCCACTGTCCCTGCAAAGAAAAGGTGGTGTTGGACAGTGGAAATCGCTGCAGCACAAGCGGTTTGGCGGTGAATGTACCCTGCTTAACGCTATCCCTGCTTCTGACGAAGCGGCAGCAACCTCTCCCTATGCTCAGATCGGCAGCAGTAAGATGGCGGTCGGCGTGCACGCCCCTTTATAGCCCCTGTGACGCCGCAGAAAGCAAGCCAATCACTGCCATGCCCTTCTCTAAGATGGTGGGGACCAGGACCTATGTCATCACGCTGCCCACACTCTGCGTCCACCTTCATTGGCTGAGAAATGGTGCTTAACGCGTCATATGAAACGCGACTTTGGCGCGAAGGTCGCCGACCGCGTGGCCGACCCCACACAGGGATCGGGTCGGGTTTCATGAAACCCGACTTTGCCAAAAGTCGGCGACTTATGAAAATGACCGATCCGTTTCGCTCAACCCTACCCGGCACTGCCGCCAGCACTCGGGACCGGAGTGTGTAGCTGCATAGAAATAAATGCAGCCGCATTCTCTGGTCCTGAGTTCCGGTGGCAGTGCCGGGTATTGATGCGAGAGACTCGCGTGAGTTTCTCGCATCACACTCGCAAGTGTTAGCCCGGCCTTACATGTGTTATTTTCAGGCTCCCCATAAAAGCCTATAGAGAAAAAAGCCCCAAAACTGCACAGTTCAGCAGCATCTTTAGGCCGGAGTCACGATACCATGCAACACGACTGAATGCTATGTGATAAACATACATAGTAACATAGTAACATAGTTAGTAAGGCCGAAAAAAGACATTTGTCCATCCAGTTCAGCCTATATTCCATCATAATAAATCCCCAGATCTACGTCCTTCTACAGAACCTAATTGTATGATACAATATTGTTCTGCTCCAGGAAGACATCCAGGCCTCTCTTGAACCCCTCGACTGAGTTCGCCATCACCACCTCCTCAGGCAAGCAATTCCAGATTCTCACTGCCCTAACAGTAAAGAATCCTCTTCTATGTTGGTGGAAAAACCTTCTCTCCTCCAGACGCAAAGAATGCCCCCTTGTGCCCGTCACCTTCCTTGGTATAAACAGATCCTCAGCGAGATATTTGTATTGTCCCCTTATATACTTATACATGGTTATTAGATCGCCCCTCAGTCGTCTTTTTTCTAGACTAAATAATCCTAATTTCGCTAATCTATCTGGGTATTGTAGTTCTCCCATCCCCTTTATTAATTTTGTTGCCCTCCTTTGTACTCTCTCTAGTTCCATTATATCCTTCCTGAGCACCGGTGCCCAAAACTGGACACAGTACTCCATGTGCGGTCTAACTAGGGATTTGTACAGAGGCAGTATAATGCTCTCATCATGTGTATCCAGACCTCTTTTAATGCACCCCATGATCCTGTTTGCCTTGGCAGCTGCTGCCTGGCACTGGCTGCTCCAGGTAAGTTTATCATTAACTAGGATCCCCAAGTCCTTCTCCCTGTCAGATTTACCCAGTGGTTTCCCATTCAGTGTGTAATGGTGACATTGATTCCTTCTTCCCATGTGTATAACCTTACATTTATCATTGTTAAACCTCATCTGCCACCTTTCAGCCCAAGTTTCCAACTTATCCAGATCCATCTGTAGCAGAATACTATCTTCTCTTGTATTAACTGCTTTACATAGTTTTGTATCATCTGCAAATATCGATATTTTACTGTGTAAACCTTCTACCAGGTCATTAATGAATATGTTGAAGAGAACAGGTCCCAATACTGACCCCTGCGGTACCCCACTGGTCACAGCGACCCAGTTAGAGACTATAAAACATCGGATAGCCCTCTGCCCAGTGTTATACTATGGGGTAGCTCAGATCTGCCATTATTTTCTCATGCTGATTCGCATGAGAGAACAATCTCAGTGAGACTCGGCTCACTCACACCTATACAAGTCTATGGGTGCAAGAGAAACATCGCCCTGCAGTCAGATATAACCTGAGTGCAGTGCGATATATGCCGATACCGGAAGCGGCGAAGATGGAAAAATTACTTTCTCCGTCTCCTCTGCTCATGTGTTGTGATCTCCTATGTGAGAGGATCGGAGCACAGAGCACGGACACTCAGATCATGCTCGCAAGCAGAGCAGGATCCGAGGGTCATTAGCATATTGCATCCAATGCTCACCACTAGTGTGACTCCGGCCTTAGATGCACAGTGGAAGCAGTTTTCGTGAAATCAAATCCACTTTGCTTGGTCAGATAAACGCTGCAGAATTTCTGCAATAATAAACGCAGCAGAAAAAGCACAGCATTTACGCTACATGTTAACACAGACTAAATGTCCAAGCAAAGTGGATTTGATTTCATGAAAACTCCTGTCCAGTGGACGTCTGTGCTGTTTTGGTGCATTTTTCTCTATTGGCTTCTGTATGAAGCCTGAAAAAAACAAATGCAAAAAAAATGATGTTGCACTTTTAAGTGCAGAATCAAAGCTTTTCTGCACTATTAAAATGTTTCAAATCTTTACCAAAAAAATGCATCAAATAATGGGCAAAAGACTTAAAAATGCAGCAAAACTGCAATAAACAGAGATGACTGATAGTGCATAGTGTGGTGTGAACACCTGCAGATAAAAAGTAGCAGAAAAAAATTAATGCAGCCCCAGTTTTACATTTTTATTACATTTTTATAGGTTTAGTGAAGAAAAAGAATCATCTCCATAAATAATCTTATCACTTTATTGCACGGGTTGCTACTTTTACAGGGACAACAAATTTGTCCACGCTATTTTTGATTTGTGATGTTTATTAATTCTTTCAAAAAGTGCATTAAAAATGTCATTGTTGTAATTTTTTTTCATTATTTTATTTTTTTTTTTTTAGTAATTTTATAGGGAGAAAAATCTTTGACTTGTTTTTTTCCTTTAGAATACGGAGACATAGAATTGCACTGATACATAGAGATGTATACCATAATCTGCTTGTAATCTCAGAGCCTACCAATGCACATTCAAGTAGAGAAAATTTTCCCTTGTCTGTTGGTGCTCACTGGGCCTCATGCTACTGCCTACACTGATGCAGGTTGAGTGTTCGAATGCAGTTGAGACCGGATCAAAAGAAAAGTGAAGAAATGTTAACTAATTTGAATGTAAATATCTAGAGAGCAGAGATGCCTGATCCCCACTCTTGACCCCATGAGGAGGAGCTATGGAGCAATGAAAACAGCATGACAGAAGACATTGCATAGTGGAAGTCGGGACACAGACTTGACCTCATAGGACAGCTTCCCCAAATCAGAACAGTCCCTCTGGATCCTTGACAATTGGGAGCCATTAATAAGACATTTACTTAGGCAGATAACTATCACTCACTCGGTAACCTTCACGTGTCCTGCTAATTAGATTAGGGCACATGCATTATATCTTCCTTGCAGCAGGCGGGGGCGTACCTAGATATCATGGCACCCCTTCTCCACCCCCCAAAAAAATAAAATATTTGGCAAAACAGTTGGTGTTACAGAAAGACATATGTGACTGTCCCAACTTCTAAAGACGCGGAGAGGGACATGCATTACGGCACGTACACCATAATTGTGCTCCTATAAAAGCTTCTTAAATTTGCCACCCTCTATGACACCCTTTTCATGGCCACCATAAAAATATGCTGCCATCGGAAATGCCCCACCAACAGCTGATGTCAATAAGAGGTTAAACACACCTGTCAATCTCTGATTGCTGCATTTAAATGGAACGCGCGCTGCTGCTTATGCTTGCCGACTCCCGTTGGGGCACTATGACATGATTGGGGATTGCTAGTGGGTTTCTATGGCAGTTGGAGGCCCACTGAAGGCCAATCACCGATCTCCTGCAGACCTCTAGGGTTGTCACTGCCAGATTGCTATGAGCGCCGCCTGGTGATTGGTCGATCGCCGATCACAGGGAGGGGCTTATAACAATCCGCAGTGACAACCATAGAGGTCTGAAGGAGAACTCTGGTTGTCATGCCAACCCATCGGTGACGCGCGATCAATTAAAGGGGGTCACTGATGGGTGGATTTCCGGCACGCTAGCTGGAAGCGAGTGTTAAATGCCGCTGTCAGAGTTTGACAGCAGCATTTAATAGGTTAACAGTCATGGGAGAATCGCGATCCTGTTATTGGCACATGTAAGCTGTTCAAAACAGCTGACATGTGCCAGAAAAGATATGGGCTGAGCGCCGTAGCCCACATCAAAGGGAGGCATATTATTATGCCCGATGTCGGAAAGGGGGTTAAAAAATATTTTGTTTAAATAATCCTCCTCTTCCGCCATTGAAAACAAAGAAATATATAAAAACATAATTGATATTGCCACATTAATTTATAAAAGTGTGATTAAAATATAAAATTAATTGACAATGCTGTAACGAGAAAAATCAAAGCACCAAAAATGTGTGTTTTTGATAACAAATCAACCATACAAAATGTCATTAAAACATCAAAATGTTATATATAGGCAGAAATGGCATAAATGAAACTGTCAGTTCATGCAAAAAAGCAAGCTCTCACCCAGCTTAATCGATATAAAATCAAAAATGTTATGGGTCTCAGAGAGCGTCAATACAAAACCTCTTTTTTTTTTTTTTTTTTTACAAATCAGAGATTTTTTTAATCCTTTTCAATATAAAGAAAATCTGTACGTATGGTATAGCTGTAATCCTACTAAGTCGGAGAATCATGACTCACTGTAACTTTTACTACAGAATGTACACCTTAAAAAACAAGACATAGGGGGGCGTGGCTTGCTGGGAATCAGGAGTAGACACAGGAGCTCCTGAAAAATCCCTTATTATGAGCGGCAATAAGCTTACTTTTTGGGAAGAAACTGCTTAAATCTTTATTTAAAACCTTCAGGACTTGGACACATAATGAAGAAAACGGCTTTTATGAAAGCACAAGTAACTCGGGGACATGCAGACCCCAGCCGAGACCTTGCTGCAGGCATGCGTTCACAGGACGACAAAAGGCTGCACTCATCGGTGCCATCAAGCCCCAGTGTATTACCACTTAAAAGAAGACCCCTGGATAAGCTCCCATCCACAGCGGCCCCCAAGCTGAAGCCCGCAGGACCTTACTCGGGAGATTCACAGACTGCGATCACCTCCGGAGGTAGGCCTAAAGCCGCGGTCTAGCCTGAGCAGACGAGACCGGGAGGAAGGAGCAGCGCCGAAACCCCGCCCATAACCACGCCCACGTTGCGCAGCAGCCCCGCTTCCAGAAGGAGAAACCCGGACGCAGCTGCGGGAGAAATTAAGGAGCAACATCTTCCACAAGCGGCCCCCGCTCTGAAGTCCCCGGGGCCCTCTGCTGCTTATACGCACATCAGAGTGGCCGCCGGGAAGGGTCCCAGAGCAGCGGCATCGCTCGGACAGGCGGGGCTGAGAAGCAGAAGGACTGCGGTGGCTCCGCCCACTGCTCCGCCTACAGTTCGCGCCGGCATCGCTGCTAGAAGCAGTAACACCAACCCGGACGCAGGAGAAACACCAGGTGAGCCTCATCTGCAGGTGGCTCCCGCTCCGCATTCTCTGCGTCCGCCCACTCCAGGCCCCCAGACCGGCGCGATATTAAAAGATAGATCGGAGGCTTTGCAATCATCGGGGGGGGGACAAGGAGCAGGAGGGAGGATGAAACCCCGCCCTTGACCCCGCCCACATTTAACAGCGGCACCGCAGCTAGGAAATCAATAAGACAAGCTGCGAGCCGCACACTGAATTACAATGCCCCCGTATTTGTACCCCAGCCCAGACATCAGATGACAGAGGGGCACAGGGCTGAGGGGGACAAACTAACTTCGGATGACATACCATTAATAAATCGCCATTCACAAGTGGCATCTTTACAGAAACCCAGTGATGATAACAATCATGGAGAGGGGAACTATACCGCAGAAATCACAGACTCTTTTCCTAGTGTAGAGGAGGAAAGAGCTACAGAAGGACCCCCAACTGAACTATTTATAGATAACTTGATGAAAGTCTTCTGCGACCGTTTCAATAAAAAAATGGAGGAACAATGTCTAATTCTAGACAAAGTATCTCTCTCTTTTAATCCGTCAAACACTCGACCACCTAGTACAGATGCAGCATCAGAGTCATACATAAAGGACGCATTGACATCCATTGCGGAAAGCCTAGACTCCTCCTCGTCCTTATGTTCCTCAAGGTCGTCTATCTACGATCATTCTTCATCAACATATGATTCATACGCATCCTCTGCTCACTCCTCAGACAGCAATATGGAGGGTTTCTCCCCCGGGGTCTACGATCTTCCTTGCACAGATCCTTCACCGACTCTTCCTGTGTCCTTAACCTTGCGAAAGAGTCTACAAAGAGACATAGACTCACTCAAAGGTAACTTGGCAATGCTCGAAGATCATAGACGTAGAAACAACGTGAAAATCAGGGGAGTCCCGGAATCAGTTAAACCCCCCCACTTGAAAAACTATATTCACAAAATGATATCTAAATTCATCCCTGACATTAACAACTCTAATAATTATAGAAAGAGTCTTCCGAATTAAAAGACCTGTTTTCCTTCCAACAGATGTGCCAAGAGACATTATTGTCTCCTTTTTCCCAGCCTGGATTAGAGGTAAATTGTTCGACTTAACCTCCGAAAAAAACTTTCTGCACTCCTCATATAGCCACCTAACGTTCTTCAAAGACTTGTCTAAAGACACTTTGAAAAAGCGACGGGATTTTTCACCAGTTACACGGGAGCTCCGCAGTCACCATTTTGCCTACTCTTGGATGCCTGCCTCTGCTCTTTTGGTGAAGCTCTTGTCCGGAACTGTACATATTGCTTCTCCTTCGGAGGGATTATCCTTCCTACAGCAACATGGTCTGAAACCTTCTAAAATCTATAATGGTCCTGCCTGAATTGTATTTTTGTTCTGCATATATTGACATTTGTTATTACTAGGCCTCTTACAATCTATAGAAAGGTTCCTTCCCAATAATTGATCTTGATTTTGAGCCAGATTTTTCCTTTTCACCCACATAGTTGCGGGGTCACCTCAGGGTGCTTCTGGACTTGATAAGCTACCATATAATATACCCCCACATAGTCTTAGGGTTGCTACCGGGCATTCCCGGATGTGGCAGGCTTTATACTGCACACTATCATTAGATACTTTACCTTTGCCTCACAAATTTTCAAGTTCTTTGAGCATACTAATATTACTTTTACGCTTAGTCTTTTGTTAAAAAAGCAACGCTGAACTCTGTTTACATTTATTCTGATCTATTACTTTTGAAGATTGCTTTAATTTTAGGTGTTATTACGAAGCGACGGCTTTTCGGGTAAATTTATGCTACTGTTTGCTGGTTTTTACATATGCCTGTCTTTTTTTTTTCTCCCTCAATCCCCATAATACTTGAGGATTTCTTTCCTTTCCCCATCCCTATCCATCCTTTACCCCTTTATCCATATCCCCATTTATTGATAAATTCAATAAAAATATTGAGAAAAAAAAAACAAGACATAAAAAACCATGGCTGAATTGTTTTCCCAATTTCACCTTGTTTATTTTATTACATTGAATAGTAAAATGAATGGCATCATTCCAATCTACCTGCATTCCCGCACGAGTGCAGTAACATATCTTGCTAGGTCCTCCATGAATTATTATTCTTTAGGCAGATGAGGTCAGGCGGTTGCCTTATTACAGACACGACGGGATGGTATTGCCTGATGGCATTATAACTGCTTATAACTTGCGGATTTCTGGGGCTTATACGTCATGGATTATTTAATAACTTAATTTATACAGTGATCCTTACGAAAATGCTTACTTTCCCCCTGTTTTTTGGCATACCTTGCTTTTTAAGTATGGGTTAGGTTGATCCTGATTTATTTGGTAGCGCCCTCATCTACTTTCTCATTGAGCTCTACAATTTGTGCTGTAAAAAACAAGCCATCATGCAGCTATGTAGAGGGAAAAATAAATAAGTTAAGGCTCTTGGAACAAGAGGAGAGGATAAAAAGCGCAAAAAGGAAAATTGGCTGCAATAGAAAGTGTGTGTTGACTTTGCCATCATGCTGAACAGTCAATGACCCAAAATATGAGTTTTGCCTGGCTGGCTTCCTCTATCACATTTTGTTCAAGACTAAAAAATATTTTAACCCCTTAATGACAGCCAATACATCTTTTAACTGACCTGAAATATAAGAGAATAGCCTCCCCATACAGGTGACAATCCAGCAGCTGCCGGCCGTACACTATAGGTGACAACTTGCTGCATCAGCCACGATCAGTGTTTGCGCCGTCCAACTCTCTTTAACCCCTTGGATGCTGCTGTCAATAGTGACTATATCATTATAAATGGTTAACAGAGTGTGGGGGCTTCCTATTTAACCAAATTGGTCTTGATTTTGTGGTCCTGATGTTTGCCGTGGCAATTCATGACCAATTAGTGGCCTTAGATTCTGATTGCTGTCGTAATCTGTTCAGAAGTTAGATACATTTAGGCAGTAAAAATACACATTTTCATTCCTATCATGCCACTTTACATTAATTCCTGTAAAGCACCTGAAGAGTTAATAAACTACCTGACTGCAGTTTTCAATATATCTGCTTTTAAAATGGTATCGCGTTTGGGGGTTTCCCAATATATAGGACCCCTAAAGGCACTGCAAACAAAAGTCCCTAAAAAAAAAAATTTTGTAAATTTCCTTGAAAAAATGAAAAATTGCTGCTACATTTTTAATCCTCCTAAAATGCTAACAAAATAAAATAACATTTTACAAATGGTGCTGATGTAAAGCAGACATGAGGGAAATGTTATTTATTAATGGTTTGCTGTGGTATGGCCATCTGGATTAAAGGGATAATCATTCAAAGTTTGAAAATTGCTAATTTTTTAACATTTTTCTCAAATTTTTGATATTTTTTATAAATAAGCACAAAACATATTGACCTAAATTTACCATTATCATAAAGTATAATGTGTCACGAAAAAACTATCTCAAAATCACTGGGATTTGTTGAAGGGTTACAGAGTTATTACCACATAAAGTGACACTGGTCAGATTTCAAAAATTTGGCTCCGTCACTACAAGCTGCTACAAAACAAATTGATTTATTCATATGTACAGTATGTAAGGATTATTACCTGGATTGTTCACTTGCTTGAGAGAAAATCCTAAAGCTAAAACAATGACAAGACACAATAGTTTCATACTGCAATGGCAAAAAGATGAAAAAAATAAAACACTGTAGACTACAAAGGCAATAATTAGATTACAATGGGTCGGCTATTTACCTTTAGTTATCTTCCTAGTGAATTCTCCTGGATGCAGCTGTAGAAAACCTTCTTTGGAAGATTACCCAATACTGGAAGGCTTGCTCCTCTGCTATTCTAACTGCTTGAGATGTATGAACTCTCTGTCCTGTGATGTACTAATTACCTGCTCCTGTTGAAGCACTGCCAGCATCTGAAGTCTGATTTTTTTTTTTTCGGTAATACTTCCTTTTACGCAGTCTCAGATGTGGGATGGGTTATAGACTAGATCAAGGTCTTCAAAAAACCCAAAGGTATAACAAACAAACTATTACTTCAAAATGCAATGGAAAGCACTTCAGCTACTAGATATGTCTTAAATACATTTCCATTCTAAGTTTCTGAACACATTCACCTCCAATCAAACACCATTTTTGCACATATTTTACAGGAACATGATTGCATTGGTAACGCTAATTACAAATTTCAGCTGCATATACATGAACTGAGCAGAATAGTCAATGGACCAAAAATAGGTTTTGCCTAGATTGCTTCCTCTGGTGCTTCTTCTTTATCTACATGCCGTAAACGAATGTATACCATTAGCCCTGATGCCTCTTCAAGTAGAGAGGTCACTTTGTGATCTCTTTTTATGAATATATAATATTCATAAATATAATGCTAATAATTAATGCTGTTCTTTTCTACATTTTTACATTTAGATAAGTTGCAGTTCCTTTTTGGCACCTGTGAGATTAGACAGTAGACCTTAAATGCCTCCTGGTTAAACAAAATCCTGGGGGCGGTATGAGCTTTGTCCAGCTTCTAAGGCCGGCGTCACACTAGAGAGTTTTACAGACGTATGAGAGGCGCAAAAACAACGCATTGCACACGGACCAATGATTCTCTATGGGGCAGCTCCTATCTGCCGTATATTTCGCAGCCGTATTTTATGGGCTGAGAAAATCACAGCTTGCCAATGAAAGTCAATGGGGTGAGAAAAATACGGATTACACACGGTCCATCAGTGTGACTAGCGAGAAATACGCACCAGTGTTCTATAGAAAAGCCAGTAATTCAGCGCGGTAAAAAAAAAGGTACAGGTGGTACAGTAAAATCACACTGACAGGTTAGAATAGAATAGATAGAATAAATGTCTACACATAGTATAGGTACATATATATATATATATATATATATATATATATATATACACAGTACAGACCAAAAGTTTGGATACACCTCATTTAAAGATTTTTCTGTATTTTCATGACTATGAAAATTGTACATTCACACTGAAGGCATCAAAACTATGAATTAACACATGTAGAATTATATACTTAACATAAAAGTGTGAAACAACTGAAATTATGTCTTATATTCTAGGTTCATCAAAGTAGCCACCTTCTGGATTTAAAACTGTGGTTTGTCTGTCACATGGATCACATATAAGCGCGCTCAAAATTCTGCAGTGAGGTAGCGAAGTTATTGACACCAGTTTGCTGTTAAAATTAGCTACTTACAGGCCAGCTATTTAAAACGGTGGTTTGTCCGTCACACGGATCACATATAACTGCGCTCAAAATTCTGCAATTTCTGACCTCCATTTAAATTTTGTTGCAGTGTGTTGGCCAAGTTATTGACACCAGTTTGCTGTTAAAAATAGTTACCTATAGGCCAGTTATTTAAAACTGTGGTTTGTCCGTCATAAGGATCACATATAGCTGTGCTCAAAAGTCTTCAATTTCTGGCCTCCATTTAAATTTTGTTGCATTGTACTAGTGAAGTTATTAACTTTAGCTTGCTGTTAAAAATATCTACCTACAGGCCAGCTATTTAAAACTGTAGTTTTCCGTCACCCAGATCACATATTAATTCACTCCAAATTAAGCCTTTTGTAGTGAATGTGGAAAATATTGTCCTCTATTTAAAATGGCGCGTGGCAAGAGACGTGATGATGATGGTGCATGAAGAGGCCATGGGCAAGCTGAAATTGTGCCACAACAAACACCCAAATCTTCTCGCCTAACCTTCCAGTCCCAATTACTAGGGGACCTGTTGTGAATTCTGTGGCTGAATTCACTCCTGTGGTCACAAGTGGTACTGCAGCTTCTGAGCTTCCTCCCTCAGGTGTTCTGGTGAGCTCGTTAACTGCTTCATTACTTAACTCCGCCTGATGCTGCTATCCTTGCTCCTTGTCAATGTTTCAGTGTTGGATCTGAGCTTCTCCTGATTGTTCCTGTGACCTGCTGCTCTGTATAGCTAAGTGCTTTTTGCTTTTTTGTTGCTTTTTTTCTGTCCAGCTTGTCTTTTGTTTTGCTGGAAGCTCTGAGACGCAAAGGGTGTACCGCCGTGCCGTTAGTTCGGCACGGTGGTTTTTTTTTGCCCCCTTTGCGTGGTTTTGCTTTAGGGTTTTTTGTAGACTGCAAAGTTCGCTTTACTGTCCTCGCTCTGTCCTAGAATATCGGGCCCCACTTTGCTGAATC
This sequence comes from Ranitomeya imitator, assembly GCF_032444005.1. Taxonomy (NCBI): domain Eukaryota; kingdom Metazoa; phylum Chordata; class Amphibia; order Anura; family Dendrobatidae; genus Ranitomeya; species Ranitomeya imitator. The sequence goes on along the minus strand of NC_091282.1, from coordinate 809,254,681 downwards.
TATTTCATCCCTACGTTTTGTCTTTTCATCTTACTCACAGTCATTATATGTGGGGGGCTGCCTTTTCCTTTGGGGAATTTCTCTGGGGCAAGTCAGGCCTATTTTTCTATCTTCAGGCTAGCTAGTTTCTTAGGCTGTGCCGAGTTGCCTAGGTAGTTGTTAGGCGCAATCCACAGCCGCTTTTAGTTGTGTTTAGGATAGGATCAGGTGTGCAGTCTACAGAGTTTCCACGTCTAAGAGCTCGTTCTTGTATTTTTGGGTATTTGTCAGATCACTGTGTGCGCTCTGATCGCTAAGCACACTGTGTTTCTGGATTGCCTTCATAACACCTGTCATTAGCAAACATAACAGTACAAGGAGCCTAACTAATGATTCTCAATAGAGGGAAAGAAAAAGTTCTGACATCATTTTTTTTTTTTCTGCTCTGTGTTCACTTTTTTTTTTCCCCTAGACATTTGGGTGATTCTGGACACAGGTGTGGACATGGATATTCAGGGTCTGTGCTCTTCAATGGATAATCTCGTTATAAATGTACAAAAAATTCAAGATACTATTGATCAGAAATCTATGTTAGAACCAAGAATTCCTATTCCTGATTTGTTTTTTGGAGATAGAACTAAGTTTCTAAGTTTCAAAAATAATTGTAAGCTATTTCTGGCCTTGAAACCTCATTCTTCTGGTAATCCTATTCAACAGGTTTTGATTATTATTTCTTTTTTGCGCGGTGACCCTCAGGACTGGGCATTTTCTCTTGCGCCAGGAGATCCTGCATTGAGTAGTGTCGATGCGTTTTTCCTGGCGCTCGGATTGCTGTACAATGAGCCTAATTCAGTGGATCAGGCTGAGAAAAATTTGCTGGCTTTGTGCCAGGGTCAGGATGATATAGAAGTATATTGTCAGAAATTTAGGAAATGGTCAGTACTCACTCAGTGGAATGAATCTGCGCTGGCAGCTTTGTTCAGAAAGGGTCTCTCTGAGGCTCTTAAGGATGTCATGGTGGGATTTCCTATGCCTGCTGGTTTGAATGAGTCTTTGTCTTTGGCCATTCAGATCGGTCGACGCTTGCGCGAGCGTAAATCTGTGCACCATTTGGCGGTACTGCCTGAGGTTAAACCTGAGCCTATGCAGTGCGATAGGACTATGACTAGAGTTGAACGGCAGGAATACAGACGTCTGAATGGTCTGTGTTTCTACTGTGGTGATTCCACTCATGCTATTTCTGATTGTCCTAAGCGCACTAAGCGGTCCGCTAGGTCTGCCGTCATTGGTACTGTACAGTCCAAATTCCTTCTGTCCATTACCTTGATATGCTCTTTGTCGTCGTTTTCTGTCATGGCGTTTGTGGATTCGGGCGCTGCCCTGAATCTGATGGATTTGGATTATGCTAAACGTTGTGGGTTTTTCTTGGAGCCTTTGCGGTGTCCTATTCCATTGAGAGGAATTGATGCTACACCTTTGGCCAAGAATAAACCTCAATACTGGGCCCAGCTGACCATGTGCATGGCTCCTGCACATCAGGAAGTTATTCGCTTTCTGGTGTTGCATAATCTGCATGATGTGGTCGTGTTGGGGTTGCCATGGCTACAAACCCATAATCCAGTATTGGATTGGAATTCCATGTCGGTATCCAGCTGGGGTTGTCAGGGGGTACATGGTGATGTTCCATTTTTGTCGATTTCGTCATCCACCCCTTCTGAGGTCCCAGAGTTCTTGTCTGATTATCAGGATGTATTTGAAGAGCCCAAGTCCGATGCTCTACCTCCGCATAGGGATTGTGATTGTGCTATCAATTTGATTCATGGTAGTAAATTCCCTAAAGGTCGATTATTTAATTTATCCGTGCCCGAACACGCCGCTATGCGCAGTTATGTGAAGGAATCCCTGGAGAAGGGACATATTCGCCCATCGTCATCACCACTGGGAGCAGGGTTCTTCTTTGTAGCCAAGAAGGATGGTTCGCTGAGACCGTGTATTGATTACCGCCTTCTTAATAAGATCACTGTTAAATTTCAGTATCCCTTGCCATTGTTATCTGACTTGTTTGCTCGGATTAAGGGGGCTAGTTGGTTCACTAAGATAGATCTTCGTGGTGCGTATAATCTGGTGAGAATCAGGCAAGGAGATGAATGGAAAACTGCATTCAATACGCCCGAGGGTCATTTTGAGTATCTAGTGATGCCGTTCGGACTTGCCAATGCTCCATCTGTGTTTCAGTCTTTTATGCATGACATCTTCCGTGAGTATCTGGATAAATTCCTGATTGTTTACTTGGATGACATTTTGGTCTTCTCAGATGATTGGGAGTCTCATGTGAAGCAGGTCAGAATGGTTTTTCAGGTCCTGCGTGCTAACTCTTTGTTTGTGAAGGGATCAAAGTGTCTCTTCGGTGTGCAGAAAGTTTCATTTTTGGGGTTCATCTTTACCCCTTCTACTATCGAGATGGATCCAGTTAAGGTCCAAGCCATCCAGGATTGGATTCAGCCGACATCTCTGAAAAGTCTGCAAAAGTTCCTGGGCTTTGCTAATTTTTATCGTCGCTTCATCTGTAATTTTTCTAGCATTGCCAAACCATTGACCGATTTGACCAAGAAGGGTGCTGATGTGGTCAATTGGTCTTCTGCGGCTGTAGAGGCTTTTCAGGAGTTGAAGCGTCGTTTTTGTTCTGCCCCTGTGTTGTGTCAGCCAGATGTTTCTCTTCCGTTCCAGGTCGAGGTTGATGCTTCTGAGATTGGAGCAGGGGCGGTTTTGTCACAGAGAGGTTCTGATTGCTCAGTGATGAAACCATGTGCTTTCTTTTCCAGGAAGTTTTCGCCCGCTGAGCGTAATTATGATGTGGGCAATCGAGAGTTGCTGGCCATGAAGTGGGCATTCGAGGAGTGGCGTCATTGGCTTGAAGGAGCTAAGCATCGCGTGGTGGTATTGACTGATCATAAGAACTTGACTTATCTCGAGTCTGCCAAGCGCTTGAAACCTAGACAGGCCCGTTGGTCGTTATTTTTTGCCCGCTTCGACTTTGTGATTTCGTACCTTCCGGGCTCTAAAAATGTGAAGGCGGATGCTCTGTCTAGGAGTTTTGTGCCCGACTCTCCGGGTTTATCTGAGCCAGCGGGTATCCTCAAGGAAGGAGTCATTGTGTCTGCCATCTCCCCTGATTTGCGGTGGGTGCTGCAAAAATTTCAGGCGAATAAACCTGATCGTTGTCCAGCAGAGAAACTGTTCGTCCCTGATAGGTGGACTAATAAACTTATCTCTGAACTTCATTGTTCGGTGTTGGCTGGTCATCCTGGAATCTTTGGTACCAGAGAGTTAGTGGCTAGATCCTTCTGGTGGCCATCTCTGTCACGGGATGTACGTACTTTTGTGCAGTCCTGTGGGATTTGTGCTAGGGCTAAGCCCTGCTGTTCTCGTGCCAGTGGGTTGCTTTTGCCCTTGCCGGTCCCAAAGAGGCCTTGGACACATATTTCGATGGATTTCATTTCTGACCTTCCCGTTTCTCAAAAGATGTCAGTCATTTGGGTGGTCTGTGATCGCTTTTCTAAAATGGTCCATCTGGTGCCCTTGGCTAAATTGCCTTCCTCCTCTGATTTGGTACCTTTGTTCTTTCAGCATGTGGTTCGGTTGCATGGCATTCCTGAGAATATTGTTTCTGACAGAGGTTCCCAGTTTGTTTCAAGGTTTTGGCGAGCCTTTTGTGGTAGGATGGGCATTGACCTATCCTTTTCCTCGGCTTTCCATCCTCAGACTAATGGCCAGACCGAACGAACCAATCAGACCTTGGAAACATATCTGAGATGTTTTGTTTCTGCAGACCAGGATGATTGGGTGTCCTTTTTGCCGTTGGCTGAGTTCGCCCTTAATAATCGGGCCAGCTCGGCTACCTTGGTTTCTCCATTTTTTTGCAATTCTGGGTTCCATCCTCGTTTCTCTTCAGGACAGGTTGAGTCTTCGGACTGTCCTGGTGTGGATTCTGTGGTGGATAGGTTGCAGCAGATCTGGACTCAGGTAGTGGACAATTTGATCTTGTCCCAGGAGAAAGCTCAACTTTTCGCTAATCGCAGACGCCGTGTGGGTCCCCGACTTCGTGTTGGGGATCTGGTTTGGTTATCTTCTCGTCATATTCCTATGAAGGTTTCCTCTCCTAAATTTAAACCTCGTTTTATTGGTCCGTATAGGATTTCTGAGGTTCTCAATCCTGTGTCTTTTCGTTTGACCCTCCCAGACTCCTTTTCCATACATAATGTATTCCATAGGTCGTTGTTGCGGAGATACGTGGCACCTATGGTTCCATCTGTTGAGCCTCCTGCCCCGGTTTTGGTGGAGGGGGAATTGGAGTATATTGTGGAGAAGATTTTGGATTCTCGTGTTTCTAGACGGAAACTCCAGTATCTGGTTAAATGGAAGGGTTATGCTCAGGAAGATAATTCCTGGGTTTTTGCCTCTGATGTTCATGCTTCCGATCTTGTTCGTGCCTTTCATGCGGCTCATCCTGGTCGGCCTGGGGGCTCTGGTGAGGGTTCGGTGACCCCTCCTCAAGGGGGGGGTACTGTTGTGAATTCTGTGGCTGAATTCACTCCTGTGGTCACAAGTGGTACTGCAGCTTCTGAGCTTCCTCCCTCAGGTGTTCTGGTGAGCTCGTTAACTGCTTCATTACTTAACTCCGCCTGATGCTGCTATCCTTGCTCCTTGTCAATGTTTCAGTGTTGGATCTGAGCTTCTCCTGATTGTTCCTGTGACCTGCTGCTCTGTATAGCTAAGTGCTTTTTGCTTTTTTGTTGCTTTTTTTCTGTTCAGCTTGTCTTTTGTTTTGCTGGAAGCTCTGAGACGCAAAGGGTGTACCGCCGTGCCGTTAGTTCGGCACGGTGGGTTTTTTTTGCCCCCTTTGCGTGGTTTTGCTTTAGGGTTTTTTGTAGACTGCAAAGTTCGCTTTACTGTCCTCGCTCTGTCCTAGAATATCGGGCCCCACTTTGCTGAATCTATTTCATCCCTACGTTTTGTCTTTTCATCTTACTCACAGTCATTATATGTGGGGGGCTGCCTTTTCCTTTGGGGAATTTCTCTGGGGCAAGTCAGGCCTATTTTTCTATCTTCAGGCTAGCTAGTTTCTTAGGCTGTGCCGAGTTGCCTAGGTAGTTGTTAGGCGCAATCCACAGCCGCTTTTAGTTGTGTTTAGGATAGGATCAGGTGTGCAGTCTACAGAGTTTCCACGTCTCAGAGCTCGTTCTTGTATTTTTGGGTATTTGTCAGATCACTGTGTGCGCTCTGATCGCTAAGCACACTGTGTTTCTGGATTGCCTTCATAACACCTGTCATTAGCAAACATAACAGGGACCGCAGCACACCACTATTGAACCCACAGCAGTGTCAAAAGCTTGTTGGTTGGATAGCGGATAATGCTTCCAGTCACTTTGCCACCACCACCCTGTCTTCCACACAGTCAATTCTCAGTAGCCGTGAGTCTGGACCTCACCCTGATCCTCCTTCCTCCCACCATGGTGAGAGCCCGGAGAAAACTGATCCCACACTTGGACACTCCGAAGAGCTGTTTGCTTTTCCATTTATAGATTTAGGCCTCTCGCACGGACCTCTTTAAGCGGGGCAAGATAAGATAGCATGTAGTGATTCCCAAATATTTGAGCAACCACGGTCACACAAAGGCGATGGTGGGAAAGTGTCAGAAGAGATGGACGATGATGAGACACAATTGGCAGAAAGTCAGGAGGAGGACCAGGGTGCAGAAGTGGAAGATGAGGTGGTGGATGATATAGTAACTGACCCAACCTGGCATGAAGACATGCAGAGCGAGGACAGCGGCACACAGGGAGAGGGAGGTGTAGCACCCCAACAGGCAGGAAGAAGCAGTGTGGTGGTGAGAGATAGAATGTGGGCAACCGTTCCCCGAAAAACCAACATGACTGAAGTTGCCAGTACAACTGTTAGGTCTTCCCGAGTCTGGTTGTTTTTTAAAGACTCTGCGGATAACCCCAAAGGCAATTTGCACCACTTGCCAGGCCAGCATCAGCAGGGGTAGAAAAACTAGAAGCCTGACCACCACCAGCATGATGAGGCACATGGCAGCAAAGTACCCGACTTTGTGGGCCAAACCCCAGGGTCCAGGAACAGTGTTTGCACGCAAGTCAATCCCCTGTCCATGGTGCATGCGAAGATGCCTTTTGCCCTACACCTGTCGTTGCACACAATCAACTAGCACCATCAGCAAGCACGTCCACTTCATTGTCCCAGCACAGTGTTCAGTTGTCCATACCCCAGTCTTTGGAACTCAAGCTCAAATACGCAGCCAACGCCTCACAGACCACACTACTAAATTTACACATTTCATGACTGCTTGCATCGATATGTTGCATTTTAGGCTTGTGGAAACGGAAGATTTCCACAACCTGATGGTGGCGGCCATCCCTCGGAACTCAGTCCCCAGCTGCCACTATTTCTCCCGGTGTGCTGTCCCCGCATTACACAAGCACGTGTCCCACAACATTAGCCGTGCCGTCAACAATGAAGTTACTGGGAAAGTCTACCTAACAACGGACACCTGGACAAGTGCTTATGGGCAGGGATGGTACATCTTGCTGACGGCACACTGGGTTAACATAGTGGAAGCCGGGACCCAGTCGGACCTTGGGATGGAAAGCACTTCAGCACTGCCTCAGCCAAACAACAGGCAACAGGCAGTGCTGAAGCTAATATGCTTAGGTGACAAATCGCACAATGCTGAAGAGTTGTGGACAGCTCTGAAAGAGCAGACAGATCTGTGGCTGACACCGCTGAACTTACAGCCAGTCATGGTCGTGTGTGACAATGGCTGGAACCTGGTGGCGGCTCTGAGGCAAGGCAAGCTCACACACGTACCATGCATGGCCCATGTGCTTAACCTCGTGGTTCATCGGTTTCTCAAAACCTAACCAGAGCTGCCGGATCTGCTTGTAATAGTACACAACCTGTGTGCCCATTTTAGAAAGTCAGCTCCAGCTTCTACCGCCCTTGCCTTGTTTTAGCAGCATTTGCAGCTTCCGGCTCCCCAACTGGTGTGTGATGTCTTCACGTGTTGGAACTCTACACTGCATATGTTGGGAAGGATTTGTGAGCAGAAGAGGGCAGTTGTTGACTACCAGCAACAACAAGGCTATCAGTATTCAGTTCAGACTCCACACATAAGTCCTCGGGAGTGGACATGGATGTCAGACATATGTACCATCCTACAAAACTTTGAGGACTCCAACAAGATGGTGAGCGGCGATGATGCCATAATTAGCATCACCATCCCGCTTCTCTATGTCCTGAAACTATCTCTGCTCACAATCAACGAGGATGCATTGAAGGCAGAGCACGATGAGATGGAGCAAGGAACCATACAGGGTGATTACACACAGCCTAGCGTCATCCTATCCTAACGTGGATTGAGTGACAATGAGGAAGAGGAGGAGGAGGAAGAACAGGAGCTAGTTTCATGTGCTATAGACGGTACTACAAGCACAACTGGCAAAGAGTGTTTTCAGTGATGATGGCCTGAGGACAGGGAGGAGGAGGAGAGCATGGTCAGTCATCCTCTTGGTGAGGACACGGAAGTCTTGCCTGCTAGCAGTCTCGCATGCATGGCAGAGTTTATGTTACGCTGCCTTTCTCGTGACCCTCGCATTCTCAAAATTTTGGGTGACAGTCATTACTGGTTGGTGATACTTCTAGACCCATGCTACAAGGAGAACTTTCTATCTCTTATTCCAGAGGCAGACAGGTCTACTAAAATGGTGCAGTACCAGAGGGCCCTTGTTGTGGAGTTACTAAAAAAATTCCCATCTGAAAATGCTAGCAGCAAAGGTCACAGTTCACTGGAGAACCAAGGATTACAGGCGAGAGAGACATAACTCCAATCCAGCAGAGGCAAGGGAAGACTGGCAAAGTTCTGGGAGACTTTTCTTAGACCCTCCCATTGCTCTGGCCCTGAGGCGCGGGGTACCCTCACAAGGAATGCAAAGTTTTGGAAGATGCTGAAGGAGTACCTTGCTGACCGTACCAACGTCCTCCGTGATTCCTCTGTGCCTTATAATTATTGGGTATCCAAGCTGGACACGTGTCATGAACTGGCTCTCTACGCCTTGGAGGTCCTGGCCTTCCCTGCCGCTAGCGTTTTGTCACAGCGGGTATTTAGTGCCGCTGGTGGAATTATAACTGATAATCGTATCCACCTGTCAACTGAAAATGCTGACAGGCTGATTCTTCTAAAAATGAACAAGGGCTGGATTAGGCCAGACTTCTCAACACTGCCGAATGATAGCAGTGTAACATAAACTCAAATCCAGTATCTTTTTTTTGGGAGGGCTATTCCCATGCACCTCTTCACACCCACACATCGGTATACACTTCCTGATTTGGTCTATTTGCTGTTGTCCTCCTCATCCTCATCATCCACCACTACTATCTCACCGGGGTGACAGTGGTCCCGTGATGCAACACCCACATTAAAGTTTTAAGGGTGTTTATGATGCCCGTAAACAAAATTTTTAAACAGTATGCTGATGTATACCCCCCAGGGGGAAAAGTTTGTCAGCCCTTACACTTACTGCATGGGCATTACAAGTATAGGGGACCCGTTCCTTTGTAATGGAAACAGATTTTTAGGAGGCCCTCCTCCATGTCTCTTCCAAAGGGTATTGGAGTGCATCCAAATTTGGGGCAGGCCTTGCATTCATTGCATAGGCAAACAGTATCGGAAACCACTTCCTAATAATGGGAACTGTAGGGGTTGGTCAGCGCGCGTTGGGGCGGGCGCACACCTCCTGGTTACCTAGTCTACACCCTGCTATCGGTAAGGACAATTTTTTCCCCTCTGATGGAATTTCCGCAGATACATTTATATGGTGTTTTGGATTTATTATGGATTCATTATGGAGTAGTGGGGGTTGTGTATTAGGTTTCAGCATGTGGCCATCTCCTCTTGCTATTCACTTTGACATGCTATACATTGATTTTGCTTTGACTACATAGCTAGGGGGTGGCGCTGTATAATTAGCTCTATTATCGCTGTAACTAACCTTGGAGTTGTGCGCTTGCATGTCACACACGTGGCAGTGGTGTTCTGTGCATTTATCCCCTTGCACCTGTGTTTATACTTTTCTCTGTATATGTGGATACAGCTGACAGAATAGTACGTCAGCTAGCAGTATCCCCCTATCAAAATAAACAATTAAAAATAAATCAAACCTACACATATTTGGTATCGCCGGGTTCAGAATCGCCCGATCTATCAAGAAAAAAAAAGATTAACATGATCGCTAAACAGCGTAGTGAGAAAAAAAATCAAAACGTCAAAATTATGTTTTCTTGGTCGCCTTCGACATTGCATTAAATTGCAATAACGGGCGATCAAAATACCATATCTGCACCAAAATGGTATCATTAAAAACGACAGATTGGCATGCAAAAAATAAGCCCTCACCCAACCCCAGATCACAAAAAAATGGAGACGCTATTGTTATCGGAAAATTGCGCAATTTTTTTTTTTAGCAAACTTTGAAATTTTTGTTTACCACTTAGATAAAAGAGAACCTAGCCATGTTTGGTGTCTATGAACTCGTAATGACCAGGAGAATCATAATGGCAGGTCAGTTTTAGCATTTAGAGAACCTAGCAAAAACGCGAAACAAAAAACAAGTGTGGGATTGCACTTTTTTATTTCAATATGGCCATGTGGGAGCTTATTTTTTGTAGGACGAGTTGTACTTTTGAACGATACCATTGGTTTTACTATGTCGTGAAACAGAAAACGGGAAAAAAATTCCAAGTGCAATGCAATTTCATTGCACTTGGAATTTTTTTCCCGTTTATTGTTATACGACATAGTAAAACCAATGGTATCGTTTAAAAGTACAACTCGTCCTACAAAAAATAAGCTCCCACATGGCAATATTGAAATTAAAAAAAGAAAGTTATGGCTCTGGAAAGAAGGGGAGCGAAAAAAGAAAACGAAAAAACGAAAAAAGTTTTGGGGTGAAGGGGTTAAAATCCAAACTATTGGCCTACTGAAGTGTATGCTCAGTAAAGGTACTCAATACTTGGTCGGGGCTCCTTTTGCATCAATTACTGCATGAATGCGGTGTGGCATGGAGGCGATCAACTTGTGGCACTGCTGAGGTGTTATGGAAGCCCAGGTTGCTTTGATAGCAGCCTTCAGCTCTACTGCATTGTTGGATCTGGTATCTCTCATCTTCCTCTTGGCAATACTCCATAGATTCTCTACAATTTTTGTATTGAAGAACTGAAATAAATTAACTTTTTGATGATATTCTAATTTTGTGAGAAGCACTTGTATATAGTATTGTGCAAACAAAATACTTATAAGGGGGCACCACGGACAGTGGGATACCACCAGGACCTATACAATGATGAACATGCAAAAAGAAAAAACAGACTAGGTCCTATAAATGGGGATCGCCACAATACGGATATGGCATAAATGTAAACACAGCTTTATTGGGAAACACAGAAAAAGTGACAAAAACACTTACATTTAAAAACATTTAAAAAGCATGATTATGCTATACACAACAGCCCCTAATACGACAGTAACCCACATAGGACTCAACAATATAATATCATATACAATATGTTATCACAAAAACCAGCCTGCCCATGATGTCATGCATATAAGGCTATAGGCCATAGTACCTTGGCACTCCCCCGGGTAATATACATATATGTACAAAGTGCTAATAACGGATGTAAAAAATAACAATAGCAAAATGTAAGGCTCACACGAACACGTTAATCCCTGCGCCCAAGGTCCAGTATAAAGGACCGCACCACACAAACCTGCCTAACAATAAATAAACAGATGTGCATAAAGATGCGTACAATACAAGGTAACAGGGACTGTTAGCAAGCAGTGCAGTCGCTTGTGATATGCGACCCACAATATGCCACAAAAATGCTAAGAAAATAACAAGGAGAATTTCAAGGCCACATGTAAAACAGAGGCAATCAATGTATAATACCCAAAGGCATGTGTTGCCTAAGCCTGTTGAACCTCTCATGGGAGTCCTAATGTGGGCTACTAAGAGACCCAACGCGTGTCGCTACCACACAGGGTGGCTTCGTCAGGGGTAATCTAAGGACCATGCCTTTGGGTATTATACATTGATTGCCTCTGTTTTCCATGTGGCCTTGAAATTCTCCATATGTTATTTTCTTAGCATTTTTGTGGCATATTGTGGGTCGCATATCACAAGCGACTGCACGACTTGCTAACAGTCCCTGTTACCTTGTATTGTACGCATCTTTATGCACATCTGTTTATTTATTGTTAGGCAGGTTTGTGTGGTGCGGTCCTTTATACTGGACCTTGGGCGCAGGGATTAACATGTTCGTGTGAGCCTTACATTTTGCTATTGTTATTTTTTACATCCGTTATTAGCACTTTGTACATATACCGTATATACTCGAGTATAAGCTGACCCGAGTATAAGCCGACCCCCCTAATTTTGCCACAAAAAACTGGGAAAACTTATTGACTCGAGTATAAGCCTAGGGTGGAAATGCAGCATTTACCGGTGAATTTCAAAAATAAAAATAGATCATTCTTGCCCCATAGCTGTGCCATATAGTGCTCTGCACCGTTCATTATTGCCCCATAGCTGTGCCATATAGTGCTCTGCACCGTTCAGATTTCCCCATAGCTCTGCCATATAGTGCTCTGCACCGTTCATATTGCCCCATAGCTGTGCCAAATAGTGCTCTGCACCGTTCATTATTGCCCCATAGCTCTGCCCCATATAGTGCTCTGCACCGTTCATTATTGCCCCATAGAGCTCCACATATATCTGTGCCATATATGCTCTGCACCGTTCATATTGTCCCATAGCTGTGCCCCATATAGTGCTCTGCACCGTTCATATTTCCCCATAGAGCTCCACATATATCTGTGCCATTGCTGCTGCAATAAAAAAAAAAAACACATACTCACCTTTCTTGCTTGCAGCTCCCAGCGTCCGGTCCCGGCGTCTCTCTGCTCTGACCGATCAGGCAGAGGGCGGCGCGCACACTATATGCGTCATCGCGCCCTCTGACCTGCACAGTCAGAGCAAGAGGACGCGAAGACAGAGCGGCGCCGTGAAGATGGAGCGGCGCCCGGAGGCTGGAACGCGGACAGGTGAATATTACATACTTACCTGGTCCCGGCGTTCGGCTCCCTCTGCCTGTCACAGCTGTCTTCGTTGCCGCAGCCTCTTCCTCTATCAGCGGTCACCGGCACCGCTGATTAGAGAAATGAATAGGTGGCTCCGCCCCTATGGGAGGTGGAGCCGCTTATTCATTTCTCTAATGAGCGGTCCCACGTGACCGCTGAAGAGGGGAAGAGCTGCAGCACCGAAGACCGTGGGACAGGCGGGGAGCGCCAGGATCGCTGGGACTAGGTAAGTATGCCTCAGCGCCCTCACCCCCTCACCCGCCGACCCTGCCACCCACCTTGACTCGAGTATAAGCCGAGAGGGGCACTTTCAGCCCAAAAATTTGGGCTGAAAATCTCGGCTTATACTCGAGTATATACGGTATGTATATTACCTGGGGGAGTGCCAAGGTACTATGGCCTATATGCATGACATCATGGCCAGGCTGGTTTTTGTGATAACATATTGTATATGATATTATACTGTTGAGTCCTATGTGGGTTCCTGCATATTAGGGGCTGTTGTGTATAGCATAATCATGCTTTTTACATGTTTTTAAATGTAAGTGTTTTTGTCACTTTTTCTGTGTTTCCCAATAAAGCTGTGTTTACATTTATGCCATATCCGTATTGTGGTGATCCCCATTTATAGGACCTAGTCTGTTTTTTCTTTTTGCATAGTATTGTGCAAACATTATCATTGTGCATCACTTAAAAATCTGTAATTTATATTCTACCGTACACTCTATTCTGGTACGTGTCCAACAAATGTCAACGGATGCCACATAGATGTCTCACATGTACACACAGATAGCCTGAAGATGACACACGGATTAAAAAAACATACACACGGTTGTTGAAAAAAAAAGCACATGGATGGTTAAACGGAACATCCCACACAGACGTATTTTTATGAACATGTGTGTTAGGGCTAGCGGAATGCACCAAATAATTAGAGAAAAGGAATAAGGTGCGTTCGCAGCCCGGGGTCCACCGTGCAGAGATGGAACCTGCTGCTAAGCAATGACGGACTATATGGTGGTACAATGAGGATGCACACGGGTTAGCTTCACCCTGTGTGAAAGAAGTGAACCCTGTAGTGTCACAGGGCCGCAGTACCGCACGTAACAGAAGTAATAATTAAATAGCACGAGAGTGCATGCGATGCCGCACTGGCGGACGCCACTAACCACCCAGACTTGGGTTTGGAAAGCACGGTGATAGCGCATGGCGCCGCACTGGCGGTCACAGCAATAGACGCTGTTTGTGTACCAGTGTTGGTTACAAGTCGGGCGCTAGATTACAATCATCCTCCTTACGCGAGCATTCAAACACAAGGGAGGGGATGATTAAAGAACGACTTTCACTCACAACACACACACATAAACAAGTGTATACTAGCGCATGGCATAGCAAACATAGTTATACGTGGCTTAGTTGTGACATTGTGTCGCTGTACACAAGTATACCCCATGATATAGCTATGAAAGCTTTGCAATTTCATCTCACAGATTATGGACAGTATTCCCAAGATCTGATAAATTTTGCTTTGCAGGTCACATTTTTCCTTATGAAACATAATATTTTTTCATTTGGTGAAGAAATATATGTACAAAAGTCGGGAGTTCCAATGGGGGCGAAATACTCACCGTCCTTAGCCAATTTAACCATGGCATATTGGGAACAAAAATTTATATATTCGGCAGAGAATCCATTCATTGATCACATCTCCTGGTATGGCAGATACATAGATGACACCCTCATTATTTGGGGGGGCGATATGTCTGCCATACCGGGATTTGTTGAGTACATTAATACAAATGATTTCGGTATAAAATTTACTTATGTCTGTGATCAACATAACATATCTTTTTTGGATCTTGATTTGTGCGGCATTGCTGAGGAATTTATCATCAGCAAGACACACATCAAACCAACTAGTAGAAATACACTACTACATGCGGCTAGTAACCATCCAGCCCACGCAATAAAGTCTATACCTGTGGGTGAGTTCACTAGGTTGAAACGTAATTGTAGTAGGGAGGAGGATAAATTAAAAGAATTTGGTGAACTCAGAAACAAACTTAAGGCTCGTAAATACCCAAATTGGTCGCTGAATAGAGCCACAGACATAGTAGATAGAAAATGCAGAGAAGATTTATTGGTACCAAGTATGTTTAACCCCTTAGCGACCGCCGATACGCCTTTTAACGGCGGCCGCTAAGGGTACTTAAACCACAGCGCCATTAATTAACGGCGCTGTGGAAAAAGTAAATAGCGCCCCCCAGAGTCGGATTTTCTCCGGGGTCTCGGCTGCCAGGGGTAGCCGAGACCCCAGAGAACATGATTCGGGGTTTTTCTTACCCACCCCGCTTTTGCGATCGCCGGTAATTAACCGTTTACCGGCGATCGAAAAAAAAAACAAAACACGATTTCTTTTTAATTTCTCTGTCCTCCGATGTGATCGCACATCAGAGGACAGAGAAAAGGGGAGAAAAGGGGTCCCAGATAGCCCCCCGATACTCACCTGTCTCCCCCGATGCTCCTCGTGGCTCCCGGTGGGCGCCGCCATCTTCAAAATGGCGGGCGCATGCGCAGTGCGCCCGCTGGCCGGCCCCGCGAGAATCTTTGGCGTCTCGGCTGCCGGTTTTACCGACCCCCTGTTTTGCGATCGCCGGTAATTAACTGTATACCGGCGACCGCAAAAAAAAAAAAAAAGCTAAGTGTAATTCTCTGTCCTCTGATGTGATCGCACATCAGAGGACAGAGAAGTAGGGGGATTCGGGGACCCTATCATACTTACCGGTGTCCCTGGGTCCTTCTGCTGCTCCTCCTGGCCGCCGGCGTCTTCTGGGGAAAAGAAAATGGCGGGCGCATGTGCAGTGCGCCCACCATCTGTCTCCATCTGCCGGCAGGAGAAGAGCAGTTGGGGCTAAAATTAGGGTTAGGGGTAGGGTTAGGGGTAGGGTTAGGGCTAGGGGTAGGGTTAGGGGTAGGGTTAGGGGTAGGGTTAGGGGTAGGGGTAGGGTTAGGGGTAGGGTTAGGGGTAGGGGTAGGGGTAGGGTTAGGGCTAGGGTTAGGGGTAGGGTTAGGGCTAGGGTTAGTGTTAGGGGTAGGGTTAGGGATAGGGTTAGGGGTAGGGTTAGGGCTAGTGGTAGGGTTGGGGCTAAATTTAGGGTTAGGGTTGGGGCTAAATTTAGAGTTAGGGTTGGCGCTAAATTTAGGGTTAGGCTTCTTTCACACTTACGTCGGTACGGGGCCGTCGCAATGCATCGGCCCGACATACCGACGCACGTTGTGAAAATTGTGCACAACGTGGGCAGCGGCTGTAGTTTTTCAACGCATCCGCTGCCCAATCTATGTCCTGGGGAGGAGGGGGCGGAGTTACGGTCACGCATGCGCGGTCAGAAATGGCGGATGCGACGTACAAAAAAACGTTACATTGAACTTTTTTTGTGCTAACGGTCCGCCAAAACAGTGCAGTGATCCAGTGCACGACGGACGCGACGTGTGGCCATCCGTCACGATCCGTCGGCAATACAAGTCTATGGGCAAAAAACGCATCCTGCGGGCACATTTGCAGGATCCGTTTCTTGTCCAAAACGACGGATTGCGACGGATGCCAAACGACGCAAGTGTGAAAGTAGCCTTAGGGCTAGGGTTAGGGTTGGGGCTAAAGTTAGGGCTAGGGTTGGGGCTAAAGTTAGGGTTAGAGCTGGGATTAGGGTTAGGGTTTGGATTAGGGTTGGTATTAGGGTTAGGGTTGGCATTAGGGTTACGCTTGGGATTAGGGTTAGGTTTGGGATTAGGGTTAAGGTTAGGGTTGTGATTAGGGGTGTATTGGGATTAGGGTTAGGTTTGAGGTTAGGGTTGAGATTAGGATTAGGGGTGTGTTGGATTTAGGGTTTTGATTAGGGTTATGGTTAGGGTTGACATTAGGGTTGTTTTGGGGTAAGGGTTGTGATTATGGTTAGGGTTAGTGATTAGGATTATGGATCAGGTTGGGATTAGGGTTAGGGGTGTGTTGGGGTTAGGGTTGGAGCTAGAATTGGGGGGTTTCCACTGTTTAGGTACATCAGGGGGTCTCCAAACACGACAGCCAATTTTGCGCTCAAAAAGTCAAATGGTGCTCCCTCCCTTCTGAGCTCTGCCGTGCGCCCAAACAGTGAGTTACCCCCACATATGGGGCATCAGCATACTCGGGATAAATTGGACAACAACTTCTGGGGTCCAATTTCTCTTGTTACCCTTGTGAAAATAAAAACTTGGGGGCTACAAAATCCTTTTTGTGGAAAAATATTATTATTTTTTTTTTTATGACTCTGCATTATAAACTTCTGTGAAGCACTTGGGCATTCAAAGTTCTCACCACACATCTATATAAGTTCCTTGGGGGGTCTAGTTTCCAAAACGGGGTCACTTGTGGGGGGTTACTACAGTTTAGGTACATCAGGGGCTCTGCAAACGCAACATAACGCCCACAGACCATTCTATCTAAGTCTGCATTCCAAAACGGCGCTCCTTCCCTTCCGAGCTCTGCCGTGCGCCCAAACAGTGGTTTACCCCCACATATGGGGCATCAGCATACTTAGGATAAATTGGACAACAACTTTAGTGGTCCAATTTCTCCTGTTACCCTTGTGAAAATAAAAACTTGGGGGCTACAATATCTTTTTTGTGAAAAAAAAATATATTTTTTATTTTCACGACTCTGCATTCTAAACTTCTGTGAAGCACTTGGGCATTCAAAGTTCTCACCACACATCTAGATAAGTTCCTTGGGGGGTCTAGTTTCCAAAATGGGGTCACTTGTGGGGGGTTACTACAGTTTAGGTACATCAGGGGCTCTGCAATCGCAACATAATGCCCACAGACCATTCTATCAAAGTCTGCATTCCAAAAAGGCGCTCCTTCCCTTCCGAGCTCTGCCGTGCGCCCAAACAGTGGTTTACCCCCACATATGGCGCATCAGCGTACTCGGGATAAATTGGACAACAACTATTGCAGTCCAATTTCTCCTGTTACCCTTGTGAAAATAAAAACTTGGGGGCTACAATATCTTTTTTGTGGAAAAAAAAATATTTTTTATTTTCACGACTCTGCATTCTAAACTTCTGTGAAGCACTTGGGCATTCAAAGTTCTCACCACACATCTAGATAAGTTCCGTGGGGGGTCTAGTTTCCAAAATGGGGTCACTTGTGGAGGGTTTCTACTGGTTAGGTACATCAGGGGCTCTGCAAACGCAACATAATGCCCGCAGACCATTCTATCAAAGTCTGCATTCCAAAACGGCGCTCCTTCCTTCCGAGCTCTGCCGTGCGCCCAAACAGTGGTTTACCCCCACATATGGGGTACCAGCATACTCAGGACAAATTGGACAACAACTTTTGGGGTCCAATTTCTCTTGTTACCCTCGTGAAAATAAAAACTTGGGGGCTAAAAAATCTTTTTTGTGGAAAAAAAATATTTTTTATTTTCACGACTCTGCATTATAAACTTCTGTGAAGCACTTTGGCATTCAAAGTTCTCACCACACATCTAGATAAGTTCCATGGGGGGTCTAGTTTCCAAAATGGGGTCACTTGTGGGGGATTTCTACTGTTTAGGCACATCAGGGGCTCTCCAATCTCAATTCCAGCCAATTCTACATTGAAAAAGTAAAACGGCACTCTTTCTCTTCCATGCTCTGCGGTGCGCCCAAACAGTGGTTTACCCCCACATATTGGGTATCGACGTACTCAGGAGAAATTGCACAACAACTTTAGTGGTCTAATTTCTCCTGTTACCCTTGTGAAAATAAAAATTTGTGGGCAAAAAGATCATTTTTGTAGAAAAAATGCGATTTTTTTTTTTCATGGCTCTACGTTATAAACTTCTGTGAAGCACATGGGGGTTGAAAGTGCTCACCACACATCTAGATAAGTTCCTTAAGGGGTCTAGTTTCCAAAATGGTGTCACTTGTGGGGGTTTCCACTGTTTAGGCACATCAGGGGCTCTCCAAACGCGACATGGCGTCCAATCTCAATTCCAGCCAATTCTACATTGAAAAAGTAAAACGGCACTCCTTCTCTTCCAAGCTCTGCGGTGCACCCTAACAGTGGTTTACCCCCACATTTTGGGTATCAGCGTACTCAGGAGAAATTGCACAACAACTTTTGTGGTCTAATTTCTCCTGTTACCCTTGTAAAAATAAAAATTTGAGGGCAAAAAGATCATTTTTGTAGAAAAAATGCGATTTTTTTTTTCCACAGCTCTACATTATAAACTTCTGTGAAGCACATGGGGGTTCAAAGTGCTCACCACACATCTAGATAAGTTTCTTAAGGGGTCTAGTTTCCAAAATGGGGTCACTTGTGGGGGGTTTCCACTGTTTAGGCACATCAGGGGCTCTCCAAACGTGACATGGCGTCCAATCTCAATTTCAGCCAATTCTACATTGAAAAAGTAAAACGGCGCTCCTTCACTTGCAAGCTCTGCAGTGCGCCCAAACAGTGGTTTACCCTCACATATGGGGTATCGACGTATTCAGGAGAAATCGCATAACAAAATTTATGGTTAAATTTCTGTTTTTACACTTGTGAAAATAAAAAAAATGGTTCTGAATTAAGATGTTTGCAAAAAAAAGTTAAATGTTCATTTTTTCCTTCCACATTGTTTCAGTTCCTGTGAAGCACGTAAAGGGTTAATAAACTTCTTGAATGTGGTTTTGAGAACCTTCAGGGGTGTAGTTTTTAGAATGGTGTCACACTTGCTTATTTTCTATCATATAGACCCCTCAAAATGACTTCAAATGTGATGTGGTCCCTAAAAAAAAATGGTGTTGTAAAAATGAGAAATTGCTGGTCAACTTTTAACCCTTATAACTCCCTAACAAAAAAAAATTTTGTTTCCAAAATTGTGCTGATGTAAAGTAGACATGTGGGAAATGTTATTTATTAACTATTTTTCGTGACATATCTCTCTGATTTAAGGGCATAAAAATACAAAGTTTGAAAATTGCAAAATTTTAAAAATTTTCGCCATATTTCCGTTTTTTTCATAAATAATCGCAAGTAATATCGAAGAAATGTTACCACTAACATGAAGTACAATATGTCACGAAAAAACAATCTCAGAATCAGCAGGATCCGTTGAAGCGTTCCAGAGTTATAACCTCATAAAGTGACAGTGGTCAGAATTGCAAAAATTGGCTCGGTCATTAAGTACCAAATTGGTTCTGTCACTAAGGGGTTAATGGTTTGACTAAAAGAAATACAATGACAAGCCTCATGTATGCTTACAATTTAGCTCTTAATTTAATCAGATTAAAAAAATCATTAATAAAAGGTTACCTATCCTGTATGAGGACAATACGCTCATGGATATTTTGAAGGATGGAGTAAGTGTGGTAGCGAGGAGGGCACAAACTATTGGGGATATAATTGCCCCCAATTCAACTTTACCTAAATTGAAATCAAGTACATGGCTTAATTGTAAAGGCTTCTTCAAATGCGGTACTTCAGCATGTAGTACATGTGCACACTTGCGTTTGGGCAGTACTTTTCAAAATTCAGAAAAAAACTAAAAATTACAATATTAATAGTTTCATCAACTGTTATACCAAAAATGTAGTATATAAAATAGATTGCGTGGCATGTCAAGTCTCTTATATAGGGTGCACGTCACGGAAATTAAAAACACGTGTCACTGAACATCTTAGGGATATGAACAGCTGCAATATAGCAAATAGAAATGTCTCAATGGTTTCAAGACACTTTGGTATGGAACATAATGATGACACCACAACCCTTAGAATTCACGGCATTGAGAAAATTCACTCTCATAGCCACGGGGGTGATGTTAAGAGACGCCTACTCACTAGAGAGGCTTTCTGGATATATAATCTCAATACCCGTTTCCCTGCGGGTTTGAACAAAAGGAACAAAATCTTGTATTATTATTGTTAACTAGCTATTGAACCCGTTCTACGCCCGGGTGGTTAGCATCTATATTGGTATATGGTCTCCATCCTGGTATGTGCTGCTCCATCCTGTGTCCCCATCCTGTCATGAGCTGCTCCATCCTGCGTCCCCATCCTGTCATGTGCTGCACCCATCCTGCACCCCCATTCTGAGATGTGCTGCTCCAATCCTGCACCCCCATTCTGACATGTGCTGTTGTGAATTCCGCTCTTGGGCTCCCTCCGGTGGTTGTTAGTGGCATTTTTGTGAGTTCTGCTCTTTGGCTCCCTCCTGTGGTTTTTAGTGGTATGGCTGCTTCTTGGATTTAGCTTCAGCAGCTGTTTTTACTGATCGTCTTTCTGGCTCGGCTATATTAGTCTGGCCTTATCCCTCATTCAATTCCAGTTGTCAATTGTTCCTGCCTGGAGTCATTGCTCTTAGGACTTTCCTGACACTCTGACCAGTTCATCAAAGCTAAGTCTTTGCTTGTCCTTTTGCGGTTCTCTTGTTGTGGACTTGTTGTTCAGCACTTTCTTTGTTTTTGTTCATTTGTCCAGCTTTTCAGTATGGATCTATTCAGCTAAGCTGGAAGCTCTGGGCAGCAGAGTTTGCCCTCCACACCTTTAGTAAGGTGTGGAGATTTTTGCATTTCTCTGCGGTGGACTTTTTCTAGTTTTTATTACTGACCGCACAGCGTTCTGTCCTGTACTATTTTCTATCTAGCTAGAAGTGGCCTCCTGTGCTAAATCTTGTTTCATACTACGTATGTCATTTCCTTCTCCTCTCGCAGTCATTATTTGTGGGGGGCTAATCTATCCTTTAGGGATTTTCTCTGAGGCAAGATAGTTATCCTGCTTCTATCTTTAGGGGTAGTTAGCTCTTAGGCTGTGACGAGATGCCTAGGCCAAGTTAGGAGCATTCCAGGGCTGCTTCTAGTGTTGTGTTGAGCTTAGGGACTGCGGTCAGTATAGTTGCCACCTGCTCAGAGCTAGACGCATGTCGCTCCTTAATCACCAGATCATAACAGTACAACTGGCCAAAAATGAGCTGAATGCCTCTCAAAAGAAGGAAGAGAAAAAGAGTTCTGAGCCATTTTTTTTTCTTAGTTTGTTAAGTCTTTTTCCTTCCTCTTGATCTCTGGGTGATTCGGGATTTGGATGCAGGCATGGATGTTCAGGGTTTGTTTTCTCGTGTGGATCAGCTTGCTGCAAGAGTACAGAGTATTCAAGATTATGTGGTTCAGACTCCGGCCTTAGAGCCTAGAATTCCTACTCCGGATTTGTTTTACGGGGATAGATCTAAGTTTTTGAACTTTAAAAATAATTGCAAATTGTTTTTTGCTCTGAAACCCCGTTCCTCTCGTGACCCCATTCAGCAAGTAAAGATAGTTATTTCTCTTCTGCGTGGCGACCCTCAGGACTGGGCATTCTCACTTGAGCCAGGGAATCCGGCATTGCTTAATGTAGATGCATTTTTTCAATCGCTCGGATTATTGTATGACGAACCTAACTCTGTAGAGCATGCTGAGAAAATACTGTTGGTCCTGTGTCAGGGTCAGGAAGCGGCAGAATTATACTGCCAGAAATTTAGAAAATGGTCTGTGCTCACTAAATGGAATGAGGAGGCTCTGGCAGCAATTTTCAGAAAGGGTCTTTCTGAAGCCCTTAAAGATGTTATGGTGGGGTTTCCCACACCTGTTGGTTTGAGCGAATCTATGTCTCTGGCCATTTAGATTGATCGGCGCCTGCGCGAACGCAAAGTGGTGCACCGTATGGCAGTGTCCTCTGAGCAAAGTCCTGAGCCCATGCATGGTGATAGGATTTTGACTAGAGCGGAACAGAGGGGATACAGACGTCAGAATGGGCTGTGTTTTTACTGTGGTGATTCTGCTCATACTATTTCTGATTGCCCTAAGCGTATTAAGAGGGTCGCTAGATCTGTTACCATTAGTACTGTGCAGCCTAAGTTTCTCCTGTCTGTGACCCTGATTTGCTCATTGTCATCTTTTTCTGTCATGGCATTTGTGAATTCAGGCGCTGCTCTGAACTTAATGGACTTAGAATTCGCTAGGCGCTGTGGTTTTTCTTTGTAGCCTTTGCAGAGTCCCATAACCTTGAGGGGTATTGATGCTACACCATTGGCCAAGAATAAACCTCAGTACTGGACGCAGATGACTATGTACATCCTGCACATCAGGAAGATTGCCGTTTTCTGGTGTTGCATAATTTACATGATGTTGTTGTACTAGGTTTTCCATGGTTACAAGTACACAATCCAGTGCTGGATTGGAAATCAATGTCTGTGACTAGTTGGGGTTGTCAAGGGGTACATAGTGACGTTCCTTTGATGTCAATTTCCTCTTCCCCCTCTTCTGATGTTCCTGAATCTTTGTTAGATTTCCAGGATGTATTCGATGAGCCCAAGTCCAGTTCCCTTCCTCCACATAGGGACTGTGATTGTGCTATTGAATTGATTCCTGGCTGTAAGTTCCCTAAGGGCTGACTTTTCAACCTGTCTGTGCCAGAGCATGCCGCCATGCGGAGCTATGTTAAGGAGTCTTTGGAGAAGGGGCATATTCGGCCGTCTTCGTCACCATTGGGAGCGGGATTCTTTTTTGTTGCCAAGAAGGATGGCTCCTTAAGACCCTATATTGATTATCGCCTTCTTAATAAGATCACGGTCAAATTCCAATACCCTTTACCTTTGCTCTCTGATTTGTTTGCTAGGATTAAGGGGGCTAGTTGGTTTACCAAGATTGACCTTCGAGGGGCATATAATCTTGTTCGTATTAAACAGGGTGACGAATGGAAGACTGCATTTAATACGCCCGAAGGCCATTTTGAATACCTTGTGATGCCATTTGGGCTCTCTAATGCTCCATCTGTGTTCCAGTCTTTCATGCATGATATTTTCCGCAATTATCTTGACAAATTCTTGATTGTGTATTTGGATGATATTTTGATTTTTTCCGATGATTGGGAGTCTCATGTGAAGCAGGTCAGGATGGTATTCCAGATCCTTCGTGATAATGCTCTATTTGTGAAGGGGTCTAAGTGCCTATTTGGAGTTCAGAAGGTCTCTTTTTTGGGGTTTATTTTTTCTCCTTCGTCTATAGAAATGGATCCTGTTAAGGTCCAAGCCATTCATGACTGGATTCAACCCACATCTGTGAAGAGCCTTCAGAAATTTTTGGGCTTTGCTAATTTTTATCGCCGTTTCATTGCCAACTTCTCTAGTGTGGTTAAACCCCTGACCGATTTGACGAAGAAAGGCGCTGATGTGACTAATTGGTCCTCTGAGGCTGTTGAGGCCTTTCAGGAGCTTAAACACCGATTTACTTCTGCCCCTGTGTTGCGTCAACCGGATGTTTCTCTTCCTTTTCAGGTTGAGGTTGACGCTTCTGAGATTGGGGCAGGGGCCGTTTTGTCACAGAGGAATTCTGATGGTTCCTTGATGAAGCCATGTGCCTTCTTTTCCCGAAAGTTTTCGCCTGCGGAACGCAATTATGATGTCGGCAATCGGGAGTTGTTGGCTATGAAGTGGGCATTTGAGGAGTGGCGACATTGGCTTGAGGGAGCCAAGCACCGCATTGTGGTCTTGACCGATCATAAGAATTTGATTTACCTTGAGTCGGCCAAGCGGCTGAACCCTAGACAGGCTCGGTGGTCCCTGTTTTTCTCCCGTTTTGATTTTGTGGTCTCGTATCTTCCAGGATCTAAGAATGTTAAGGCGGATGCCCTCTCTAGGAGTTTTTTGCCGGATTCTCGTGGAGTCCTTGAGCCAGTTGGCATTCTTAAGGAAGGGGTGATTCTTTCTGCCCTCTCCCCTGATTTGCGGCGGGTGCTTCAGGAATTTCAGGCTAATAGGCCTGACCGCTGTCCTGTGGGGAAGCTGTTTGTTCCTGATAGATGGACGAGTAAGGTGATTTCTGAGGTCCATTGTTCAGTGTTGGCTGGTCATCCTGGGATTTTTGGTACCAGAGATTTGGTTGCTAGGTCCTTTTGGTGGCCTTCCTTGTCGCGCGATGTCCGTGCTTTTGTGCAGTCCTGTGGGACTTGCGCCCGAGCCAAGCCTTGCTGTTCCCGCGCTAGTGGGTTGCTTTTGCCTTTGCCCGTCCCGGAGAGGCCTTGGACGCATATTAGCATGGATTTTATTTCGGATCTTCCTGTGTCCCAGAGGATGTCTGTTATCTGGGTGGTTTGTGACCGATTCTCTAAAATGGTCCATTTGGTACCTTTGCCTAAATTGCCTTCCTCCTCTGATTTGGTTCCATTGTTTTTTCAGCATGTGGTTCGTTTGCATGGCATTCCGGAGAATATTGTGTCTGACAGAGGTTCCCAGTTTGTTTCCAGGTTTTGGCGGGCCTTTTGTGCTAGGATGGGTATTGATTTGTCCTTTTCTTCGGCGTTCCATCCTCAGACCAATGGCCAAACTGAGCGAACTAATCAGACCTTGGAAACCTATTTGAGATGCTTTGTGTCTGCTGATCAGGATGACTGGGTGACTTTCTTGCCGTTGGCCGAGTTTGCCCTTAATAATTGGGCCAGTTCGGCTACTTTGGTTTCGCCTTTCTTTTGTAAATTTGGTTTCCATCCTCGTTGTTCTTCAGGGCAGGTTGAGCCTTCTGATTGTCCTGGTGTTGATTCTGTGATGGACAGGTTACAGCAGATTTGGACTCATGTGGTAGACAATTTGACGTTGTCCCAGGAAAAGGCTCAGCGTTTTGCTAACCGCCATCGGTGTGTTGGTCCTCGGCTTCGTGTGGGGGATTTGGTTTGGTTGTCCTCTTGTCATGTTCCTATGAAGGTTTCTTCCCCTAAGTTCAAGCCTCGGTTTATTGGTCCTTATACGATTTCTAAGATTATCAATCCTGTGTCTTTTCGTTTGGCCCTTCCAGCCTCTTTTGCCATCCACAATGTTTTCCATAGATCTTTGTTGCGGAGATATGTGGTGCCCGTTGTTCCATCTGTTGATCCTCCTGCCCCGGTGTTGGTTGAGGGGGAGTTGGAATATGTGGTTGAGAAAATTTTGGATTCTCGTTTTTCGAGGCGGAAGCTTCAGTATCTTGTCAAGTGGAGGGGTTATGGCCAGGAGGATAATTCTTGGGTTGTTGCCTCCGATGTTCATGCCGCCGATTTGGTTCGTGCTTTTCATTTGGCTCATCCTGATCGGCCTGGGGGCTCTGGTGAGGGTTCGGTGACCCCTCCTTAAGGGGGGGGGTACTGTTGTGAATTCCGCTCTTGGGCTCCCTCCGGTGGTTGTTAGTGGCATTTTTGTGAGTTCTGCTCTTTGGCTCCCTCCTGTGGTTTTTAGTGGTATGGCTGCTTCTTGGATTTAGCTTCAGCAGCTGTTTTCACTGATCGTCTTTCTGGCTCGGCTATAATAGTCTGGCCTTATCCCTCATTCAATGCCAGTTGTCAATTGTTCCTGCCTGGAGTCATTGCTCTTAGGACTTTCCTGACACTCTGACCAGATCATCAAAGCTAAGTCCTTGCTTGTCCTTTTGCGGTTCTCTTGTTGTGGACTTGTTGTTCAGCACTTTCTTTGTTTTTGTTCATTTGTCCAGCTTTTCAGTATGGATCTATTCAGCTAAGCTGGAAGCTCTGGGCAGCAGAGTTTGCCCTCCACACCTTTAGTCAGGTGTGGAGATTTTTGCATTTCTCTGCGGTGGACTTTTTCTAGTTTTTATTACTGACCGCACAGCGTTCTGTCCTGTACTATTTTCTATCTAGCTAGAAGTGGCCTCCTGTGCTAAATCTTGTTTCATACTACGTATGTCATTTCCTTCTCCTCTCACAGTCATTATTTGTGGGAGGCTAATCTATCCTTTGGGGATTTTCTCTGAGGCAAGATAGTTTTCCTGCTTCTATCTTTAGGGGTAGTTAGCTCTTAGGCTGTGACGAGATGCCTAGGCCAAGTTAGGAGCATTCCACGGCTGCTTCTAGTGTTGTGTTGAGCTTAGGGACTGCGGTCAGTATAGTATAGTTGCCACCTGCTCAGAGCTAGACGCATGTCGCTCCTTAATCACCAGATAACAATGTGCTGCTCCATCCTGTGTCCCCATCCTGTCATGTGCTGCACCCATCCTGCGCCCCCATCCTGCCATGTGTTGCACCCATCCTGCGTCCCCATTCTGTCATGTGCTGCTCCCATCCTGCGCCCCCATTGTGACATGTGCTGCTCCCATCCTGTGCCCCCATTCTGACATGTGCTGCACCCATCCTGCGCCTCCATTCTGACATGTTCTGCACCCATCCTGCGCCTCCATTCTGTCATTTGCTGCTCCCATCCTGCGCCCCCATCCTGTCATGTGCTGCTCCCATCCTGTGCCCCCGTTCTGTCATGTGCTGCTCCCATCCTGCACCCCTGTTCTGTCATTTGCTGCTCCCATCCTGTGCCCCTGTTCTGTCATGTGCTGCTCCCATCCTGCGCCCGTTCTGTCATGTGCTGCTTCCATCCTGCACCCCCGTTCTGTCATGTGCTGCCCTATTCTGTCATGTGCTGCTCCCATCCTGCGCCCTTGTTCTGTCATGTGCTGCTCCCATCCTGCGCCACCATTCTTTCATTTGCTTCTCCCATCCATATGCCCCATAAGCTGCTCCATTATGGTTTATGGCCCCCATAAGATGCTCCATAGTATATGCCCCGTACACTGCTCCATAAAGGTTGATGGCCCCCATAAGATGCTCCATAGTGTATGCCTCCGTACACTGCTCCATAAAGGTTTATGGCCCCCATAAGACGCTCCAGTGTGTATGCCCCTGTACACTGCTCCATAAAGGTTTATGGCCCCCATAAGACGCTCCAGTGTGTATGCCCCCGTACACTACTCCATAAAGGTTTATGGCCCCATTGTATTATATGCCCCCCATAAGATGCTCCATTGTATTATATGTCCCCCATAAGATGCTCCATTGTATTATATGCCCCCCATAAGATGCTCCATTGTATTATATGCCCCCCATAAGATGCTCCATTGTATTATATGCCCCCCATAAGATGCTCCATTGTGTATGCCCCTTATGCTGCTGCCATATATAAAAAAAAAAATACCATACTCACCTATGGTCGCTGGGCGCCGAGTGCTGGGGGCCTGAGCAGGCGGGTACACCGACGCGCTGTGGGGGTCAGGTGCCGGTATCACCGCTAGCTCAGACCTCCCAGCACTTGCTATACTCACCTGTCTGTCCCGTTCCACCGCTGCGCGCCGCCATCTTCCAGCTCCTCTGGCTGTGACTGTTCAGTCAGAGGGCGGTGCCAGCGCGCATTAAGCGCGTCATCGCGCCCTCTGAACTGTGAATGTCACAGGCAGAGGACCCAGGAGACGGAGCCGCACGCAGCGCTGGAACGGGGGACAGGTGAATATAGCTTATACTCACCCTCCTGGCGGTCCCTGACTCTCTGGTGGAGATCGCGGTGTGCGTTCAGTGTTTACGCATACCGCGATCTCCTGGGAGCGTCACTCCGTGGGGGCCAGACTGCGCCGGCGCTTGCGCTTGCGCAGTCTATAAAGGCTTCGGACAGAGTGACGCTCCCAGCGTTATATTATAGATATTTTATTGCTAATATTTTATTGTTTTTTCATTTTATTATGTGCTGTCTTATAAATTGCATTTGGATTTTCTGACATATGTGTTTCCAGGACCTTCCATTCTATCATGTGACTATTGAATGGTCTGTGATAGTTCCATTGATGCTATATGTGTAGTTTTCTTTTGTGAAACCATGTGAGCATGAGTAAGATCTATAGTGATAGAAACGCGTTGCCACAATCCATGTAATCACCTGTCTTTATCCACTACCTGTAAGGATTATCCTATTTTAACTACGTTGGATTAATAAAGAATTTCATAATTTTACTGGAGCTGGAGTATCTACATTTCTCGTAAATTGCTGCTGCTTGGCGTCTGGGTCAGGACGAACCTCACGCTCCGTGTCTGATGGTGTGGTTGGTGAGCTGGCTACGGCTTTTCAGCCGATTTTTTTCTTGTTTAACATCCATAAAATACTGTGTAAAAAATGCCTAAAATGCGGTAACTTGGAGTACACATGCAGCGCCCCAGAGACCTGGTCGTTGCAGTATGGCGCTCTGCCGCTAAGGGGAGCAGCGGTACGTCTGATGGCACTAAGGAGTTCTCCTGACCAGGAATCACCAGAACACATTACACTTCACACTCCGGCCACTAGGGGGAGACAAAGGCTTTATTTATTGGGCCACTCCTCACACTGGTAAAACTAGGGGCTGGGGAGGAAGTTAGTTAGAAGCTGACTGGGTTGGAACCAGGCAACATCCCGTGGCAGGGGGTGTTGCAGGGAGAAGGCACAGGGGGGTCCCTGTCAGGCGTGGGAACCTGGCAGGTGCCTAGCGAACAGAACGGAACGGAACCGCGCCTGCACACCCTGCGGCGGTATCCTAAGAAAGAGACAAGAAGGGAAGGATATTGTGGAAACGTGGAAACGAGATCAGCACAAAGGAGAGCCAGTAAGAGTCGTGCCGAGAAGGAGAGGCAACATCTTACTGAGGCGCGTAGTCGGTGGCCGGATCACCGTAGGAGTAACTGACTTCAGGCCTTACTTCAAATTCCGCTGGACAGTTAGTCATAGGTTGGCTGTCTACCTTCTACACCTACGAAGACATAGGGGGCAACATTGGGAGAGGGGCGTCTCTAGGGTCCCGGAAGACCTCCAAGCCTTCCCGTCATACGGGTGGCGTCCTAGCCATAACATATCTGGGGACGTTAGAAACTAGTAACATCTGGAACCAAAGAACGAGAGAAAGAGCTGTACAGAACGAATGAACGAGAGCAGCAGTTGTGAGGACTATTCCGCATGCTCAGCAGGGTAGGACTACAACACACAGGCGCTATTGGTAGGCAACGATTTCCATCTGCGAGGGAAACTCTGGATGTGCCCATCGGACCGGCTGGTCTCTGATAGCCCGGTTGAACTGTTGTGAATTCTGTGGCTGAGTTCACTTCTGTGGTCACAAGTGGTATTGCAGTCTCTGGGCTTCCTCCCTCAGGTGTTTTGGTGAGCTCGTTGGCTGCCTTGCTATTTAGCTCCACCTGAGTCTGTCTTCCTTGCTCCTTGTCAATGTTCCAGTGTTGGATCTGAGCTACTGCATCTTTCCTTGGGCCTGCTGCTCTGCTAGATAAGTGCTTCTAGTTTGTTTTCTGTTTTTTCTGTCCAGCTTGCTATTATCTTTTGCTGGAAGCTCTGAGAAGCAAAGGGGTGCACCGCCGTGCTGTTAGTTCGGCACGGTGGGTCTTTTTGCCCCTTTGCGTGGTTTTCGTTTTAGGGTTTTTTGTAGACTGCATAGTTCTCTTTGCTATCCTCGCTCTGTCTAGAATATCGGGCCTCACTTTGCTGAATCTATTTCATTCCTACGTTTGTCTTTTCATCTTGCTAACAGTCATTATATGTGGGGGGCTGCCTATTCCTTTGGGGTATTTCTCTGAGGTAAGTCAGGCTTGTATTTCTATCTGCAGGCTAGTCAGCTCCTCAGGCAGTGTCGAGTTGCATAGGTAGTGATAGGCGCAATCCACTGCTGCTTATAGTTGTGTGAGGATAGATCAGGTACTGCAGTCTACAGAGATTCCACGTCTCAGAGCTCGTCCTATTGTTTTTGGTTATTGCCAGATCTCTGTATGTGCGCTGATTACTGCACGCTGTGTTGCCTGATTGCCAGCCATAACAGTACAAGGAGCCAGACCAATGATTCCCAATAGAGGGAAAAAAGAAATCCTGACATCATTTTTTTTTCTTAGCTCTGTCTTCAGTCTTTTTTTTCCCCTAGACATTAGAGTGCTTCAGGACACAGCTGTGGACATGGATATTCAGGCTCTGTGCTCCTCAATGGATAATCTCGTTGTAAATACACAAAAGATTCAAGATACTATTGATCAGAAATCGATGCTAGAACCAAGAATTCCGATTCCTGATTTGTTTTTTGGTGACAGAACTAAGTTCCTGAGCTTCAGAAATAATTGTAAGCTATTTTTGGCCTTGAAACCTCATTCTTCTGGTAATCCTATTCAACAGGTTTTGATTATTATTTCTTTTTTGCGCGGCGACCCACAGGACTGGGCGTTTTCTCTTGCACCAGGAGATTCTGCATTGAGTAATGTTGATGCATTTTTCCAGGCGCTGGGATTGCTTTACGATGAGCCTAATTCAGTGGATCAAGCTGAGAAAAATCTGCTGGCTTTATGCCAGGGTCAGGATGATGTAGAAGTATATTGTCAGAAATTTAGGAAATGGTCAGTACTCACTCTGTGGAATGAATCTGCACTAGCGGCTTTGTTCAGAAAGGGTCTCTCTGAAGCTCTTAAGGATGTAATGGTGGGATTTCCTATGCCTGCTGGTTTGAATGAGTCTATGTCCTTGGCCATTCAGATCGGTCGTCGCTTGCGCGAGCGTAAATCTGTGCACCATCTGGCGGTATTGTCTGAGAGTAAGCCTGAGCCTATGCAGTGCGACAGGACTATGACTAAAGTAGAACGGCACGAACACAGACGTCTGAACAGACTGTGTTTCTATTGTGGTGATTCTACTCATGCTATTTCTAATTGTTCTAAACGCACTAGGCGGTTCGATAGCTCTGCCGTTATTGGTACTGTACAGTCCAAATTCCTTTTGTCCATTACCTTAATGTGCTCTTTGTCATCATATTCTGTCATGGCGTTTGTGGATTCAGGCGCTGCCCTGAATCTGATGGATTTGGATTATGCTAAACGTTGTGGATTTTTCTTGGAGCCTTTGCGGTGTCCTATTCCGTTGAGAGGAATTGATGCTACACCTTTGGCCAAGAATAAGCCTCAGTACTGGGCCCAGCTGACCATGTGCATGGCTCCTGCACATCAGGAAGTTATTCGCTTTCTGGTACTGCATAATTTGCATGATGTGGTCGTGTTGGGGTTGCCATGGCTACAAACCCATAATCCAGTATTGGATTGGAACTCTATGTCGGTAACCAGCTGGGGTTGTCAGGGAGTACATGGTGATGTTCCATTTTTGTCTATTTCGTCATCCATTCCTTCTGACATCCCAGAGTTCTTGTCGGACTTTCAGGATGTATTTGAAGAGTCCAGGTCTGATGCCCTACCTCCGCATAGGAATTGTGATTGTGCTATCGATTTGATTCCTGGTAGTAAATTCCCTAAGGGTCGTTTATTTAATTTGTCCGTACCTGAACACACCGCTATGCGCAGTTATGTGAAGGAGTCCCTGGAGAAGGGACATATTCGCCCATCGTCGTCACCATTGGGAGCAGGGTTCTTTTTTGTAGCCAAGAAGGATGGTTCGCTAAGACCGTGTATTGATTACCGCCTTCTTAATAAGATCACTGTTAAGTTTCAGTATCCCTTGCCATTGATATCTGACTTGTTTGCTCGGATTAAGGGGGCTAGTTGGTTTACTAAGATTGATCTTCGTGGTGCGTATAATCTGGTGAGAATCAGGCAGGGAGATGAATGGAAAACGGCATTTAATACGCCCGAGGGTCATTTTGAGTATCTGGTGATGCCGTTCGGACTTGCCAATGCTCCATCTGTTTTTCAGTCTTTTATGCATGACATTTTCCGTGAGTATCTGGATAAATTCTTGATTGTTTACTTGGATGACATTTTGATCTTCTCAGATGATTGGGAGTCTCATTTGAAGCAAGTCAGAATGGTTTTCCAGGTACTGCGTGCTAATTCCTTGTTCGTGAAGGGATCAAAGTGTCTCTTCGGTGTGCAGAAAGTTTCATTTTTGGGGTTCATCTTTTCCCCTTCTACTATCGAGATGGATCCGGTTAAGGTTCAGGCCATCCAGGATTGGACTCAGCCGACATCTCTAAAAAGTCTGCAGAAATTCCTGGGCTTTGCTAATTTTTATCGTCGCTTCATCTGTAATTTTTCTAGCATTGCCAGACCATTGACCGATTTGACCAAGAAGGGTGCTGATTTGGTTAATTGGTCTTCTGCTGCCGTGGAAGCTTTTCAGGAGTTGAAGCGTCGTTTTTGCTGTGCCCCTGTGTTGTGTCAACCTGATGTTTCTCTTCCGTTCCAGGTCGAGGTTGATGCTTCTGAGATTGGTGCAGGGGCGGTTTTGTCACAGAGAGGTTCTGGTTGCTCAGTGTTCAAACCATGTGCTTTCTTTTCCAGGAAATTTTCTGCTGCTGAGCGTAATTATGATGTGGGCAACCGAGAGTTGCTGGCCATGAAGTGGGCATTCGAGGAGTGGCGTCATTGGCTTGAGGGTGCTAAGCATCGCGTGGTGGTTTTGACTGATCATAAGAACCTTACTTATCTTGAGTCTGCCAAGCGCTTGAATCCTAGACAGGCCCGTTGGTCGTTATTTTTTGCTCGTTTTGATTTTGTGATTTCATACCTTCCGGGCTCTAAAAATGTGAAGGCGGATGCTCTGTCTAGGAGTTTTGTGCCCGACTCTCCGGGGTTGTCTGAGCCGGCGAGTGTCCTCAAGGAGGGAGTCATTGTGTCTGCCATCTCCCCTGATTTGCGGAGAGTGTTGCAGAAATTTGAGGCTAATAAACCTGATCGTTGTCCGGCCGAGAAACTGTTCGTCCCTGATAGGTGGACTAGTAAAGTTATCTCTGAACTTCATTGTTCGGTGCTGGCCGGTCATCCAGGAATCTTTGGTACCAGGGAGTTGGTTGCTAGATCCTTCTGGTGGCCATCTCTGTCACGGGATGTGCGTGCTTTTGTGCAGTCCTGTGGAATTTGTGCTAGGGCTAAGCCCTGCTGTTCACGTGCCAGTGGGTTGCTTTTGCCCTTGCCGGTCCCGAAGAGGCCTTGGACACATATTTCGATGGATTTCATTTCTGACCTTCCCGTTTCTCAAAAAATGTCGGTCATTTGGGTGGTCTGTGATCGCTTTTCTAAAATGGTCCATCTGGTGCCCTTGGTTAAATTGCCTTCCTCCTCTGATTTGGTGCCTTTGTTCTTCCAGCATGTGGTTCGTTTACATGGCATTCCTGAGAATATTGTTTCTGACAGAGGTTCCCAGTTTGTCTCAAGGTTCTGGCGAGCCTTTTGTGGTAGGATGGGCATTGACCTATCTTTTTCCTCGGCCTTCCATCCTCAGACTAATGGCCAGACCGAACGAACCAATCAGACCTTGGAAACATATCTGAGATGTTTTGTTTCCGCTGACCAGGATGATTGGGTGTCATTTTTGCCGTTGGCTGAGTTCGCCCTTAATAATCGGGCCAGCTCGGCTACCTTGGTCTCTCCATTTTTCTGCAATTCTGGGTTCCATCCTCGTTTCTCTTCAGGACAGGTTGAGTCTTCGGACTGTCCTGGTGTGGATTCTGTGGTGGACAGGTTGCAGCAGATCTGGACTCAGGTAGTGGACAATTTTACCTTGTCCCAGGAGAAGGCTCAGCTTTTCGCTAATCGCAGACGCCGTGTGGGACCCCGACTTCGTGTTGGGGATCTGGTTTGGTTATCTTCTCGTCATATTCCTATGAAGGTTTCCTCTCCTAAATTTAAACCTCGTTTTATTGGTCCGTATAGGATTTCTGAGATTCTCAATCCGGTGTCTTTTCGTCTGACCCTCCCAGACTCCTTTTCCATACATAATGTATTCCATAGGTCGTTGTTGAGGAGATACGTGGCACCTATGGTTCCATCTGTGGAGCCTCCTGCCCCTGTTTTGGTGGAGGGGGAATTGGAGTATATTGTGGAGAAGATTTTGGATTCTCGTGTCTCTAGACGGAAACTCCAGTATCTGGTCAAATGGAAGGGTTATGCTCAGGAAGATAATTCCTGGGTTTTTGCCTCTGATGTCCATGCCCCAGATCTTGTTCGTGCCTTTCATGTGGCTCATCCTGGTCGGCCTGGGGGTTCTGGTGAGGGTTCGGTGACCCCTCCTCAAGGGGGGGGTACTGTTGTGAATTCTGTGGCTGAGTTCACTTCTGTGGTCACAAGTGGTATTGCAGTCTCTGGGCTTCCTCCCTCAGGTGTTTTGGTGAGCTCGTTGGCTGCCTTGCTATTTAGCTCCACTTGAGTCTGTCTTCCTTGCTCCTTGTCAATGTTCCAGTGTTGGATCTGAGCTACTGCATCTTTCCTTGGGCCTGCTGCTCTGCTAGATAAGTGCTTCTAGTTTGTTTTCTGTTTTTTCTGTCCAGCTTGCTATTATCTTTTGCTGGAAGCTCTGAGAAGCAAAGGGGTGCACCGCCGTGCTGTTAGTTCGGCACGGTGGGTCTTTTTGCCCCTTTGCGTGGTTTTCGTTTTAGGGTTTTTTGTAGACTGCATAGTTCTCTTTGCTATCCTCGCTCTGTCTAGAATATCGGGCCTCACTTTGCTGAATCTATTTCATTCCTACGTTTGTCTTTTCATCTTGCTAACAGTCATTATATGTGGGGGGCTGCCTATTCCTTTGGGGTATTTCTCTGAGGTAAGTCAGGCTTGTATTTCTATCTGCAGGCTAGTCAGCTCCTCAGGCAGTGTCGAGTTGCATAGGTAGTGATAGGCGCAATCCACTGCTGCTTATAGTTGTGTGAGGATAGATCAGGTACTGCAGTCTACAGAGATTCCACGTCTCAGAGCTCGTCCTATTGTTTTTGGTTATTGCCAGATCTCTGTATGTGCGCTGATTACTGCACGCTGTGTTGCCTGATTGCCAGCCATAACATTGAACGTACTCTGGACTGAGGATATTGAAGCCTTCAGTAAAGAGGTAAAGAGACTGCAACCTTCTGTCCTCGTTATTGCCTGCACCTCACACCATGACCATCTACCTTACTGGGAAGCCCTGGGGACATACTTCACCTGTGGGAAGGTATACCATCCAGCTGCCATTACATCACCCCAGCGGACCCCACCGCAGCGTCGGTCACCCTGACCGAACACCACAGGTGGCGTCACGAACCCCTGACAGACTGTACTATCACCTTTATTGGACACCCCTTAGCAGGGTCACGACCGGGTCCAGCCACCGTGACAACCGCATAACTGAGCAGAAAGGACCGGTACCGAGTGACTTGTGGCCCTGTGTCTGGGGGCGATCCACACACATGTATGAGTCCTGTCGCGGAAATAATACACTGCCAAATAGTTGAGTTTTTTTTAAATGCAAAATAGTGCTGCATAATAGAGTTGAGTGACTTTTACTTTTTTAGGATCGAGTCGGGTTTTGAGAAACCCGACTTTGTCAAAAGTCGGGTCGGGTGAAATCGGCCGATTATTTCGAAAAGTCGGTGGCCGACCGAAACACGAAACCAAATGCAAGTCAATGGGGAATCAAAGTAGGCAGTGAGTGGAGGACAGGAAAACACCTACAGTGCCCATTTTAATGCCAAAAACATCAATTCTTATTTCTTAAGCTTGTCAATCTTAATTTACTTTATAATAATAGTTAGGCTTTGAAAACAGGGGGTCATTTGGCTAAAGTTGTGGGGGTAGGGCTGGCTCAAGATTTTCGTGGGCCCAGGAAACGCGGAATACATCACGGCGGTGGAGCAGGGAGAGGTAAGTATTTCAACTTTGCAAGTGCTGTGATCCTGGGCAAGCAGGGGGGGCCCACTAGTTGGCACTGGCACGGGACCCCTCATAGTACGGCGGTGTGTTTGACGGCGGGTGGCGCCTCCCACTGCCAGAGACACTTTTGCGTACTATGAGGGGCTATATGCCAGTGCCAACGAGTATGTCCCCCCACCTGATGAAGGAACCTGCACTTTCATCTGCACTTTCATCTGCACTTTCATCTGCACCTTCCTCTTTGTCCCCGTGTAAGGTGGTATAGTATGCGGGAAGGGGAACCTGACTTTCAGCAGGGTCAGATTCTGGCTGTGTAGAGTGCAAGGGGAATGTAGTGGTCTGGGTCAATGTACCAGCAGACTCATCTAGCAGTGGCTGGGCAATGGGCAGGATGAGACACAGGTAGTAGATGGGGTTGAGCGAAACGGGTCGTTCATTTTCAAAAGTCGCCGACTTTTGGCAAAGTCGGGTTTCATGAAACCCGACCCGATCCCTGTGTGGGGTCGACCATGCGGTACGCGACTTTCGCGCCAAAGTCGCGTTTCAATGACGCGAAAAGCGCCATTTCTCAGCCAATGAAGGTGGACGCAGAGTGTGGGCAGCGTGATGACATAGGTCTCAGTCCCCACCATCTTAGAGAAGGGCATTGCAGTGATTGGCTTGCTTTCTGCGGCGTCACAGGGGCTATAAAGGGGCGTTCCCGCCGACCGCCATCTTACTGCTGCTGATCTGAGCATAGGGAGAGGTTGCTGCCGCTTCGTCAGAAGCAGGGATAGCATTAGGCAGGGTTCATTAACCCCCAAACCACTTATGCTGTAGCGATTTCCACTGTCCAACACCACCTTTTGTTTGCAGGGACAGTGGAGGCTACATTTTTTTTTCCTCAGCGCTGTAGCTTATTGGGCTGCCCTAGAAGGCTCCCTGATAGCTGCATTGCTGTTTGTACACTGCTGTGCAAACCAACTGCTTTTTTCAAAGCACAAATCCTGTTGCTCCTTCCTTTCTGCACAGCTTTCTTGTTTGTTTGTCCACACTTTTGACTTTTTTGTGCAGCAGTCCACTCCTTGTTATTGCTGCCTGCCATACATTGCTGAGATTACTGCAGGGAGATACAGTGGGGCAAAAAAGTATTTAGTCAGTCAGCAATAGTGCAAGTTCCACCACTTAAAAAGATGAGAGGCGTCTGTAATTTACATCATAGGTAGACCTCAACTATGGGAGACAAACTGAGAAAAAAAAAATACAGAAAATCACATTGTCTGTTTTTTTATCATTTTTTTTGCATATTATGGTGGAAAATAAGTATTTGGTCAGAAACAAACAATCAAGATTTCTGGCTCTCACAGACCTGTAACTTCTTCTTTAAGAGTCTCCTCTTTCCTCCACTCATTACCTGTAGTAATGGCACCTGTTTAAACTTGTTATCAGTATAAAAAGACACCTGTGCACACCCTCAAACAGTCTGACTCCAAACTCCACTATGGTGAAGACCAAAGAGCTGTCAAAGGACACCAGAAACAAAATTGTAGCCCTGCACCAGGCTGGGAAGACTGAATCTGCAATAGCCAACCAGCTTGGAGTGAAGAAATCAACAGTGGGAGCAATAATTAGAAAATGGAAGACATACAAGACCACTGATCTCCCTCGATCTGGGGCTCCACGCAAAATCCCACCCCGTGGGGTCAGAATGATCACAAGAACGGTGAGCAAAAATCCCAGAACCACGCGGGGGGACCTAGTGAATGAACTGTAGATGGCTGGGACCAATGTAACAAGGCCTACCATAAGTAACACACTACGCCACCATGGACTCAGATCCTGCAGTGCCAGACGTGTCCCACTGCTTAAGCCAGTACATGTCCGGGCCCGTCTGAAGTTTGCTAGAGAGCATTTGGATGATCCAGAGGAGTTTTGGGAGAATGTCCTATGGTCTGATGAAACCAAACTGGAACTGTTTGGTAGAAACACAACTTGTCGTGTTTGGAGGAAAAAGAATACTGAGTTGCATCCATCAAACACCATACCTACTGTAAAGCATGGTGGTGGAAACATCATGCTTTGGGGCTTTTTCTCTGCAAAGGGGCCAGGACGACTGATCCGGGTACATGAAAGAATGAATGGGGCCTTGTATCGTGAGATTTTGAGCGCAAACCTCCTTTCATCAGCAACGGCATTGAAGATGAAACGTGGCTGGGTCTTTCAACATGACAATGATCCAAAGCACACCGCCAGGGCAACGAAGGAGTGGCTTCGTAAGAAGCATTTCAAGGTCCTGGAGTGGCCTAGCCAGTCTCCAGATCTCAACCCTATAGAAAACCTTTGGAGGGAGTTGAAAGTTCGTGTTGCCAAGCGAAAAGCCAAAAACATCACTGCTCTAGAGGAGATCTGCATGGAGGAATGGGCCAACATACCAACAACAGTGTGTGGCAACCTTGTGAAGACTTACAGAAAACGTTTGACCTCTGTCATTGCCAACAAAGGATATATTACAAAGTATTGAGATGAAATTTTGTTTCTGACCAAATACTTATTTTCCACCATAATATGCAAATAAAATGTAAAAAAAACAGACAATGTGATTTTCTGGATTTTTTTTTCTCAGTTTGTCTCCCATAGTTGAGGTCTACCTAAGATGTAAATTACAGACGCCTCTCATCTTTTTAAGTGGTGGAACTTGCACTATTGCTGACTGGCTAAATACTTTTTTGCCCCACTGTAGTAATTGTAGGACAGTCCCTTTTTTTTTTTGTTTCGTTATATCTCTTCAAGCCACTTTCTGCCACAGAAAATATACTCTAATACAGTGGCCCAGATTTATTCACTAGTCTCCCTGAAGGAAAAAAAAAAAGGTGCAGATTAAAATTGGCAAATCTGTATCAGTGGCAGTCCTGTGTGTGGCATCTGTGTCTCATTTTCTGGCACAGAAAACATACAGTCTAACAGTGGGCCTGATTTCTTGCCAATTCTCCCATAAATAAAAAAAAAAATAGTGGGAGATTAAGATTGGCAATTTTGCCTCAGTGCCAGTGCTGTGTGTGGCATCTGTCTCAAATTGTGTGCCACATTAAACCTAATGTGTAATACTGGGCCAGATTTCTTTTAAATTCTCCCTGAAAAAAAAAATAGTGGGAGATTAAGATTGGCATTTCTATTTCAGTGCCACTCCTGTGTGTGCCACCTGTCTCAAATTGTGTGCCACATTAAACCTAGTGTGTAATACTGGGCCAGATTTCTTTTAAATTCTCCCTGAAAAAAAAAAAAGTAGTGGGAGATTAAGATTGGCATTTCTGCCTCATTGCCAGTGATGTGTGTGCCACCTGTCTCAAATTTTGCACCACATTAAACCTAGTGTGTAATACTGGGCCAGATTTCTTTTAAATTCTCCCTGAAAAAATAAAAATAGTGCGAGATTAAGATTGGCATTTCTGCATCATTGCCAGTGCTATGTGTGCCACCTGTCTCAAATTTTGCGCCACATTAAACCTAGTGTGTAATACTGGGCCAGATTTCTTTTAAATTCTCCCTGAAAAAATAAAAATAGTGGGAGATTAAGATTGGCATTCTGCCTCATTGCCAGTGCTGTGTGTGCCACCTGTCTCAAATTTTGCGCCACATTAAACCTAGTGTGTAATACTGGGCCAGATTTCTTTTCAATTCTCCCTGAAAAAATAAAAATAGTGGGAGATTAAGATTGGCATTTCTGCTTCAGTGCCACTCCTGTGTGTGCCACCTGTCTCAAATTTTGCACCACAATAAACCTAGTGTGTAATACTGGGCCAGATTTCTTTTCAATTCTCCCTGAAAAAATAAAAATAGTGGGAGATTAAGATTGGCATTTCTGCCTCATTGCCAGTGCTGTGTGTGCCACCTGTCTCAAATTTTGCACCACATTAAACCTAGTGTGTAATACTGGGCCAGATTTCTTTTCAATTCTCCCTGAAAAAATAAAAATAGTGGGAGATTAAGATTGGCATTTCTGCCTCATTGCCAGTGCTGTGTGTGCCACCTGTCTCAAATTGTGTGCCACATTAAACCTAGTGTGTAATACTGGGCCAGATTTCTTTTAAATTCTCCCTGAAAAAAAAAAAAGTAGTGGGAGATTAAGATTGGCATTTCTGCTTCAGTGCCACTCCTGTGTGTGCCACCTGTCTCAAATTTTGCACCACATTGAACCTAGTGTGTAATACTGGGCCAGATTTCTTTTCAATTCTCCCTGAAAAAATAAAAATAGTGGGAGATTAAGATTGGCATTTCTGCCTCATTGCCAGTGCTGTGTGTGCCACCTGTCTCAAATTTTGCACCACATTAAACCTAGTGTGTAATACTGGGCCAGATTTCTTTTCAATTCTCCCTGAAAAAATAAAAATAGTGGGAGATTAAGATTGGCATTTCTGCCTCATTGCCAGTGCTGTGTGTGCCACCTGTCTCAAATTTTGCACCACATTAAACCTAGTGTGTAATACTGGGCCAGATTTCTTTTCAATTCTCCCTGAAAAAATAAAAATAGTGGGAGATTAAGATTGGCATTTCTGCCTCATTGCCAGTGCTGTGTGTGCCACCTGTCTCAAATTGTGTGCCACATTAAACCTAGTGTGTAATACTGGGCCAGATTTCTTTTCAATTCTCCCTGAAAAAATAAAAATAGTGGGAGATTAAGATTGGCATTTCTGCCTCATTGCCAGTGCTGTGTGTGCCACCAGTCTCAAATTTTGCGCCACATTAAACCTAGTGTGTAATACTGGGCCAGATTTCTTTTCAATTCTCCCTGAAAAAATAAAAATAGTGGGAGATTAAGATTGGCATTTCTGCCTCATTGCCAGTGCTGTGTGTGCCACCTGTCTCAAATTTTGCGCCACATTAAACCTAGTGTGTAATACTGGGCCAGATTTCTTTTAAATTCTCCCTGAAAAAAAAAATAGTGGGAGATTAAGATTGGCATTTCTGCTTCAGTGCCACTCTTGTGTGTGCCACCTGTCTCAAATTGTGTGCCACATTAAACCTAGTGTGTAATACTGGGCCAGATTTCTTTTAAATTCTCCCTGAAAAAAAAAAAAGTAGTGGGAGATTAAGATTGGCATTTCTGCTTCAGTGCCACTCCTGTGTGTGCCACCTGTCTCAAATTTTGCACCACATTAAACCTAGTGTGTAATACTGGGCCAGATTTCTTTTCAATTCTCCCTGAAAAAATAAAAATAGTGGGAGATTAAGATTGGCATTTCTGCCTCATTGCCAGTGCTGTGTGTGCCACCTGTCTCAAATTTTGCGCCACATTAAACCTAGTGTGTAATACTGGGCCAGATTTCTTTTCAATTCTCCCTGAAAAAATAAAAATAGTGGGAGATTAAGATTGGCATTTCTGCCTCATTGCCAGTGCTGTGTGTGCCACCTGTCTCAAATTTTGCGCCACATTAAACCTAGTGTGTAATACTGGGCCAGATTTCTTTTAAATTCTCCCTGAAAAAAAAAAATAGTGGGAGATTAAGATTGGCATTTCTGCTTCAGTGCCACTCCTGTGTGTGCCACCTGTCTCAAATTGTGTGCCACATTAAACCTAGTGTGTAATACTGGGCCAGATTTCTTTTAAATTCTCCCTGAAAAAAAAAAAGTAGTGGGAGATTAAGATTGGCATCTCTGCTTCGGTGCCAGTCCTGTGTGTGCCACCTGTCTCTAATTTTGTGCCACAGAAAACCTAGTGTGTAACACTGGGCCAGATTTTTTTTAAATTCTCCCTGGAAAAAAAACAAATAGTGGGAGATTAAGATTGGCAATTCTGCCTCAGTGCCAGTGTTGTGTGTTGCATCTGTCTCTAATTTTGTGCCACAGAACTTATACTGTATAAGAGTGGGCCACATTTCTTCAATATTGTCCCAGAAAAAATAAAAAGGGGGAGATTTTAATTGTTAGTGTCTGCATCAGCGTCAGTCCTGTTAGTGGCATATCTGTCTGCCACTGAAGCTGTGTACTGTTATACATTGGGCCTGATTTTCCCTGCAGTCTCACCCACCTATAAAGGGATATATAAATCCAACAGAAGTTTGAGTTCACCTTGTAACTGGTTTTACAGTAACAAATACCGTTAGTTTGGTTACGTTTTTCAAACAATGAGGAAGTCTGGTGGAAGAGGTCGTGGCCGTGGGCGGTCATTGCCAGCTGGTAATGATGGTAGTGGTGGTGGAGCATCAGGTGGCCGTGGGAAAAGCAATATAGCACCTAAGTCTCGAGTTGTTGGGCCAGGTTCGTCGTCTGGCTACACAAGGCCTCGAACGCTCCCTTTTCTGGGAGTAGGAAAACCGCTTTTAAAGCCGGAGCAGCAAGAACAAGTTTTGGCTTTCCTTGCTGACTCAGCCTCTAGCTCTTTCGCCTCCTCTTCTGAAACTGCTAAATGTAAAAGCAGCGCGTCGTTAGTGGATGTTCACGGTCAGGGACAAGTCGCTTCCTTGTCTTCTTCACCAAGAACAACAGAGAAGGATGCGTCAGACGACACAACGGGTTACTCCATGGAGCTCTTTACACATACCGTTCCTGGGTTAGAAAGTGAATCAGTTAACAGGCCATGCCCATTACAAGTTGAATCGGACATGGAGTGCACAGATGCACAGCCACAGCCAGATTACTATGCTGTTCCTTTAACTCAGACCACCACATTGCCCTCGCAGTGTACTGATCCAGAATCAGACCCTGATGAGACTATGGTGCCCCGTCACGAACGCTATACCACCGGCTTACACGGTAACACAGACGAAGTTGCACATGAGATAGAAGAGGAGGTCATAGATGACCCAGTTGTTGACCCCGATTGGCAGCCATTGGGGGAACAGGGTGCAGGCGGCAGTAGTTCTGAAGCGGAGGAGGAGGGGCCGCAGCAGGCATCAACATCGCAACAGGTTCCATCTGCCGGGCCCGTATCTGGCCCAAAACGCGTGGCAAAGCCAAAACGAGTTGGAGGACAGCGTGGCCATCCGGTTAAAGAAGCTCAGTCTGCAATGCCTGAAAAGGTATCCGATGCTAGAAAGAGTGCAGTCTGGCATTTTTTTAAACAACATCCAATTGATCAGCGCAAAGTCATCTGTCAAAAATGTTCAACTACCTTAAGCAGAGGTCAGAATCTGAAAAGTCTAAATACAAGTTGCATGCATAGACATTTAACCACCATGCATTTGCAAGCCTGGACTAACTACCAAACGTCCCTTAAGGTTGTAGCACCCTCGGCCAATGAAGCTAGTCAGCAACGCTACATCCCTTCCGTCACTGTAAGGCCACCATTTTCCGCACCACCTGCAGTATCTGTGCAGGTTTCGTTGCCAGGCCAAAGCAGTCAGGGTCAGGGAATCACCAGTTTCGTAGTAGGAAACACTTCATGTAGGGCACCGGCAAGAATACCGTCTCCAACCGTCTCTCAGTCTGCCATGTCCACCGGCAACCCCGCTAGTTCCACGATCTCCAGCTCTCCAGTCCAGCTCACCCCACATGAGACTCTCGTTAGAAAAAGGAAGTACTCATCCTCACATCCGCGTACACAGGGTTTGAACGCCCACATAGCTAGACTAATCTCGTTAGAGATGATGCCCTACCGGTTAGTTGAAAGCGAAGCTTTGAAAGCCCTGATGGACTACGCTGAACCACGCTACGAGCTACCCAGTCGACACTTCTTTTCGAGAAAAGCCATCCCAGCCCTCCACCAGCATGTTAAAGAGCGCATCGTCCATGCACTCAGGCAATCTGTGAGTACAAAGGTGCACCTGACAACAGATGCATGGACCAGTAGGCATGGCCAGGGACGTTACGTGTCCATCACGGCACACTAGGTGGATGTGGTGGATGCAGGGTCCACAGGGGACAGCAAT
Organism: Ranitomeya imitator; assembly: GCF_032444005.1. NCBI lineage: Eukaryota > Metazoa > Chordata > Amphibia > Anura > Dendrobatidae > Ranitomeya > Ranitomeya imitator. Next base: position 809,211,242 of record NC_091282.1, on the reverse strand, counting down.
TTTGGGACAGTTCTGCAAAACCCACGGTCTAGGAAACAGTTGGCTGTAGCCATTCGCCCCCCTTCCTCCTCCTCCTCATCCTCCTGCAGAAACGAGAGCTCGTCCACAGACCGCAGTTGCACAACCACTCCATCCGCAGCTGCCACTGTTGCACACCAGGTGTCCCATTATGGGGCAGCTACTGGCAAGCGTCAGCAGGCTGTATTGGCTATGAAGTGTTTGGGCGACAACAGACACACCGTGGAAGTTCTGTCCGAGTTCTTGCAGAAAGAAACGCAGTCGTGGCTGGGCACTGTAGATCTTGAGGCAGGCAAGGTAGTGAGTGATAACGGAAGGAATTTCATGGCTGCCATCGCCCTTTCCCAACTGAAACACATTCCTTGCCTGGCTCACACCTTAAACCTGGTGGAGCAGTGCTTCCTGAAAAGTTATCCGGGGTTATCCGACCTGCTCCTCAAAGTGCGCGGACTTTGCTCGCATATCCGCCGTTCGCCCGTACACTCCAGCCGTATGCAGACCTATCAGCGGTCTTTGAACCTTCCCCAGCATCGCCTAATCATCGACGTTGCAACAAGGTGGAACTCAACACTGCACATGCTTCAGAGACTGTGCGAACAGAGGCTGGCTGTTATGTATTTGTGGGAGGATACACATACACGGGCAGGCAGTAGGATGGCAGACATGGAGTTGTCAGATATGCAGTGGTCGAAGGTACAAGACATGTGTCAAGTCCTTCAGAGTTTTGAGGAATGCACACGGCTGGTTAGTGCAGACAACGCCATAATAAGCATGAGCATCCCCCTAATGCGTCTGCTGATGCAAAGTTTGACGCACATAAAGGAGCAGGCGTCTGCAGCAGAGGAAGAGGAAAGCCTTGATGACAGTCAGCCATTGTCTGGTCAGGGCAGTGTACAGGACGAGGTAGCGGGCGAACAGGAGGAGGAGGACGAGGAGGATGATGGGGATGAGTATTTTTTTAATGAGGAAGCTTCTCCGGGGCCACTGGAAATTGGTGGCGTGGCAAGGCCGGGTTCTGGTTTTTTGAGGGACACAAGTGATGTAGATTTGCCTGTAACTGCCCCTCAACCCAGCACAACCGCAGATTTGACAACTGGAACTTTGGCCCACATGGCGGATTATGCCTTACGTATCCTCAAAAGGGACCCACGCATTATTAAAATGATGACCGATGACGATTACTGGTTGGCCTGCCTCCTTGATCCTCGCTATAAAGGCAAATTGCAAAATATTATGCCACATGAGAACTTGGAACAAATATTAGCAACCAAACAATCAACTCTTGTTGACCGTTTGATTCAGGCATTCCCAGCACACAGCGCCGGTGATCATTCTCCCACGAGCTGCAGGGGGCAGCAGACCAGAGGTGTTAGAGGTGCACAAATCAGAAGTGGCGTTGGACAGAGGGGTTTTCTGACCAGGTTGTGGAGTGATTTTGCTATGACTGCTGACAGGACAGGTACTGCAGCATCAATTCAAAGTGACAGGAGACAACATTTGTCCAGTATGGTTACTAACTATTTTTCATCCCTTATTGATGTTCTCCCTCAACCGTCATTCCCATTTGATTACTGGGCATCCAAATTAGACACCTGGCCAGAATTGGCAGAATATGCATTGCAGGAGCTTGCTTGCCCAGCAGCTAGTGTGCTATCAGAAAGAGTATTCAGTGCTGCTGGTTCAATATTAACCGAAAAAAGGACTCGTCTGGCTACCCAAAATGTTGATGATCTAACCTTCATTAAAATGAACCACTACTGGATTTCGAATTATTTTGCCCCACCTTTCCCGGCTGACACCTAGCTTTCCAATGAAAAGGTCTTGCTTCTGGACTGCTCTGACTGAGTTTTCCATTCTCGTAATTTGCAGCAGCTGTTTGTCCAGCATACGACATGTTTACACCTCCCTAAATGGCCAAACTCCCCCCACGGGGCCGTGGTCTCGCCACTTGGCGCAAGCACCCGTGAGAGTGCCGTTTGTCTGAAGAGGTGGGTGTGCACGCTTTTGGTCGATGGCACTGCCACTGGGTCCCTCATAGTACAATAAAGTGTCTCTGGCGGTGGTGGTGCGCAACCACCGTCAGACACACCGTTGTAACATGAGGGGCCCTGGGCCTGTACCGCCGGCCACAAGACAGTCCCCCCCCAGCTCAAACAGTGCTCTACGATTTGCAAAATTATCTCTCACAGCTCCACCAATGTTTAGTCTATGCGCTGACATCCTTCAATGCCTGGCACTGACAATACCAATGTGTTGACATGTATGATGTTACTTAAAATAGTCAGGGGCAGTGTCCTATATTTACACCAGTAAATACTTTGCGCCAAATTACTAGGTCTGAAACTCAGCAGAGGAGCCCACCCCTGTACCTAAGTATGCCACCCTTTTGTTTTTTGGTTTTGTTGTATTGCGAGACATTAACATCTATTTATTTTTTGGGAGTACTAACTGTCAGACACTCATTACAATCGGCCTCCGCTGACAACACCAATGCTGCCTGTGTACCCCTGCAAGATAATTCCAAGTGCATAGAGCCTACTTTTGTTATGTTAGGCCTACTAAGTCTGTCTGCGGTCCCTTCTTCCAATAGTCCTCCACTGACCAGACCACTGCTGCCCGTGTACCCCTGGAAGCTATTTTAAAGTGCCTACAGCCTTCTTTTGTTATGTTAGGCCTACTAAGCCTGTCTGCGGTCCCTCCTTCCAATAGTCCTCCACTGACCACACCACTGCTGCCCGTGTACCCCTGGAACCTATTTTAAAGTGCCTACAGCCTACTTTTGTTATGTTAGGCCTACTAAGCCTGTCTGCGGTCCCTCCTTCCAATAGTTCTCCACTGACCAGACCACTGCTGCCCGTGTACCCCTGGAAGCTATTTTTAAGGGCCTACAGCCTACTTTTGTTATGTTAGGCCTACTAAGCCTGTCTGCAGTCCCTCCTTCCAATAGTCCTCCACTGACCAGACCACTGCTGCCCGTGTACCCCTGGAAGCTATTTTAAAGTGCCTACAGCCTACTTTTGTTATGTTAGGCCTACTAAGCCTGTCTGCGGTCCCTCCTTCCAATAGTCCTCCACTGACCAGACCACTGCTGCCCGTGTACCCCTGGAACCTATTTTTAAGGGCCTACAGCCTACTTTTGTTATGTTAGGCCTACTCAGCCTGTCTGCGGTCCCTCCTTCCAATAGTCCTCCACTGACCAGACCACTGCTGCCCGTGTACCCCTGGAACCTATTTTAAAGTGTCTACAGCCTACTTTTGTTATGTTAGGCCTACTAAGCCTGTCTGCGGTCCCTCCTGCCAATAGTCCTCCACTAACCAGACCACTGCTGCCCGTGTACCCCTGGAACCTATTTTAAAGTGTCTACAGCCTACTTTTGTTATGTTAGGCCTACTAAACCTGTCTGCGGTCCCTCCTTCCAATAGTTCTCCACTGACCAGACCAATGCTGTCCGTGTACCCCTGGAACCTATTTTAAATTGCATAGAGCATCCTTTTTTTTAATTGTAGGCGTACTAAGTCTGTCTGCGGTCCATAATTGAAATTGTCCTCCACTGACCAGAGCAATGATGCCTGTGTACCCCTGTAACCTTTTTTAAACTGCATTGAGCCAAATTTTTTGTTTAAGGCCTACTACCTGTGTCTGTCTGCGCCACTCAATACAGCTGTCCTCCTCTGAAAAAAGCTGAGCGTCAATAGTCTGGTTGTTAGCCTATAGGAATTTGAAAACTGCATTGGGGCTACTACTTCGGTAGAGCCTACTAACGGTGTCTGACGCTCCAAGGTGTTCTCCAGGTTGCCTCTCCATAGCTTCGATCTTCTAGCTCTCGTTAAGTAGTTGTTGAAACAACACTGCATTAGGCCTACAAGTTGGGTCTGGGTTGTAGAGACGGTGTCTTCTGCTCCAAGGTGTTCTCCAGGTTGCCTCTCCATAGCTTCTATCTTCTAGCTCTCGTTAAGTAGTTGTTGAAACAACACTGCATTAGGCCTACAAGTTGGGTCTGGGTTGTAGAGACGGTGTCTGCCGCTGCAAGGTGTTCTCCAGGTTGCCTCTCCATAGCTTCGATCTTCTAGCTCTCGTTAAGTAGTTGTTGAAACAAAACTGCATTAGGCCTACAAGTTGGGTCTGGGTTGTAGAGACGGTGTCTTCCGCTCCAAGGTGTTCTCTAGGTTGCCTCTCCATAGCTTCTATCTTCAGGCTCTTGTTAAATAGTTGTTAAATGGAACAACTGCATTTGGCCTACTAGTTGGGTTGGGGCATACTATCGGTGTCTGCCGCTCCTTGCTGTTCTCCTCCACTGAACAAAGCTGTGCCGCCTGTTTACTACTGTTGCCAATTTTGAACTGCATTTAGACTACTTACTGATTTGGGCCTACTCTCTGTGTCAGCCTCTCATTACAGTTGTCCTCCACTGCAATGCCCCCCAAGATTGTGACCCTGCTGAAAGTCAGGTTCCTCTTCCCGCATACCATACCACCTTACACGGGGACAAAGAGGAAGGTGCAGATGAAAGTGCAGGTTCCTTCATCAGGTGGGGGGAGGAATACTCGTTGGTGACGTCACTGGCACAGGGCCCCTCATAGTACGCAAAAGTGTCGCTGCCGGTGGGAGGCGCCCCCGCCGTGCAAACACACCGCCGTACTTTGAGGGGCCCTGTGCCAGTGCCAATGCCAACGAGTGGGCCCCCCCTGCTTGCTCAGGATCACAGCACTTGCAAAGTTGAAATACTTACCTCTCCCTGCTCCACTGCCGTGACGTGGTACAGATTTCCTGGGCCCACTAAATACTTGAACCAGCCCTACCCCCCACAACTTTAGCCAAATGACCCCAAATTTCCAATGCCTTACAATTATTATAAGGTAAATTAAGATTGACAAGCTTCAGTAACAAGAATGGATGTTTTTGACATTAAAATGGGCACTGAACATGTTTTTCCTGGCCTCCACTCACTGCTGACTATGCTCCCGCATTGACTTGCATTGGGTTTCGTGTTTCGGTTGATCCCCGACTTTTCGCGATAATCGGCCGATTCCACTCGACTCGACTGTTGAGATAGTCGGGTTTCACGAAACCCGACTCGACCCTAAAAACTAAAAGTCGCTCAACCCTAGTGCTCACCACACATCTAGATAAGTTCCTTAGGGGGTCTACTTTCCAAAATGGTGTCACTTGTGGGGAGTTTCAATGTTTAGGCACATCAGTGGCTTTCCAAACGCAACATGGCTTCCCATCTCAATTCCAATCAATTTTGCATTGAAAAGTCAAATGGCGCTCCTTCCCTTCCGAGCTCTCCCTTGCGCCCAAACAGTGGTTTACCCCCACATATTGGATATCAGCATACTCAGAACAAATTGTACAACAACTTATGGGGTCCAATTTCTTCTCTAACCCTTGGGAAAATAAAAAATTGGGGACGAAAAGATCATTTTTGTGAAAAAATATGATTTTTTATTTTTACGGCTCTGCATTATAAACTTCTGTGAATCGCTTAATGGGTCAAAGTGCTCACCACAAGGGTTGAGCGAAACGGGTCGAACATTTTCAAAAGTCGCCGACTTTTGGCGAAGTCGAGTTTCATGAAACCCGATCCGACCCCTGTGCGTGGTCGGCCATGCGGTACGCGACTTTCGCGCCAAAGTCGCGTTTCAATGATGCGAAAAGCGCCATTTCTCAGCCAATGAAGGTAAACGCAGAGTGTGGGCAGCGTGATGACATAGGTCCTGGTCCCCACCATCTTAGAGAAGGGCATTGCAGTGATTGGCTTGCTGTCTGCGGCGTCACAGGGGCTATAAAGGGGAGTTCCCGCCGACCGCCATGTTACTGCTGCTGATCTGAGCTTAGGGAGAGGTTGCTGCCGCTTCGTCAGAAGCAGGGATAGCGTTAGGCAGGGTCCATTAACCACAAAACCGCTTGTGCTGTAGCGATTTCCACTGCCCAACACCACCTTCGGTGTGCAGGGACAGTGGAAGCTCCTTTTTTTTTTTTTTTCCTCAGCGCTGTAGCTCATTGGGCTGCCCTAGAAGGCTCCCTGATAGCTGCATTGCTGTGTGTACGCCGCTGTGCAAACCAACTGCTTTTTTCAAAGCACAAATCCTCTTGTTCCTTCCTTTCTGCACAGCTATCTTGTTTGTTTGTCCACACTTTTTATTTAATTTGTGCATCAGTCCACTCCTTATTGTTGCCTGCCATACCTGGCTGAGATTACTGCAGGGAGATAGTAATTGAAGGACAGTTCCTTTTTTTTTTTTTTTTTTGTGGGAGATTAAGATTGACATTTCTGCTAGAGTGCCATCTCTGTCTGTGTCATCTCTCACTCAGTGGGCCATAGAAAGCCTATTTATTTTTTTGCTTGATTTGGGTTCCAAAATCTACCAGAAAAAATCACAACATCAATCAGTGGGAGAAAAATATTGGCCTCAGGGCTTGTGTGCCACTCCTTACTCCTGTGTGTGCCATCTCTCACTCAGTGGGCCATAGAAAGCCTATTAATTTTTTTGCTTGATTTGGGTTCTAAATTCTACCTGAAAAAATCAATAAATCAATCAGTGGGAGATTAATATTGGCCTTTGGGCTTGTGTGCCAGTCCTAAGCGTGCCATCTCTCTCTCTCTCAGATAGTGGGCCATAGAAAGCCTATTTTTTTATTATTTTATTGGGTTTATAAATTTTCCCTGGAAAAAAAAAAAAAGTGGGAGATTAATATTGGCCTCTGGGCTTGTGCCAGTCCTGAGCGTGCCATCTCTCTCACAAATAGTGGGCCATAGAAAGCCTATTTATTTTTTTGGTTGATTTGGGTTCATAATTCTACCTGAAAAAATCAATCAATCAATCAATCAGTGGGAGATTAATATTGGGCTTTGGGCTTGTGTGCCAGTCCTAAGCGTGCCATCTCTCTCTCTCAGATAGTGGGCCATAGAAAGCCTATTTATTATTATTTTTTTTATTGGGTTTATAAATTTTCCCTGGAAAAAAAAATAAATGGGAGATTAATATTGGCCTCTGGGCTTGTGTGCCAGTCCTGAGCGTGCCACAAATAGTGGGCCATAGAAAGCCTATTTATTTTTTTGGTTGATTTGGGTTCATAATTCTACCTGAAAAAATCAATCAATCAATCAGTGGGAGAAAAATATTGGCCTCAGGGCTTGTGTGCCACTCCTTACTCCTGTGTGTGCCATCTCTCACTCAGTGGGCCATAGAAAGCCTATTAATTTTTTTGCTTGATTTGGGTTCTAAATTCTACCTGAAAAAATCATTAAATCAATCAGTGGGAGATTAATATTGGCCTTTGGGCTTGTGTGCCAGTCCTAAGCGTGCCATCTCTCTCTCTCTCAGATAGTGGGCCATAGAAAGCCTATTTTTTTATTATTTTATTGGGTTTATAAATTTTCCCTGGAAAAAAAAAAATGGGAGATTAATATTGGCCTCTGGGCTTGTGTGCCAGTCCTGAGCGTGCCATCTCTCTCACAAATAGTGGGCCATAGAAAGCCTATTAATTTTTTTGCTTGATTTGGGTTCCAAAATCTACCAAAAAAAATCACTAAATCAATCAGTGGGAGATTAATATTGGCCTCTGGGCTTGTGTGCCACTCCTGACTCCTGTGTGCGTCATCTGTCACTCAGTGGGCCCTAGAAAGCCTATTTTTTGTTTTATTTGTTTTCTAAATTCTCCCTGAAACAATCATTTTATTTTCTTTGGTTTCTAAATTATTCCTGAAAAAAATCATTTTTTTTGTATTTTTTTTTCTCTCAAGTCTCCCTGAAAAAAAAAAAAAAAAAAAAATCTGTGGGAGATTCATATTGCCCCTTCTGCTTGTGTGCCAGTCTTGACTCCTGGGTGTGCCATCTCTCTCTCTCTCCCCAATTGTGGGCCATAGAAAGCCTATTAATTTTTTTGCTTGATTTGGGTTCCAAAATCTACCAAAAAAAATAACTAAATCAATCAGTGGGAGATTAATATTGGCCTCTGGGCTTGTGTGCCACTCCTGACTCCTGTGTGCGTCATCTGTCACTCAGTGGGCCCTAGAAAGCCTATTTTTTGTTTTATTTGTTTTCTAAATTCTCCCTGAAACAATCATTTTATTTTCTTTGGTTTCTAAATTATTCCTGAAAAAAAATCATTTTTTTTGTATTTTTTTTTCTCTCAAGTCTCCCTGAAAAAAAAAAAAAAAAAAAAAATCTGTGGGAGATTCATATTGCCCCTTCTGCTTGTGTGCCAGTCTTGACTCCTGGGTGTGCCATCTCTCTCTCTCTCCCCAATTGTGGGCCATAGAAAGCCTATTAATTTTTTTGCTTGATTTGGGTTCCAAAATCTACCAAAAAAAATAACTAAATCAATCGGTGGGAGATAAATATTGGCCTCTGGGCTTGTGTGCCACTCCTGACTCCTGTGTGCGTCCTCTCTCACTCAGTGGGCCCTACAAAGCCTTTTTTTTTTTTTTTTCCTAAATTCTCCCTGAAACAATCATTTCATTTTATTTGTTTTATAAATTCTTCTGTAAAAAATAATTTTTTTTAAATTTTTTTTTTTTCTGAAGTCTCCCTTTTAAAAAAAACAAACACAAATCAGTGGGAGATAAATATTTACATTTGCGCTTCAGTGACAGTCCTGCGTGTGTGCCATCTCATTTGTTGCCAACAACAACAGAGTGTGTAACATTGTGGCTGATTTTCGTTGTGGTCTCACCCACCTGTAAAGGGGTAGCTAAATCATACTGAAGTTATAGCTCACCGTGTAAGTTGTGTGACAGCAACAAATACAGTTGGTTTGGTAACGTTTTTAAAACAATGAGGAAGTCTGGTGGAAGAGGTCGTGGCCGGGGGCGTTCATTGTCAGCTGGTAATGAGGGTAGTGGTAGTGGTGGAGCATCAGGTGGTCGTGGGAAAAAAAATATTGCACCTAAGTCTGGAGCTGTGGAGCCAGGTTCGTCGTCTGGCTACACAAGGCCTCGAACCCTCCCTTTTCTGGGAGTAGGAAAACCGCTTTTAAAGCCGGAGCATCAAGAGCAAGTTTTGGCTTATCTTGCTGACTCAGCCTCTAGCTCTTTTGCCTCCTCTCGTGAAACTGGTAAAAGTAAAAGCAGCGCGTCGTTAGTGGATGTTCACGGTCAGGGACAAGTCGCTTCCTTGTCCTCTTCAGCAAAAACAACAACAGAGAAGAATGCAGCAGGCGACACAACGGGTTACTCCATGGAGCTCTTTACACATACCGTCCCTGGCTTAGAAAGTGAAGCAGTTAACAGTCCATGCCCATTACAAGTTGAATCTGACATGGAGTGCACTGATGCACAGCCACAGCTAGACTACTATGCTGGTCCTTTGACTCAGACCACAACATTGCCCTCGCAGGGTGCTGATCAAGATTCAGACCCTGATGAGACTATGTTGCCCCATCACGAACGCTATACCACCGACCGACACGGTGACACAGACGAAGTTGCACACGAGCTACAAGAAGAGGTAATAGATGACCCAGTTCTTGACCCCGATTGGCAGCCATTGGGTGAACAGGGTGCAGGCGGCAGCAGTTCTGAAGCGGAGGAGGAGGGGCCGCAGCAGGCATCAACATCGCAACAGGTTCCATCTGCCGGGCCCGTATCTTGGCCAAAACGCGTGGCAAAGTCAAAACCTGTTGGAGGACAGCGTGGCCATCCGGTTAAAGCTCAGTCTGCAATGCCTGAAAAGGTATCCGATGCTAGAAAGAGTGCAGTCTGGCATTTTTTTAAACAACATCCAATTGATCAGCACAAAGTAATCTGTCAAAAATGTTCAACTACCTTAAGCAGAGGGCAGAATCTGAAAAGTCTCAATACAAGTTGCATGCATAGACATTTAACCACCATGCATTTGCAAGCTTGGACTAACTACCAAACGTCCCTTAAGGTTGTAGCACCCTCGGCCAATGAAGCTACTCATCAACGCAACATCCCTTCCGGCAGTGTAGGGCCACCATTTTCTGCACCACCTGCAGTATCTGTGCAGGTTTCTTTGCCAGGCCAAAGCAGTCAGGGTCAGGGAATCTCCAGTTTCGTAGTAGGAAACACTGCATCTAGGGCACCGGCGGCAACAATACCATCTCCCACCGTCTCTCAGTCTGCCATGTCCACCGGCACCCCCGCTAGTTCCACGATCTCCAGCTCTCCAGTCCAGCTCACCCTACATGAGACTATGGTTAGAAAAAGGAAGTACTTAGCCTCGCATCCGCGTACACAGGGTTTGAACGCCCACATAGCTAGACTAATCTCGTTAGAGATGATGCCCTACCGGTTAGTTGAAAGCGAAGCTTTCAAAGACCTGATGGACTACGCTGTACCACGCTACGAGCTACCCAGTCGACACTTTTTTTCCAGAAAAGCCATCCCAGCCCTCCACCAGCATGTTAAAAAGCGCATCGTCCATGCACTCAGGCAATCTGTGAGCACAAAGGTGCACCTGACAACAGATGCATGGACCAGTAGGCATGGCCAGGGACGTTACGTGTCCATCACGGCACACTGGGTAAATGTGGTGGATTCAGGGTCCACAGGGGACAGCAAGTTTGGGACAGTTCTGCCTAGCCCACGGTCTAGGAAACAGTTGGCTGTAGCCGTTCGCACCCCCTCCTCCTCTTCCTCCTCCTCGTCCTCATGCAGAAGCGAGAGCTCGTCCACAGACCGCAGTCGCACAACCACTCCATCCGCAGCTGCCACTGTTGCACACCAGGTCTCCCATTATGGGGCAGCTACTGGCAAACGTCAGCAGGCTGTATTGGCTATGAAGTGTTTGGGCGACAACAGACACACCGCGGAAGTTCTGTCCGAGTTCTTGCAGCAAAAAACGCAGTCGTGGCTGGGCACTGTAGATCTTGAGGCAGGCAAGGTAGTGAGTGATAACGGAAGGAATTTCATGGCTGCCATCTCCCTTTCCCAACTGAAACACATTCCTTGCCTGGTTCACACCTTAAACCTGGTGGTGCAGTGCTTCCTGAAAAGTTATCCGGGGTTATCCGACCTGCTCCTCAAAGTGCGTGGACTTTGCGCACATATCCGCCGTTCGCTTGTACACTCCAGCCGTATGCAGACCTATCAGCGTTCTTTGAACCTTCCCCAGCATCGCCTAATCATAGACGTTGTTACAAGGTGGAACTCAACACTGCACATGCTTCAGAGACTGTGCGAACAGAGGCGGGCTGTTATGTTTTTGTGGGAGGATACACATACACGGGCAGGCAGTAGGATGGCAGACATGGAGTTGTCAGGTGTGCAGTGGTCGAAGATTCAAGACATGTGTCAAGTCCTTCAGTGTTTTGAGGAATGCACACGGCTGGTTAGTGCAGACAACGCCATAATAAGCATGAGCATCCCCCTAATGTGTCTGCTGATGCAAAGTTTGACGCACATAAAGGATCAGGCGTCTGCACCAGAGGAAGAGGAAAGCCTTGATGACAGTCAGCCATTGTCTGGTCAGGGCAGTGTACAGGATGAGGTAGCGGGCGAAGAGGAGGTGGAGGATGAGGAGGATGATGGGGATGAGTATATTTTTAATGAGGAAGCTTTCCCGGGGTCATTGGAAATTGGTGGCGTGGCAAGGGCGGGTTCTGGTTTTTTGAGGGACACAAGTGACGTAGATTTGCCTGCAACTGCCCCTCAACCAAGCACAACCGCAGATTTGACAACTGGAACTTTGGCCCACATGGCGGATTATGCCTTGCGTATCCTCAAAAGGGACACACGCATTACAAAAATGATGAACGATGACGATTACTGGTTGGCCTGCCTCCTTGATCCTCGCTATAAAGGCAAATTGCAAAATATTATGCCACATGAGAACTTGGAACTAATATTAGCAACAAAACAATCAACTCTTGTTGACCGTTTGCTTCTGGCATTCCCTGCACACAGCGCCCGTGATCGTTCTCACACGAGCTCCAGGGACCAGCAGACCAGAGGTGTTAGAGGGGCAGAAATCAGAAGTGGCGTTGGCCAGAGGGGTTTTCTGACCAGGTTGTGGAGTGATTTTGCTATGACCGCAGACAGGACAGGTACTGCAGCATCAATCCAAAGTGACAGGAGACAACATTTGTCCAGTATGGTTACAAACTATTTTTCATCCCTTATCGACGTTCTCCCTCAACCGTCATTCCCATTTGATTATTGGGCATCCAAATTAGACACCTGGCCAGAATTGGCAGAATATGCATTGCAGGAGCTTGCTTGCCCCGCAGCTAGTGTCCTATCAGAAAGAGTATTCAGTGCTGCAGGTTCAATACTATCTGAAAAAAGGACTCGTCTGGCTACCCAAAATGTAGATGATCTAACCTTCATTAAAATGAACCACAACTGGATTTCGAAATCTTTTGCCCCACCTTGCCCGGCTGACACCTAACTTTCCTATGAAAAGGTCTTGCCTGTGGACTCTTCTGAATGACTTTTCCAATCTCGTAATTTTCTGCACCTGATTGTCCAGCATACAACATGTTTACTCCTAACAAAATGGCCAAACTCCCCACACGGGGCAGTGGTATCGCCACTTTGCGCCAGCACCCGTGAGAGTGCTGTTTGTCTGAAGAGGTGGGTGTGCCCGCTTTTGGTCGACGGCACTGCCACTGGGTCCCTCATAGTACAATAAAGTGTCTCTGGCGGTGGTGGTGCGCACCCAACGTCAGACACACCATTGTAATATGAGGGGCCCTGGGCCTGTACCGCCGGCCACAAGACAGTTCCCCCCCCCAGCTCAAACAGTGCTCTAACACTAGCAAAATTATCTCTCACAGCTTCACCAATGTTTAGTCTATGCGCTGACATCCTTCAATGCCTGGCACTGACAATACCATTGTTTTGACATTTTTGTTATGTTAGGCCTTCGAAGCCTGTCTGCGGTCCGTTCTTTCTACAACTACTACACTGACCAGGCCACTGCTGGCCGTGTTCCCCTGGAACCAATTTAAACTTGCCTACAGCCAGCCCAATTTTGTTATGTTAGGCCTTCTTAGCCTGTCTGCCGTCACTCCTTCCACTAGACTTCCACTGACCAGACCACTGTTGCCCGTGTACCCCTGGAACCAATTTTAAATTGCCAACAGCCAAATGTTATTATGTTAGGCCTTTGATGCCTGTCTGCCGTCACTCCTTCCACTAGACTTCCACTGACCAGACCACTGTTGCCCGTGTACCCCTGGAACCAATTTTAAATTGCCAACAGCCCAATGTTATGATGTTAGGCCTTTGATGCCTGTCTGCCGTCACTCCTTCCACTAGGCCTCCACTGACCTGTCTACTGCTGCCCGTGTTCCCATGGAACCAATTGTAAATTGCCTACAGCCAGCCCATTTTATTACGTTAGGCCTTCGAAGCCTGTCTGCGGTCCCTCCTTCCACTAGGCCTCCACTTACCTGTCTACTGCTGCCCGTGTTCCCCTGGAACCAATTTTAAATTGCCTACAGGCAGCCCAATTTATTATGTTAGGCCTTCGAAGCCTGTCTGCGGTCCCTCCTTCCACTAGGCCTCCACTTACCTGTCTACTGCTGCCCGTGTTCCCCTGGAACCAATTTTAAATTGCCTACAGCCAGCCCATTTTATTATGTTAGGCCTTCGAAGCCTGTCTGCGGTCCCTCCTTCCACTAGGCCTCCACTGACCTGTCTACTGCTGCCCGTGTTCCCCTGGAACCAATTTTAAATTGCCTACAGCCAGCCCATTTTATTATGTTAGGCCTTCGAAGCCTGTCTGCGGTCCCTCCTTCCACTAGGCCTCCACTTACCTGTCTACTGCTGCCCGTGTTCCCCTGGAACCAATTTTAAATTGCCTACAGGCATCCCAATTTATTATGTTAGGGCTTCGAAGCCTGTCTGCGGTCCCTCCTTCCACTAGGCCTCCACTGACCTGTCTACTGCTGCCCGTGTTCCCCTGGAACCAATTTTAAACTGCCTACAGGCAGCCCAATTTATTATGTTAGGGCTTCGAAGCCTGTCTGCGGTCCCTCCTTCCACTAGGCCTCCACTGACCTGTCTACTGCTGCCCGTGTACCCCTTGAACCAACATCATAAAATAAAAAAAAAAGTATTTTGCTTATAAAAAAGAAAATACTGGTGAGATATCAAATGCAGACATTTTAACATTAAAAACAAACACACAACTAAAATCTGGTACAGTACTAAAAATGGCCACCAGCTACCATTACTTTATCCTGCAAGTATTTAACTGAAAGGTTTTTTAAATTGAAAACACAGATATGGCATCCACCGAGTGTTGTCCTGTCGCGTCTTCTTTATATTATTGCCGAGAAGATGCAAAACAATGAAAATAATAAAATCATTAATTACCAAAATAATAGAGAAAGTCAACACCACATTGCAAATAAACATTCATTCCAAATAAAGAAGCAGGGCGCGTCCGAGGGTGAGTATATACCTAATAAGAATATAATCACCCTCGGACGCGCAATGCTTATTTCCAACAGCCTTCCTTCCTAAGAATCAGCCCTTCCGTGGTGTAGAGAGACGTTGTGTTACACTTCAAGGTGTTCCCCAGGTTGTCTTTCCTGAGCTTCGATCTTCCGGCTCTTGTTTAGTAGTTCTTGGAAACTACACTGCATTAGGCCTTCAAATTGGGTATGGGGTGTAGAGAGAGGGTGTGTTACACTCCAAGGTGTTCCCCAGGTTGCCTTTCCTGAGCTTCGATCTTCCGGCTCTCGTTTAGTAGTTGTTGGAAACTACGCTGCATTAGGCCTTCAAATTGGGTATGGGGTGTAGAGAGAGGGTGTGTTACACTCCAAGGTGTTCCCCAGGTTGCCTTTCCTGAGCTTCGATCTTCCGGCTCTCGTTTAGTAGTTCTTGGAAACTACACTGCATTAGGCCTTCAAATTGGGTATGGGGTGTAGAGAGAGGGTGTGTTACACTCCAAGGTGTTCCCCAGGTTGCCTTTCCTGAGCTTCGATCTTCATGCTCTCGTTTAGTAGTTGTCGGAAACTACGCTGCATTAGGCCTACAAATTGGGTATGGGGTGTAGAGAGAGGGTTTGTTACACTCCAAGGTGTTCCCCAGGTTGCCTTTCCTGAGCTTCGATCTTCCGGCTCTCGTTTAGTAGTTGTTGGAAACTACGCTGCATTAGGCCTTCAAATTGGGTATGGGGTGTAGAGAGAGGGTGTGTTACACTCCAAGGTGTTCCCCAGGTTGCCTTTCCTGAGCTTCGATCTTCCGGCTCTCGTTTAGTAGTTCTTGGAAACTACACTGCATTAGGCCTACAAATTGGGTATGGGGTGGAGAGAGATGGTGTGTTACACTCCAAGGTGTTCCCCAGGTTTCCTTGCCATTGCTTCGGTCTTCCGACTCTCGTTTAGTAGTTGTAGAAAAGTACACTGCATTAGGCCTACAAAATGGGTATGGGGTGGAGAGAGATGGTGTGTTACACTCCAAGGTGTTCCCCAGGTTGCCTTTCCTGAGCTTCTATCTTCAGGCTCTCATTAAATTGTGGTTAAATGGAACAACTGCATTTGGCGTACTAGTTGGTTTGGGGCCTACTATCGGTGTCTGCCACTCCTTGCTGTTCTCCTGGTTTCCTGTCCTGAAATTCCATTTTCAGGCTCTCGTTAAGTAGTTGTTAATGTTAGACTGCATTTGGCCTACTAGTTGGGTTGGGGCCTACTATCGGTGTCTGCCACTCCTTGCTGTTCTCCTCCACTGAACAAAGCTGTGCCGCCTGTTTACTACGGTTGCCAATTTTGAACTGCATTTCGACTACTTACTGATTTGGCCCTACTCTCTGTGTCAGCCTCTCATTCCAGTTGTCCTCCACTGCAATGCCCCCTGGTTATTCCTGTGTTACCAATTTTGAACTGCATTTAGCCCACTTTATTCTTTGGGCCTATATCTGTGTTTCCACTTCATCGTGCCCATTGCCCAGCCAGTGATAGATGAGTCTGCTGGTACATTGACCCATAACGCAACATTCCCCGTGCATGCTACACAACAAGATTGTGACCCTGCTGAAAGTCAGGTTGCTCTTCCCGCATACCATACCACCTTACACGGGGACAAAGAGGAAGGTGCAGATGAAAGTGCAGGTTCCTTCATCAGGTGGGGGGAAGAATACTAGTTGGCGACGTCACTGGCACAGGGCCTCTCATAGTACGCAAAAGTGTTGCTGCCGGTGGGAGGCGCCCCCGCCGTGCAAACACACCGCTGTACTTTGAGGGGCCCTGTGCCAGTGCCAATGCCAACAAGTGGGCCCCCCCTGCTTGCTCAGGATCACAGCACTTGCAAAGTTGAAATACTTACCTCTCCCTGCTCCACTGCCGTGACGTGGTCCAGATTTCCTGGGCCCACTAATTACTTGAACCAGCCCTACCCCACACAACTTTAGCCAAATGACCCCCAATTTCAAATGCCTTCCAATTATTATAAGGTAAATTACGCTTGACAAGCTTCATTAAGAAGAATGGATGGTTTTGACATTAAAATGGGCACTCTAGGTGTTTTCCTGGCCCCCACTCACTGCCGACTATGCTGCCCCATTGACTTGCATTGGGTTTCGTGTTTCGGTCGATCCCGACTTTTCGCCATAATCGGCCGATTTCACTCGACCCGACTTTTGAGATAGTCGGGTTTCGCGAAACCCGGCTCGACTCTAAAAAGGTCAAGGTCGCTCAACTCTACTCACCACACATCTAGATAAGTTCCTTAGGGGGTCTACTTTCCAAAATGGTGTCACGTGTGGGGGTTTCAATGTTTAGGCACATCAGGGACTCTCCAAACACAACATGGCGTCCCATCTCAATTCCAGTCAATTTTGCATTGGAAGCTCAAATGGCGCTCCTTCGCTTCCGAGCTCTGCCATGCACCCAAACAGTGGTTTACTCCCAAATATGGGATATCGGCGTACTCAGGACAAATTATACAACAACTTTTGGTGTCCATTTTCTCCTGTTACCCTTGGTAAAATAAAACAAATTGGAGCTGAAGTAAATTTTTTGTGAAAAAAAGTTAAATGTTCATTTTTATTTAAACAATCCAAAAATTCCTGTGAAGCACCAGAAGGGTTAATAAACTTCTTGAATATGGTTTTGAGCACCTTGAGGGGTGCGTTTTTTAGAATGGGGTCACACTTGGTTATTTTCTATCAAATAGACCCCTCAAAATGACTTCAAATGAGATGTGGTCCCTAAAAAAAAATGAGAAATTGCTGGTCAACTTTTAACCCTTATAACTCCCTAACAAAAAAAATGTTGGTTCCAAAATTGGGCTGATGTAAAATAGACATGTGGGAAATGTTACTTATTACGTATTTTGCGTGACATATCTCTGTGATTTAATTGCATAAAAATTCAAAGTTGGAAAATTGCGAAATTTTCAAAATTTTTGCCAAATTTCCATATTTTTCACAAATAAACGCAGGTAATATCAAATACATTTTACCACTATCATGAAGTACAATATGTCACGAGAAAATGTCAGAATCACCGGGATCTGTTGAAGCGTTCCAGAGTTATAACCTCATAAAGGGACAGTGGTCAAAATTGTAAAAATTGGCCCGGTCAATAACGTGCAAACCACCTTTGGGGGTAAAGGGGTTAATCCAGATCTGAGTTGGAGGAGAAAACACAGCTATAAGGGCTAGTGCTGCAACAAGGTCACCGAATGAGGAAAAAGATGGGAGGTTGCTGACATCAGAGCAAGGGAGGCAGACAGGGAGAGAGGGAGAACAAACTTCTAAATGGCAAACCTTATTGCATAGCAACACAACAGTCACAATACTACAGGATTCCCAAAATTGTGAAACATGACAATCACCCTATTTTACATCTCATGCACAGCTGTTTGTTTTTCTCAATAACTGTTTCCACTTAGATTTCCATCATCTATTTGTCAAAATTAGTTACCCATAAAAGTGACTATAATGCAACAATTTCCCTGTATAAGCGTACCTAGGAGTACTTTATAAGCACGCACGCATACGTCATACTGGCTCAATGTACTACGACTTCATCAACATCTTTGGAGCTGTCCAGTACTATAGCCAGGATTGCACAGTAGAACAGTTAAAATAAGTTTATAATTATGAAGAGAGCCAGAGAGCTTCTCCTTATGTACAGTATTTACTGAGCCTCCATTGCCATTTTCCTGGCAAAAGAAAATTGAGTTTCGTCGAAATAAAATAAATTAATAAATCCATATGTAACTAATGAGCTGCTTATTTATGCTATAGCCACCCCCCCCCCCAAAAAAAAAAATAAATAAAAAAAATAAAAAAATAGAAAGATGTGCATAAAACTCAATATTAACAATATACCAAATGTTTATTCACAAAGTACATAAAGTGTGTAGTTGTAATATCACAGAAGAACATGTGCGACATCTACTGGTCTAAGTGGAGATTTAGATATACATACAGAGTTATGGCCAGGGTGGCCAACTTGAGCTTTTACTTTTTTTGGACAACTGATCAAAAAATGAAAGACAAATAATATTTTTTTACAGACACATTGAAAAACCCTAATAAATAATTGTTATAAGTGATAAATATGAAGAAAATAAGTAAGGCTATGTTCACACTAGCGTTGTGCGCCGCTGCGCACCGAAAAACGCGTGCAAACGCACGCAAAAACGCTGCGTTTTTCGACGCGTGCGTCGTTTTTTGACGAAAATCGGACGCAAGAAAAATGCAACTTGTTGCGTTTTCTTGGTCCGACGCTAGCGTAAAAAAAGACGCACGTGTCGGAAAACGCAACAAGCAAAAACGCATGCATCCCCCATGTTAAACATAGGGGCGCATGACGCGTGCGTCGCCGCTGCGTCGCCCGACGCTAGCGCGACGCACACTAGCCGAACGCTAGTGTGAACGTAGCTTAATTGATACACTGCCGATTTTGCAAGATTTCCCACCTACAAAGAATGGAGAGGTCTGTAATTTTTATCGTAGGTACACTTCACCTGTGAGAGACAGAATCTAAAAATTAAAAAAAAAAAAAAAAAACAGAAAATCACATTGTATGATGTTTACATAATTAATTTGCATTTTATTGCATGAAATAAGTATTTGATACAATAGTAAAACAGAAGTTAATATTTGATACAGAAATCTTTGTTTGCTGTTACAGAGGTCAGATGTTTCCTGTAGTTTTTGATCAAGTTTGCACACACTGCAGCAGGGATTTTGTCCCACTCCTTCATACAGATCTTCTCCAGATCTTTCAGGTTTCGGGCCTGTCACTGGGCAACATTGACTGGAGACTGGCTAGGCCACTCCAAGACCTTGAAATGCTTCTTGCTTCTTATGGACCCACTCCTTAGTTCCCCTTTAATAGGGTGCAGGGTAGAGTATGTCACCACGGAACAGACAGACTAACTGTTGAGGGGGGTTTATTAACAGGAGCAATATTCTCCTCGCAGGGAGAAAACAGTAGAATATAAACTGATAAAATAACTAAATATGGGAAGCAGTATAAGTTCCCAGACAGTCAAACAGTATAACAGTAATAAATGGAATTTCTGGGGAAAACACTTATCAGTCTGATGAGGACTTGCTTGTAGGGTTGTTTTCTCCAACGTAGGCGCCGAGAAACAGCGGCACTTGTCCCTCTGTTATCCGTGGGCCTTGTAGTCTCTAGGAACCCACAACCTGGGGTTTAAGGGGTTACTGTGGCAAGCAGAGGGAATGCTAGGCAAACGGGGTCCCCTGTGCTCTGAGTCTTTTGCTTCAACTGTGCAGCCTATCTCGGGGAGAACGATGCTCAGTCTATTTTGGGGTCTCCCAACAGGAATCAGGGGCTCTGCACTAATACCGTGGGTACTAAGGGTCACTTTCTCCGCACGGGTCACTGTCTCTGCACGGGTCACTGTCTCTGCACGGGCGTCAGGGCGCACCTCTCCAACAACACAAAAGAGAAAGTACATGCATAAAAAATAATGGGATCACCACACCAATAGTTTTAGTACAAAAAATATCAAAGATTTTTTTATTGAAAACACCACACAAAGACTATAGATTTAAAAACAATTAAAAAACCCCATAGACAAAATGGAGGGTTATGGTCCATACAGAATATGAGTTAAATGCTGAAAAAACATTGCACAGTCTATATCAACTTTATACATATATGTTACTAGATATAACCAAACTCCAGATAATGTGGACCAGACAATATATGCATGCTGTTCTCCTCCTTCAGAAACAATCAGGAAGGTGGTGGGAGAAGATCTGAGGAAGAAATTCCCCGAACGGCCAAAAAAGGAGGGAGAGGGAGGGGGCAGACTCTGTTACCTGTAGCCTCCACTTCGGCACCCATTAGGAGCATGCCTCTTCCAAAACCCAAAACAGGCGCTCCCGAGACTTGCAGTGCCTGGTACTTTTCTGACACAGTTGCAGATGACATTTGCTTTGTCAAATGCAAGCTGTGTAATCAGAAAGTGAAAAGAGGGAAAAGTGTCAGCAACCTCAATACCACAAATATGTGGAAACATGTGCGGACCAAGCACGTGGTGGATTTACAAAGACACACTGAAGACCTAGGCCAACCTACAGCACCACCTACCACCTCTTCAGCTCGTGTTGTAGCCTCTTCCTCCATCTCACACACAGCTGGTTCGGCTTCCTCGCAGGATCACCATGGAAGAACCTCTGGCACTGTTGTACAGACACACAGTGTCATTCCACCCTCAGCACCACGTTCCCTGTCATCCTCACACTCCCAGGCCAGTCTACAGCCATCGGTAGCACAGGCATGGGAGAAAAGGCGCCCATACTCGGCAAACCACCCCCGAGAACAGGCTCTGAATGCTGGCATTGCAAAACTACTGTCCCTTGAAATGCTCTCATTCAGGCTGATGGAGACTGACACCTTCCGTAACTTCATGGCATTGGCAGTCCCACAATACAACGTGCCCAGCCGCTTTTATTTCAGCAGGCAAGCCGTCCCTGCCCTGCAAAAGCATGTGGAGGGAAAAATTAAACATGCGCTTCTAAACGCCGTCAGTAGCAAGGTCCACTTGACCACCGATGCGTGGACCAGTAACCATGGACAGGGACGATATCTTTCCCTCACTGCCCATTGGGTAAATGTTGTGGAGCCGGGTGCAGATCTTGAGTGGCGCTGTACGTGTTCTGCCAACTCCAAGGATTGCAAGAATCCAGTCTGTACACATTGACTCCTCCTCATACTCTAGTTCTTCTGAATCAGCGCTGTAGGAAACGTCAGTCTACCTCCACATAGTCCCGTGAACGCTTACCTGTTACGACCGATATGAGCACAGCCGTGGCGAAACGTCAACAGGCTGTATTGAAATTAATTTCTTTGGGGAATCGAAGCCACACAGCGCAGGAGCACTGGAATGCCATCAAGCAGGAGAGCGACGTGTGGTTTGTTCCAGCAGATCTCCAGCCAGGCATGGTAGTGTGTGCCAAAATCTGGTGGCAGCTCTGGGCCTAGGCAACCTCACTCACATCCCATATCTGGCACATGTGCTCAACTTGGTCGTGCAGAGTTTTTTGAGGGACTATCCGGATCTTGATGCACTGCTGCACAAGATCCGCCTAGAGTGCGCTCACTTGCAGCGATCCAGCATGCCAAGATCGCGCATTGCAGCACTGCAGCGCCGATTCCGTCTTCTGGAACATCGCATCATATGTGACCTTCCCACCAGGTGGAATTCAATGTTACATATGTAGGAGAGGTTGTGTGAGCAGCAGACAGCAGTAATGGACTACCAGCTGTATCAGGTGCAAACAAGTCGCACTGCACGCCGTTCACACTTCACCACCACTGAGTGGGCCTCTATGAAGGACATCTGCTACGTTTTGCATGCCTTCGATGATTCCACGTGGATGGCGAGTGCAGATGATGCACTAGTCAGCATAACTATCCCCCTTGTCTGCCTGCTTGAAAAAAATACTGCAAGCAGTAAGAGAGGAGGTTGTGGAAGAGGTGGAGGGTGAGGAGTCACAAATGCCATCTGCTTCTGGACAGTCTGCGCAACGTGGCTCCTCACAAAGGCCTAGGCAGGGGACACTTTGTGAGGAGGATGAGGAGGAGTCAATGGAGGAGGAAGACATCTGTCCAGAGGAGGGAGGTACACAATGCTCTAGTAGTCAGTATGTAGATGCGTGGGGTGATGCAGAGCAGGCAGAGATCATGCCTCAAGCAGGGGACAGTGTTTCTTGGCCAGTTGGCAGTCTGCAGCATATGGTTGATTTCATGCTGCAGTGCCTGAGAAACGACCGCCGCATCGCCCACATTCTCAACACGGCAGATTATTGGGTGTACACCCTCCTAGATCTTCGCTACCAGGACAACTTACAAAAGCCTCAAGACACCGTTGAACCTGGAGCGTAAAATGCGGGAGTACCAAGACACACTGGTGCATTCCATCATGTTCCCCATTCCACCCGAGAGCAGTGCTGCTGGTGCTTTACAAAGCAGCTCAGTGCATTGTGGCAGTGGAGGAAGCTCTGCACAAAGAGGCAGCAGAAGCAGTGCCTCAGCACAAGGCAAGACCAGCATGGCCCAAATGTGGCAAAGTTTTGTGTCCCCGCCACAAATGTCTACACCATCACAGACGGCTCCAGTCAGCAGGAGGCAACATTTCCGTCAGATGGTGACAGACTACATGTCTTGCCCTCTCAGTTTTCTCCCACACGGCTCTGCCCCCTTCAACTTTTGGGTCTCTAAGCTGGATACATGGCCAGTAGGGTTGAGCGAAACGGGTCGAACATTTTCAAAAGTCGCCGACTTTTGGCGAAGTCGAGTTTCATGAAACCCGATCCGACCCCTGTGCGTGGTCGGCCATGCGGTATGCGACTTTCGCGCCAAAGTCGCGTTTCAATGACGCGAAAAGCGCCATTTCTCAGCCAATGAAGGTAAACGCAGAGTGTGGGCAGCGTGATGACATAGGTCCTGGTCCCCACCATCTTAGAGAAGGGCATTGCAGTGATTGGCTTGCTGTCTGCGGCGTCACAGGGGCTATAAAGGGGAGTTCCCGCCGACCGCCATGTTACTGCTGCTGATCTGAGCTTAGGGAGAGGTTGCTGCCGCTTCGTCAGAAGCAGGGATAGCGTTAGGCAGGGTCCATTAACCACAAAACCGCTTGTGCTGTAGCGATTTCCACTGCCCAACACCACCTTCGGTGTGCAGGGACAGTGGAAGCTCCTTTTTTTTTTTTTTTCCTCAGCGCTGTAGCTCATTGGGCTGCCCTAGAAGGCTCCCTGATAGCTGCATTGCTGTTAGTACGCCGCTGTGCAAACCAACTGCTTTTTTCAAAGCACAAATCCTCTTGTTCCTTCCTTTCTGCACAGCTATCTTGTTTGTTTGTCCACACTTTTTATTTAATTTGTGCATCAGTCCACTCCTTATTGCTGCCTGCCATACCTGGCTGAGATTACTGCAGGGAGATAGTAATTGAAGGACAGTTCCTTTTTTTTTTTTTTGTGGGAGATTAAGATTGACATTTCTGCTAGAGTGCCATCTCTGTCTGTGTCATCTCTCACTCAGTGGGCCATAGAAAGCCTATTTATTTTTTTGCTTGATTTGGGTTCCAAAATCTACCAGAAAAAATCACAACATCAATCAGTGGGAGAAAAATATTGGCCTCAGGGCTTGTGTGCCACTCCTTACTCCTGTGTGTGCCATCTCTCACTCAGTGGGCCATAGAAAGCCTATTAATTTTTTTGCTTGATTTGGGTTCTAAATTCTACCTGAAAAAATCAATAAATCAATCAGTGGGAGATTAATATTGGCATTTGGGCTTGTGTGCCAGTCCTAAGCGTGCCATCTCTCTCTCTCTCTCTCAGATAGTGGGCCATAGAAAGCCTATTTTTTTATTATTTTATTGGGTTTATAAATTTTCCCTGGAAAAAAAAAAAAGTGGGAGATTAATATTGGCCTCTGGGCTTGTGTGCCAGTCCTGAGCGTGCCATCTCTCTCACAAATAGTGGGCCATAGAAAGCCTATTTATTTTTTTGGTTGATTTGGGTTCATAATTCTACCTGAAAAAATCAATCAATCAGTGGGAGAAAAATATTGGCCTCAGGGCTTGTGTGCCACTCCTTACTCCTGTGTGTGCCATCTCTCACTCAGTGGGCCATAGAAAGCCTATTAATTTTTTTGCTTGATTTGGGTTCTAAATTCTACCTGAAAAAATCATTAAATCAATCAGTGGGAGATTAATATTGGCCTTTGGGCTTGTGTGCCAGTCCTAAGCGTGCCATCTCTCTCTCTCTCAGATAGTGGGCCATAGAAAGCCTATTTTTTTATTATTTTATTGGGTTTATAAATTTTCCCTGGAAAAAAAAAAAAGTGGGAGATTAATATTGGCCTCTGGGCTTGTGTGCCAGTCCTGAGCGTGCCATCTCTCTCACAAATAGTGGGCCATAGAAAGCCTATTTATTTTTTTGGTTGATTTGGGTTCATAATTCTACCTGAAAAAATCAATCAATCAATCAGTGGGAGATTAATATTGGGCTTTGGGCTTGTGTGCCAGTCCTAAGCGTGCCATCTCTCTCTCTCAGATAGTGGGCCATAGAAAGCCTATTTATTATTATTTTTTTTATTGGGTTTATAAATTTTCCCTGGAAAAAAAAATAAATGGGAGATTAATATTGGCCTCTGGGCTTGTGTGCCAGTCCTGAGCGTGCCATCTCTCTCACAAATAGTGGGCCATAGAAAGCCTATTAATTTTTTTGCTTGATTTGGGTTCCAAAATCTACCAAAAAAAATCACTAAATCAATCAGTGGGAGATTAATATTGGCCTCTGGGCTTGTGTGCCACTCCTGACTCCTGTGTGCGTCATCTGTCACTCAGTGGGCCCTAGAAAGCCTATTTTTTGTTTTATTTGTTTTCTAAATTCTCCCTGAAACAATCATTTTATTTTCTTTGGTTTCTAAATTATTCCTGAAAAAAATCATTTTTTTTGTATTTTTTTTTCTCTCAAGTCTCCCTGAAAAAAAAAAAAAAAAAAAAAAATCTGTGGGAGATTCATATTGCCCCTTCTGCTTGTGTGCCAGTCTTGACTCCTGGGTGTGCCATCTCTCTCTCTCTCCCCAATTGTGGGCCATAGAAAGCCTATTAATTTTTTTGCTTGATTTGGGTTCCAAAATCTACCAAAAAAAATCACTAAATCAATCAGTGGGAGATTAATATTGGCCTCTGGGTTTGTGTGCCACTCCTGACTCCTGTGTGCGTCATCTGTCACTCAGTGGGCCCTAGAAAGCCTATTTTTTGTTTTATTTGTTTTCTAAATTCTCCCTGAAACAATCATTTTATTTTCTTTGGTTTCTAAATTATTCCTGAAAAAAATCATTTTTTTTGTATTTTTTTTTTCTCTCAAGTCTCCCTGAAAAAAAAAAAAAAAAAAAAAAATCTGTGGGAGATTCATATTGCCCCTTCTGCTTGTGTGCCAGTCTTGACTCCTGGGTGTGCCATCTCTCTCTCTCTCCCCAATTGTGGGCCATAGAAAGCCTATTAATTTTTTTGCTTGATTTGGATTCCAAAATCTACCAAAAAAAATAACTAAATCAATCGGTGGGAGATTAATATTGGCCTCTGGGCTTGTGTGCCACTCCTGACTCCTGTGTGCGTCATCTGTCACTCAGTGGGCCCTACAAAGCCTTTTTTTTTTTTTTTTTCCTAAATTCTCCCTGAAACAATCATTTCATTTTATTTGTTTTATAAATTCTTCTGTAAAAAATAATTTTTTTTAAATTTTTTTTTTTTCTGAAGTCTCCCTTTTAAAAAAAACAAACACAAATCAGTGGGAGATAAATATTTACATTTGCGCTTCAGTGACAGTCCTGCGTGTGTGCCATCTCATTTGTTGCCAACAACAACAGAGTGTGTAACATTGTGGCTGATTTTCGTTGTGGTCTCACCCACCTGTAAAGGGGTAGCTAAATCATACTGAAGTTATAGCTCACCGTGTAAGTTGTGTGACAGCAACAAATACCGTTCGTTTGGTAACGTTTTTAAAACAATGAGGAAGTCTGGTGGAAGAGGTCGTGGCCGGGGGCGTTCATTGTCAGCTGGTAATGAGGGTAGTGGTAGTGGTGGAGCATCAGCTGGTCGTGGGAAAAAAAATATTGCACCTAAGTCTGGAGCTGTGGAGCCAGGTTCGTCGTCTGGCTACACAAGGCCTCAAACGCTCCCTTTTCTGGGAGTAGGAAAACCGCTTTTAAAGCCGGAGCAGCAAGAGCAAGTTTTGGCTTATCTTGCTGACTCAGCCTCTAGCTCTTTTGCCTCCTCTCGTGAAACTGGTAAATGTCAAAGCAGCGCGTCGTTAGTGGATGTTCACGGTCAGGGACAAGTCGCTTCCTTGTCCTCTTCAGCAAAAACAACAACAGAGAAGAATGCAGCAGGCGACACAACGGGTTACTCCATGGAGCTCTTTACACATACCGTCCCTGGCTTAGAAAGTGAAGCAGTTAACAGTCCATGCCCATTACAAGTTGAATCTGACATGGAGTGCACTGATGCACAGCCACAGCCAGACTACTATCCTGGTCCTTTGACTCAGACCACAACATTGCCCTCGCAGGGTGCTGATCAAGAATCAGACCCTGATGAGACTATGTTGCCCCATCACGAACGCTATACCACCGACCGACACGGTGACACAGACGAAGTTGCACACGAGCTACAAGAAGAGGTAATAGATGACCCAGTTCTTGACCCCGATTGGCAGCCATTGGGGGAACAGGGTGCAGGCGGCAGCAGTTCTGAAGCGGAGGAGGAGGGGCCGCAGCAGGCATCAACATCGCAACAGGTTCCATCTGCCGGGCCCGTATCTTGCCCAAAACGCGTGGCAAAGCTAAAACCTGTTGGAGGACAGCGTGGCCATCCGGTTAAAGCTCAGTCTGCAATGCCTGAAAAGGTATCCGATGCTAGAAAGAGTGCAGTCTGGCATTTTTTTAAACAACATCCAATTGATCAGCGCAAAGTCATCTGTCAAAAATGTTCAACTACCTTAAGCAGAGGACAGAATCTGAAAAGTCTCAATACAAGTTGCATGCATAGACATTTAACCACCATGCATTTGCAAGCCTGGACTAACTACCAAACGTCCCTTAAGGTTGTAGCACCCTCGGCCAATGAAGCTAGTCAGCAACGCAACATCCCTTCCGGCAGTGTAGGGCCACCATTTTCCGCACCACCTGCAGTATCTGTGCAGGTTTCTTTGCCAGGCCAAAGCCGTCAGGGTCAGGGAATCACCAGTTTCGTAGTAGGAAACACTGCATCTAGGGCACCGGTGTCAACAATACCATCTCCCACCGTCTCTCAGTCTGCCATGTCCACCGGCACCCCCGCTAGTTCCACGATCTCCAGCTCTCCAGTCCAGCTCACCCTACATGAGACTATGGTTAGAAAAAGGAAGTACTTAGCCTCGCATCCGCGTACACAGGGTTTGAACGCACACATAGCTAGACTAATCTCGTTAGAGATGATGCCCTACCGGTTAGTTGAAAGCGAAGCTTTCAAAGCCCTGATGGACTACGCTGTACCACGCTACGAGCTACCCAGTCGACACTTTTTTTCCAGAAAAGCCATCCCAGCCCTCCACCAGCATGTTAAAGAGCGCATCGTCCATGCACTCAGGCAATCTGTGAGCACAAAGGTGCACCTGACAACAGATGCATGGACCAGTAGGCATGGCCAGGGACGTTACGTGTCCATCACGGCACACTGGGTAAATGTGGTGGATGCAGGGTCCACAGGGGACAGCAAGTTTGGGACAGTTCTGCCTAGCCCACGGTCTAGGAAACAATTGGCTGTAGCCGTTCGCACCCCCTCCTCCTCCTCTTCGTCCTCCTGCAGAAGCGAGAGCTCGTCCACAGACCGCAGTCGCACAACCACTTCATCCGCAGCTGCCACTGTTGCACACCAGGTCTCCCATTATGGGGCAGCTACTGGCAAACGTCAGCAGGCTGTATTGGCTATGAAGTGTTTGGGCGACAACAGACACACCGCGGAAGTTCTGTCCGAGTTCTTGCAGAAAGAAACGCAGTCGTGGCTGGGCACTGTAGATCTTGAGGCAGGCAAGGTAGTGAGTGATAACGGAAGGAATTTCATGGCTGCCATCTCCCTTTCCCAACTGAAACACATTCCTTGCCTGGCTCACACCTTAAACCTGGTGGTGCAGTGCTTCCTGAAAAGTTATCCGGGGTTATCCGACCTGCTCCTCAAAGTGCGTGGACTTTGCTCACATATCCGCCGTTCGCCCGTACACTCCAGCCGTATGCAGACCTATCAGCGTTCTTTGAACCTTCCCCAGCATCGCCTAATCATAGACGTTGCAACAAGGTGGAACTCAACACTGCACATGCTTCAGAGACTGTGTGAACAGAGGCGGGCTGTTATGTTTTTGTGGGAGGATACACATACACGGGCAGGCAGTAGGATGGCAGA
Organism: Ranitomeya imitator; assembly: GCF_032444005.1. NCBI lineage: Eukaryota > Metazoa > Chordata > Amphibia > Anura > Dendrobatidae > Ranitomeya > Ranitomeya imitator. Next base: position 809,182,869 of record NC_091282.1, on the reverse strand, counting down.
CATGGAGTTGTCAGGTGTGCAGTGGTCGAAGATTCAAGACATGTGTCAAGTCCTTCAGTGTTTTGAGGAATGCACACGGCTGGTTAGTGCAGACAACGCCATAATAAGCATGAGCATCCCCCTAATGCGTCTGCTGATGCAAAGTTTGACGCACATAAAGGATCAGGCGTCTGCAGCTGAGGAAGAGGAAAGCCTTGATGACAGTCAGCCATTGTCTGGCCAGGGCAGTGTACAGGACGAGGTAGCGGGCGAACAGGAGGAGGAGGACGAGGAGGATGATGGGGATGATTATATTTTTAATGAGGAAGCTTTTCCGGGGCCACTGGAAATTGGTGGCGCGGCAAGGCCGGGTTCTGGTTTTTTGAGGGACACAAGTGACGTAGATTTGCCTGAAACTGCCCCTCAACCAAGCACAACCGCAGATTTGAGAACTGGAACTTTGGCCCACATGGCGGATTATGCCTTACGTATCCTCAAAAGGGACACACGCATAACTAAAATGATGAATGATGACGATTACTGGTTGGCCTGCCTCCTTGATCCTCGCTATAAAGGCAAATTGCAAAATATAATGCCACATGAGAACTTGGAACTAATATTAGCAACCAAACAATCAACTCTTGTTGACCGTTTGCTTCTGGCATTCCCTGCACACAGCGCCCGTGATCGTTCTCACACGAGCTGCAGGGGCCAGCAGACCAGAGGAGTTAGAGGGGCAGAAATCAGAAGTGGCGTTGGCCAGAGGGGTTTTCTGACCAGTTTGTGGAGTGATTTTGCTATGACCGCAGACAGGACAGGTACTGCAGCATCAATTCAAAGTGACAGGAGACAACATTTGTCCAGTATGGTTACAAACTATTTTTCATCCCTTATCGATGTTCTCCCTCAACCGTCATTCCCATTTGATTACTGGGCATCAAAATTAGACACCTGGCCAGAATTGGCAGAATATGCATTGCAGGAGCTTGCTTGCCCGGCAGCTAGTGTCCCATCAGAAAGAGTATTCAGTGCTGCAGGTTCAATACTAACAGAAAAAAGGACTTGTCTGGCTACCCAAAATGTAGATGATCTAACCTTCATTAAAATGAACCACAACTGGATTTCAAAATCTTTTGCCCCACCTTGCCCGGCTGACACCTAGCTTTCCTATGAAAAGGTCTTGCCTGTGGACTATTCTGAATGCCTTTTCCAATCTCGTAATTTTCAGCACCTGATTGTCCAGCATACGACATGTTTACACCTCACTAAATGGCCAAACTCCCCACACGGGGCCGTGGTATCGACACTTGGCGACAGCACCCATGAGAGTGCAGTTTGTCTGAAGAGGTGGGTGAGCCCGCTTTTGGTCGACGGCACTGCCACTGGGTCCCTCCTAGTACAATAAAGTGTCTCTGGCGGTGGTGGTGCGCACCCAACGTCAGACACACCGTTGTAATATGAGGGGCCCTGGGCCTGTACCGCCGGCCACAAGACAGTTTCCCCCCACCCCAGCTCAAACAGTGCTCTACCACTTGCAAAATTATCTCACAGCTCCACCAATGTTTAGTCTATGCGCTGACATCCTTCAATGCCTGCCACTGACAATACCATTGTATTGACATTTTTGTTATGTTAGGCCTTCGATGCCTGTCTGTGGTCACTCCTTCCACTAGGCCTCCACTGACCACACCACTGCTGCCCGTGTACCCCTGGAACCAATTTAAAATTGCCTACAGCCATGTGTTATTATTTTAGGCCTTCGATGCCTGTCTGTGGTCACTCCTTCCACTAGGCCTCCACTGACCACACCACTGCTGCCCGTGTACCCCTGGAACCAATTTAAAATTGCCTACAGCCATGTGTTATTATTTTAGGCCTTCGATGCCTGTCTGCGGTCACTCCTTCCACTAGGCCTCCACTGACCACACCACTGCTGCCCGTGTACCCCTGGAACCAACATCAGAAAATATAAAAATAAGTATTTTGCTTATAAAAAAGAAAATACTGGAGAGATATCAAATGCAGACATTTTAACATTAAAAACAAACACACAACTAAAATCTGGTACAGTACTAAAAATGGCCACCAGCTACAATTACTTTCTCCTGCAAGTAGTTAACTGAAAGGTTTTTTAAATTGAAAACACAGATATGGCATCCACCGAGTGTTGTCCTGTCGCGTCTTCTTTATATTATTGCCGAGAAGATGCAAAACAATGAAAATAATAAAATCATTAATTACCAAAATAATAGAGAAAGTCAACACCACATTGCAAATAAACATTCATTCCAAATAAAGAAGCAGGGCGCGTCCGAGGGTGAGTATATACCTAATAAGAATATAATCACCCTCGGACGCGCAATGCTTATTTCCAACAGCCTTCCTTCCTAAGAATCAGCCCTTCCGTGGTGTAGAGAGACGTTGTGTTACACTCCAAGGTGTTCCCCAGGTTGCCTTTCCTGAGCTTCGATCTTCCGGCTCTCGTTTAGTAGTTGTTGGAAACTACGCTGCATTAGGCCTTCAAATTGGGTATGGGGTGTAGAGAGATGGTGTGTTCCACTCCAAGGTGTTCCCCAGGTTGCCTTTCCTGAGCTTCGATCTTCCGGCTCTCGTTTAGTAGTTCTTGGAAACTACACTGCATTAGGCCTTCAAATTGGGTATGGGGTGTAGAGAGAGGGTGTGTTACACTCCAAGGTGTTCCCCAGGTTGCCTTTCCTGAGCTTCGATCTTCATGCTCTCGTTTAGTAGTTGTCGGAAACTACGCTGCATTAGGCCTACAAATTGGGTATGGGGTGTAGAGAGAGGGTTTGTTACACTCCAAGGTGTTCCCCAGGTTGCCTTTCCTGAGCTTCGATCTTCCGGCTCTCGTTTAGTAGTTGTTGGAAACTACGCTGCATTAGGCCTTCAAATTGGGTATGGGGTGTAGAGAGAGGGTGTGTTACACTCCAAGGTGTTCCCCAGGTTGCCTTTCCTGAGCTTCGATCTTCCGGCTCTCGTTTAGTAGTTCTTGGAAACTACACTGCATTAGGCCTTCAAATTGGGTATGGGGTGTAGAGAGAGGTTGTGTTACACTCCAAGGTGTTCCCCAGGTTGCCTTTCCTGAGCTTCGATCTTCCGGCTCTCGTTTAGTAGTTCTTGGAAACTACACTGCATTAGGCCTACAAATTGGGTATGGGGTGGAGAGAGATGGTGTGTTACACTCCAAGGTGTTCCCCAGGTTTCCTTGCCATTGCTTCGGTCTTCCGACTCTCGTTTAGTAGTTGTAGAAAAGTACACTGCATTAGGCCTACAAAATGGGTATGGGGTGGAGAGAGATGGTGTGTTACACTCCAAGGTGTTCCCCAGGTTGCCTTTCCTGAGCTTCTATCTTCAGGCTCTCATTAAATTGTGGTTAAATGGAACAACTGCATTTGGCGTACTAGTTGGTTTGGGGCCTACTATCGGTGTCTGCCACTCCTTGCTGTTCTCCTGGTTTCCTGTCCTGAAATTCCATTTTCAGGCTCTCGTTAAGTAGTTGTTAATGTTAGACTGCATTTGGCCTACTAGTTGGGTTGGGGCCTACTATCGGTGTCTGCCACTCCTTGCTGTTCTCCTCCACTGAACAAAGCTGTGCCGCCTGTTTACTACGGTTGCCAATTTTGAACTGCATTTTGACTACTTACTGATTTGGCCCTACTCTCTGTGTCAGCCTCTCATTCCAGTTGTCCTCCACTGCAATGCCCCCTGGTTATTCCTGTGTTACCAATTTTGAACAGCATTTAGCCCACTTTATTCTTTGGGCCTATATCTGTGTTTCCACTTCATCGTGCCCATTGCCCAGCCAGTGATAGATGAGTCTGCTGGTACATTGACCCATAACGCAACATTCCCCGTGCATGCTACACAACAAGATTGTGACCCTGCTGAAAGTCAGGTTGCTCTTCCCGCATACCATACCACCTTACACGGGGACAAAGAGGAAGGTGCAGATGAAAGTGCAGGTTCCTTCATCAGGTGGGGGGAGGAATACTAGTTGGCGACGTCACTGGCACAGGGCCTCTCATAGTACGCAAAAGTGTTGCTGCCGGTGGGAGGCGCCCCCGCCGTGCAAACACACCGCTGTACTTTGAGGGGCCCTGTGCCAGTGCCAATGCCAACAAGTGGGCCCCCCCTGCTTGCTCAGGATCACAGCACTTGCAAAGTTGAAATACTTACCTCTCCCTGCTCCACTGCCGTGACGTGGTCCAGATTTCCTGGGCCCACTAATTACTTGAACCAGCCCTACCCCACACAACTTTAGCCAAATGACCCCCAATTTCAAATGCCTTCCAATTATTATAAGGTAAATTACGCTTGACAAGCTTCATTAAGAAGAATGGATGGTTTTGACATTAAAATGGGCACTCTAGGTGTTTTCCTGGCCCCCACTCACTGCCGACTATGCTGCCCCATTGACTTGCATTGGGTTTCGTGTTTCGGTCGATCCCGACTTTACGTCATAATCGGCCGATTTCACTCGACCCGACTTTTGAGATAGTCGGGTTTCGCGAAACCCGGCTCGACTCTAAAAAGGTCAAGGTCGCTCAACTCTAATGGCCAGAGCTTAGCCAGTATGCATAGAGGTGCTGGCTTGCCTTGCTGGCTAGTGTATTATCGGAACGTGTCTTTAGTGCCGCAGGTGGTGTACTAACAGACCGTCGCATGCGACTATCCTCCGATAACATTTAAGCCTTCACAAACATGAAGAAGCGCCTGTGCGTGAAACGGCCGTCGTCCTCCCCTGTCACTCCCCCGCTCCCTTGTATACTCCTGCCGATGCCGCATCATGTTTGTGAAGGCTTAAGTGCTAAATAAAGGACATTTTTAGCTGAAGACAGATGGTGAGTGCCGCATTTCTTTCTTATACCTCCTCACTTTGAATCCTGGATTCTGTATGCAGAGCACCACCTGGATCTCATCAGAGGCCAGTAGCGTCCACTCCATGTAAGATCACATGTAAAATTGCTTTGATACACAGCTTCTCAGTGCCGGTCACATTTTCTCTCTATCGATTGTGGACCTCCGATAACATTGACCGGCTTACTTTTCTGAAAATGAACAAGTCCTGGATCTCGCAGGAATTTGCCAGTCCTCTTCTAGATTAAATAATTTGTTGGCAACAGTATCCAGGTCTCCTGTTGTGTTCATGTTTCTACCACCTGAACTGTAATCCCTGGGCTCCAACACCGCCAGTTGCTGCTTAGAAGTGCCGTCTGCACAGTCAACACATGCTCCAGTGTTATTGGGTTTCATTAACGTCAGCTGATCCCCTGCTGTGTGTCCGGCAATTTCTCCTGCTCCGTCCACACTCACACTACTACAGATATTAAACTTGCTCCAATTAGGCCTCTGGCTACACTCTGTTTCTCCTGTAATACCTGTGCTCCAACATCGCCGGTTGCTGCTTAGAAGTGCCTTTCTGCAGAGTCAACACATGCTCCAGTGTTATTGGGTTTCAGTAACGTCAGCTATCCCCTGCTGTGTGTCCGGCAATTTCTCCTGCTCCGTCCACACTCACACTACTACAGATATTAAACTTGCTCCAATTACGCCTCTGCCTCCACTCTGATTCTAGTATTTACCCTGGGCTCCAACACCGCCAGTTGCTGCTCAGAAGTGTCTTTAGCACAGGTACTCCCTCCTGCCCAGCCTGGTTCCAGCACACCAGCTGTTTCCGGGTAGTGTCAACGTCACTTTGCCTCCAATACGTTGTCCTGTTGGGTTGCTGTCAGGTTAGCCAACTCTATGGTGCCTGCAGTTAAGGTGCTTCCTATGTGGGCTGCGGGATCTGGCAATGAAGGCTGGTTCCGTAGTGCCAATAGGACAAGCTCCCCCTGTAGGGCTGTGGGTTTCGGTAACTCCGGCCGGCTCACGGCCTTGCAACTTTTTTTTGTCATGTGTACCTTCTGCTGCCTATCTGAGTTCCAGTACCATTAGCTGGTTCTTTGGAAGTCAATCTTGAATATGTCCCACTGGGTTCCATTAACGTCAGCTGGTTCCAGGCAGAGCCTTTAGCTTAGGTGCCTCCTTCTCGCTATCCGAGTTCCACCAACGTCTGCTGGTCCTTGGTAGTGCTTTCTGGCACACGTACCTCCTGCTTAGTAACCGGGTTCCAGTACCATTAGCAGGTCCTCGTTAGTTTCATTGGCTCTTGTACCTTCTGCTACCCATCCGGGTTCCAGTACCGTCAGCTGGTTCTCAGCAGTGTATTTGGCTCTTGTACCTTCTGCTACCCATCCAGGTTCCAGGACTGTCAGCTGGTTCTCGGCAGTGTCTTTGGCACGGGTACTCCCTCCTGCCCAGCCTCGTTCCAGCACACCAGCTCTTTCCGTCAGCTGGTTCTCGGCAGTTCCTCCACCTTCTTGTACCTTCTGCTACATTTCCAAGTTCAAGCTTTTTGAAATGGTTTTTGGTAATCACTCTGGATCTCCCTGAAGACGACCCTGGAGACGATGACCCTGAAGACCACCCCGAAGAAGACCAAGAAGATGACCCTGAAAAAAATGACCGAAAAGACAAAGAACAAGAAGACAACCACCAAGATACAGAAGAACAAGAGACAGAAGACCAAGAAGCAGAAGAACAAGAAGCTGCAGAACAAAAAGCAGAAGAACATTAAGCATAAGACTAAAAATCAGAGCAAAAGATATTATCTATATTATAAGCAGAAGAAGACTAAGCAGTGTATGGGGGTGAGTCTGTTCCTCCTCGTGGTGCCCCTGGAAAATACCTGCTGCTGCAGGCAAAACTGAACCCGGACAAATCCTGTTGTAAATCTTTTGTGACAGGCAGAACGGAATGTGTAATCTTCAAACTTTTATAGATACAACTACAGGAATGCCTGACACAAATAAGAATATGATGATGAAGAAGAAGAATATGAAGAAGATGAAGAAGTAGAATGTGAAGAAGAATAATAGTTGAATAAGAAGAATATGAAGAATGTAAAAAAAAGAATAATAGGAAGAAGGTGAAGAAGAAGAAGAAGAAGAAGATGAATAAGGTGAAGAAGTTGATGAAAAAGATGCTGCTGCTGAGGATGATGAAGGAGAAAGTGTGGGAGAAGTAAAAAAGAAGGTGAAGAGCATGGAAGTAGTGAAACATAAATATCTGACAAAATATAAAAAAGCTTAGCATAGTCAATATCTTTGTAACTCCGAACGACTTAAATAAAAAATTAATTTCTGCTATTCCATTTGATTGGGCTAAACCTCCATGCCTTTAATGTCTCCTCCACTTCCCCCAATACATTCTACATTATTCTTAGTTGTTTTCCTTCATGTAGAATTAACCTACAAGGAAAGAAAGGGTTTAGTTTCATTCCGATATTTGTGTCCCATTGACTTGCATTGGTTTCCAGTTTCGGAATCAGCAATATCTGATATTTTTGGGGTATCGGTCCGATCCAATCCGATCCTATATTTCCCAATATCGGAAGGTATCGCTCAACACTACCCATGAGGTGAGATTTTGCATGGACCCCCAGACTGAGGAAGATTGACAATCATCTTGTGTTTCTATTAATTGTGCCAACAGTTGTTGCTTTCTCACCAAGCTGCTTGCCTATTGTCTTGTAGCTCATCCCAGACTTGTGCAGGTCTACAATTTTGGCCCTGGTGTCCATAGGCTGCTTTCACACATCAGTTGTTTGCCATCAGTCACAGTCCGTCGAATGTTGAAAAAAACGGATCGGTCGCAGATTGTGAAAAACTGATGTGACGGATCTGTTTTTTCGCCGGATCCGACTAGCTGATCCAGCAAATTGGATCCTAAAAAAATCAGAGCATGCTCAGTTAAAAAAAAAAAAACAGAATCCGTTGCCGGATTCCGTCATTTGACGGATCCGGCGCCATAGGCTTCCTTTCTAGCAAACGACGGACGGCGATGGATCCATCTGTCGGTTTTTTTCGATGGACACAAAAAACTTTACTGTGTCCGTTTTCTCCGGCCGCCGGATAAACAATTTTCGACGGATCCGGCGAACGACGGATGAAACCTGAGGCCATCCGTCTCAATCCGTCGCTAATACAAGTCTATGAGAAAAAAACGGATCTGGCGGCAATATTCGCAGGATCCGTTTTTTTCAAAATTCACCGGATTGAGATTGACGGCAAATGGCTGATGTGTGAAAGGGGCCTTAGGCAGCTCTTTGGTTTTGGCCACGGTGGAGAGGTTGGAGTGTGATTGATTAAGTGTGTGGACAGGCGTCTTTTATACAGGTAACGAGTTCAAACAGGTGCAATTAATACAGGTAATGAGTGCAGAGCAGGGGGGCTTCTAGAAAACTAACAGGTCTGTGAGAGAGAATTCTTGCTGGTTGGCCAGTGATCAAATGTTATTTCATGCAATAAAATGTGATTTAATTATTTAAAAATCATAAAATGTGATTTTCTGGCTTTAATTTGTAGCTAAAATTACAGACCTCTCCATTCTTTGTAGGTGGGAAAACTTGCAAAATGGGCAGTGTATCAAATACTTATTCTCCCCACTGTGTATCTACAGCCCATAATTTTGATATGAAGACATTGGCTGCATCCACCCATGGGGAACTGTACTGATGATAAGGTGATGATTAGGGTATGGCACACGTTAAGAGTAAGTTCACACAGGGCATCTTTGCTGCATTTTTTGCTGCTTTTTTATGCTAATTTTCAGCTGCTTTTTACAGTACCAGCAACGCCTATGAGATTTCAGAAATCTCATGCACACACATTGGTTTTTTGTTTGATCAGTATTTTGTGCTTTGCTGTGTTTTTTGGACATAGAGCATGTCACTTCTTTCAGCGTTTTTGCTGCGTTTTTTCACCCATTGACTTGAATGGGTGTTGAAAAAAATGCAGCAAAAAAGCAGGTATCATTATTTGCTGCATTTTTGCTGCTGAAAATCCAAGGACATTAGCCCGGACAAAGATAAACAAAAAAAATGCACCAAAAAAGCAGTAAAAAAAAAATGCACCAAATAACATACCAAATACGCAACAAAAAAATCAACAAAAACGCACCTAAACCTGCGTTTTTGACGCAGCTTCTTTCCTGCCAAGAAGATCAGGTTTTGCTGCAGAAAAAAAAGCAGCAAAAATGCCCTGTGTGAACTTACCCTAAGTATTTGATGCATTTATGCAGCTCTTGGCAGGGAAAATGCAGCAGCAAAAACGTGCGGTTTTGGTGCAGATATTTCCCTACTCATTGACATGGGTGAAAATTTGCAGAAAAACTGCTGAAAGAATTAACATGCTGCAGATTTATATCTGAACTAAATCTACAACTCTGAAATAAGCAACGTGACCTCAGAATTTTCATTCACTTTGCTGGTATCAGGAAATCCTTTAGGTTTTGTGACAAATCTGCACTGAAAAAATGAAGCAAAAATCAGCCAAAAATGCAACGCAGCCTAACAGACAAAATAATTAGTAGTTTCTTCAGCTTAAAAAAAAAAAAGAAAAAAAATCATGGATGCCTTAAAAAAATGTTATGGACAGGGCAAAAAAGTGGCCCGTTTATACGACTCGTCCTGGAATTTCTGGACATTTGTAAACTAGTGATGAGCGAACGTGCCCAGATGAGGCGTTATCCGACCACGTTTGGGGGGCTAACAGAGCATCTTCTGTGTGTTCTAATACCATGTTCGAGTCCCTGCGCCTGCATGTCTCACGGTTGTTCGACAGCGGTAACACATGCAGGGATTGCCTAACAAACAGGAAATGCCTGCATGTGTTGCAGCTGTTGAACAACCGTGAAACATGCAGGCGCAGGGACTCGAAAGATCATCGAAGATACACGGTTAGCCCTGGAGCTCGCTCGGATAACACCTTATCTGAGCACGCTCGTTCTCCACTATTGGCAACCCTTTTGGTGGCACTATAACTAGTGATGAGCCAATATACTCGTTACTCGAGATTTCCCAAGCACGCTCGGGTGTCCTCCGAGTGTTTTTAGTGCTCGGAGATTTAGTTTTCATCGCCTCAGCTGAATTATTTACAGCTACTAGCCAGGCTGAGTACATGTGGGGGTTGCCTGGTTGCTAGGGAATCCCCACATTTAATCAAGCAGGCTAGTAGCTGTAAATCATTCAGCTGAGGTGAGGAAAACTAAATCTCTGAGCACTAAAAAATACTCGGAGGACCCCCGAGCGTGCTCGGGAAATCTCGAGTAACGAGTATATTCGCTCATCACTAACTATTACCATACAGGATAGCAAATCAGGCATTATTCAGACTTCAGTAATTTTGCACGTAAGCAAAACTTGGCCGAATGTCGTTAGTGGTTTTCATTCAATTTTCAGCAGTATTTGATGAATGCGTCAGTTTTAGGGTTCGCTCACACTGGCGAGTAGCGAGCAGCCAGCGTATACTCGGATGAGTGCTGTCTGATGTTTCACTGAATTGCACTTGCTCTATTGTTATGCTATGAAGCAGTGCATACTCGCTTTTATTTTCTCATGCCGAGTGAGCATGAGAGGGAAAATATATTTTTATATATATATATATATATATATATATATATATATATATATATACCGTATATATCCCTGCATGCTGCAATTGACAGTATATATTGAATGGCGCACACTGATACAAGTCTATGGGTGTGTGCAGAACACTGGACTGCACTCGAATGTCATCCAAGTGCAGTCTCATATAAGCCAACTCACACAATGGAGAAATTAAGTTCTCCATCTACTCCTCACCTGTAATCGAATTCTCGCATTTGAGAGAAATAAATCACAGTGAAATTACACTCAGCTCATGCTTGCAGCAGAGTTTGTGCCAACGGTCTTTGCATATGTCATCCGATTCTCTCGCATGAGAGAATCATTGGATGCTACTTGCCAGTGTGCATGTGCAGGGCCGCCATCAGGGCATTACTACCCTTACAGCTGTATGGGGCCTGGAGAGCAGCAGTACAAAGAGGGGGCCCCAGCTGCTGTAGATCAGATTTTCCAGCGTTTTGAGAACCATTGAGTGATATAATTAACTAGATGGTGGCCCGATTCTAACGCATCGGGTATTCTAGAATATGTATTTATGTATGTACATAGCAGCCACATAGTATATTGCACAGGCCTCGTAGTATATAGGAGCCATGTAGTATATAGCAGACAAATACTATGTGACCTGTGCTATATACTATGTGGCTGCTATATACATACATACATATTGTAGAATAGTATATAACACAGCCACGTACTATATAACAGCCCACGCAGTATATAGCAGCCACGCAGTATATAACACAGGCAACGTAGTATATAACACAGGCCACGCAGTATATAACACTGGCCATGTAATATATAGCACAGCCCACGCAGTATATAGCAGCCACGTAGTATATAACACTGCCCACACAGTATATAGCAGCCACGTAGTAAATAACACTGCCCACGCAGTATATAACAGTGGCAACGTAATATATAGCACAGCCCACGGAGTATATCACACAGCCCACAGAGTATATCACACAGCCCACGCAGTATATAACACTGCCTATGTAGTATATAGCAGCCACGCGGTATCTAACACAGCCCACGTAGTATACAGCAGTGTGGGCACCATATCCCTGTTAAAAATATAATTAAAATAAAAAATAGTTATATACTCACCCCCTAGGATCCACTGAAGCTCCGGCGATACGCGCGCGGCTGCCGCCATGTTGCGTTCCCAGGATGCATTGCGAAATTACCCAGATGACTTAGCGGTCTCGCGAGACCGCTAAGTCTTTTGGGTAATTTCGCAATGCATCGCCGGGAACAGAAGATGGCGGCCGGCGCGAGCGGCTCGTCGGACTTCGGAGGGTGAGAATAGCTGTATTTTTGTTTTTTTATTATTTTTAACATTACATTTCTTTTACTATTGATGCCGCATAGGCAGCATCAATAGTAAAAAGTTGGGGACACACAGGGTTAATAGCAGTGGAGTGCGTTACCCGCAGCACAACGCAGTCCGTTACCGCCGGCTTTAACCCTGTGTGAGCGGTGACTGGAGGGGAGTATGCGGACACCGGGCACTGACTGCAGGGAGTAAGGAGCGGCCATTTTCTTCCGGACTGTACCCGTCGCTGATTGGTCGTGGCTGTTTTGCCGCGACCAATCAGCGACTTGGATTTCCATGACAGACAGAGGCCGCGACCAATGAATATCCGTGACAGAAAGAAGGACAGACAGAAAGACAGAAAGTGACCCTTAGACAATTATATAGTAGATAACGGAGCCCCAGGCAGCAAACGGGGCCCCAGGCAGCACACAGGCGCCCCAGGGAGCGCATAGAGCCCACAGGCAGCGCACGGTGCCCCAGGCAGCCCACAGGGCTCCATGCAGCCCACAGGGGCCCCAGGCAGCGCACGGTGCCCCAGGCAGCCCATCGTTGGGATGCGGATTTTGATGCAGATTGACTGCTGATTTTTTTCCCTGTTGAAAATCAGCAGCAAATCTAGTGCAAGGGAACGGGTGGACTAGACTTATAGCATGTGTTGGAGGCATTACATTGAACTGACAGTAGATGGTGCAGTTCCATCAGTGCATAGTTAATGTTATGTGTTGTAACTAGTGTTGAGCGATACCGTCCGATACTTGAAAGTATCGGTATCGGATAGTATCGGCCGATACCCGAAAAGTATCGGATATCGCCGATACCGATATCCGATACCAATACAAGTCAATGGGACACCAAGTATCGGAAGGTATTCTGATGGTTCCCAGGGTCTGAAGGAGAGGAAACTCTCCTTCAGGCCCTGGGATCCATATTAATGTGTAAAATAAAGAATTAAAATAAAAAATATTGATATATTCACCTCTCCGGTGGCCCCTGGACATCACGCGGGTAACCGGCAGGCTTCTTTGTTTAAAATGCGCGCGTTTAGGACCTGAGGAATGACGTCGCGGCTTCTGATTGGTCGCGTGCCGCCCATGTGACCGTGACGCGACCAATCAGAAGCCGCGACGTCATTCCTCAGGTCCTAAATTCCTAGAATGAGGAGTTTAGTGCCTGAGAATGACATCGCGGCTTCTGATTGGTCGCATCGCGGTCACATGGGCGGCACACGACCAATCAGAAGCCGGACGTCATTCCTCAGGTCCTAAACGCGCGCATTTTAAACAAAGAAGCCTGCCGGTTACCCGCGTGATGTCCATGGGCCGCCGGAGAGGTGAATATATCAATATTTTTTATTTTAATTCTTTATTTTACACCTCACTATGGATCCGATACCGATACCCGATACCACAAAAGTATCGGATCTCGGTATCGGAATTCCGATACCGCAAGTATCGACCGATACCCGATACTTGCGGTATCGGAATGCTCAACACTAGTTGTAACTTGTTATGTATGTTTCTCCCTTCTCTCTATGATATGCACCTTAAGTTCTCCAGTGTGAGTTCCTATTCTATCCCGATAAGGTATATAAAGTGAACTTGGAACACCTCCAACAAAAAATTTTTTTTTCCAATTTTGACAACAATGGAAGACCAACAATATGATCAGCTTTTGAGATTCTACACTGCAACAGAACAAAAGTACCCCCAGTGGATCTACGATCTACCTCCAGAGAAACGTTTAAATGACAAGTTCCAGTTTAGACAAACATCTAAGCCATATCGAGCAGAGAAAGGGATAATTTACTATGGAAAAACGGAGTTTCTCACTAAAAGCTGACTGCCAAATATCCTGAAGGCCTGTCACGACAACCCAACTTCTGGTGGCCATTTTGGCAGAGATAAAACATTTGCCAAAATTTCTGACCGTTATTACTGGAAGGGAATGAAGAATGATGTTTACCAACATGTCAAAGCCTGTCAAAAATGATTTGTCACATGTCCCAAAATCAGCAAAGAAGCTCCACCACTCAACAGTATACCAGTGCCTGGAAAAGTATGGAGATTAGTTGGGATTGATATGATCGGTCCTCTACAGGAAACATCAAACGGCAACAAATATATAGTTGCTGTCACTGATCATTTCTCGAAGTGGACTGAAGCAACAGCTGTTCCAGACAAGAGTGCCATGTTAGCAGCAACATTTTTGTACATCATTATTTGCTGCTTAGGCTGTATGGACACTCTGATTAGTGACCAGGGAAGAGAGTTTGTGAACTTGATCATCGACAACCTGATGGATCATTTTAAAACAGATCACCGCATTTCATCTGCCTACCACCCACAAATGGCCAGCGAGAACGTGACAATCGAACACTCAAAGAATCTCTTTGCAAGCTCGTCAATGACCAAGGAACCAACTGGGACCAGTTCATCCCTGGTGTTTTGTTTGCCTATCACACATCTGTGCATGCCTCAACCAAGTGCACTCCATTTGAGGTCATGTATGGACGAAAGACTAAGCTTCCTATTGACCTCAATCCATCAGCAAATGACACTGTGGATGTCATGTCTCTTTCAGATGATGCCAACCCTGATGTGCTAAATACACTCACAACCATTCATAACAGGATCCTCTCAACTGTAAGTACCAACATCCATTCTGCTCAAGAACACCAAAAGTGTGCCTTTGATCGCCGACACAAGAGCAACATAGAAATCACTGCTGGCACCATTGTTTATATCAAGAATCAATGTCGTATTCACCGCATGGGTTCAAAGATGGCACCACGCTGGGTTGGACCCTACTTAGTTGTGGAATCCTTAACCAAGGGACGAGTAAAACTTAAGAACAATAAGACTGGCAAGATACTAAGCAACACCTACCATGCCAGCAACCTTAAGATTTACCAGGATGAAGAGACTTCTCTACCACCCCAGTCCCCTGATGACTGTCCCAGTGACTCTGCCACAGAGAAACACCAGCAAACCAAGACTTTCAACCCACTACCAAGTTCAGGAAGGAACTATCTTACCACCATTCTTGACCTTACGTTTAATAGGGTTGTGTACTTTGGAGGCACAAGAGATCTTGGACAACCACGGCGTACATATAAAACCAAAGGTGATGGGAACTGTTATTTTCGGGCCATCAGCTATTTCCTGACAGGAACAGAGGACAACTACTCCCTTCTCAGAGCTAACACATCCACAGCAAATTTGTTGAGTTGTGACATCGTCAACCACACCAAAGTTGGTGACGTCATGGATTGGTTGACCTATCCCGCAAGCTTCAATCTGCAGTCAACAGAACATGCACTTTATCTTGAAAACAATCATGATCATTTTAATGTTGTTATCAGTGTTTACTAATCATTTTAATGTTATCAGTGATCACCTTTGAACGGTTATATTGTAGTGTCCTGTCACCAGCCATGTGTATGCCGAAAGCCTCTCTAGAACCAATAATTGCCCCATGTAAAAGTACCTTTATAAGTTGAGGTTTCAGAATGTTATAACTTTTATTATATCCTGAACAGTTTTTTTATGAACAGCCAAGGTTTTCAGGTTGAAGTAAAAAAAAGTCTGTGTGATTAGAGTTTTAAACAATAAAATGTTGAAAAATTATGTAATTCTTGAGTATATCACTCAATGGTGCCCATAAACGTGAAAAATCTGATCTTTATTATGCTTTAATCTTTAATATACTCAAGAACGGGGCCACAGACATCACACAGGGGGTCTCAAACAGCGCACATGGGATCCCAGACAGCGCACAGGGGGCAGAGACAGAGCACAGGGGCCCTGCACGCTGTCTCTTCCCCCTTGCACACTGTCACTTCCCCCTCCCTTATGCACTGTCTCTGCCCCCCTGTGTGCTGCATGGGGCCCTGTGTGCTGCCTTGGGTCCCCGTTCACTGTCCCTTCCTTCCTTGCACGCTGTCTCTTCCTCCTCCCCTGTGCACTGTCTCTGCCACTCTGTGTGCTGCCTGGGGCCTCGTGTGCTGCCAGGGACCCCTGTGTGCTGCCTGGGACCCCTGTGCACTGCCTGGGGCCCTTGTGTGCTCCTTGGAGCCCATGTGCTGCCTGTGGCCCTGTGCGCTGCCTGGGGCCCCTGTGCGCTGCCTGGGGCCATGTGCGCTGCCTGGGGCCCGTATGCTGCCTGGGGCCTTTGTGCGCTGCCTGGAGCCCTGTGGGCTGCATGGGGCCCTGTGGGCTGCCTGGGGTCCTGTGCACTGCCTGGGGCCCCTGTGCGCTGCTTGGGGCCCGTGCGCTGCCTGTGGCCCCTGTGCTCTGCCTGGGGCCTGTGTGCTGCCTGGAGCCCCTCTGCACTGCCTGGGGCCCCTGTGCGCTGCCTGGGGCCATGTGCGCTGCCTGGGGCCCGTGTGCTGCCTGGGGCCCCTGTGCGCTGCCTGGAGCCCTGTGGGCTGCATGGGGCCCTGTGGGCTGCCTGGGGTCCTATGCGCTGCCTGGGGCCCCATGCCCTGCCTGTGGCCCCTATGCGCTGCCTGGGGCCCCTGTGTACAGATGGGGCTCCTTGATGAAACTCCACCCGGCATCAAGGCGAAACACCACAACGGTCCCGTACCTCAGCGGGCCCCGATCTCCATGGACCATCTTCCTGGCCCGGGCCTTGGCTTGTAAGTCTTTTTCGTGTGCGGCCTGGCACTTGAGCTCCTCCTCCCTCTCTCTCTGATCACGCTGTAAGGCCTGCTGCCGGCAGTACTCCTGCTGGGTGATGACTTCCATTTTCGCGCCATTCTTCCAAGCTATGCCCACGATGACATGCCCCACTCCTCCTGCACGCCGCATGGTGCTTTAATGGCGGCGGTTTTGGCGGCAATTTTTGGCATCAAATCACGGTTCATTAGTCATACAGTCTTTTAGCACAAATCACGGTTAGGCACAGTTCTGGCACAGTCTCTAGGCGCACATCACCCAATTTTTCAGGCTTTAGTAGATCCTGTTCGTGACGCCAAGTTGGAGCGCCCCCCAAGGGCAGTGGGGTACTCGGTACAAGGTCCTTCGGTTCACAGGGGGATGTCACGGTGGATGACCCGGTACGTGGCCCTGGGACATCCGTGTAAAAGGGAAAGATCTTTAAAGGGGAATGTTTATGTTCGTGACGCCACCTGTGGTATTCGGTCAGGGTGACCGACGCTGCTTTAATGTGTCCGCTGGGGTGATATTATGGCAGCTAGACGGTATACCTTCCCACAGGTGAAGTATGTCCCCAGGGCTTCCCAGTATGTAGATGGTGAATGATGAATGGCGCAGTGAAGAACGAGGACACAAGGTTGCAGTCTCTTTACCTTTACTGAAGGCTTCAGCATCCACAGTCCAGGCCACCAGATGACAGAGCAGGCAGAGTCCGGCCAGTTTGGAGGCAAGCCCAGAGTTCCCTTATCCAGGTGGAAATCAGTAGCCTTCCTTTGCGCTGCGGTGGTGTAGTCCCTTACTGCCTATGGCTTCACATAAGGGTCTCACATATGCAATGTTTCGCTCTTTCTGTCCCCCATATAGGATAGGACAAAACCCGTATGACTGGTGACTTGAGCCTGTTTATAGGGTCTCTTAGATAACCCGGCTCTGTAGATGTCACCGTGCCTCCTGGGTGTAAGTGTGGACAGGTAACCTGCAATTAGCTGTCCTGTCGGTCTCTGAAATAAGGCGTAGAGGTCCTTACTCCCTCGGTATTCCGGATACCGGGATGTTGCGCCTCAGAAGGAGACAGCTTGAGCGGGGCTGGTCCCCTTCTGGTATCATCTCCTTTGCTTCGACTTCCTTCACGCTTGCTGCAATACAATTCTGCCTTTCAGAGGTGTATCTAACCTTTCCTGCACCCGGGGCAAAGGATCAGTACGGCGCCCCCCCCTCCCCCACAGTATAAGGGGCACAAATCTGGACAGTATGGGGGCACAAATCTGGACATTATGGCCCATACTGTCCAGATTTGTGCCCCCATACTATCCAGATTTGTGCCCCCTTTGGGGGCACAGATCTGGACAGTATGGGGGCACAGATGTGGACAGTATGGGGGCAGAGATCTGGACAGTAAGGGGGCACAGATCTGGACAGTATGGGGGCACAAATCTGGACAGTATGGGGGCACAAATCTGGACAGTATGGAGGCACAAATCTGGACATTATGGGGGCACAAATCTGGACATTATGGCCCATACTGTCCAGATTTGTGCCCCCATATGTCCAGATTTGTGCCCCCATACTATCCAGATTTGTGCCCCCTTTGGGGGCACAGATGTGGACAGTATGGGGGCACAGATCTGGACAGTATGGGGGCACAGATCTGGACAGTATGTGGGCACAAATCTGGACAGTATGGGGGCACAGATCAGGACAGTATGGGGGGCACAAATCTGGACATTATGGGGCACAAATCTGGACATTATGGCCCATACTGTCCAGATTTGTGCCCCCATACTGTCCAGATTTGTGCCCCCATACTATGCAGATTTGTGCCCCCTATGGGGGCACAGATCTGGACAGTATGGGGGCACAGATCTGGACAGTATGGGGGCACAAATCTGGACAGTATGGGGGCACAAATCTGGACAGTATGGGGGCACAGATCTGGACATTATGGGGGCACAAATCTGGACATTATGGCCCATACTGTCCAGATTTGTGCCCCCATAATGTCCAGATCTTTGCCCCCATACTGTCCTGATCTGTGCCCCCATCACAGTCGTCAGACTCATTCTCACAACAGTGAGTGAGTGAGTCTGACAGTCTCGTCACATACCCAGTTTGCAACTTGCCCCTGCCCTGGCCGCTGCTGAGCGCTCCCTCCCCGGCTCCCCCTCCTCCTACAGTGAGTGACTACTAGTAATACTACACACGAGCACTGACTGCACGAAGACACGCCCGAACCCCGAATGAACGAACGAACCGAGTCTCAGTCACCGGCGCAGAGGCGCAACGAACGACCAGCGGTTATGAAGCAGCCTGCCTGTGTGAGATGTGTCACAGTGAGTCACATGCTCAGTCAGACTGTGACGTCAGCCGCAGCGGTCAGTGCCTGTGCCTCTCAGCGGTTGTCAGGGGGCGGGGCGCAGCCGGCCAGGCGCTTAGACTGAGAAGGAAGGGGCTCCTTCCTTGAAGCAAGCGAACCTCCAGCGGCCGGCGGGTACTGTCTAACTCACTGTACTAGCGCAGCAGGCAGCACGCACAGGCACACATGACACGCCACGGGATTATCTCACTGCGGGGGGCGGGCCGCGGGCGGCAGAATGTGTCGGGTGCCGACGAGGAGCCTGGCTTTTAGCAGCTGCAATGCCGCATCACATCATCAATTCAGGCGGCCCCACTGGCGCCCCCTGTCAGCTGCGCCCGGGGCAAATGCCCCGCCTGCCCCCCCCTGGATACGCCACTGCTGCCTTTCAATGTGTCTCTTTCTGGGAGCTGCATCTCTGAGGGCATGCACAGCTCCTTTAACCTTCCATCCTCATAAGACTCTGGTCTGGAACTAACTACCTTTCGCTACAGACTACAAGTTATATATATGGGGAGTAACCTAATAAATAGGGTCCTCCCTGCATGTCCTGGATCCAAAATGGCCACGGGACTCCTTCCGAGTCCTGCAGGGAGGTGGCTTACAAGCGCCTGATGTCCCACCCTGGGACAATGTAAAAAAGTTAAAAAAAAATATTTAAATGTGTAAAAAAAAATAAAAAATTCCTAAATAAAGAAAAAAAAGTATTGTTCCAATAAATACATTTCTTTAAATAAAAAAAACAACAAAAAACAATAAAAGTACTCATATTTAGTATCACCGGGTCCGTAATGACCTGACTTATAAAACTGTCCCACTAGTTAACCCCTTCAGTGAACACCGTAAAAAAAAAAAAAAAACGAGGCAAAAAACAACGCTTTATTATCATACCGCCGAACAAAAAGTGGAATAACAGGCGATTACAAAGACGGATATAAAGAACATGGTACCGCTGAAAACGTCATCTTCTTCCGCAAAAAACGAGCTGCCATACACCGTCATCAGCGAAAAAATAAAAAAGTTATAGTCCTCAAGATAAAGCGACGCAAAAATAATTATTTTTTTTATATAAAATAGTTTTTATTGTCTAAAAGCGCCAAAACATAAAAAATGATATAAATGAGGTATTGCTGTAATCGTACTGACCCGAAGAATAAAACTGCTTTATCAATTTTACCAAACACGGAATGGTATAAACGCCTCCCCCAAAAGAAATTCATGAATAGCTGGTTTTTGGTCATTCTGCCTCACAAAAAATCGGAATAAAAAGCAATGAAAAAATGTCACGTACCCGAAAATGGTACCAATAAAAATGTCAACTCGTCCTGCAAAAAAAAAGAAATCACATGACTTTCTGGACCAAAATATGGAAAAATTATAGCTCTCAAAATGTGGAGACGAAAAAACTATTTTTTGCAATAAAAAGCGTCTTTTAGTGTGTGACAGCTGTCAATCATAAAAATCCGCTAAAAAAAACCCTATAAATAGTAAATCAAACCCCCTTCATCACCCCCTTAGTTAGGGAAAAATAAGAAAATAAAAAAATGTATTTATATCCATTTTCCCATTAGGGTTAGGGTTGGGGCTAAAGTTAGGATTGGGGCTAAAGTTAGGGTTAGCATTGGGGCTAAAGTTAGGGTTAGGGTTGGGGCTAAAGTTAGGGTTAGGGTTGGGGCTAAAGTTAGGGTTAGGGTTGGGGCTAAAGTTAAGTTTAGGGTTGGGACTAAAGTTGGGGTTAGGATTTGGATTACATTTACAGTTGGGATTAGGGGTGTGTTGGAGTTAGGGGTGCGGTTAGGGTTGTTATTAGAGTTAGGGGTATGTTGGGGTTAGGGGTGTGTTGGGGTTAGGGGTATGGTTTGGATTTGGGTTAGGGGTGTGTTCGTGTTAGAGGTGTGGTTAGGGTTATGGTTAGGGTTGGGATTAGGGTTAGGGGTATGCTTGGGTTAGCGTTTCAGTTAGAATTGGGGGGGTTTCCACTGTTTAGGCACATCAGGGGCTCTCCAGACGCGACATGGCGTCCGATCTCAATTCCAGCCAATTCTGCGTTGAAAAAGTAAAACAGTGCTCCTTCCCTTCCGAGCTCTCCCGTGTGCCCAAACAGGGGTTTACCCCAACATATGGGGTTTCAGCGTACTCAGGACAAATTGGAAAACAACTTTTGGGGTCCAGTTTCTCCTGTTACCCCTGGGAAAATAAAAATTTGGGGGCTAAAAGAACATTTTTGTGGGAAAAAAGAGATTTTTTTATTTTCACGGCTCTGCGTTATAAACTGCAGTGAAACACTTGGGGGTTCAAAGTTCTCACAACACATCTAGATAAGTTCCTTGGGGGGTCTAGTTCCAATATGGGGTCACTTGTGGGGGGTTTCTACTGTATAGGTACACCAGGGGCTCTGCAAATGCAACGTGACGCCTGCAGATTAACCCATCTAAGGCTGCCGTCACACTAGCAGTATTTGGTCAGTATTTTACATCAGTATTTGTAAGCCAAAACCAGGAGTGGAACAATTAGAGGAAAAGTATAATAAAAACATATGCACCACTTCTGCATTTATCACCCACTCCTGGTTTTGGCTTACAAATACTGATGTAAAATACTGACCAATTACTGATAGTGTGACGGCAGCCTAAGTGTGGCACCCCTAGGGGTATTTGCCACAAAAATAGTTACTGACATTAAATACAAGTACTAAGATAGCAAAACTGCACTACCACCTCCGGCCAGAAGGGGGAGCTCCAGAGACTCCCCTTGATCCATTCTGGTCTGAGAGAAGAACTGGCAGTTGGGCTAAGGAGTTGAAAGTGAGAGGTCATACAGCTGAATTTCTAACAGCCCTATGACTGTTTCCAGGCCCAAATCACTGGCCTGAGGAGAAGAGGGACAGAGGAAAAAGGACATTGTGAGAACCGGGTAGCATTAATCACTACCCAGAACAGGCGCAAAGACGGATACCGGATCCGTGGCTGTATTCATTATATATAATACAGCAACCGGAAAAACGTGAGGTGATATCAGCTTCACTAGGGCCGGACGCAGCAACAGACACAGAGTTCAGCGGTACTCCCGGAGGGGGTAAGCCGATAAAAGGACTCGGGTTGCCCGTCGAACCAGGGCCCAGAGGGGACAGATTGGGCCGGCAGCCAGTTCACATACAGCAGCAGGGCCACACAGAAACTGCGTACAATAAGAGGTGAAGACCCCGGCAGGGTCAAAGTAACTCAGAGTTCCCATACAGACTCCGGTGTCGGGACTGGTTGTAAATCCCTTTATGTTGAAGTAAACTGGTTAAACGTTTCAGTGCCTCAGACTTTCATTTGGACAATAGCCATCTATCCAGGATCGGGATCATCACCGCTGGGAGAACCTGCTGCTGATCAAGTAAGTGCCTGTTCCCTCACGATACCCTTACACTGTGCATTGCCTGAGGCCACAGCATCGGGTCAAGCCACCCGTGACATCCCCCTCAAGAGACAGACCCCATTGGTCCGGTGCTGGGTACCCCGGTCTCCTGGGTGTCACAATTGGCGTCACGAACAGGATCGAGCCAGCCCGTATACCGGGTATTGTGTGCCGTGATTGGAGCCCAAAACTGTGAAAACTTGGATGAAAAATCTTGAAAATTGACTTTATTAAAGAAAATTCCGTTCCACATTGAAAACTATTGAAAGTGACTTTTCCCCATTGGTTATAATGGAGTAAAGATGGCCGCCATCCCCTGAGGTACCGTATTTTTCGGACTAAAAGACGCACTTTTTCCCCCCAAAAAAAGGGGGGAAAATGGGGGGTGCGTCTAATAGTCGCAATGCAGGCTTACCTAGGTGGCAGAGGTGCGGTGGCAGAGGTCCGGTGGCAGAGGTGCGGTTGCGGGGGTGTGGCGGCAGAGGAGGCGCAGTAAGCGGGGTCCCTTTCCCCGGTATGGTGATGCAGCAGGCCCGGTATGCAGCAGAGCCGGGTGAATCCTCTTGTTATCGGTGGTGGCGGCCATTTTCCGGAGGCCGCGCGTGCGCAGATGGAGCGCTCTGCTTCCCGGGGCTTCAGGAAAATGGCCGCCGCGATCTCCATCTGCGCACGCGCGGCCTCCCGCGGCCATTTTCCTGAAGCCCCGGGAGCAGAGCGCTTCATCTGCACACGCGCGGCCTCAGGAAGATGGCCGCGCCCACCGATAACAAGAGGATTCACCCGGCTCTGCTGCATACCGGGCCTGCTGCATCACCATACCGGGGAAAGGGACCCCGCTTCCTGCGCCTCCTCTGCTGCCACACCCCCGCCACCGCACCTCTGCCACCGGACCTCTGCCACCGCACCTCTGCCACCTAGGTAAGCCTGCATGGTACGCCAGGGACCCCTCTCACGCCATACCTCTCACTGCACCTCCTGATCCCAGCACCTCCTGATCCCAGCACCTCCTGATCCCAGCACCTTCTCATCCCAGCACCTCCTGATCCCAGCACCTCCTGATCCCAGCACCTCCTGATCCCAGCACCTTCTCATCCCAGCACCTCCTGATCCCAGCACCTCCTGATCCCAGCACCTCCTGATCCCAGCACCTCCTCATCCCAGCACCTTCTCATCCCAGCACCTTCTCATCCCAGCACCTTCTCATCCCAGCACCTCCTCATCCCAGCATCACCCCACCTTGCCTCCTGTGACCCTGCTCTGCCACCGCCATAAGATACTGTAAATTCGGACAATAAGACGGACCCCCATGTTATAAAAAATCATTTTTTCTGCAATTTTCACCCCAAATTTGGGGTGCGTCTTATGGTCCGGTGCGTCTTATAGTCCGAAAAATACGGTAATCACCCTGTAACCGTTAGGCACGAGACTGTTAATTGGGCTACGCCATTACTTGAGCCCCAGTCTGACTGAAAAACTTCAGAATCCGCCATTACGGAGCGCGCGGCGGGCGGGAGAAGCAGGGGGCGTATCATTGTGGGCGGCATTAAGCTGAGCGCTCTGACGTCAGAGTAAGGGGAAAACCAATCCTGCTGCACAGCAGAGTGAATCTACACTATCCCGACGGAAGCGGAGGACCGGAAGGGTCCGGATTAACTAAGGGGGCACAGTATGTCGCAGCACGGAGACGTCGCAGCACCCGGCGACGCTAATGCAGCTGAAGGGCAGAGTGTTGATAGAGAGTCCAGCAGCGCAGCGGTGCAAGGAGTGGCGCCCATCATGCCGGTGCTGATGCCATATACCCCGGGTGGCCCGTGGCTTCCAATGTATGAAGGTGAGCCTAATACCCTTGACAATTTCAGAGAAAAGATGCTGGCTCATTTTGACATGTTCCCCGTGGGTGAAGTTCAGCATGTTAGTCTCCTGATGATGCAGTTAAGTGGCCATGCTAAGCGAGAAGTCACAGCATGGGCAGCTGATCTAAAAGGCACTGTTGAACGCATATTTGCTGGATTAAAAGCTACATTTGAAACCACGGCCAGCAGCAAAGCTAAAATACAATTCTTTAATTGCAAACAAAAAGCTAATGAGGGCGTGAGAGACTTTGCCTTAAACCTGCAGGAAGCCTTTAAATCACTCACACTGGCTGAACCCATTTTTAACACCGGAGCGGATAAACTGCTAAGAGATCAATTTATTGAGGGACTCTACACCCCTTCTCACCGGGGGCATGTGAGCATGCTTGTTTTTAAGAACCCTGAATTGACATTTGCCCAATTAAAGGAGAGCGCTATACGTCTCCAGCTGGCAGAGGCACCTCGGGATCAGGATCCTGCGCAACCCATGGCAGAGGCACCTCAACAACAGGGAGTGCCAGTGACATCAGCTATGTCTGGGGCCATTGCTAAGCCCCTGGGGCCCAGTACTAATGAGGCTCTTCAACAAAAGCTTGACTCTTTAGCTGATGTTGTTGCTTCAATGGCTAAAACAATGCAGGAGATGAGAGGACACAAGATGGAGTTGGCAAACTGTAGAGAGGATGTTCCATGGATGAGACCCCGGAGATACCCGACATGGAGAGGACGACCCCGCGACCGCTACCAACCGGATGGACAGCCCATTTGCCGCCGTTGCCAGCAGCCAGGCCACTTTGCACGAGATTGTGATTTAAACGGGAATCCCCTGGGAATGCAGGCCGCTTCGCAGGAATGAACTTTCAAGGCCCAACACCCTGGCACGACAGGTACATCGGAGGACGACCCATTATCCCTATCGTGCTGGACGAAATTCCCGTCAACGCTTTGCTGGACACAGGTTCCCAGATTTCATCTATACCGTATATCCTTTATAAGAGGTACTGGGCTGATGCAGATATTGATAAAGGGCCCTCTGATGTTGAACTAGATATATGGGCCAGTAATGGTAAGTTGGTACCGAAACTAGGATTCAGGGAGATGACCATAAAGATTGGTAAAGTAGAATTGAAGAAACAGGGTATAATTGTTGTTGATGTTGACCGGCGGAACTGTGAACCCACTGTATTGATAGGAATGAATGTGTTAGAGAACTGCTTTGCCGAAGTTATTTCTGTCTTACAGCAAATTGCTGAAACTGCCCAATCCAGCCAGCAGAGAGTTCTCCGAAGGGAAATAAAAGTATTGATGTTAAGGCAACAGGTAGAAGTTGCAGGTGGAGAAATCGGCAGTGTGAGGGTAAGTGATCCGACATCTATTGTAATCCCACCAAAAACAGAAATGCTGGTATGGTGTAGAGCAGCCATTGGTACTAAGGGATGAGATTATCAAGCCTTAATAGAACCAGTGTACACCGACAGCAGGCCCACTATACTCACAGCACGAGGGGTAGTCGAGGTACACCGGGGACGAGTGCCGGTACGACTTTTGAACTGTGGAGAGGAAGAGGTCACTTTGCCAAGGTATGCTACAGTGGCAAAGCTATATACTGTTGACAACAATGCCATCACAACCATTGAGCCCTTAGAACCAACCTGTCAGGTGGAAGGCAACGGCTCAGACGGAGAATTGGAGGATTGGTGCCAACAGCTACACGTGGGCATAAATTCAACACCTACCCATCAAAAACAAGGGGTGTATAGGCTAGTGACGGAATATGAACAAGTCTTCAGTAAACACCCATTGGACTTCGGACGGATAGAAGGGGTAGAACACACAATCCCCACCGGTGACCATCCCCCAATAAAAGAAAGATATAGACCCATACCGCCCGCTCACTATCAGTGTGCAAAAGATATGCTGAGGGAGATGAAACAGGCCGGGGTAATAAGAGACAGCTGTAGCCCCTGGGCGGCCCCTCTAGTGATTGTCAAAAAAAAGGACGGAACCATGAGAATGTGCGTAGACTACCGGAAGATTAATAACATCACCCATAAAGACGCCTACCCTTTGCCTAGGATAGAAGAGTCCTTAACTGCTTTGAAATCTGCTAATTATTTTTCCACCTTAGACTTAACAAGCGGGTATTTGCAAGTCCCTGTGGCTGAGAGAGATAAGGAAAAGACGGCATTCACCACACCAATGGGTCTATGTGAATTTAATCGCATGCCGTTCGGACTCTGCAACGCATCCGGTACCTTCCAGCGGCAGATGGAATGCTGCCTCGGACACAAGAACTTCGAGACCGTCCTCCTGTACCTAGATGATGTGATCGTCTACTCAAAGACTTACGAACAACACTTAATAGACCTGGCAGAAGTGTTCGAAGCCTTATCCAGGTATGGCATGAAAGTCAAGCCATCCAAATGTCACCTTCTCAAGCCAAAGGTACAGTACCTGGGACACATCGTGAGTTCGGAGGGAGTAGCACCGGATCCCGAGAAAATAAGCGCCATAAGGGATTGGCCAAGACCTACCAACGCAAAAGAAGTGAGGCAATTCCTGGGATTGGTGGATTACTATCGCAGATTTATAAAAGGATTTACCAAGTTGGCAGCACCCTTGCAAGACGCCTTGGTAGGGCAGACGAAGAAACCTTCAAACCGAAACCCTCCTTTTCAGTGGAACAACGAAAGGGAAGACTCCTTTGAACAACTAAAGAAGGCACTAACCGGAGAAGAGGTTCTGGCATACCCAGATTACCATCAACCTTTCATCCTCTACACCGATGCCAGTAATGTGGGACTAGGAGCGGTGTTGTCACAAAAGCAAGAAGGTCGGGAGAAAGTCATCGCCTTTGCAAGTAGAAAGCTCCGGCCAACTGAAAGAAATTCAGAAAATTACAGCTCCTTCAAATTGGAACTACTGGCAGTAGTTTGGGCTGTGACTGAACGTTTCAAACACTATCTGGCCGCTGCAGAATTTATTGTCTATACTGACAACAATCCGTTGACCCATCTGGACACAGCCAAATTAGGTGCGTTAGAACAGCGATGGATAGCCCGGTTATCTAATTACAACTTCATAATCAAGTATCGAGCAGGTCGCAAGAATGGAAATGCCGATGCCCTATCCCGGATGCCACACTTGAGAGATGTAGAAGAAGAAACGGGGGAGCTTGAAGAAATTGAACTACCAGCCTTCCATCATCCCAAGGCAAAACATCATCAGTCAAGTACCTATCAGAAACAACAAGAGGTGAATTTTAATCCGTTAGCACACCATAGATGGGCTGACACCCAAGACAGCAATCCGGCTGTGAAGTTGGTGAAGGAACTGTTAACTGAGCAAAGTGCATATCCCAATGAGGATGCCCCAGAAGAGACGCATCAACTCTGGAAAGAGAGAGGCAAAATGTTCCTGTATCAAGGGAAGCTCTGTAGAAGGTACACCAATCCGAAAACACATGAATTGGTTTGGCAGATTATCGTGCCTAAACAAGATGTCAAGATGGTCCTCGAAGCTTACCATAATGGTGCTGGTCACTTTGGTTGGAAAAAGTTAGAAGTACTTCTAAGAGAAAGATTTTATTGGGTCGGGATGAGAAAATCAATCGAACAGTGGTGCAGAAATTGTGGCCCGTGCAACCTCAGAAGAAACGATCAAAAGAACCAAAGAGCACCACTGCAGCCCATAATCACCAAACAACCACTTGAACTTGTAGCCATGGACCACGTGAAGTTGACACCAAGCCGGTCCGGCTATGTCTATGCCTTGACCATCGTGGACCATTATTCACGCTTCTTGGTAGTAGTACCCGTAAAAGATCTGACAGCAAAAACAGCAGCCAAAGCGTTCCAAACGTACTTTTGTAGACCCCATGGATATCCGGAACAGGTTCTCACCGACCAAGGTACAGCCTTTGAATCAGAGATCTTCA
Organism: Ranitomeya imitator; assembly: GCF_032444005.1. Classification (NCBI taxonomy): domain Eukaryota; kingdom Metazoa; phylum Chordata; class Amphibia; order Anura; family Dendrobatidae; genus Ranitomeya; species Ranitomeya imitator. Next base: position 809,154,859 of record NC_091282.1, on the reverse strand, counting down.
GAGAATTCTGTAATATGTATGGTTGCAAAAAGATCTGGACAACGGCCTATCATCCACAAACAAACGGCTTATGCGAGAAGATGAACCATATTCTAATAGACCTACTAAAGACTTTACCTGAGACAGAAAGGAATCAATGGCCAGAGAAATTGCCTGACTTGGTGGATCTGTATAATCATGTCCCGGTGAGCTCCACCAACTGCACCCCAGCTTACCTTATGCGTGCAAGACCCGGCCAATTACCAATCGATCTAGAAATGGGAATTCTGAAACCAGACGCAGAAGTTCAAGACTCCAATTGGGATATCATACGGCAAAAGCAGTATCGCCAAGTGCAAGAGAGTGTGGAAAGAAGCCTTCAGCAAACTAGAGAAAGACAAGAGCGAACTTTCAACCAGAATGCTCTAGCGACCCCATTAAGACCGGGTGACCAAGTGCTCAAGAGAAATCGTCGAACCAATAAACTAGACAATCAGTGGGAAGCCATACCCTACACAGTTTTACCAACAAGAATGGATAATCCTAAAATGTGTCTCATTAGCAAAAACTGAGGCTTAACATCTGTACTAGTGTCAAGAGACAATCTTAAATTATGTCCGGAAGCATTGAAAGAGCCAGAAGTTGTCCAGCCAGAACCAGAAGTTATTCAACCCATGCAGGTCCAACCAGTAAAGGAAAAAGAAGAGGAAATGTATCACACATGTATAGGAGACTTTCCCAAAACCCTACTAACATACCATGGTGCAGTAGTGGTTCCCATGGTGGCCTTTTACCCAACACCGAACCCAATACCAGAAGTCCCAAGACAGGAAGAGGCTGACCCCGTACTACAGGAGGTTCCAGGCCAGGAAGAACAGATTCCTGATCAGAGTAATCCCATTCACGGTGGACTTGCCAACTCCATAGTCGTGGAATTATCTTTAGCAGAGCGGGCAGATACTACATCCACAGTAGACAGTAGTACACCACATGAAGAGACACCGCTATTACGTAGATCACAGCGTAGTACCCAGGGTCAATTACCGGCCAGGTATGCGGATTACCAACTATAAAACTATAGTCATTGTTATCATTCTGCAACGTTTAAGCCCAGTACCTACAGAGACTTGTCTGTATGAACTTCTTGCATATTCTTGAACTTTTTATCAGCCCGGAGGCACTAAATCAAAGCTCCGGAAAGACTGCTTTTTGAACTTTGCTTTTTGCTCTTTTTGAACTTTCTTTAGACTTTATATTGGTAACTCCGTTGGAAAAATGGAACTAAATTCCTGGACACAAAGTGCAGTGCCTTTCCTAGTACCTTCAAGGATAGAACTGTATTAATGGACGCTATTTGAAGTGACTTTTTACATAACTCTATTTTTGTTTCCTTGAGTGGTTTTTGTAACTTTTCGTTTTTAAGACTCTGTACATATTAATTATTATTTCAAAATGTTATCGTCCCACAGTCCCGGAGTACTGTTCTTAACTAAGGGGGAATGTGGCACCCCTAGGGGTATTTGCCACAAAAATAGTTACTGACATTAAATACAAGTACTAAGATAGCAAAACTGCACTACCACCTCCGGCCAGAAGGGGGAGCTCCAGAGACTCCCCTTGATCCATTCTGGTCTGAGAGAAGAACTGGCAGTTGGGCTAAGGAGTTGAAAGTGAGAGGTCATACAGCTGAATTTCTAACAGCCCTATGACTGTTTCCAGGCCCAAATCACTGGCCTGAGGAGAAGAGGGACAGAGGAAAAAGGACATTGTGAGAACCGGGTAGCATTAATCACTACCCAGAACAGGCGCAAAGACGGATACCGGATCCGTGGCTGTATTCATTATATATAATACAGCAACCGGAAAAACGTGAGGTGATATCAGCTTCACTAGGGCCGGACGCAGCAACAGACACAGAGTTCAGCGGTACTCCCGGAGGGGGTAAGCCGATAAAAGGACTCGGGTTGCCCGTCGAACCAGGGCCCGGAGGGGACAGATTGGGCCGGCAGCCAGTTCACATACAGCAGCAGGGCCACACAGAAACTGCGTACAATAAGAGGCGAAGACCCCGGCAGGGTCAAAGTAACTCAGAGTTCCCATACAGACTCCGGTGTCGGGACTGGTTGTAAATCCCTTTATGTTGAAGTAAACTGGTTAAACGTTTCAATGCCTCAGACTTTCATTTGGACAATAGCCATCTATCCAGGATCGGGATCATCACCGCTGGGAGAACCTGCTGCTGATCAAGTAAGTGCCTGTTCCCTCACGATACCCTTACACTGTGCATTGCCTGAGGCCACAGCACCGGGTCAAGCCACCCGTGACATCCCCCTCAAGAGACAGACCCCATTGGTCCGGTGCTGGGTACCCCGGTCTCCTGGGCGTCACAATAGTCTGCATTCCAAACGGTGCTCCTTCCCTTCCGAGCTCTGTGCCCAAACGGTGGTTCCCCCACATATGGGTTATCAGCGTACTCGGGACAAATTGGACAACAACTTTTGGGGTGCAATTTCTCCTGTTACCCTTGGTAAAATAAAACAAATTGGAGCTGAAGTAAATTTTTTGTGAACAAAAATTAAAGGTTCATTTTTTTTTAAACATTCCAAAAATTCCTGTGAAACACCTGAAGGCTTAATAAACTTCTTGAATGTGGTTTTGAGCACCTTGGGGGTGCAGTTTTTAGAATGGTGTCACACTTGGGTATTTTCTATCATTTAGACCCCTCAAAGTGACTTCAAATGTGATGTGGTCCCTAAAAAAATGGTGTTGTAAAAATGAGAAATTGCTGGTCAACGTTTAACCCTTATAACTCCATAACAAAAAAAAATGTTGGTTCCAAAATTGTGCTGATGTAAAGTAGACATGTGGGAAATGTTACTTATTAAGTATTTTGTGTGACACATCTCTGTGATTTAAGCAGGGAGCACCGCTGGAACAAGGAGGAAGAGAGGTGAGTATTTATTGTGTTTTTTTTATGGGGGTGCTGCCTTATATACAGGATCTGCCTATGGTGGGGTGCTGCCTTATATACAGGATCTGCCTATGGGGGGTGCTGCCTTTTATACAGGATCTGCCTATGAGGGGTCCTGCCTTATATGCAGGATCTGCCTATGGCGGTGTGCTGCCTTATATACAGGATCTGCCTATGATGGGGTGCTACCTTATATATAGGATCTGCTTATGAGGGGTGCTACCTTATATATAGGATTTGCCTATGGGGGGTGCTGCCTTATATACAGGATCTGCCTATGGCGGGTGCTGCCTTATATACAGGATCTGCCTATGGGCAGGTGTTTCCAAATATACAGGATCTGCCTATGGGGGGGTGCTGCCTTATATATAGGATCTGCCTATGGGGGGTGCTGCCTTATATGCAGGATCTGCCTATGGGGGGTGCTGCCTTATATACAGGATCTGCCTATGGGGGGTGCTCCTTATGCTACAGGATCTGCCTATGGGGTGGAGTGCTGCCTTATACTACAGGATCTGCCTATCCTATTGGGGGGTACTGTCTTATAATACAGGGTCTGCCTATGGGGGTGCTGCATTGTATTATATTGAGGACTGTCTGGCATATTATACTATATGAAGGTTATCTATGGGACCATCATACAGTGTGGAGATTACAGTGAAGGGGCCATTATATAGTGTTGGAGCCATCAAACAGTTTGGAGGCTACTGGAGGGTCAGTACACTGTGTGGGTGGTACTATACAGTTAGGGGGCATTATACTGTGTAAAGGGGAGCTGCACAGGGGGGAGACTCTGGACATTATTAAATGTAAAGTGGGCACTTATTGTTATAGGGGAACTCAGGTTACTGTGACTATCAAACGGGCACACAGGGCAATATTACTTTCTAGGGGGCAAAATATGGGCACTGTTTTCTAGGACACTTGCACCTGGCATTACTATATTATAGAGGGGTGCTTTAGAATTTAGAGGGCACAGAGAACCACACAGCAGGTGCAGTAATAGGGACACATACGGCAGCAGCGACTCAGTATTGGGGGTATCAGGTGCAGTAATAGGGACACATACGGCAGCAGTGGGTCAGTATTGGGGTATCATTTGGAGTAATAGGGTCACATATGGCAGCAGTGGCTCAGTATTGGGGTATCAGGTAGAGTAATAGGGACACATACAGCAGCAGTGGCTTAGTATTGGGGTATCAGGTGGAGTAATAGGGACACATACGGCAGCAGTGACTCAGTATTGGGGTATCAGGTGCAGTAATAGGGACACATACGGCAGCAGCGGCTCAGTATTGGGGTATCGGGGCAGTAATAGGGACACATACGACAGCAGCGGCTCAGTATTATGGTATCAGGTGCAGTAATAGGGTCACATACGGCAGCAGCGGCTCAGTATTGGGGTATCGGAGCAGTAATAGGGACACATATGGCAGCAGCGGTTCAGTATTGGGGTATCAGGTGCAGTAATAGGGACATATACGGCTGCAGCGGCTCAATATTGGGGTATCAGGTGCAGTAATAGGGTCACATACGGCAGCAGCGGCTCAGTATTGGGGTATCGGGGCAGTAATAGGGACACATACGACAGCATCGGCTCAGTATTGGGGTATCAGGTGCAGTGATAGGGACACATACAGCAGCAGTGGCTCAGTATTGGGGCATCAGGTGCAGTAATAGTGTCACATAAGGCAGCAGCAGCTCAGTATTGGGGTATCAGGTGCAGTGATAGGGACACATACAGCAGCAGTGGCTCAGTATTGGGGCATCAGGTGCAGTAATAGTGTCACATAAGGCAGCAGCGGCTCAGTATTGGGGTATCGGGGCAGTAATAGGGACACATATGGCAGCAGCGGCAAAGTATTGGGGTATCAGGTGCAGTTATAGGGACATATACGGCTGCAGCGCCTCAATATCGGGGTATCAGGTGCAGTAATAGGGACACATACGGCAGCAGCTGCTCAGTATTGAGGTTTCAGGGGTAGTAATAGGGACACATAGGGCAGCAGCGGCTCAGTATTGGGGTATCAGGTGCAGTAATAGGGACACATACGGCAGCAGCGCTCCATATTGGGGTATCAGGGGCAGTAATAGGGACACATACGGCAGCAGCTGCTCAGTATTGGGGATCAGGGGCAGTAATAGGGACACAGAGGGCAGCAGCGGCTCAGCATTGAGGTATCAGGTGCAGTAATAGGAACACATACGGCAGCAGCTGCTCAGTATTGGGGTATCAGGGGTAGTAATAGGGATACATAGGGCAGCAGCGGCTCAGTATTGGGGTATCAGGTGCAGTAATAGGGACACATATGGCAGCAGTGGCTCAGTATTGGGGTATCAGGGGCAGTAATAGGGACACATACGGCAGCAGCGCTCCATATTGGGGTATCAGGGGCAGTAATAGGGACACATACGGCAGCAGCCGCTCAGTATTGGGGTATCAGGGGCAGTAATAGGGACACATACGGCAGCAGCGGCTCAGTATTGGGGTATCAGGTGCAGTAATAGGGACACTTACGGCACCAGCGGCTCAGTATTGGGGTATAAGTGGCAGTAATAGGGTCACATACGGCAGCAGCGGCTCAGAATTGGGGTATCAGGTGCAGTAATAGGGACACATACGGCACCAGCGGCTCAGTATTGGGGTATCAGGGGCAGTAATAGGGACACATACGGCAGCAGCGGCTCAGTATTGGGGTATCAGGGGCAGTAATAGGGTCACATACGGCACCAGCGGCTCAGTATTGGGGTATCAGGTGCAGTAATAGGGACACATACGGCAGCAGCGGCTCAGTATTGGGGTATCAGGTGCAGTAAATAAAAACACATACGGCAGCAGCGGCTCAGTATTGGGGTATCAGGTACAATAATAGGGACACATACGCCAGCAGCCGCTCAGTATTGGAGTATCAGGTGCAGTAATAGGGTCACATGCGGCAGCAGCGGCTCAGTATTGGGGTATCAGGGGCAGTAATAGGGTCACATACGGCAGCAGCGGCTCAGTATTGGGGTATCAGGTGCAGTAATAGGGTCACATGCGGCAGCAGCTGCTCAGTATTGGGGTATCAGGGGCAGTAATAGGGTCACATACGGCAGCAGCGGCTCAGTATTGGGGTATCAGGGGCAGTATTAGGGTCACATACGGAAGCAACGGCTCAGTGTTGGGGTATCAGGTGCAGTAATAGGGTCACATGCGGCAGCAGCTGCTCATTATTGGGGTATCAGGGGCAGTAATAGGGTCACATACGGCAGCTGCGGCTCAGTATTGGGGTATCAGGTGCAGTAATAGAGACACATACGGCAGCAGCGGCTCAGTATTGGGGTATCAGGGGCAGTAATAGGGTCACATACGGCAGCAGCGGCTCAGTATTGGGGTATCAGGGGCAGTAATTGGGTCACATGCGGCAGCAGCTGCTCAGTATTGGGATATCAGGTGCAGTAATAGTGGCACATACGTCAGCAGCGGCTCAGTATTGGGATATCAGGTGCAGTAATAGGGACACATACGGCAGCAGCGGCTCAGTATTGGGGTATCAGGTGCAGTAATAGGGACACATACGGCTGCAGCGGCTCAGTATTGGGATATCAGGTGCAGTAACATAGTAACATAGTAACATAGTTAGTAAGGCCGAAAAAAGACATTTGTCCATCCAGTTCAGCCTATATTCCATCATAATAAATACCCAGATCTACGTCCTTCTACAGAACCTAATAATTGTATGATACAATATTGTTCTGCTCCAGGAAGACATCCAGGCCTCTCTTGAACCCCTCGACTGAGTTCGCCATCACCACCTCCTCAGGCAAGCAATTCCAGATTCTCACTGCCCTAACAGTAAAGAATCCTCTTCTATGTTGGTGGAAAAACCTTCTCTCCTCCAGACGCAAAGAATGCCCCCTTGTGCCCGTCACCTTCCTTGGTATAAACAGATCCTCAGCGAGATATTTGTATTGTCCCCTTATATACTTATACATGGTTATTAGATCGCCCCTCAGTCGTCTTTTTTCTAGACTAAATAATCCTAATTTCGCTAATCTATCTGGGTATTGTAGTTCTCCCATCCCCTTTATTAATTTTGTTGCCCTCCTTTGTACTCTCTCTAGTTCCATTATATCCTTCCTGAGCACCGGTGCCCAAAACTGGACACAGTACTCCATGTGCGGTCTAACTAGGGATTTGTACAGAGGCAGTATAATGCTCTCATCATGTGTATCCAGACCTCTTTTAATGCACCCCATGATCCTGTTTGCCTTGGCAGCTGCTGCCTGGCACTGGCTGCTCCAGGTAAGTTTATCATTAACTAGGATCCCCAAGTCCTTCTCCCTGTCAGATTTACCCAGTGGTTTCCCGTTCAGTGTGTAATGGTGATATTGATTCCCTCTTCCCATGTGTATAACCTTACATTTATCATTGTTAAACCTCATCTGCCACCTTTCAGCCCAAGTTTCCAACTTATCCAGATCCATCTGTAGCAGAATACTATCTTCTCTTGTATTAACTGCTTTACATAGTTTTGTATCATCTGCAAATATCGATATTTTACTGTGTAAACCTTCTACCAGATCATTAATGAATATGTTGAAGAGAACAGGTCCCAATACTGACCCCTGCGGTACCCCACTGGTCACAGCGACCCAGTTAGAGACTATACCATTTATAACCACTCTCTGCTTTCTATCACTAAGCCAGTTACTAACCCATTTACACACATTTTCCCCCAGACCAAGCATTCTCATTTTGTGTACCAACCTCTTGTGCGGCACGGTATCAAACGCTTTGGAAAAATCGAGATATACCACGTCCAATGACTCACCGTGGTCCAGTCTATAGCTTACCTCTTCATAAAAACTGATTAGATTGGTTTGACAGGAGCGATTTCTCATAAACCCATGCTGATATGGAGTTAAACAGTTATTCTCATTGAGATAATCCAGAATAACATCCCTCAGAAACCCTTCAAATATTTTACCAACAATAGAGGTTAGACTTACTGGCCTATAATTTCCAGGTTCACTTTTAGAGCCCTTTTTGAATATTGGCACCACATTTGCTATGCGCCAGTCCTGCGGAACAGACCCTGTCGCTATAGAGTCACTAAAAATAAGAAATAATGGTTTATCTATTACATTACTTAGTTCTCTTAGTACTCGTGGGTGTATGCCATCCGGACCCGGAGATTTATCTATTTTAATCTTATTTAGCCGGTTTCGCACCTCTTCTTGGGTTAGATTGGTGACCCTTAATATAGGGTTTTCATTGTTTCTTGGGATTTCACCTAGCATTTCATTTTCCACCGTGAATACCGTGGAGAAGAAGGTGTTTAATATGTTAGCTTTTTCCTCGTCATCTACAACCATTCTTTCCTCACTATTTTTTAAGGGGCCTACATTTTCAGTTTTTATTCTTTTACTATTGATATAGTTGAAGAACAGTTTGGGATTAGTTTTACTCTCCTTAGCAATGTGCTTCTCTGTTTCCTTTTTGGCAGCTTTAATTAGTTTTTTAGATAAAGTATTTTTCTCCCTATAGTTTTTTAGAGCTTCAATGGTGCCATCCTGCTTTAGTAGTGCAAATGCTTTCTTTTTACTGTTAATTGCCTGTCTTACTTCTTTGTTTAGCCACATTGGGTTTTTCCTATTTCTAGTCCTTTTATTCCCACAAGGTATAAACCGCTTACACTGCCTATTTAGGATGTTCTTAAACATTTCCCATTTATTATCTGTATTCTCATTTCTGAGGATATTGTCCCAGTCTACCAGATTAAGGGCATCTCTAAGCTGTTCAAACTTTGCCTTCCTAAAGTTCAATGTTTTTGTGACTCCCTGACAAGTCCCCCTAGTGAAAGACAGGTGAAACTGCACAATATTGTGGTCGCTATTTCCTAAATGCCCAACCACCTGCAGATTTGTTATTCTGTCAGGTCTATTAGATAGTATTAGGTCTAAAAGTGCTGCTCCTCTGGTTGGATTCTGCACCAATTGTGAAAGATAATTTTTCTTGGTTATTAGCAGAAACCTGTTGCCTTTATGGGTTTCACAGGTTTCTGTTTCCCAGTTAATATCCGGGTAGTTAAAGTCCCCCATAACCAGGACCTCATTATGGGTTGCAGCTTCATCTATCTGCTTTAGAAGTAGACTTTCCATGCTTTCTGTTATATTTGGGGGTTTGTAACAGACCCCAATGAGAATTTTGTTACCATTTTTCCCTCCATGAATTTCAACCCATATGGACTCGACATCCTCATTCCCTTCGCTAATATCCTCCCTTAAAGTGGACTTTAGACAAGACTTTACATAGAGACAAACCCCTCCTCCTCTCCGATTTTTACGATCCTTTCTAAACAGACTGTAACCCTGTAAGTTAACTGCCCAGTCATAGCTTTCATCTAACCATGTCTCGGTTATTCCCACTATGTCAAAGTTACCTGTAGATATTTCTGCTTCTAGTTCTTCCATCTTGTTTGTCAGGCTTCTGGCGTTTGCGAGCATGCAGTTTAGAGGATTTTGTTTTGTTCCAATCTCCTCACTGTGGATTGTTTTAGAAATGTTCTTACCTCCCTTCTGAGTATGTTTTCCTGGGTCGTCTTTGTTCGAGTCTAATGTTTTTCTTCCCGTCCCCTCTTCTTCTAGTTTAACGCCCTCCTGATGAGTGTAGCGAGTCTTCTGGCGAATGTGTGTTTCCCAGGTTTGTTGAGGTGTAGTCCGTCTCTGGCGAGGAGTCCATCATACCAGTAATTCACACCGTGGTCCAGGAATCCAAATCCTTGTTGTCTGCACCATCGTCTTAGCCAGTTGTTTGCATCAAGGATCCTGTTCCATCTCCTGGTGCCATGCCCGTCTACTGGAAGGATAGAAGAAAAAACTACCTGTGCATCCAGTTCCTTTACTTTCTTCCCCAACTCTTCAAAGTCCTTGCAGATTGTCGGTAGGTCCTTCCTTGCCGTGTCATTGGTGCCAACATGTATCAGAAGAAATGGGTGGACGTCCTTGGAGCTGAAGAGCTTTGGTATCCTATCGGTCACATCCTTGATCATCGCACCTGGAAGGCAGCATACTTCTCTTGCAGTTATGTCCGGTCTGCAGATGGCTGCTTCGGTGCCTCTCAGTAGTGAGTCTCCCACCACCACCACTCTTCGTTGCTTCTTGGCTGTACTTTTTGCTGTCACTTGTTGCTGTGTGCCCTTTTCTTTTTTGCTTGCTGGTATTGCTTCATTCTTAGGTGTGCCATCTTCATCCTCTACAAAGATTTGATATCGGTTCTTCAGTTGTGTGGTTGGTGATTTCTCCATGGTCTTCTTGCTTCTTTTGGTCACATGCTTCCACTCATCTGCTTTTGGAGGTTCTCTGACACTTTTTGCACCTTCTGTGACCAGTAGAGATGCTTCTGTTCTGTCTAGAAAGTCTTCATTCTCTTTGATGAGTTTCAAAGTTGCTATTCTTTCTTCCAGACCCCGCACCTTTTCTTCTAAAAGGGCCACTAGTCTACACTTCTGACAGGTGAAATTGGATTCTTCTTCTGGTCGATCTGTGAACATGTAGCACATGCTGCAGCTCACCATGTAGGTTGTCACATCTGCCATGTTGCTCCTAGATCCTGCTGACTTGCTGTGTGTTTTCCTTCTTGTGTAATCTACTCAGCCAAGCTCTCTTGCAATAATGTCCTACAGGCAAAAATTCGGCGCGCGGTTTGGTGATGCTTTCGAAGCAGCTGGTCCCGGCTGTACCCAACGATCTTCTAACTTAGGGAGACTTCGCTTCTCCCAGAAGGCACCTGGAATATGCAAATTAGCCTCCTGAAGCTTGAATCCCTGGTTTGGTGATGATTTCGAAGCAGCTGGTCCCGGCTGTACCCAACGATCTTCTAGCTTAGGGAGACTTCGCTTCTCCCAGAAGGCACCTGGAATATGCAAATTAGCCTCCTGAAGCTTGAATCCCTGGTTTGGTGATGCTTTCGAAGCAGCTGGTCCCGGCTGTACCCAACGATCTTCTAACTTAGGGAGACTTCGCTTCTCCCAGAAGGCACCTGGAATATGCAAATTAGCCTCCTGAAGCTTGAATCCCTGGTTTGGTGATGCTTTCGAAGCAGCTGGTCCCGGCTGTACCCAACGATCTTCTAGCTTAGGGAGACTTCGCTTCTCCCAGAAGGCACCTGGAATATGCAAATTAGCCTCCTGAAGCTTGAATCCCTGGTTTGGTGATGCTTTCGAAGCAGCTGGTCCCGGCTGTACCCAACGATCTTCTAACTTAGGGAGACTTCGCTTCTCCCAGAAGGCACCTGGAATATGCAAATTAGCCTCCTGAAGCTTGAATCCCTGGTTTGGTGATGCTTTCGAAGCAGCTGGTCCCGGCTGTACCCAACGATCTTCTAGCTTAGGGAGACTTCGCTTCTCCCAGAAGGCACCTGGAATATGCAAATTAGCCTCCTGAAGCTTGAATCCCTGGTTTGGTGATGCTTTCGAAGCAGCTGGTCCCGGCTGTACCCAACGATCTTCTAGCTTAGGGAGACTTCGCTTCTCCCAGAAGGCACCTGGAATATGCAAATTAGCCTCCTGAAGCTTGAATCCCTGGTTTGGTGATGCTTTCGAAGCAGCTGGTCCCGGCTGTACCCAACGATCTTCTAGCTTAGGGAGACTTCGCTTCTCCCAGAAGGCACCTGGAATATGCAAATTAGCCTCCTGAAGCTTGAATCCCTGGTTTGGTGATGCTTTCGAAGCAGCTGGTCCCGGCTGTACCCAACGATCTTCTAGCTTAGGGAGACTTCGCTTCTCCCAGAAGGCACCTGGAATATGCAAATTAGCCTCCTGAAGCTTGAATCCCTGGTTTGGTGATGCTTTCGAAGCAGCTGGTCCCGGCTGTACCCAACGATCTTCTAGCTTAGGGAGACTTCGCTTCTCCCAGAAGGCACCTGGAATATGCAAATTAGCCTCCTGAAGCTTGAATCCCTGGTTTGGTGATGCTTTCGAAGCAGCTGGTCCCGGCTGTACCCAACGATCTTCTAGCTTAGGGAGACTTCGCTTCTCCCAGAAGGCACCTGGAATATGCAAATTAGCCTCCTGAAGCTTGAATCCCTGGTTTGGTGATGCTTTCGAAGCAGCTGGTCCCGGCTGTACCCAACGATCTTCTAACTTAGGGAGACTTCGCTTCTCCCAGAAGGCACCTGGAATATGCAAATTAGCCTCCTGAAGCTTGAATCCCTGGTTTGGTGATGCTTTCGAAGCAGCTGGTCCCGGCTGTACCCAACGATCTTCTAGCTTAGGGAGACTTCGCTTCTCCCAGAAGGCACCTGGAATATGCAAATTAGCCTCCTGAAGCTTGAATCCCTGGTTTGGTGATGCTTTCGAAGCAGCTGGTCCCGGCTGTACCCAACGATCTTCTAGCTTAGGGAGACTTCGCTTCTCCCAGAAGGCACCTGGAATATGCAAATTAGCCTCCTGAAGCTTGAATCCCTGGTTTGGTGATGCTTTCGAAGCAGCTGGTCCCGGCTGTACCCAACGATCTTCTAGCTTAGGGAGACTTCGCTTCTCCCAGAAGGCACCTGGAATATGCAAATTAGCCTCCTGAAGCTTGAATCCCTGGTTTGGTGATGCTTTCGAAGCAGCTGGTCCCGGCTGTACCCAACGATCTTCTAGCTTAGGGAGACTTCGCTTCTCCCAGAAGGCACCTGGAATATGCAAATTAGCCTCCTGAAGCTTGAATCCCTGGTTTGGTGATGCTTTCGAAGCAGCTGGTCCCGGCTGTACCCAACGATCTTCTAGCTTAGGGAGACTTCGCTTCTCCCAGAAGGCACCTGGAATATGCAAATTAGCCTCCTGAAGCTTGAATCCCTGGTCAGTAATAGGGTCACATACGGCAGCAGCGGCTCAGTATTGGGGTATCAGGTGCAGTAATAGGGACACATACATCAGCAGCGGCTCAGTATTGGGGTATCAGGTGCAGTAATAGTGGCACATACGTCAGCAGCGGCTCAGTATTGGGGTATCAGGTGCAGTAATAGGGACACATACGTCAGCAGCGGCTCATTATTGGGATATCAGGTGCAGTAATAGTGGCACATACGTCAGCAGCGGCTCAGTATTGGGGTATCAGGTGCAGTAATAGGGACACATACGGCAGCAGCGGCTCAGTATTGGGGTATCAGGTGCAGTAATAGAGACACATACGGCAGCAGCGGCTCAGTATTGGGGTATCAGGTGCAGTAATAGGGACACATACGTCAGCAGCGGCTCATTATTGGGATATCAGGTGCAGTAATAGTGGCACATACGTCAGCAGCGGCTCAATATTGGGGTATCAGGTGCAGTAATAGGGACACATACGGCAGCAGCGGCTCAGTATTGGGGTATTAGGTGCAGTAATAGAGACACATATGGCAGCAGCGGCTCAGTATTGGGGTATCAGGTGCAGTAATAGAGACACATACGGCAGCAGCGGCTCAGTATTGGGGTATCAGGTGCAGTAATAGAGACACATACGGCAGCAGCGGCTCAGTATTGGGGTATCAGGTGCAGTAATAGGGACACATACGGCAGCAGCGGCTCAGTATTGGGGTATCAGGTGCAGTAATAGGGACACATACGGCAGCAGCGGGTCAGTATTGGGGTATCAGGTGCAGTAATAGGGACACATATGGCAGCAGCAGCTCAGTATTGGGGTATCAGGTGCAGTAATAGGGACACATACGGCAGCAGCGGCTCAGTATTGGGGTATCAGGTGCAGTAATAGGGACACATACGGCAGCAGCGGCTCAGTATTGGGGTATCAGGTGCAGTAATAGGAACACATACGGCAGCAGCGGCAAAGTATTGGGGTATCAGGTGCAGTTATAGGGACATATACGGCTGCAGCGCCTCAATATCGGGGTATCAGGTGCAGTAATAGGGACACATACGGCAGCAGCGGCTCAATATTGTGGTATCAGCTGCAGTAATAGGAACACATACGGCAGCAGCGGCTCAGTATTGGGATATCAGGGGCAGTAGTAGGGTCACATACGGCAGCAGCGGCTCAGTATTGGGGTATCAAGGTGCAGTAATAGGGACACATACGGCAGCAGCGGCTCAGTATTGGGGTATCAGGTGCAGTAATAGAGACACATACGGCAGCAGCGGCTCAGTATTGGGGTATCAGCTGCAGTAATAGGAACACATACGGCAGCAGTGGCTCAGTATTGGGGTATCAGCTGCAGTAATAGAGACACATTCGGCAGCAGCGGCTCAGTATTGGGGTATCAGGTGCAGTAATAGAGACACATACGGCAGCAGCGGCTCAGTATTGGGGTATCAGCTGCAGTAATAGGGACACATACGGCAGCAGCGGCTCAGTATTGGGGTATCAGGTGCAGTAATAGGGTCACATGCGGCAGCAGCGGCTCAGTATTGGGGTATCAGGTGCAGTAATAGGGTCACATGCGGCAGCAGCGGCTCAGTATTGGGGTATCAGGTGCAGTAATAGGGACACATACGTCAGCAGCGGCTCAGTATTGGGGTATCAGGTGCAGTAATAGAGACACATTCGGCAGCAGCGGCTCAGTATTGGGGTATCAGGTGCAGTAGTAGGGTCACATACAGCAGCAGCGGCTCAGTATTGGGGTATCAAGGTGCAGTAATAGAGACACATAGGGCAGCAGCGGCTCAGTATTGGGGTATCAGGTGCAGTAATAGGGACACATACGGCAGCAGCGGCTCAGTATTGGGGTATCAGGTGCAGTAATAGGGACACATACGGCAGTAGCGGCTCAGTATTGGGGTATCAGGTGCAGTAATAGGGACACATACGGCAGCAGCGGCTCAGTATTGGGGTATCAGGTGCAGTAATAGAGACACATTCGGCAGCAGCGGCTCAGTATTGGGGTATCAGGTGCAGTAATAGGGACACATACGGCAGTAGCGGCTCAGTATTGGGGTATCAGGTGCAGTAATAGGGACACATACGGCAGCAGCGGCTCAGTATTGGGGTATCAGGTGCAGTAATAGAGACACATTCGGCAGCAGCGGCTCAGTATTGGGGTATCAGGTGCAGTAATAGAGACACATACGGCAGCAGCGGCTCAGTATTGGGGTATCAGGTGCAGTAATAGGGACACATACGGCAGCAGCGGCTCAGTATTGGGGTATCAGGTGCAGTAATAGGGTCACATGCGGCAGCAGCGGCTCAGTATTGGGGTATCAGGTGCAGTAATAGAGACACATACGGCAGCAGCGGCTCAGTATTGGGGTATCAGGTGCAGTAATAGGGACACATACGGCAGCAGCGGCTCAGTATTGGGGTATCAGGTGCAGTAATAGGGTCACATGCGGCAGCAGCGGCTCAGTATTGGGGTATCAGGTGCAGTAATAGAGACACATACGGCAGCAGCGGCTCAGTATTGGGGTATCAGGTGCAGTAATAGGGACACATACGGCAGCAGCGGCTCAGTATTGGGGTATCAGGTGCAGTAATAGGGTCACATGCGGCAGCAGCGGCTCAGTATTGGGGTATCAGGTGCAGTAATAGAGACACATACGGCAGCAGCGGCTCAGTATTGGGGTATCAGGTGCAGTAATAGGGACACATACGGCAGCAGCGGCTCAGTATTGGGGTATCAGCTGCAGTAATAGGGACACATACGGCAGCAGCGGCTCAGTATTGGGGTATCAGCTGCAGTAATAGGGACACATACGGCAGCAGCGGCTCAGTATTGGGTTATCAGGTGCAGTAATAGGGACACATACGGCAGCAGCGGCTCAGTATTGGGGTATCAGGTGCAGTAATAGGGTCACATGCGGCAGCAGCGGCTCAGTATTGGGGTATCAGGTGCAGTAATAGAGACACATACGGCAGCAGCGGCTCAGTATTGGGGTATCAGGTGCAGTAATAGGGACACATACGGCAGCAGCGGCTCAGTATTGGGGTATCAGGTGCAGTAATAGAGACACATACGGCAGCAGCGGCTCAGTATTGGGGTATCAGGTGCAGTAATAGGGACACATACGGCAGCAGCGGCTCAGTATTGGGGTATCAGGTGCAGTAATAGGGACACATACGGCAGCAGCGGCTCAATATTGGGGTATCAGGTGCAGTAATAGGGTCACATGCGGCAGCAGCGGTTCAGACGGGAAAAGTGAACGATTCCATCAGAAAGGACGTCAACGGTAAGTCATTATCTATAACTGTGCTGTGATCTCTTATATGTTCTGTAGGGCTGGTATCTACCACTGACCATTTGGCTGTAATATCCAAATTGGTCTTTATATAGAGATTATTTTCAGTAACAGCGCGGTCATCTGCTGAGGTTCTCCTCCAGTATTAGGGATCGTCACCGAATTGTAATCAAGGTTACCTAGTTAGGGCCCACTCAGAAGCTTCGCCCCCCCCCCCCTCCCCAGCCAAAACCCTAGCTACTCCTCTGGTAAAGGGGTTAATATTCTAGCAGATTTCTGAACGTTTAAGTAGCAGGTTCAGGCTATGCGCCTTCCATATACAGCAGCGTTGTACATTACAGGACATGGTCGTGGCGCTGGGCCGACCACAGGATACAGGACAACCTGCAGGATTCCGTGCACAGTCACACACCAGAGCGGTACACGGCTATGTCTGCAGGAGCCAATTAGAAGTGTAAGCATCACATACGCCCGCCCACAGGAGACTGGCAAGTCTATCCACCAATGAGCTCTGACGAAGGCGTGGTTCGGCTTATCAAGCAGACGCAACTGTTATTGGCGATGGATGTGAAGGGGGCGGGACCTAGAAAGACGGCCGACAAATGAGAGCGACGTGTGGGAATAGCGGCTCGGGTGGTTGCCCAGGGAGAGGGGAGGGGTGATGCGGCACCTGAGGGGGCAGCGGGAGTCCAGAGGCCTGTACTTGTCGCCAGGTGAGGCAGCACTCTGTCATAGTGGGCAGCAGCAGAGCCAGTACGGGGAGGGGCGGGTGCAGGTGAGCCGGTGGTGGAGGAGCCTGCGGTGGGGGGTTGGTTGTGGGTTTTATTTTCTGTATTATACATGAGGCATTTGTGGAAGTGTTGTCTCAGTGCTCACAAAATATAACGGTACAGTGTGTGTGTAATAAATATATATATATATATATATATATATATATATATATATATATATATATGTGTGCATCTATGAATAGACCAGGTCCTGGGCTGTATATGTACCCGGGCTGCTGTATTGCCTGTATTCACACTGTACGGCTGTATATGTACCCGGGTTGCTGTATTGCCTGTATTCCCACTGTACGGCTGTATATGTACCCGGGCTGCTGTATTGCCTGTATTCACACTGTACGGCTGTATATGTACCCGGGCTGCTGTATTGCCTGTATTCACACTGTGCGGCTGTATATGTACCCGGGCTGCTGTATTGCCTGTATTCACACTGTACGGCTGTATATGTACCCGGGCTGCTGTATTGCCTGTATTCACACTGTACGGCTGTATATGTACCCGGGCTGCTGTATTGCCTGTATTCACACTGTGCGGCTGTATATGTACCCGGGCTGCTGTATTGCCTGTACTCACACTGTACGGCTGTATATGTACCCGGGCTGCTGTATTGCCTGTATTCACACTGTACGGCTGTATATGTACCCGGGCTGCTGTATTGCCTGTATTCACACTGTGCGGCTGTATATGTACCCGGGCTGCTGTATTGCCTGTATTCACACTGTACGGCTGTATATGTACCCGGGCTGCTGTATTGCCTGTATTCACACTGTACGGCTGTATATGTACCCGGGCTGCTGTATTGCCTGTAGTGTCACTGTACGGCTGTATATGTACCCGGGCTGCTGTATTGCCTGTATTCACACTGTACGGCTGTATATGTACCCGGGCTGCTGTATTGCCTGTATTCACACTGTACGGCTGTATATGTACCCGGGCTGCTGTATTGCCTGTAGTCACACTGTACGGCTGTATATGTACCCGGGCTGCTGTATTGCCTGTATTCCCACTGTACGGCTGTATATGTACCCGGGCTGCTGTATTGCCTGTATTCACACTGTACGGCTGTATATGTACCCGGGCTGCTGTATTGCCTGTATTCACACTGTGCGGCTGTATATGTACCCGGGCTGCTGTATTGCCTGTATTCACACTGTACGGCTGTATATGTACACGGGCTGCTGTATTGCCTGTAGTGTCACTGTACGGCTGTATATGTACCCGGGCTGCTGTATTGCCTGTATTCACACTGTACGGCTGTATATGTACCCGGGCTGCTGTATTGCCTGTATTCACACTGTACGGCTGTATATGTACCCGGGCTGCTGTATTGCCTGTAGTCACACTGTACGGCTGTATATGTACCCGGGCTGCTGTATTGCCTGTATTCCCACTGTACGGCTGTATATGTACCCGGGCTGCTGTATTGCCTGTATTCACACTGTACGGCTGTATATGTACCCGGGCTGCTGTATTGCCTGTATTCCCACTGTACGGCTGTATATGTACCCGGGCTGCTGTATTGCCTGTATTCACACTGTACGGCTGTATATGTACCCGGGCTGCTGTATTGCCTGTATTCACACTGTACGGCTGTATATGTACCCGGGTTGCTGTATTGCCTGTATTCACACTGTACGGCTGTATATGTACCCGGGCTGCTGTATTGCCTGTATTCACACTGTACGGCTGTATATGTACCCGGGCTGCTGTATTGCCTGTATTCACACTGTACGGCTGTATATGTACCCGGGTTGCTGTATTGCCTGTATTCACACTGTACGGCTGTATATGTACCCGGGCTGCTGTATTGCCTGTATTCACACTGTACGGCTGTATATGTACCCGGGCTGCTGTATTGCCTGTATTCACACTGTGCGGCTGTATATGTACCCGGGCTGCTGTATTGCCTGTATTCACACTGTACGGCTGTATATGTACCCGGGTTGCTGTATTGCCTGTATTCACACTGTACGGCTGTATATGTACCCGGGCTGCTGTATTGCCTGTATTCACACTGTACGGCTGTATATGTACACGGGCTGCTGTATTGCCTGTATTCCCACTGTACGGCTGTATATGTACCCGGGCTGCTGTATTGCCTGTATTCACACTGTACGGCTGTATATGTACCCGGGCTGCTGTATTGCCTGTATTCACACTGTACGGCTGTATATGTACCCGGGTTGCTGTATTGCCTGTATTCACACTGTACGGCTGTATATGTACCCGGGCTGCTGTATTGCCTGTACTCACACTGTACGGCTGTATATGTACCCGGGCTGCTGTATTGCCTGTATTCACACTGTACGGCTGTATATGTACCCGGGCTGCTGTATTGCCTGTATTCACACTGTACGGCTGTATATGTACCCGGGCTGCTGTATTGCCTGTATTCACACTGTACGGCTGTATATGTACCCGGGCTGCTGTATTGCCTGTATTCACACTGTACGGCTGTATATGTACCCGGGCTGCTGTATTGCCTGTATTCACACTGTGCGGCTGTATATGTACCCGGGCTGCTGTATTGCCTGTATTCACACTGTGCGGCTGTATATGTACCCGGGCTGCTGTATTGCCTGTATTCACACTGTACGGCTGTATATGTACCCGGGTTGCTGTATTGCCTGTATTCACACTGTACGGCTGAATATGTACCCGGGCTGCTGTATTGCCTGTATTCACACTGTACGGCTGTATATGTACACGGGCTGCTGTATTGCCTGTATTCACACTGTACGGCTGTATATGTACCCGGGCTGCTGTATTGCCTGTATTCACACTGTACGGCTGTATATGTACCCGGGCTGCTGTATTGCCTGTAGTCACACTGTACGGCTGTATATGTACACGGGCTGCTGTATTGCCTGTATTCACACTGTGCGGCTGTATATGTACACGGGCTGCTGTATTGCCTGTATTCACACTGTGCGGCTGTATATGTACCCGGGCTGCTGTATTGCCTGTATTCACACTGTGCGGCTGTATATGTACCCGGGCTGCTGTATTGCCTGTAGTCACACTGTACGGCTGTATATGTACCCGGGCTGCTGTATTGCCTGTATTCACACTGTACGGCTGTATATGTACCCGGGCTGCTGTATTGCCTGTATTCACACTGTACGGCTGTATATGTACCCGGGCTGCTGTATTGCCTGTATTCACACTGTACGGCTGTATATGTACCCGGGCTGCTGTATTGCCTGTATTCACACTGTACGGCTGTATATGTACCCGGGTTGCTGTATTGCCTGTATTCACACTGTACGGCTGTATATGTACCCGGGCTGCTGTATTGCCTGTATTCACACTGTACGGCTGTATATGTACACGGGCTGCTGTATTGCCTGTATTCACACTGTACGGCTGTATATGTACACGGGCTGCTGTATTGCCTGTATTCACACTGTACGGCTGTATATGTACCCGGGCTGCTGTATTGCCTGTATTCACACTGTACGGCTGTATATGTACCCGGGCTGCTGTATTGCCTGTAGTCACACTGTACGGCTGTATATGTACCCGGGCTGCTGTATTGCCTGTAGTGACACTGTACGGCTGTATATGTACCCGGGCTGCTGTATTGCCTGTATTCACACTGTACGGCTGTATATGTACCCGGGCTGCTGTATTGCCTGTAGTGTCACTGTACGGCTGTATATGTACCCGGGCTGCTGTATTGCCTGTAGTCACACTGTACGGCTGTATATGTACCCGGGTTGCTGTATTGCCTGTATTCACACTGTACGGCTGTATATGTACACGGGCTGCTGTATTGCCTGTATTCACACTGTACGGCTGTATATGTACCCGGGCTGCTGTATTGCCTGTAGTCACACTGTACGGCTGTATATGTACCCGGGTTGCTGTATTGCCTGTATTCACACTGTACGGCTGTATATGTACCCGGGCTGCTGTATTGCCTGTAGTGTCACTGTGCGGCTCTATATGTACCCGGGCTGCTGTTTGCCTGTATTCACACTGTACGGCTGTATCTGCACGCAGGCTGCTGTTTGCCTGTATTTTCACTGTACGGCTGTATCTGCACGCAGGCTGCTGGTTGCCTGTATTTTCACTGTACGGCTGTATTTGCACGCAGGCTGCTGTATTCACACTGTACACATACCCGGCAATGGCTTCTCGTGGCAGTAACTGGCATGTCCTGTAATGCTATGTGTTTAGCCATGTGATTACTCACGCAGCAGGCACAGTGTAGGCAGCAGTGTTGACGCCAGCCTCCCCCTCACAAGCAAGCACAGAAGACTGAGGGCTGCTCTTCCCTGTAGTCTGCACCGTCTCTCTAGGTGAGTGCATGTGATGTATACATGGATTTTGCTTGGTGATGTGTTGTGCCGCCTGTGATGCACGCCTGGCGTATGGTGAGTTCAGTGCGATGGGCCAGTGCTAGTCACATCATGATCAGTCATAACTGCTAGAACCCAACACTGACATGGAAATTGAGCAAACATGCCAGTTCTGAGGGCGCTTATGTGATTGTATGAATGGTGTCTGGTCTGGGCCATGGGGAAATAGCCATTTCCAGTCAGCTCCATCTTCCAGCTGTAGCTGATGTAGTGAGCTGTTACCCCTAATGTTCACACAGTGGGTGGCAGTGGGGAGATACTGCTGCCAGGTTGTATAGGAGAACGAATGTCAATGGGTAAACCAAGAAGTGGCTGGCTACCAATGGTGTGTTTTACCACCAGGGTCCTAGGTTTACATGTTTATGTTCATGTGGATTTTCTTTTGGAACGTCCTGTATTCCCCAAAATAAAAAAAATAAAAAAATAATAAAAAAACAACAACAAATGACTAGGAGACCTATGAAAATGAGCCAGACAGTGAGCTTTTAGGCTGGCCCACGATGGAGGTCCCACAGCCACAGATGTCAGCATGCTATTGCTAGTGTAATGCAGGAGAATGAAGCTGCAGTGTGACAAGTCACTAAAGTTTGCTTTTTGTTGCGCCAGTCACAATGAGGCCCCAGGCACTTGTGCCACCCTGCAATGTAGCAGTTGCATATAATGATCTCTGGACGTGTTTTGCATCACAGTTGCCATGTGACCTCAGCTGACTTCTGCACATGGTTTGGGATAAGATATTTGATTATAAAGCCCCTTGAATAATCGGACTGATGTGGGTGAATTCTGTATTTATTATTATAGCGCCATTTATTCCATGGCGCTTTACATGTGAGGAGGGGTATACATAATAAAAACAGGTACAATAATCTTGAACAATACAAGTCACAACTGGTACAGGAGGAGAGAGGACCCTGCCCGCGAGGGCTCACAATCTACAAGATATGTTGTCACAATATAAATGTGATTTGCCATAAATCTAGTATGGGTGATGAATGATGAATTCCCCTTCGCCTTGTCATGTGATAGACGGTAATTCGGGAGACACCCCATGACTTGGGACCATCACCAATATGGGAACTGAATGAGATGATTTCTTTAGCGCGTAGTCTCATTTCTCGGCTACAGAAGCCACGCGCTTCTGATGAGATATCTGCTGCCTGCAAGCAAATCGCCCCTGCCTGGCAGAACTAGTAGTACAAATGTGCTTTTTCTCCATAAATGTAAATATCCATATGTGATACCTGCGATGCTGCAGGGATCCTGCTTGGATGGGATATAACCATGATGACGGTGCCAATAAGTGGGCTTTTCCTCTTATATATCAGACTGAGTGTGCTACTAGACTGCAATGTGATGCATGAAATCTAAGCCCTTGGTGTCTTCTTGCAGTAATCATTCCTCCTTCTCAGAGGATGTTGAGGAGGGAGCGACACGGACACCTGCGCACGGTGAGTAACACTACAGTACCTCGGCCTGGAGGCGGGTGCTCTGTCCTTCGCAGCGTTATCATAGCTCAACCTTCATTTCCGTTCTTAACCCACAGTCTGTGTTTGCTTCCTGTTTTGCCTAAATGTCTTTTTTTGGCTTTTAAAGGGAACCTGTCAGCAGGATTGTACACAGTAACCTCCACACAGTGTCAGGTAGGCGCCGTTATACTGGATAAAAT
Source organism: Ranitomeya imitator (assembly GCF_032444005.1). Taxonomy (NCBI): domain Eukaryota; kingdom Metazoa; phylum Chordata; class Amphibia; order Anura; family Dendrobatidae; genus Ranitomeya; species Ranitomeya imitator. The sequence goes on along the minus strand of NC_091282.1, from coordinate 809,131,952 downwards.
GATACCTTGGTTGATGAAATCAGTCTTGTGGTTGTTGTTGTTTAATCTTTATTTTCAGTTTTGAGTTGATATGCTCGTGCCCCGGGGCGGACTGTGGGGGGTCTCCACATGTGGTGCTCTGATTGGGTATTCATAATACAGACTGCTGATCCCTCACTGGCCTGCCCCCTAATTTACATAAGGAATATCTGTACATGCTTAAAGAAAAAAAAATATAAAAAAACCCTTCTGCAGCCATGGCAGCTGCGCGGCAGCATAATCACATGCTTCATGTCCCAATAATTCATGTTCTTGATGTTATTCATCTAAAAAAAAAAAATCAGTTTGAAAATGGCGCAGTAGCTGGTGTCGGTGTCTATAGCTGTGACCTGAGAGCTGCTACTGCGCAGGCGGCGCCATCTTGCTAGAGAAGAAAAAAAATCCTCCAAGATGGCGCCGCCTGCGCAGTAGCAACTCTCAGCTATCTACGAGAGTCTGCATTATGAATGCCTAATCAGAGCACCACATGAAGACCCCCCACCGTCCCACCCTGAAACATGAGCATATCATTAACTCAAAACTGAAAATAGAGATTAAACAACAACCACAAGACAGATTTCATCACCCAGGTATCATAATCAATATAACTGTCTGTAGGTTACTGTGCACAATCCTGCTGACAGGGAGTGACGGAGCCAAATTTTTGAAATCTGACCAGTGTTTCTTTATGTGGTAATAACTCTGGAATACTTAAACAAATCCCAGTGATTTTGAGATTGTTTTTTCGTGACACATTATACTTTATGATAATGGTAAATTTTGGGTGATATGTTTTATGTTTATTTATAAAAATTATCAATAATTGGAGAAAAATGTTAAAAAATTAGCAATTTTCAAACTTTGAATGATTATCCCTTTAATCCAGATGGCCATACCACAGCAAAACATTAATAAATAACATTTCCCACATGTCTGCCTTACATCAGCATCATTTGTAAAATGTTATTTTATTTTGTTAGCATTTTAGGAGGTTTAAAAATGTAGCAGTAATTTTTCATTTTTTCAAGGAAATTTACAAAATTTATTTTTTTAGGGACTTATCCATGTTTAAAGTGCTTTTAGGGGTCCCATATATTGGGAAACACCCAAAAGTGATACCATTTTAAAAACAGCACCCCCTGACATATTGAAAACTGCTGTCAGGTAGTTTATTAACCCTTCAGGTGCTTTTCAGGAATTAATGTAAAGTGGTATGACAGAAATGAAAATGTGTATTTTCACCACCTAAATGCCTCTAACTTGTGAACAGGTTACAACAGCCATCAGACTCTAAGGCCGCTATTTGGTCATGAACTGCCATGGCAAACATCAGGACCACAAAATCAAGATCTGAGGGCACCAATTTGGTTAAATAGGAAGCCCCCACACTCTGTTAACCATTTATAATGATGTAGTCACTATTGACAGCAGCATCTAAGGGGTTAAACAGATTTGGACAGTGCAAACACGGATCGTGGCTGATACAGCAAGTTGTCAGCTATAGTGTACAGCCGACAGCTACTGGATTGTCACCTGTATGGGGAGGCTATTCTCTTATATCTCAGGTCAGTTAAAAGACGTATTGGCTGTCATTAAGGGGTTAAATATGTTTTTGTTCACGTTGCGGACACTAAAATGAAGTTTATACATTAATCTACAGAAAAAGTTGACAGGCTTGTCTGCAGGACAAATTATGCAAAAGAGCAAAATAGTCCTATCATCTTTATATAGACAAGGGAAATTGGCTTATATGGATTTAAAGGAATCATTTCTTTTCCATAGGACTGGCCGATGTGACTTTAACATAACAAAATATCTTTTCTACGTGTTTTTTTTTTTTTTCAAACTCGTGGTATCCTCATGCACACCATATTCTTCATATGTACACACTTCCAGAGTTGTCTCCTTTACAAATGATCACACAAAATGAAGGACAATCCTGTTAATCAATACGTACTGAAGGGAATTTGTCGTTAGATTTTTGCCACTAAATTATGCTGCTCTGAGTCCAGCGACGTGTCACTTATTGGGCTGCATGCTGTCATTTCGATAAAACCACTTTTCTCTGCTGCAAATCTACCAGTTCTATGTATAATTCTGCCCATATCACCGATTGACGGTTTTGGTTTATTATTTATTATGCTTTTGCTTATATAGCGCGATCTTATTTACAGACATTATCATCTCTGTCCCCATTGGGGCTCACAATCTAGATCCCGATCAGTATGACTTTGGAGTGTGGGAGGAAGCCGGAGAACCTGGAGGAAATCCACACAAATTCCTCGCAGATGTATTTTAATTGTATAGTGCAGACATGTTGTGTACTAATCTACTTTACATAAGTATTTTCTCCATCGTCTCATTGGGGGACACAGGACTGTGGGTGTATGCTATTGCCGCCAGGAGGCTGACACTAAGTAGACAAAAAAAAAGTTAGCTCCTCCTCCATAGTATACACCTTGCCACTGGCCCTGACAGCTCCAGTTTATGCTTAGTGTCCGTAGGAGGCACATCTCTGGTTTTTTTTCCCAGATTCCGTTATCTTGAGGATAAGATAGGGGCGACGGACCTTTTTGAAGGGGTCCGATCTCCCCAAACCAACAATGGGCGAGCACGTGTGAGTGTCGCCTCCACGTATACTCTCCCGCGTCGTGGGATTGCCGGACTAAAAACCTGACCACCCTGAGGTAACGAAACCCTAGGTTGTACAGGCAGTTATGCTTTGTCCGTGCAGCCTCCACTTCAATCACCAATGTTTTGATCTGCGGTGCTTAAGGAGGCAGACGGTCCCTCTCCTCACCTTCTGAAAGGTGAAGGAGTTAGGGTGCCTGCACCGTCTTTTTTCCCATATGTATGTATATGTATGTATGTATATATGTGTATATATATATATATATATATATATATATATATATATATATATATATATATATATATATATATATATATATATATATATATATATATGTATATATATATATATAATGTGTGTGTATATATATATATATGTATATGTATATGTATATGTATATATATATATATATATATATATATATATATATATATATATATATATATATATATATATATATATATATAATGTGTATATATGTGTTTTTTTTTTTTTTTTTTGTATGCCTCTTCTAACCTGGCGTGTTGTCAGAGGCTGCGGGGGGGGGGGGGCTCCTGCTTCTTTGCGCGGCGCACACTTTGTACGGTGCCAGTATCAGGATGTCTCTTCATTTCCAAAAGCACGGGAAGTTCCGCCCTTGCACTTCCTTCCGGCGGCCCACGCCGGCCTGCAGGGTATCATGGTCGCTGTAGTTTCCTTCTTGGGCGGTAGCTCCGCCCCTAGCAACTGTTTCCGGCGACCAGTTGCATTATGGTCGCTGTAGTTTTCTGAGGGGTCATGGGCGGTAGCTCCGCCCCTTCCAGGCGCGTACTTCCGGTTTCGCGCTCACAGCGTTCCTAGGAGAGCGCAGGTAGGGAAAGCAAGTTCCCTGATTTAGCCTGTGGCTCGTTCCTTATGGCGGCTCCTCCCACCTTTCATGATCCTTATAGAGGAGGTGTCGCTGCTCAGAGCTTGGTTTAGTGTGGTGCTCAGATCGGACGGGGACACAGGACTGGGGTAAGTGCTACTTCCCTCAGCCTGACAGCAGTTTTTTGTTCTAGACTCAGTAGCTCAGCAATAGTCATCATGTCTAGAAGAACTAAGTCTCACAAGGTCCTGTATACATCATGTTTTACTTGCCAGGCTGTTTTTCCGCATGCGCAGACTAGCCAGATCTGTGAAGCTTGCGATCCCGAACGCGCTCAGGAGCCCCCACCTGCTACCCCGCCTGCTACCCCGCCTGTTATTCTGCCGGGTATGCCTGTATCTGAGACTGCGGCATCTCCCCCTGAGTGGGTCGTATCCTTAACGCAGTCTATGGCGTCTCTAACAAAGGCGGTTGAGTCCCTTCAAACCCCTGTCAGGGATGTTCATTCATCTATTCCGGAAAGATCCTCCGATTCTCAGGACCTTCCGGCCTGCAGGGGCCGTACTCCCTCTAGGCAGACGCGGGGGAAGCGTACCCATACAGCGTCTCCCGGTCCGTCGGGTGCATCTGCATCGGTGAATTCCGTCTCTCGGTCTCCTTCTCCTGTGGGAGTGAGTGAGCATGGTTCGGACCTTGACTCTGAAGGGTCTTTTGATTTAGAAGCTCCTGATTATCAGGAATCAGTTGACAGTCTCATTGAGGCCGTTAACCAGTCTTTGGGAGTAGAGGATGTAGCCACCTTACCTTCGAGTCATAAGGTGTCTTTTAAAAGATTCAAGCAACCTCATAAGGTGTTTTCCTCTCATCCTGAATTTGAGGATTTAGTTCAACGTCACATGGAGAGACCGGACAAACGTTTCTTAGGCCAGAAGGCTCTGGGTACCAGGTATCCTTTCGCGCCCGAGATTTGTAAAAAATGGGCAGAATCTCCTTCTGTAGATCCCCCCGTGTCCCGTTTGGCCTCTAACACACTGCTGTCTCTTCCTAATGGATCTGCTATTAAAGATCCAACTGATCGGCTCTTAGAGTCTGGCTCGGTCAGTGTTTGAGGCTTCAGGGTCAGCCCTCGCGCCGTCTTTTGCGGCGACTTGGGTTGCCAAGGCTATGATAGCTTGGTCAGAGTCCGTCACTAAGGTTCTTCAGGATAGGGAGTTTCCTGTAGAAGTGATAGAGATGTCTAATCAGATATCCTTGGCTGGGAATTATCTGATCAATGCATCTTTGGATGCGGCAAATTGTTCAGCATTGGCAGCTGCTAATGCTATCGCTATCAGAAGGGCGCTATGGCTGAGAAATTGGCGGGCGGACTCTACTTCGAAAAAATCCCTTACTTCCCTCCCTTATCAGGGTGGTCGACTCTTTGGCGCAAAGTTGGATCAACTTATATCTGATACCACAGGGGGAAAGAGTAATTTCCTTCCGCAACAAAAGGTTAGGCAACCTTTTCGTCGTCATTTTCAAGCAAGGTTTAGATCCTTTCGTAACACCCGGTGGTCTGCAGCACCAAGCTCAGGTCCTCCAAGTCGGCCTAACCAAGACAGGGAACACCAGGTATCATATAGAGCCAATCCATTGGCAAGAATGCGATATCAGCCATCAAGATCTAGGGGATCTAGATATCCGCGGTCCTCGGCAAAATGACTGGAGGCATCCTCATGTCGTTTCCAACAGGGTAGGCGGTCGTCTACTTCTGTTCCATCAGTCCTGGCTATCAGTCGTTTCCGACAAATGGGTGAGAGAACTGGTGGTTTCAGGGTACAAAATAGAGTTTCTCTCTCTCCCTCCAAGTCGGTTCTTTCCGTCCAGTCTTCCCAGTGCAAAGTCCCGTCTAAGGGCTTTATTCAAAGCTGTCGAGTCTCTTCAGTCCAACGGGGTCATTGTCCCCGTTCCAGGGGTAGAAAGGTTCCAAGGATTCTATTCCAATCTGTTTACGGTCCCCAAAAAGGACGGGTCGGTAAGACCCATTCTAGACCTAAAGTGTTTGAACAAGTTCGTCAGCACTCGTCGTTTCCGTATGGAGTCGCTCCGCTCGGTTATTGCGGCTATGGAAAAGGGAGAATTCCTTGCTTCTATAGATATCCAAGATGCCTATCTGCATGTTCCCATATTTCCTCCGCATCAAAGATTTCTACGGTTTTCCATAGGCGAACGTCACTTCCAATTCACAGCATTACCTTTCGGTCTCGCCTCTGCTCCCAGGGTGTTCACAAAGGTGATGTCTACAGTCGTGTCCATCCTGCACTCCCGGGGCATAGTTATTTTGCCATACCTGGACGATCTTTTGGTCAAGGCGCCAACTTTTCGAGCATGCAAAGAGAACGTCAGTATCACTTTAGACACTCTATCCCGTCTAGGGTGGCTGGTCAATTTAAAAAAGTCATCTCTAGTCCCATCTCGAAAGATTTCTTTTTTAGGAATGATCTTCGATACTTCTCGGGGTCTGACTATCCTACCCCAGAGCAAGGTTCTCTGCCTTCGGCAGGAGGTAAAAATTCTGCAGCAACCGAGTTTTCTCTCAATCCGGTTTTGCATGAGGGTCTTGGGCAGGATGGTGGCGGCCATAGAAGCAGTACCATTCGCCCAATTTCATCTTCGCCCTCTCCAGCAGGCAATTTTGTCAGCTTGGAACAGGAGTCATGCTTCTCTCAATCTCCGGTGCCGTCTGTCTCCTCGGGTCAGGCAATCTCTCATCTGGTGGATGAGGAGCTCCTCTCTGCTGCAGGGGAAAGCTTTTTCCCCAGTTCATTGGCTGGTAGTTTCTACAGACGCCAGTCTTCTCGGTTGGGGGGCAGTGTTTCATCAACACACAGCACAGGGTTTTTGGTCCCCAGGGGAATCATCTCCCTGTGAATGGCTTGCTCTGCAGCACTTTCACCATCTTCTGGCGGGTCTCCCGGTCCGAATCCAATCGGACAATGCCACGGCTGTGGCTTACGTAAATCATCAGGGGGGCACCCGCAGCAGGTCAGCCATGCGCGAGGTAGGGAAAATCCTCCGTTGGGCCGAGAGCAACCACTCCGTGATCTCGGCAGTTTACATCCCGGGCAAGGGGAACTGGGCAGCGGACTTTCTGAGCCGTCAGGGTCTGGCGTCCGGGGAATGGTCTCTTCACCCCGACGTTTTTCGGCAGATTTGCCAGCGCTGGGGTATCCCGGACGTGGATCTAATGGCAACCGAGTGGAATGCCAAGGTCCCCAGATTCGTAGCTCGTTATCGAGATCCAAGAGCTCTCGCCCTAGACGCACTGGTCCTTCCTTGGAACCGGTTTCGTCTTCCGTATCTGTTTCCTCATCTAGCGCTCCTTCCAAGGGTAGTCAGGAAGATCAAGTTAGAGGGAGTTCCGGCAATTCTAGTCGCCCCAGATTGGCCTCGGAGGTCTTGGTACGCGGACCTCGTTCAGCTGATCGCTGGGGTTCCTTGGCAGCTTCCAATGCGGCCGGATCTTCTGTCGCAGGGGCCGATATTCCACCAGAACTTAGGGGCCCTTCGTTTGACGGCTTGGCCGTTGAATCTTGGATTCTGACCCAGGCCGTTTTTCTCAGAAGGTAGCTTCCACTATGATTAATGCTCGAAAGACGGTTTCTGTGCGCATTTACCACCACACCTGGAAAGTTTTTCTCTCGTGGTGCAGGAAGAAGGGTCTTCCTCCTTTGCGGTTCTCCGTTCCTAATATTTTAGCTTTTCTCCAGGCTGGTTTAGACTCAGGTCTCGCTCTAAGTACCCTTAGGAGGCAAATATCTGCCTTATCGGTTCTTTTCCAGCGCAGGATTGCTATCATTTCACAGGTCAAGACTTTTTTGCAGGGAGTCTCTCACATGGTCTCCCCTTACAGAGCTCCGCTAGAGGCTTGGGACCTTAATCTGGTCTTGAGCGCTCTTCAGGAGGCTCCATTTGAGCCTCTCCAAGAAGTTTCTTTAATGTATCTTTCTTGGAAGGTTTTGTTTTTGGTAGCTATAACCTCCATTAGGCGGGTGTCGGAATTGGCGGCCTTGTCCTGCCAGTCGCCATTTCTGCAATTTCATCAGGATAAGGTAGTATTAAGAACTGTTCCTTCTTTTTTGCCTAAAGTAGTTTCCTCATTTCACGTCAATGAGGACATAGTCTTGCCTTCTTTTTGTCCTGCACCTTCTCACCGTGTGGAAAAAGCTCTCCATACTCTGGACCTGGTGAGAGCTCTGAGAAGATACGTTTCTCGGACCGCTTCTTTTCGACAGACGGATGTTCTATTCGTTCTTCCTGTGGGTCACAGGAAGGGATTCGCATCCTCTAGGTCGACCTTAGCCAGATGGATACGAGCCACCATTCAGGAGGCCTACCGCGTCAAGGGTGCAGCCATCCCGGCTGGGATTAGGGCGCACTCTACTCGAGCGGTAGGGGCTTCCTGGGCACTTCGGCACCAAGCTTCAGCAGAACAGGTTTGCAAGGCGGCAACTTGGTCCAGCCTGCACACTTTCTCTAAGCATTATAATGTCCACACTCAGGCCTCTGCTGATGCAAGTTTGGGAAGAAAAATTCTTCAGGCTGCAGTATCGCACCTATAGGCGGTAAGTGCCTAAGGGTTTGTTCCAGTAAGTCTTTTTTCCCACCCTGAGACTGCTTTGGGACATCCCACAGTCCTGTGTCCCCCAGTGAGACGATGGAGAAACAGGGATTTTTGTGTTACTCACCGTAAAATCCTTTTCTCCGAGTCATTCATTGGGGGACACAGCTCCCTCCCTATTTCATCTTATTATTTTTCTACGGGGTTGTTCAGACTGTAGTATTATTCTAGACATGTTGTCTTTGCTCTAATGCTGTTTTGTTTTTTCTCTATCTCCTACTGCTTGTGCACCAAACTGGAGCTGTCAGGGCCAGTGGCAAGGTGTATACTATGGAGGAGGAGCTAACTTTTTTTTTGTCTACTTAGTGTCAGCCTCCTGGCGGCAATAGCATACACCCACAGTCCTGTGTCCCCCAATGAATGACTCGGAGAAAAGGATTTTATCCCTGTTTCATGGAAACTTATGATTTTGGTATGTAGTAAGGTCTAAATGCAATCAAAAATGGTGACTGTGCTTGGGGCAACAAATGTATTTTGCACAGATTAGTGTCTGTAGATACTGACATCTACAGATGCCTCTAAATGAATCAGGAGCGTCTGACTCCAGCACGTCCCATCATCAAGACTGGCCAGAACAACACTGGTCTTGATGAATTGAGCCCATAGCCATGAAAACCAATAGGTCTGCTTAGTAGCTCAGCACTAGAACTGGTGGGGTGTTTTTCCACGGGATTATAGATATTTACAAAAGTGCTCATCAGTCTTTAACCGAAGGAACAGACTTCTCTTCTATCCTAGACTGTAGACTAAAGTTGCCCATACATTTGGCTGTCTAGTGAACACCTGTCTGGCTGCCAGCTACTCCATCCATTTGATTGGTCAGGGGTACGTGTATTTCATTTTTTTTTTATTCAAGCAGGAGAAAATACATCATTGCAGACAATCACTGAGCTCAGCAGCCCTGCCCATATAGATGGTAGGGAGAGCTCAGAGCTGCTGAGCTCCTCACATCTGCAGCCAAACAATGGAAAGCAGAACAATGGTGGAGACATTGTGTTTGACCTAAGGAGGCTAAGGGTACCGTCACACTGAAACGACGCTGCAGCGATACGACAACTATGTCGATCGCTGCAGCGTCGCTGTTTGGTCGCTGGAGAGCAGTCACACAGACAGCTCTCCAGCGACCAACGATCCCGAAGTCCCCTGGTAATCAGGGTAAACATCGGGTTACTAAGCGCAGGGCCGCGCTTAGTAACCCGATGTTTACCCTGGTTACCAGCGTAAACGTAAAAAAAAAAAAAAAAAAACACTACATACTTACATTCCGTGTCTGTCCTCCGGCGCTGTGCTTTCCTCTGCACTGTCAGCGCCGGTCAGCCGTAAAGCAGAGCGGTGACGTCACCGCTGTGCTTTCCGGCTGGCCGGCGCTCACAAGAAAGCACAGCGCCGGAGGACAGACATGGAAGGTAAGTATGTAGTGTTTGTTTTTTTTACGTTTACGCTGGTAACCAGGGTAAACATCGGGTTACTAAGCGCGGCCCTGCGCTTAGTAACCCGATGTTTACCCTGGTTACCAGTGAAGACATCGCTGAATCAGCATCACACACGCCGATTCAGCGATGTCAGCGGGAGATCCAGCGACGAAAGAAAGTTTCAAACGATCTGCTACGACGTACGATTCTCAGCGGGGTCCCTGATCGCAGTAGCGTGTCAGACACAGCGAGATCGTAATGATATCGCTGGAACGTCACGGATCGTGCCGTCCTAGCGATCAAAGTGCCACTGTGTGACGGTACCCTAAGTAAAGCACAGTTTTTTTTTTTTTTGGGGGGGGGGGTTTAAACAATGAACTGCATATAGGGGAAATATCCTCCCGAAATTATTTTATAGTTACATTTCTTAACACACTTTAAGATCTGGGCTGAAATCATTCCAGCATTGAAAGCAGCGTGTCGCTGCGCCCTTGGTGTGTGTCGCTGCGCCCTTGGTGTGTGTCGCTGCGCCCTTGGTGTGTGTCGCTACGCCCTTGGTGTGTGTCGCTGCGCCCTTGGTGTGTGTCGCTGCGCCCTTGGTGTGTGTCGCTGCGCCCTTGGTGTGTGTCGCTGCGCCCTTGGTGTGTGTCGCTGCGCCCTTGGTGTGTGTCGCTGCGCCCTTGGTGTGTGTCGCTGCGCCCTTGGTGTGTGTCGCTGCGCCCTTGGTGTGTGTCGCTGCGCCCTTGGTGTGTCGAGACCGTTCCCGCTTACGTACTTGTTTTCCATCTTTGATCACCTTTCCTTGATCGGCAACACTGGCTTAACGGAAGACAAAGCAGGGTGGAGATTGATGGGAGAACAAGTAGGTGGGAATGTGCACTGAACTGCTCGGCCACATCAAGCGATCACTGAGCCCCATGCCTGTTATATACGGTAGTCGTTTTGTACGGCTCTGGCTGCTTTGAACTTCTGTATAAGTATCCGTTTACAGCTACTGTTTCCTTATTAAATTTTTTTTTTTTTTTTTTTTTTTTTTGCGCTTGACTGCGAATAGATTGAAAACTGTATGCTTTCACTTCTTGTTTTAGTAGATAAATGCACAGTTTTGTTTAATCTGTCAGTAGACCACATCCTGGGCATCTTCTTGTCTTTTAGATCTATAGCTGGGCGTCTACAGTTTTTTTTTTTTTTTCTCCGCTCTCTCCTACCCAGGCTAATTTTGTGCCATCTTCTAGTAATATCACTGAATAGGCTTGCACACCATAGGAAATTAATGGTTTAATATAGCCAATAACCATGGTTAAAGACTCTCTAAAGCAGTATCGAAAAATGACGGTTACACAATCTGGCGCTTTTTACAGAAATACAAAATATATGTGAGCAATTTGTTCAAGTAACTACCGTAAATATGAAATCTGATCAATTATACCAGCTGGTATTAAATGGGAAAAAAAACCCCGTAGTAATCAAGTTCCAACTAAGAAATACAGTATCAATAATCTGGGGAAAATTCCCAATGGTATGTGCACACATCAGGTGTCTGGCGCAGAAATTTCTGCAGCTATTGGCAGGGAAAATGCTGTGTAAAATATACGTTTTTGGTGCAGATTTTCCCTATTCATTAGTATGGGTGGAATCTGCATTGAAAACGCTGCGAGAATTGACATGTTGCAGCGTTATATCTGTCTGCACCAAATCTGTAAGTCACAAAGAAGCAACGTGTGCATGACACTTCAGGGTTCCCATTCACTTTGGCATCAGGCAACCCTTCAGGTTTTGTGGCAAAACTACAAAGTGTGCACAGACTCAGTATTCGGCAGTTTATTATTAAAGTACACAGCTACCAGTTATAAAAGCTAAGGAAGGAAGAATTTTTGTTATTTATTTTTTACCAGTGGTAGACCTGAGCACTTTCTAAAAAGGTGTGCTCCATTTGTGGTACGCGAGCTTAGTCATGAACAGGAGTGCGTGTATTCAGTCTGGGGAAATAAGTGATGTGGGACTGATTACTGGAAGTGATGAGCGCTGTCATGTAGCACCACTTATCTCTATGTAATTGGCGGCTTCTACATTCCTTGTCTTTTGCTGCTGTCACGTTACCTGTCTTGTCTTTGGATTCCTATTAAACACATGAATCACTGTAAATGAATTAATTTACAGTGTCTAAGGCTGTGTGCACACGTTGCTGATTGTTCGCGTTTTTTTCACGATAAAAACGCTATAAAACCGCAAAAAACAGCATACAATAAGCATCCCATCATTTAGAATGAATTCCGCATGTTTTGTGCACATGATGCGTTTTTTCCCGCGAACAAAATGCATCGCGGTAAACGCAGCATGTTCATTAATTTTGCGGTTTTTTTTTTGCGGATTTCCCACTATAAAATGCATTGGGAAATGTCCGGAAAAAAATGCATCAAAAACGTGGCAAAAAAACGCGCAAAAAAAAGCATGCAGATTTCTTGCAGAAAATTTCAGGTTTTTGGCTGGTTTTACATTTGCGTGTTTTTTTTTTTTTTTTTTGCGGTAAAAAACGCAAAAAAAGCATGTGTTTTTCCCCCCCTATATTTAACATTAAAAACGCATGCATTTTTTGCATGCGTTTTTGCAACGCATGCGTTTTTTCTCTGCATGCGTTGTGTTGCAGAAATGCAACATGTAGTAATTTTTGCGGCTTTTTTTTTTTTTTTTGCTGCAAAAAATCGCATGCGTTTTTTCGCGGCAAAAAAAACTATTGATGTCTATGTAAACGCATGCGTTTCTAAGCACATGCGTTTGTTTGCATTAAAAACGCATGCGTTTTTATTAAAAAAAAAAACAGAAAACACACTGATATGCCACCCCCCACCATAAAGGTGATACAGGGATCCTAACCCTACCTCTAACCCTAAAGGGATCCTAACCCTACCCCTAACCCTAAAGGGATCCTAACCCTACCCCTAACCCTAATTAGGGTTAGGGTTAGGATCCCTTTAGGCTTAGGGGTAGGGTTAGGATCCCTTTAGGGTTAGGGTTATGATCCCTAACCCTAACTATTTCTGTTTATAGTGGGTTTTTTACTTTATTTTGATGATTGGCAGCTGTCACACATTTCTCAGCATGTGTTTAAAAAACGCAAACGCATGAAAAAAACGCATGTAAACGCGTCAAAACGCCGCGTTTTTTTCACCACATGCAAAAACGCATGCGTCAAAAAATGCAGCGTTTACATGCGTTTTCACCATGCGTTTTTTTAAAAAAACGCATGCGTTTTAAAACGCAAGTGTGAAACCAGCCTTTCTCAGGAATTTTCTGCAAGAAATCCTGAACGTGTGCACATAGCCTTAAGGGTATGTGCACACGTCAGGATTTTCTAGCAGAAATTTCCTGACAAAAACCGGACATTTCTGCCAGAAATCCTCATGTGTTTTTTTTTTTTTGCGGTTTTTATTAGTTTTTGATGCGTTTTTTTGCGCGTTTTTTCCAAATGCATAGAATAGCGAGAAAAATGCAAAAAATCCGCAAAATTAATGAACATGCTGCTTTTTTTACTGCAATGCGTTTTTTTGCAGAAAAAAAACGCATCATGTGCACAAAAATTGCGGAATGCATTCCAAATGATAGGATGCATATGTAGGCGTTTTCTAATGCGTTTATCGCGAAAAAAAGCGAAAAAAAACTGAACGTGTGCACATACCCTAAAATAACAAAACCGACCTCCTCTGCTGCTCCAGCACTGTCTCCGCGCTGCTGCCCCCAATCTTTGTTGACATGATTGCCGTGGTAACATCCTATCTACAGCATGTAACCGCAGCAGTGGAAAACTGGGCTCAGAGGTAGAGCCCAGTGATTGGCTGCAGTGGTCATGTGCTCCAGGTAGGATATCCTTGCTGCCGCCATGTCAAAGACCAGGGGCTGGAGCAGCAGGGGATAAATTTGACTAATTTTGTTCTTTATAGACCAAGCAAGCCCGTGGATGAATAAAATGTAAATGTTGTCTACATGCAAAAAGCACAAAGAAATGACATGTATTTAAATACAAATAAAAAAAGCAACAACCCTGTAACCAGAAAAGGGTCACAAACGCCCCCATTAAGGACCCTGTCTAATGTGCCTAGAAGACTAAGCGATTGCTGTTCGGTACTGTTAGAAAGAATCCTTGAGCAAAGTTGCATGCGGTTGCTATTTTGGACACTGGTGTTAACTGGGACCAAGAAAAAGTCAGTATTCCTGGAATGTGAGTGGCTGTCATTCCTCTAGCGCAGGATGTAAAATGAGCGCAGTACACTTCTCTGTCTGAGTTTGTTTTTTCTTTGTCACTTTGCATTGTGATCTCTCCATGGTAAATCTTGGTTGTCTGTCTGTTTGGGTCACCCTCCCGAGAGTCCCTCCTTCCCATATGAATGGCTTGGCGTAGGTAATTCTTTTTATTTTTTACCGTTCTCACATCTTCCTTCCTAGTATCTACTCTCCTCCGCTCCTTTAATACTTTTTTTTTTCTCCTCCTGTATTCCCTCCCTTTCTTTTGTGTATGAATTACCATGCCGTTCTGCTGTCATTCCAGCTCGCTGACTGACCTGCTCTGACCACAAAGGCTGCTTGCTCACCCCAGTTGCTTGCTCACAAGATGTCTTATTTCGGGGACCATTTTTGGGTATGTAATCCTGATGATGTTAGATTTTTTCCTCTGTGCATATCCCAGCATATTATTGTTTTTTACCTGTGTGTGATATATGTGTAGGTATGTATAATATGCGTATTTTCTATATGCCGGATAGCCTGTGTAGTATACTTTTGTTAGTTCCTGTAGCATATATACAAACATAAATCATTCTCTCCTACACGATTACTCATAGATGTATGTGTGTTATTTATATACCTCCCTCAGACGCCTTCGTAATCTCTTGTCAAATAGCGGGGGTGACCATATGAGGGAGGGGGCAGCAAGCTGTTTCTTTCTGCTGTGTAACAGATTGGGATGGATGCTAAAAAGATATCATCAGTGGAAACTGGGAATGTAAAGGTTCACGATGATGGTTTTATTTTTAATATATTGAATAGAAATTAAAGAGGAGCTCCTTTTTAAAAAGGCATTTACCAGTATGGTAAATATGCAAATTTACCTGTCGCCAAGTTCACACTTGATGTTTAGATTTGTCACAAAACCGCAAACCCGAATTTGTGTGCAGGCAGTTTTGCAATGCTTGCTTCTTTCTAAAGAAGCCGTTTTAAAGAGAACTGTCACCCCCAAAATCGAAGGGGAGCTAAGCCCACCAGCATCAGGGGCTTATCTACAGCATTCTGTAATGCTGTAGATAAGCCCCCAATGTATCCTGAAAGAGGAGAAAAAGAGGTTAGATTATACTCACCCAGCGGTGTTTCTGGTCCGATGGGCGTCGTGGTCCGGTCTGGGGCCTTCCATCTTCTTACGATCACGTCCTCTTCTTCTCTTCACGCTGTGGCTCCGGCGCAGGCGTACTTTGGCTGCCATGTTGAGGGCAGAGCAAAGTACTGCAGTGCACAGGCGCCGGGAAAGGTCAGAGAGGCTCGGCGCCTGCGCACTGCAGTACTTTGCTCTGTCCTCAACAGGGCAGACAAAGTACGCCTGCGCCAGAGCCGCAGCGTGAAGATAAGAAGAGGACGTCATCGTAAGAAGATGGGAGGGACCGGACCGCGACGCCTATCGTACCGGGACCGCCCCTGGGTGAGTATAATCTAACCTCTTTTTCTCATCTTTCAGGATACATCAGAATGCTGTAGATAAGCCCCTGATGCTGGTGGGCTTAGCTCACCTTCGATTTTGGGGGTGACAGGTTCCCTTTAAGGTATGTGCATGTAACATCTTTTTCCCTTCCCCCATGACGGCACACCTGAGAGAGGCGATCCGCCCAGCCAGGACAGGAAACCCTACTGAAAATAAAAGGGCGGTACCTCTCGGTCGCTTCAGTTGGGTTTCCTGTCCTGACAGGGACCCTCATACTGAAACACGGTGGTGATTCCACTTACCCAGGTCCCGTCCCGGCGTGGAAGAAACAGGCAGCGCCTGTGCGTCGGGTTCGGGAGTCTGGAAGCGCCGTCCACAGGTCCTCCGGGTCTCTGCGTCCGAGCGGGCGTTGTTGCAGCACGGTCGGAGGTTCCAGCTCCTTCCGTGGCTGCCGCGCCGCCCTCCTCCCTCTGCCGGCGTCCAGGTGCGGCGGCCGCTTCCGGGTCGCCCGTCTGACGTCACGCGCAGGGCACGCTGGGAATAGGCGTGCCCCTGTGACGTCGGGGGCGGGTGCCGGATCCAAGATGGCGGCGCCCATGAAGAAACGCCGGCCGGTGGAATGGGACTCCGGCGACGCGGCAGAGGAGGGGAGGGATCACTATTGGGCAACGGAGGAGGCGTGGAGTGCAGTGGTCCCCCATAAAAGGGTGTCTGACCACAGAAGACGCGCTCATGTCCACAAGCTTCAACATGGAAGTGGGACAACAGCAGCAGCAGCCGCCGCCATTACAGCAGCAGCAGCAGCGTCAGGAGCTCTCATCAGATGCCTTGCCGAGCCACCAGCACAGGAGCAGCCGGTCAAGTGGTAGGAGTGGCGGCCGTCCCGTCCGGCAAGACTCTTCAGCGTCCAGGAAGGACACTACATGTGCATCTGTCCAGTCTCCAAAATCGGTACCCTTGACGGTCGACGGTGGTGAGTGATCTACGTGAATGTCACCCTTATGGTAACAGGGTCCATTTTTTCTGTTTGATCACTAGGGGTCGAGGAAATCTAGCGGCAAAACAAAGAACCGTGAATGTGCCCTTTGTAAAGACCCGCTTGCAGTTCAGTGGCAGAAGGACCTCTGCGCTGACTGCATTAATAGAACTATTCAGGAGGAGACCCCTAATTTTGCCACGAGCCTTAAAGCCATAATTCAGGCAGAGATAAGACTCCTTAAAATTGGCCCTCAAAAAAGCTGGGAGGAAAAGCCGTAAAGTGTCTACGGATTCGGAAGCCTCTCAGAAACAAGGGAGTCAAAAATCATCCCGACCTCCCTCTACCTCTTCCGCCTCTGTCCAGTCCTCAGATTCCTCCTCAGATAGTGATACAGGGGGGCGTCCATGTTTCCCAACTGAGGATGTAGAAAAATTAGTTAAAGCGGTCAGAACTGCTATGGGTCTTAAAGAGGAAAAAACGCCTAGGTCACTTGAGGATGTCATGTTTGGCGGTTTAGAAGAAAAAAGGAAGCGAACATTTCCGGTCAATGCAAAAATCAAGGCATTGATCGAAAAAGAATGGAAGAAACCTGAAAAAATGGGTACCCTACCTTCTTCATCAAAAAGGAGATATCTTTTTGAAGAAAAAGACTCAGAATCATGGGAGAAAATCCCTAAGATTGATGGTGCGGTAGCCAAATCCTTGAGGAGATCATCCCTTCCGTTAGAAGATTCAGGGGTCCAAAAAGATCCACTAGACAAAGCAGATGGGTTCTTGAAACACATCTGGGAAGCCGCGGCAGGAGGCCTGAAACCAGCTATAGCTGGAACTTGTACAGCTCGCGCCCTTATGGTCTGGTTACAACAAATTGAAGACCAGCTAAGGAATAAAGTTCCTAGGAATGACATTCTTACAAACATATCCCTAGTTCAAGGGGCAGCAGCCTTCTTGGCAGATTCCTCCGTGGACTCTGCGAAATGAACGGCTAGAGCAGCGGGCCTGTCCAACGCGGCCAGGAGAGCCTTATGGCTCAAAGGGTGTCCGGGAGATTTACCATCCAAACATAAGCTTTGCTCCATCCCATGCGACGGTCAACTCCTCTTTGGGAAAAAGTTAGAAGAAATATTGGAACAGGCAGGAGACAAAAATAAAGCCTTTCCAACCTTCCCTAAGGATCCTAAAAAACCTTTTTTTCGGAGAAGATATAATAGAGGCAGACCTCCAGGAGATAGGAGCAATTGGGATTTCAAAGATTAAAAGGAGATCGGGCTATATGTTCAAAGGGCCCTCTACCTCAGCAAAAAAATCCCCCCAATGACATTACATCACAGGTTGGAGGAAGACTTTCCCTCTTCTATCCAGCCTGGATAAACATCTCCCCGAGCACCTGGGTTCTAAATATTATAAAAGACGGCCTAAAAATAAAATGTATCCATCCACCCAGGCACAATTTTGTAATAACTCCTCGGAGGAAAGTCCAGCAGGAACAATTAGCTCTAGAAACAGAAGTCCTTGGTCTGATTCAAAAAAATGTCTTGCAAGAAGTCCCGGTTCAGGAAGTAGGAAGGGGGTTTTACGCCCCCCCCCCCCCCTCTTTCTGATACAAAAACCCGATGGTTCTTGGAGAACCATAATCAACCTAAGAAAACTCAACCATTCAATAGACAATCACTCCTTCAAGATGGAGTCCATCAATACAACCACAAAGCTTCTGTTTCCTCACTGCTTCATGGCAGTAATAGACTTGAAGGAGGCGTATTACCATATTCCAATAGATCGCGGATACTGGAGATACTTGAGAGTGGCACTCTACATACAAAACCAAGTGAAACATTACCAATATACAGCCCTTCCATTCGGCCTATCTACAGCTCCCAGGGTCTTCACCAAGGTGATGGCAGAGGTAATGTCATATCTCTGTTCCTGGAATGTCGTGATTGTCCCGTATTTGGACGATTTTCTTGTGATAGGGAAGACAGAGGCCGATTGCTCCCATCAGATAACGGTAGTGACATCAACTCTAATAGAGCTGGGTTGGATGATAAATGTTCCCAAATCGAAATTAGTTCCAGAAAAGGTACAGTCTTTCCTAGGTTTAATACTAGATTGAGAACGTCAGCTCTGCCTCCTCCCGGAAAACAAAGTAGCCAAAATCAAAATAATCAACTTGACCACTGCAGCAATACACCAACCCGAGATGACCCCAAGAAAAGCGATGTCCCTACTAGGCTCGTTAACATCTTGCATTCCGGCCGTAGGGTGGGCACAATTCCACCTGAGACAACTACAGTGGGAAGTTCTGTCAGCCCAAAGACTGTTAAAAGGGCGTTTGGAAGGAAATCTATGTCTTCATTGGGATGTAAGAGATTCCTTAGTCTGGTGGACCATAGAGGAACATCTCACTATGGGAGTCCAGTGGCAGAAACCGGTCAAGGACATCATCACGACCGACGCAAGCGGTTTAGGTTGGGGAGCTCACTTAAGATCCCATTCAGTTCAAGGAACTTGGTCCTCCCAAGAAAAGAGCTATGGCTCAAGCGTAAAAGAATTATGGGCAGTAGAAAAGTCCTTGAAACATTTTCTTCCCCTGCTCCAGGGCCGCCATGCTCGAATTATGACAGACAATCGAGCAGTAGTGGCCTACATCAATCACCAAGGGGGGACGAGGTCTCGGAACCTCATGGAGGTGTCAAATTTACTATTTCATTGGGCAGAACAACACCCATCTTCCCTAACGGCACTACACATAAGGGGTGTAGAAAACTCACGGGCAGATTTTCTGAGTCGCAGAATTCTGAGACAAGTGGAGTGGTCCCTGAATCCCGGGGTATTTCAACAAATGGTACAGGCCTGGGGTACACCAGAGATAGACTTATTTGCCACCTCACACAACAAAGTGAAAAAGTTCTGCTCACTGAATCCAAAGGAACATCCTTTCGCGGTAGATGCCCTACTAATACCGTGGAAATTCTCCCTGGCTTACGCATTTCCCCCGATAGTAATGATTCCAACAGTAGTCCGGAAAATCAGAGAAGACCGAGCGAAAATAATACTCATCGCTCCATTCTGGCCAAGAAGACCATGGTTCTCCATGGTTAAGGCAGATGTCGTTAACAGACCCGTGGATCCTGCCAGATGTGCCGGACCTGTTAACCCAGGTACCAGTAACCCACTCTCAGGTGAAGGGCTTCCATCTGGCAGCCTGGAATTTGAGAGGGCGTTACTGAGTCGCCAAGGATTCTCACCAGAGTTAATCTCCACCCTGTTAAAAAGCAGAAAGCCTATAACATCCAGAATCTACGGTAGGACCTGGAAGAAGTTTTTAGACTTCTTGGGTGAACCGTTAGGGCAGAGGTCCCCAACTCCAGTCCTCAAGGCCCACCAACAGGTCATGTTTTCAGGATTTCCTTAGTCTTGCCCAGGTAATAATTGCATCACCTGTGCAATGCAAAGGAAATCCTGAAAACATGACCTGTTGGTGGGCCTTGAGGACTGGAGTTGGGGACCTCTGCGTTAGGGGATGTAGCTCCAGTGGGTCCCATCCTAGAATTTCTACAAGCGGGTTTGCAACTAGGATTAGCAACTAGCACCCTTAGGCTATGTGCACACGTTGCAGATTTGACTGTGGAATTTTCTGTGCAGATTCTGAGTTTCTTGGCAGAAAACGCAGGTCAGAATCTGCACTTTTTTTGGTATGTGCACACGTTGCAGATTTTTGTGCAGATTTCTTCCTTTTTTTCCCCCCTGCAGATTTCTATTATGGAATGGGTGCAGAAACGCAGCAGTTCTGCACAAAGAATTGACATGGTCCTTTTTTGAATCTGCTGCGTTTTCTGTGCAGATTTTTCTGCACCATTAGCACAGCATTTTTATTTTGCCATTGATTTACATTGTACTGTAAATCACTTGCAGATCTGCAGCGTTTCTGCGCGGAAAAAAAAGCTGCAGTTCTGCAGGAAATCTGCAACGTGTGCACATACCCTTAAGGTTCAAGTTTCAGCCTTAGGGGCCCTATATAATTGCAACCTAGCATCTAATAGGTGGGTTTCACGATTTATAAAATCCTGTGGCAGGTCTAGAACGGTTATTATCCCCAAAATTCCTCCTTGGGATCTAAATCTGGTCTTGGAGGCTTTAACCAAAGATCCTTTTGAGCCTTTGCAGGACATATCACCTAAATTACTCACCCTGAAAACAGTCCTACTAGTAGCCCTAACATCGGCCCGTAGGGTAGGTGATTTACAAGCTCTATCAATATGCCCATCTTATACTCAGATTCTTGATGACAGGATAATCCTAAGAGCAGATCCAGCGTATCTCCCCAAAGTAGTCCAAAAATGTCATAGGAGTCAGGAGATTACGTTACCATCATTTTGTAATAATCCTAAAAATCTGGGGGAACAAAAGTTCCATGTGTTAGATGTAAGGAGGTCCATGTTACAATACATGACCATGACTAGTCAGTGGAGGAAAGATCAAACCCTATTTGTAGCCTTTCAGGGTAGTAAAAAAGGGTGTGGGGTAGCTAAAAGTACCATTGCTAGATGGATCAGGGAGGCCATTAGTCTGTCCTATTCTGCAAGTGGCACTCCGGTTCCTGACGGCATCAAGGCTCACTCCACCAGAGCTATGGCTACCTCCTGGGCAGAGAAGGCTGAGGTATCAATTGACCAAATTTGCAAGGCCGTTACCTGGTCCTCACCCTCGACTTTTTTCAAACACCACCGGCTAGACCTTTCCTCCTCTGCTGACCTAACCTTTGGTAGAAGGGTACTCCAAGCGGTGGTCCCTCCCTAAGGTTTTTTTCTTTCTACAAAAGTCTCTCAGGTGTGCCGTCATGGGGGAAGGGAAAACACCAAGGTTACTTACTGGTAGCCGGTTTTTCCGGAACCCATGATGGCACCCGTATATTCCCCCCCTTTATCACCCTTTCGGTGTGTACAATTGTTTTGGGTGCTTTTAGTTAATATGATGTGGTGTTGGATTGCCATGTGTACTAACCAGGGGGGTCTCTCATGCTCTGGAAACCAACTGAAGCGACCGAGAGGTACCGCCCTTTTATTTTCAGTAGGGTTTCCTGTCCTGGCTGGGCGGATCCCCTCTCAGGTGTGCCGTCATGGGTTCCGGAAAAGCCGGCTACCAGTAAGTAACCTTGGTGTTTTCAAGTGGAAAATTGCTATGCACGTGTTCTTCCTTATGTCATTTCTTCTAACTGCTTCATTGTTAAAAGCTTTTGACCTAAACATTCTTCAGGCAGCTTCTACTTGGAAGCCCCCCAGTCACTATACTTACTAGCATCGAATATTGTGTATATATATATATATATATAATATTCGATGCTATATATATATATATATATATATATATATATATATATATATATATATATATATATATATATATATATATATATATATATATATATATATTATATATATTATATATATATATATATAGCATCGAATATTATATATATATACATACATACATACATACATACATACATACATACATACATACATACATACATACATACATACATACATACACTACGTCACTGGGCAATATACTACATACATATTCTAGAATACCCGATGCGTTAGAATCGGGCCACCATCTTGTGTGTGTGTATGTATGTATATCATTCGCTGATTGGTCTCGGCAGCTGCCTGTCATGGCTGCCGCGACCAATCAGGCCACAGTCCGATTAGTCCCTCCCCTCCACTCACCGCTCACACAGGGTTAATGGCAACGGCCCGCGGTGTAACGCATTCCGTTACCGCTGCTATTAACCCTGTATGTCCCCAACTATTTATGTCATGTTAAATGTCATGTTAAAAATAATTAAAAAAACAAAAAACCTGCTATACTCACCCACCGCCGCCTTTCTCGCTCCTCGCCACGCTCCCGGGACCGCTCCATTGCAACGGCAGCTTCCGGTCCCGTCCCAGGGCTGGTGTGCGACAAGGACCTGCCGTGATGTCACAGTCATGTGACCGTGACGTCATCATAGGTCCTGCTCACACCAGCCCTGGGACCGCAAGCTGCTGCTTGCAATGGAGCAGTCACGAGAGCGTGGCGAGGAGCGAGAGAGGCGGCGGATGGTAAGTACAGCAGGACTTCAACGGGCTATAGGTAAGTATGTTTATTTTTTCTTTAAGTCTCTATACTACGTGGCTCTGTGCTGGGCAATATACTACGTGACTGGGCAATATACCGTACTACGTGGGCTGTGCTATATACTATGTGGCTGGGCAATACGTGACTGGCCAATATACTACGTGGACATGCGTATTCTAGAATACCCGATGCGTTAGAATCGGGCCACCATAAAATATATATATTATATTATATTATATCCAAAAACACATGGGCCGCCTGCATAGCGAACAGGTCTGTAGAAACCTGTTCACACCACCAAAGAACTTGAAAACACAAAAGCGCACAGAGGTCAAAAAATACTCTGTTGTAAAAAAGTCACAGTAAATAAGCAAGTGCTAGTCAAAAAATGAAAAAATACAGGGTATTTAGTTAATACTTTTTTTGCAAAAAAACTTATGTTAAGCTGCTCCACCAATCGCCAAGGTATACCCATAATAGAGCAGTCCTGTCTAATGTATATAATCCCTATCTGATGTATTTAAAAACCTGATCATCTGTATAATACCTGTATGAACAGGGCTCAGAGAGAAAATATCCACGTTGAACATGTGAGATGAAACAGCTACAATGCAAATGACCCACAGAGGAGTGGGGAACTCCCCAGTCTTGTAGAAACAAGAGAACAATCATAATACCAAAAACACATGGGCCACCTGCATAGCGAACAAGTCTGTAGAAACCTGTTCACACCACCAAAGAACTTGAAAACACAAAAGCGCGCAGAGAGGTAAAAAAATACTCTGTTGTAAAAAAGTCACAGTAAATAAGCAAGTGCTAGTCAAAAAATGAAAAAATACAGGGTATTTAGTTAATACGTTCTATACGTTCAGGTTCCTACAGACTTGTTCGCTATGCAGGTGGCCCATGTGTTTTTGGTTTTATGATTGTTCTCTTGTTTCTATTTAAAATTTTATTTAGACCCAAACTTTTTATTTTCACAAGGGTGTCAGGAGATAATGGACCACAAACTTTGTTGTGCAATTTCTCCCGAGTACGCCAATACCCTGTATGTGGGGGAAATCCATTGCTTGGACACATGGCAGGGAAAGGAAGGGAGGGAGCACTGTTTGACTGTGAACGCAAAATTGTCTGCAATCGATGGCAGGCGCCATGTCGCATTTGGAGACCCTCTGATGTATCTGAACAGTGAAAAAAAACAAATAAAACTATTCTAACTCCAACCCCACCACCATCCTAACCCAACCCTAGCTGCAAATTATGGAGAGAAAAAGAAAAAAAAAATCTAAATTATATAATATAGGGGGTTTGATTTACTATTTTTTTTTTTTTGATCACTGTGATGGGGTCCATCACAGTGATCAAAATGAACCAATAGGAAAAATTTATTGTTGCCGAATACTGGCCAGCAGATCTTGGCAGGTGCACTGTGCATGGGCCTGACATTTTCATTCAAGAAGATGACATGGAGGGCTAGAGGACAGAGCAGAAAGATTTGGGGATGGCGGACGTACCGGGGAGGAAGGGTAACCGGGGGACCCCATTTCTCTCTCCTCTGGTATGCTAGATCATATCAGAGGAGAGAGAAATTAACGGAAAGCCGGAGTTTTTTTTTTTTTCCTGATCGCTGTTCGATGAATAATGGCGATCATGTGACGGGACTGTACAAACCAAACCTGAATCATTTTCCAACGCTGGGGGGTACTATACACTTTCTTTTTTTTTTTACCCTTAACTGCTGCCGTTAAAAGGCGTATCAGCGGTTGTTAAGCGGTTAAGAAGCTTGTTGATGTTTACAGGAAGCAATTGATTGCAGGTATTTATTCTAAAAGGTGTGGCACCAAATATTAAGTTGAGAATGCCAACAGTGTTGTCCTGCCCATTTTGGGGAGTTTGAGTGAAATGATGTCCTATTTATTTATTTAAAATCTTTTTCCCTGTTGTTCCAACACACACATGATATGTCATTGTAATTGCAATAATTTTCTGAGACAAATGCTTAATTTTCTGGAGCAATTTCAAGTGTACCAACACTATATCGGCCATGAATGTATTTGTAAAAACTGGATACTCTACGGTTGACCTGTATGGGCCGACTTTTATTTATCAGTTTACTACCCCCCACCCCCACCCCCCTATGGATAGCACTTGGACCAAGGATATAGTTGTGTGAACATAACCATAGGGAGGCAAAAAAGAGTGAATTTTAGGACATGCTGCCTATGCCATAGCGTATGCCTGCACATGGTGGATAAACTTAGTTTTGTTGCAGATTTCAAACTTCTAGTGAGAAAATATGCATATTAGGGTATGTTCCCATGTGCCGTTTCACTGTGGATTTTCTACACATTTCATCCTTTGCATTGGGGGAAATACGCACTGAAATTCAAATAAGCTGTGCTGGTCAATTTACTCTTTCACAGTCCTGCTACCGTAATACAGTAGGAATTCGTTCTTAACCTCTTTCCGCCTTGGTAAATTTATTTATTTTTTGGTTTTTTTAGATTTCTTATAAGATTTAGAAAGTTTTTGTTCCATCAACATAGCCGTATGAGGGTTTCTGTCTTGTGGGATGAGTTGTAGTTTTGAATGTGTAAATCTAGACGTGGGAAACAGAGCACCCAATAGGGCGATACCCTATGGAGGGAGAGTAGGAGTGTGCCGGTTAGGTGGCGTTGTGACAGGCAGAACTCCTATAGGCATGAAGAAAAACACCTGCTGCAGGTCCCATGGCTGGAGATCTGAATCCAGTTGAATGAACACGTAGGTGAGCTGCGCTGCTGGAGTAAATTTAATTCTTCAGAAATGATGAGGAAAAGGCGCTTTGTTCACAATGCGTTTCAACACCATATAGCGGTGTCTTTCAAGTGAAAAAAAAAAACAACAAATGTACAAAACATGAGAACAGATGGCTTTTTAAGGGCCTAAAACGGATGCACCATTCAATTTACCATTTAATGTTCTGGAAAATGGTTTTTGAAAAAAAAAAAATCCTCTTCTTTTGGGGGGGGGGGGGGGGGGGTGTTAGTTTTTCTGGTGTTCTTTGTGCAGTAAAAATGACTCAGCAGCACGATTCTCCAGGCCTGTATAATTACATTGCTGCAAAACTTGCATCGTTTTGCAAGTTACAGATTCAGAAATTTGTTTGGTTTCCTTTTTTTTTGCTATTGTGGAGATTTTGTGTGTGTGTGTTATTTCCTCCTTAGTGAATATTTTTTTTTCTATTTTTTATCGCCACCGTATAATATATAATTTTTTTAATTTTTTTTTTTCCATTTTCAGTCTCCCTAGTGACTTTTTTTTTTTTTTTTTTTTTTTTATATCCTGCAATCAATCAGCTGTCTTGAAGTACCATATTTTTCACTTTGTAAGACGCTCCGGATTATAAGACGCACCCCAAGTTTTAAGGAGAAAAATAGGAAAATAAACTTTTTTTCTAGGTCACCACCTGACAGCACACTGGAGGACGTCTTTCTTATCCATCTTGGGACAGGAAACACGAGAGGTTAAAAGGACCCTCCCCCTACCACCCTTCAGTGTTTTTCCTGTCCCATTATGGATAGGAACGGACGAGAGGACTGACCGTTCTGTGCGGGAGGTGTGGATCGGGGGGCTTTGCCTCACCCTTCCCACCATGAGGCACCCGCTGGCTGACACCCGCTTGAGGGTCCCTCTGCCTACCAGTGTAACGCTGCTCCTGGTATGAGGATCGCTTCTCCCTGCCGGGGGCTCTCGATCCTTCCGTCGCGTCGGGGAAGCCAAACCACGCTGCACCGTGCTCAGTTTCCGGCTGCACTTCACTTCCGGTTTGCGGCCGAGGGGGGCGGGCGGCATCTCTGCAGCTGCAGGAAGTTCGGAGCGGTCAGAGGGCGCGAAAGAAGTAGCGCTGCACCAAGAAGAACAGAATATAAGGTATGTGCTGGGGCATTAGGCGATCTCCAGAGGAACATGGAGGACGCAGCTAGATCAGAGGGGCAGGAGACCATAGCACCAGTAAGTGGGGCAGGAACCCTGTATTATATGGATCAGGAGACTCATCATCTTCCGTGTCAGATCTAGAGGAGGAAGAAGAAAGTAGAGAACCTCCGGAGAAAGGGAGAAGATATTTATTTTGCGCTGCAGACACGGGAGAACTGTTAGAGGCTGTACGGCATACTATGCAGATTGAGGAGCCACAGCCATCCTGTTCTGTTCAAGGTGAGATGTTTGGTGGCTTACGCTCTCAGACCTCTAAGGTTTTTCCGGTAAATTCCCATATCCGATCCATGATTCTGGAGGAATGGGAGGAAGCGGAGAAAAGACTAACTATTCCTAAAGACTTCAGACTCCGCTTGCCGTTTGATCCAGACGAAGTTAAAGAATGGGTCGACATTCCTAAAATAGACAAACCGTTGGCTAAAGTGTCCAAAAGGACTGCAATTCCTTTTGAGGACTCTTCCAACCTAAAAGAGCCCATGGATAGAAAGGCAGACGGCCTTTTAAAAAGGGCCTGGGAGACTTCATCAGCAGTTATTGGAACAAATCTAGCAGCAACATCGGTTGCTCGCTCCATGCACCTGTGGTTAGATGATCTTCAGGATCAATTAACAGCCAAGACTCCTAGGGAAACTATTCTGAAATCCCTGCCTCTGTTAAAATTGGCAACCACCTTTTTGGCAGATGCATCCGCAGAATCGGTTAGGTTCGCAGCTAGGGGTCAATTCCTATCTAATGCAGCCCAAAGAGCTATCTGGCTCAAAAGCTGGTCAGGAGATATGCATTCTAAGAATAAGCTGTGTTCGATACCCTTTTCCGGGGCAGGGTCTTCGGACCGGTCCTCGATGATATCTTGGAGAAAGCCTCAGATGTAAAGAAAGGGTTCCCTGAAGAAAAGCCTAAAAAATTCCAGCCCTTTCGTAGACCCCGCTATAATCAAAAACCAGATTACAGGGGTAAAGGGAAACGGGGTAGATGGAGTAAAGGCCCCTTCACATTAAGCGACGCTGCAGCGATACCGACAACGATCCGGATCGCTGCAGCGTCGCTGTTTGGTCGCTGGAGAGCTGTCACACAGACAGCTCTCCAGCGACCAACGATGCCGGTAACCAGGGTAAACATCGGGTAACTAAGCGCAGGGCCGCGCTTAGTAACCCGATGTTTACCCTGGATACCATGCTAAAAGTTAAAAAAAACAAACACTAGATACTTACCTACCGCTGTCTGTCCTCCAGCGCTGCGCTCTGCTTCTCTGCACTCCTCCTGTACTGTCTGTGAGCCGGAAAGCAGAGCGGTGACGTCACCGCTCTGCTTTCCGGCTCACAGACAGTACAGGAGGAGTGCAGAGCACAGCGCTGGAGGACAGACAGCGGTAGGTAAGTATGTACTGTTTGTTTTTTTTAACTTTTAGCATGGTATCCAGGGTAAACATCGGGTTACTAAGCGCGGCCCTGCGCTTAGTTACCCGATGTTTACCCTGGTTACCAGTGAAGACATCGCTGGATCGGTGTCACACACGCCGATCCAGCGATGTCTCCAGGGAGTCCAGCGACGAAATAAAGTTCTGGACTTTATTCAGCGACCAACGATCTCCCAGCAGGGGCCTGATCGTTGGTCGCTGTCACACAGAACGATTTCATTAACGATATCGTTGCTACGTCACAAATAGCAACGATATCGTTAACAATATCGTTATGTGTGAAGGTACCTTTACCAAAAAGGAGGGGATATCAGGCTTAAAACCAAAGATTCGGGTTCTAGCTACTGGAGAAAATGACTCCTTCAGAGTGGGGGGTCGTCTAGCCGAATTCCTAGAGGGATAGCGGGAAATAACAACGAGTCCTTGGGCCTTACAGGTTGTGTCCCAGGGATACAAAATAGAGTTTATATCTCTCCCTCCCGAAAGGTTCCTAGTTTCCAGTTCCCATCTAAAATAGTCATCTCCCATGTGGTCAGATATACAGGATCTCCTAAAAATGGCAGCAATTGTTCCAGTACCCCCTCAGGAAGATTACAGGTCCTTCTCAAAAAATTAGCATATAGTGTTAAATTTCATTATTTACCGTAATGTAATGATTACAATTAAACTTTCATATATTATAGATTCATTATCCACCAACTGAAATTTGTCAGGTCTTTTATTGTTTTAATACTGATGATTTTGGCATACAACTCCTGATAACCCCAAAAACCTGTCTCAATAAATTAGCATATTTCACCCATCCAATCAAATAAAAGTGTTTTTTAATAACAAACAAAAAAACCATCAAATAATAATGTTCAGTTATGCACTCAATACTTGGTCGGGAATCCTTTGGCAGAAATGACTGCTTCAATGCGGCGTGGCATGGAGGCAATCAGCCTGTGACACTGCTGAGATGTTATGGAGGCCCAGGATGCTTCAATAGCGGCCTTAAGCTCATCCAGAGTGTTGGGTCTTGCGTCTCTCAACTTTCTCTTCACAATATCCCACAGATTCTCTGTGGGGTTCAGGTCAGGAGAGTTGGCAGGCCAATTGAGCACAGTAATACCATGGTCAGTAAACCATTTACCAGTGGTTTTGGCACTGTGAGCAGGTGCCAGGTCGTGCTGAAAAATGAAATCTTCATCTCCATAAAGCATTTCAGCCGATGGAAGCATGAAGTGCTCCAAAATCTCCTGATAGCTAGCTGCATTGACCCTGCCCTTGATGAAACACAGTGGACCAACACCAGCAGCTGACATGGCACCCCACACCATCACTGACTGTGGGTACTTGACACTGGACTTCAGGCATTTGGCATTTCCTTTTCCCCAGTCTTCCTCCAGACTCTGGCACCTTGATTTCCGAATGACATGCAAAATTTGCTTTCATCAGAAAAAAGTACTTGGGACCACTTAGCAACAGTCCAGTGCTGCTTCTCTGTAGCTCAAAAGTGGCTTTACCTGGGGAATGCGGCACCTGTAGCCCATTTCCTGCACACGCCTGTGCACGGTGGCTCTGGATGTTTCCACACCAGACTCAGTCCACTGCTTCCTCAGGTTCCCCAAGGTCTGGAATCGGTCCTTCTCCACAATCTTCCTCATGGTCCGGTCTCCTCTTCTCGTTGTACAGCGTTTTCTGCCACATTGTTTCCTTCCAACAGACTTACCATTGAGGTGCCTTGATACAGCACTCTGGGAACAGCCTATTTGTTGAGAAATTTCTTTCTGGGTCTTACCCTCTTGCTTGAGGGTGTCAATGATGGCCTTCTTGACATCTGTCAGGTCGCTAGTCTTACCCATGATGGGGGTTTTGAGTAATGAACCAGGCAGGGAGTTTATAAAAGCCTCAGGTATCTTTTGCATGTGTTTAGAGTTAATTAGTTGATTCAGAAGATTAGGGTAATAGGTCGTTTAGAGAACCTTTTCTTGATATGCTAATTTATTGAGAGGTTTTTTGGGTTATCAGGAGTTGTATGCCAAAATCATCAGTATTAAAACAATAGAAGACCTGACAAATTTCAGTTGGTGGATAATGAATCTATAATATATGAAAGTTTAATTGTAATCATTACATTACGGTAAATAATGAAATTTAACACTATATGCTAATTTTTTGAGAAGGACCTGTAGAGGTCATTACTCGAATCTCTTCTCAATAATAAAACCATCGAGAGAATCGAGAACAATAATAAATCTAAAACATAGTAACATAGTAACATAGTTAGTAAGGCCGAAAAAAGACATTTGTCCATCCAGTTCAGCCTATATTCCATCATAATAAATCCCCAGATCTACGTCCTTCTACAGAACCTAATAATTGTATGATACAATATTGTTCTGCTCCAGGAAGACATCCAGGCCTCTCTTGAACCCCTCGACTGAGTTCGCCATCACCACCTCCTCAGGCAAGCAATTCCAGATTCTCACTGCCCTAACAGTAAAGAATCCTCTTCTATGTTGGTGGAAAAACCTTCTCTCCTCCAGACGCAAAGAATGCCCCCTTGTGCCCGTCACCTTCCTTGGTATAAACAGATCCTCAGCGAGATATTTGTATTGTCCCCTTATATACTTATACATGGTTATTAGATCGCCCCTCAGTCGTCTTTTTTCTAGACTAAATAATCCTAATTTCGCTAATCTATCTGGGTATTGTAGTTCTCCCATCCCCTTTATTAATTTTGTTGCCCTCCTTTGTACTCTCTCTAGTTCCATTATATCCTTCCTGAGCACCGGTGCCCAAAACTGGACACAGTACTCCATGTGCGGTCTAACTAGGGATTTGTACAGAGGCAGTATAATGCTCTCATCATGTGTATCCAGACCTCTTTTAATGCACCCCATGATCCTGTTTGCCTTGGCAGCTGCTGCCTGGCACTGGCTGCTCCAGGTAAGTTTATCATTAACTAGGATCCCCAAGTCCTTCTCCCTGTCAGATTTACCCAGTGGTTTCCCATTCAGTGTGTAATGGTGACATTGATTCCTTCTTCCCATGTGTATAACCTTACATTTATCATTGTTAAACCTCATCTGCCACCTTTCAGCCCAAGTTTCCAACTTATCCAGATCCATCTGTAGCAGAATACTATCTTCTCTTGTATTAACTGCTTTACATAGTTTTGTATCATCTGCAAATATCGATATTTTACTGTGTAAACCTTCTACCAGATCATTAATGAATATGTTGAAGAGAACAAGTCCCAATACTGACCCCTGCGGTACCCCACTGGTCACAGCGACCCAGTTAGAGACTATACCATTTATAACCACCCTCTGCTTTCTATCACTAAGCCAGTTACTAACCCATTTACACACAATTTCCCCCAGACCAAGCATTCTCATTTTGTGTACCAACCTCTTGTGCGGCACGGTATCAAACGCTTTGGAAAAATCGAGATATACCACGTCCAATGACTCACCGTGGTCCAGCCTATAGCTTACCTCTTCATAAAAACTGATTAGATTGGTTTGACAGGAGCGATTTTCTCATAAACCCATGCTGATATGGAGTTAAACAGTTATTCTCATTGAGATAATCCAGAATAACATCCCTCAGAAACCCTTCAAATATTTTACCAACAATAGAGGTTAGACGTACTGGCCTATAATTTCCAGGTTCACTTTTAGAGCCCTTTTTGAATATTGGCACCACATTTGCTATGCGCCAGTCCTGCGGAACAGACCCTGTCGCTATAGAGTCCCTAAAAATAAGAAATAATGGTTTATCTATTACATTACTTAGTTCTCTTAGTACTCGTGGGTGAATGCCATCCGGACCCGGAGATTTATCTATTTTAATCTTATTTAGCCGGTTTCGCACCTCTTCTTGGGTTAGATTGGTGACCCTTAATATAGGGTTTTCATTGTTTCTTGGGATTTCACCTAGCATTTCATTTTCCACCGTGAATACCGTGGAGAAGAAGGTGTTTAATATGTTAGCTTTTTCCTCGTCATCTACAACCATTCTTTCCTCACTATTTTTTAAGGGGCCTACATTTTCAGTTTTTATTCTTTTACTATTGATATAGTTGAAGAACAGTTTGGGATTAGTTTTACTCTCCTTAGCAATGTGCTTCTCTGTTTCCTTTTTGGCAGCTTTAATTAGTTTTTTAGATAAAGTATTTTTCTCCCTATAGTTTTTTAGAGCTTCAATGGTGCCATCCTGCTTTAGTAGTGCAAATGCTTTCTTTTTACTGTTAATTGCCTGTCTTACTTCTTTGTTTAGCCACATTGGGTTTTTCCTATTTCTAGTCCTTTTATTCCCACAAGGTATAAACCGCTTACACTGCCTATTTAGGATGTTCTTAAACATTTCCCATTTATTATCTGTATTATTAGTTCTGAGGATATTGTCCCAGTCTACCAGATTAAGGGCATCTCTAAGCTGGTCAAACTTTGCCTTCCTAAAGTTCAGTGTTTTTGTGACTCCCTGACAAGTCCCCCTAGTGAAAGACAGGTGAAACTGTACAATATTGTGGTCGCTATTTCCTAGATGCCCGACCACCTGCAGATTTGTTATTCTGTCAGGTCTATTAGATAGTATTAGGTCTAAAAGTGCTGCTCCTCTGGTTGGATTCTGCACCAATTGTGAAAGATAATTTTTCTTGGTTATTAGCAGAAACCTGTTGCCTTTATGGGTTTCACAGGTTTCTGTTTCCCAGTTAATATCCGGGTAGTTAAAGTCCCCCATAACCAGGACCTCATTATGGGTTGCAGCTTCATCTATCTGCTTTAGAAGTAGACTTTCCATGGTTTCTGTTATATTTGGGGGTTTGTAACAGACCCCAATGAGAATTTTGTTACCATTTTTCCCTCCATGAATTTCGACCCATATGGACTCGACATCCTCATTTCCTTCGCTAATATCCTCCCTTAAAGTGGACTTTAGACAAGACTTTACATAGAGACAAACCCCTCCTCCTCTCCGATTTTTACGATCCTTTCTAAACAGACTGTAACCCTGTAAGTTAACTGCCCAGTCATAGCTTTCATCTAACCATGTCTCGGTTATTCCCACTATGTCAAAGTTACCTGTAGATATTTCTGCTTCTAGTTCTTCCATCTTGTTTGTCAGGCTTCTGGCGTTTGCAAGCATGCAGTTTAGAGGATTTTGTTTTGTTCCAATCTCCTCGCTGTGGATTGTTTTAGAAATGTTCTTACCTCCCTTCTGAGTATGTTTTCCTGGATCTTCTTTGTTCAAGTCTAATGTTTTTCTTCCCGTCCCCTCTTCTTCTAGTTTAACGCCCTCCTGATGAGTGTAGCGAGTCTTCTGGCGAATGTGTGTTTCCCAGGTTTGTTGAGGTGTAGTCCTAAACAATTGGGTGTTATACAAGAGATTCAAAATGGAGTCAATTCGGTCAACCATCCCTCTGTTAGGAAGGGGTATGGTGATGTGCACTCTAGATCTAAAGAGTGCATATTACCATGTACCCATTCATCTAAATCACCAGAAGTTTCTGCGGTTTGCGGTAAATATGGAAGAAAAATCTACCATTTTCAATTTCGCTGTCTCCCATTCGTCCTGGCATCTGTTCCCAGAGAGAGGTGGTCGCCTATCTGAGAAATCAGGATATAATGGTAATTCCTTATTTAGACGACTTTTTAATAGCGGCAGACTCCGTAGGCCAGCTCAGGATCAACTGTCAATCCCTCATTTCCACACTAGAGAGTCTAGGATGGATCATAAATTGGAAAAAATCAGATCTGATACCAAAGTCCAGAATAAAATTCTTAGGAGTCATTCTAGATTCGGAGACAAGAATGTCCTACCTACCAGGACAGGCTAAAGGGCATAATAGAAAAAGTCCATCACTTTTCCCAAGGCCGGAATTCTATCAGAGACGGGAATGAAAATCTAGGGATTAACGACGGCCTGCATCCCTTGCGTGAGCTGGAGCCAGTTTCATTCTCGGCAGCTTCAGCAGGGAGTTCTGATGAGCTGGAACAGAAAACAGAACTCACTAAATCGGAGGCTGAAACTCTTTTCAGATCAAAAGATCCCTGAAATGGTGGACTCTTTCCAGGAACCTTCGGCTAGGGGTACCATGGCTTCAAACCCAGAGTGTGTCAGTCACGACAGATGCAAGTCGGCAAGGTTGGGGAGGTCATGTTCAAGGAAGATATTTCCAAGGTCGTTGGAAACGGAACTACATGCAGTTTGGAAGGTCTTAAAGGCTGCGCAACACCTACTGAGAAACAAACATGTAAAAGTCTTTTCAGACAATACGACAACTGTAGCCTTCCTTCGGCATCAAGGGGGCCCAAGACATATGGCATTGCAAGGTCTGACGGAACAGATCTTCAAATGGGCAGAAAAGTCGGTACGGTCAATCTCGGCGGTGCATTTGGAGGGGTCCAAGAACCAGTTGGCGGATTTCCTCAGCAGGAATAGAGTATCCCCTACAGAGTGGAAGCTGAACAACGAGGTCTTCAAAGGTCTTTGTCACCATTGGGGGAAGCTGGCTGTGGATCTGTTTGCTGCCAAGCAAAATGCAAAGGTCAAAACCTTTTACTCCCTAAATTCCTGGGAAAGCCCAGCTGCGATCGATGCCTTCTCACAACCCTGGAACAACGGTCTTCTGTACGCGTTTCCTCCTCTGGCAATGATTCCAAGAACACTCAGGAAAATCTGCGAGGACAAGGCCAATGTCATTCTCATAGCTCCTCACTGGCCGAAACGGAGTTGGTAGCCTTCTTAACAATGGAAATCTGTAGAGGAAAGCCTCCTGTTACCAGAAAGAGAGGATCTTCTTCTACAGTGCCCAGTTCTACACCAGAATCCAGGAGCTCTTCAATTGGCGGCCTGGATCCTGAACAGAAGGTCTTAAAGGCAAAAGGTCTTTCAGATGACGTCATCTCTACCCTCCAAGCCAGCAGAAAACCAGTGACATCAGCTATCTGCACAAAAATATGGAAACGATTTTTGTGGGTTTTGCGGGGAGATGACAGTTGATACTGACCATCCAAATATCCCAAAGATCCTTGACTTCCTGCAGTCAGGATTCCAAAAAGGCCTTAGACCTAGTACATTGAGAGTCCAAATAGCAGCCCTGAGTGTGTTTTTTTTTATTTTTCCTCTATCTACCCACCCCTGGATTAGTCGGTTCTCTAGAGCAGTCCAGAGGCTAAAAATTAGGAGATCGGTCCCGCCGTGGGATCTTAATCTGGTCCTGAATTTTCTATGTGAACAGCCGTGGGACATAACAGGGGACATAGAGATTAACACACTCTCCCTTAAAACCACGTTTTTAGTAGCAATCACGTCAGCAAAAAGGTTGGGGGAACTACAGGCTCTATCAGTGCAGAACCCGTATTTACAAATCTTTGAGGATAAATTAGTGCTAAGACTCGAACCGGCTTTTCTCCCAAAAGTCTTCTCGGATACTAATATGAATCAGGAGATTGTCTTAGAACATGTGCACACGTTCAGTATTTTTCACGTTTTTTCGCTCTAAAAACGTGATAAAAACGCGAAAAAAACACTTACATATGCCTCCTATTATTTACAGTCTATTCCGCATTTCTTGTGCAAATGTTGCTTTTTTTTCCGCGAAAAAATCGCATTGCGGAAAAAAAAGCAACATGTTCATTAAATTTGGGGAATTGTGGGGATTCCGCACACCTAGGAATGCATTGATCTGCATACTTTCCGCATGGGGCTGTGCACACCATGCGGGAAGTAAGCAGATTATGTGCGGTTGGTACCCAGGGTGGAGGAGAAGAGACTCTCCTCCACGGACTGGGCACCATATAATTGGTAAAAAAAAAAAATAATTTAAAATAAAAAATAGTCATATACTCACCCTCTGGCCCCGGAGTCTTCCCGCCTCTCATCGGTGCACGTTGCCGCTTCCGTTCCTGTAGATGGTGTGTGAAGGACCTGCGATGACGTCGCCGTCTTGTGATTGGTCACGTGACCGTGACGTCATCGAAGGTCCTGCACACACACACCATCTATAGGAACGGACGCCGCTGAGGAGATCGGCTGTCTGCAGGTAAGTATAACCATTTTTTTAATTTTTTTTATTATTTTTAAACATTCCATCTTTTACTAGTGATGCTGCATAGGCAGCATCTATAGTAAAAAGTTGGTCACACTTGTCAAACCCTATGTTTGACAAGTGTGACCAACCTGTCAGTCAGTTTTCCATGCGATGCTACAGATCGCTTGGAAAACTTTAGCATTCTGCAAGCTAATTTCGCTTGCAAAATGCTAAAAAAAAAACGCAAAAAAACGGGAAAAAACGCAAAAAAAAAAAAAAAAAAATGCGGATTTCTTGCAGAAAATTTCCGGCTTTCTTCAGGAAATTTCTGCAAGAAATCCGGACGTGTGCACATGCCCTTACCGTCATTTAGTTCCCTAAAAACCAAAAAGAAAGATTTTACCATAATCTGGACGTGAGAGAGACGGTACTCAAGTACCTTGGTTTATCTAGGCCCTGGAGACAAGATAACAACTTGTTCGTTCAGGGGTCCGAATAAGGGGAAAAAAGCGTCTAAAGCGACTATTGCACGGTGGATTAAATCCACAATCCGTTTAGCTTATAAAGCTAAAGGGCAGAATTCCCCGGTTAACATTAAAGCCCATTCATCTAGAGCCATGGCCACGTCATGGGCAGAGAAAGGGGGTGCTACGGCAGATCAAATCTGCAGGGCTGCATCATGGTCTAACCTTAGTACCTTTTCTAAACATTATAAGCTAGATGTGGTATGGCCTCAGTTGGCTTTTGGTAGAAAGGTACTTCAAGCAGTGATCCCACCCTAGATACCATTCTCCTTTGGTATTTCTCCAGTGTGCTGTCAGGTGGTGACCTGGAAAACGGTAATTAGACCTACTGGTAATTGCATTTCCAGGAATCCATCCTGACAGCACTATTAGTTCCCTCCCTATTGTATGATCTTTATACTCATGTGATGTAACATTTGTATGATTATGTTGTTGGAATAAACCTTGTTTTTTGCATCCATCCAGATGTGTTACTTTGAAAATCACTGAAGGGTGGTAGGGGGAGGGTCCTTTTAACCTCTCGTGTTTCCTGTCCCATGATGGATAAGAAGGACGTCCTCCAGTGTGCTGCCAGGATGGATTCCTGGAAATACAATTACCGGTAGGACTAATTACCGTTTTTAATAAATTGGTGGGGCTTCTTATAATCCATTCATCTTATTTCTTACTGGGGGGTTGTGGCTGCGGTGGATCAGGGTCGCTGCTGGAGGAGGCAGGAGTGGAGCGTTGCTGCAAGCTGTGATGAGGGGGTGTGCAGGTGTCCTGTGCTGCAGGGGGTCTCCGGTGCTGCGGGGGGGCTCTGCCGACATGTTGTGAAAGGCCAGAGCCCCCTGGCAGTTCGTCCATGCTTTCCTGTTTGGTGGACTTTAGGAAAATGGCCGCCGGGAGGCGGTGCATGCGCAGATGGAGATCTTGGGACCAAGATCTCGAGAGATGAGATCTCAGCGCTGAAATCTCATCTCCTGAGATTCCTCTGGCCATTTTCACGGAGTCCGTCACACAGTAAAGCATGGACGAACTGCCGGGGGGCTCTGGCCTTTCACAAAATGTCGCCAGAGCCCCCCACAGCACGGGACACTCCAGCATCACCCTGGGCAGCAGCGGACAACCGCGGCAGCCACCCCCTCATCTCAGCCTGTAACGGTAAGCGGTATATCCGTTTTGTAAGACGCACCCTCATTTCCCCCTCAAATTTGGGGGAAATAAAGTGTGTCTTACAAAGCGAAAAATACAGTATATAGGGAAAATCACGTAACCCATTTGCATCCCTCGATCGTGCCGCAGGGGGCTTTTAGGCACCTAGAACAATAAGCCCTCAGGACTGCAAAATGCTGCTGTCAGAGATTGGCAGCAGCATTTAAGGTGTTGCCAACAGCAATCGGAGCTCTGCTCTGAACGTTGCCTTTTTTTTTTTTTTTTTTTTTTAAAAATCAAATAATTTTGTATTAAAGCATGACACGCAGTAACACAGTCTGATACATTTTCCAGACAGGTACAACGAATACAAAACCTATTAATACATTTTCATTTTACAAAAACCAGTCCCTTACCCATTATCCAATACAACCAACTGACAACATCACCTCTTAAAAATTGTCCAATAGTACATGTAAAAGTGCCTCCAGAAGCAACTATACGACCTCCATTCTACTCTGCAATAATTCAGCAGACGCCACCCCTGGGTAATCCATCCATCCTCCCCACACATTTTCAGATTTTGTATTCTGACCTCTCTTGATGTAGATATTTTTTTCCATAAGGAAAATAAAATTAATGTTATTAATAGATTCCTTTTTCCCTGATGGTTTTTCATCCAACCAGTAAATCGCAATAAGCTTTCTCGCAGCAAACAACAATCTTGCAATAATCAACCTTCCACGTTAATCCGTAGCAATATCATCCATACACCCCAGAAGGCAAGTCAGCGGGTTACGCATCACATTTACCCCTGTCACCTCTTGAATCAAATTAAGCACCTTCACCCAAAAGGGTTGGAGGCGAGCGCACGACCACATCATATGTATCAAATCTGCATCATCCTCACCGCACCTTGAGCATTTTGAGTCACCACTCAGTCCTACCTTCCTCATCCATGCCGGGGTCCTATACACCCTATACACCAGGTATAACTCCGACACCCTCTTGGACTCCGACAAAGGACCCACGCCCGCCACCCATTTTTCGTTTATCCTTAACGGATGTTTCAATAGAAAGGTATCCATTAGACCCCTGTACATCATGGTAATGAACCCCCTCGTACTCCTCCATGGCCCAATAAGATTCAACAAGCTATCGGACTGCAGAATCATGCGCGACCCCTCCTTTTGACAATTTAGGGCGTCTCTCAACTGCAGATATTGAAAGAACATCTTCTGGGACAAAGGAAACTCCGTCCTAAGTGTCTCGAATGTTTTAATAACATCCCCATCAAGCAAATGAGACACGTACGAAATGCCAATGCGCCTACACTGACGAAACCCCGCAATCTCATGAGCTCTGCCAACCTAGAATCAAACCAAATCGGCGTATATCTCAAATTTCGTTACTCCCCTCCATTGCTTAATTTTCTGCCAGACTTCCCCATCATAGCTATTGCTGGGAAATTTTGGGGGTTAATTCTGAATCTGCCTGCTTCCATCTAAGAATGGGCCTTTCCCTACCTCCTGTTCAATGATTATCCCCGCTTAAGCGCTCTGTTCCTGTTCTCCCCAACCTACCATATGCTGGCATTGAGATGCTATATAGTAAATCCATGGATTGGGGACCATCAGACCACCCTCATCCTTCGCCTTTTGCAGATGTTCCAATTTGATGCGCGCCCGTCCACCCTTCCAAATTAAGTCCCTAAATAGAGTATCGTTCCTATAAAATTTTCTCTGAGGCAGCCACACTGGAGCATTATGCAATATGTATAGGAGCTGAGGCATAAGTATTATTTTGATCAAATTTACTCTTCCTGCAACCGGCAGAAATAGCTTCTTCCAGGCCCCAATCTTCTGCTGGAACTTCCCAAGCAAAGGAGTCAGGTTGAGCCGCACATAGTCCTCTATTTTGTCTGAAACCACAATGCCCAGATATTTAAACTTGCGTACCACCCTTAAGGAAACCCCAGGGTCTAGTGTCGGGAGCCGCCGCATCCATGGGCAACAACACAGACTTATCCCAATTAACAGATCATCCGGAAAGAGCCATAAATTTTTTAATGCTGTTCATAACGGCCCCCAAAGACTCCTGTGCCTCTTCCAAGAACAATAACATGTCGTCCACGTACAGGGCAATCTTTTCTTCATAGTTTCCGTATCTAAATCCCTTTATGTCCCTATCCCTCCGTATCGCCGCCGCCAAAGGCTCAACAGCCTGAACGTTGCCTTTTCCTGCAGATGCTGGCTGTACTATACATATTATGGTGCAGGCTCCACTCTGTACACCTGTACTCGGCACGTGGAGCATGTCTCATGTTGGGAAGGATTACAATTCCAACCCTATGTTAATTTCCAGTTGGAAAGCTGTTTTTTTTTTTTTTACGCTGTTTAATTTTGGGGGGGGGGGAGATGTTTCTGCTTTTAAACTATTTAAAAAAAGAAAAGTTTTATATAGAATTTTTTTTTAACCCCTTCATGACCCAGCCTATTTTGACCTTAAAGACCTTGCCGTTTTTTGCAATTCTGACCAGTGTCCCTTTATGAGGTAATAACTCAGGAACGCTTCAACGGATCCTAGCGGTTCTGAGATTGTTTTTTCGTGACATATTGGGCTTCATGTTAGTGGTAAATTTAGGTCAATAAATTCTGCGTTTATTTGTGATAAAAACGGAAATTTGGCGAAAATTTTGAAAATTTCGCAATTTTCACATTTTGAATTTTTATTCTGTTAAACCAGAGAGATATGTGACACAAAATAGTTAATAAATAACATTTCCCACATGTTTACTTTACATCAGCACAATTTTGGAAACAAAATTTTTTTTTGTTAGGAAGTTATAAGGGTTAAAATTTGACCAGCGATTTTCTCATTTTTACAACGAAATTTACAAAACCATTTTTTTTAGGGACCACCTCACATTTGAAGTCAGTTTGAGGGGTCTATATGGCTGAAAATACCCAAAAGTGACACCATTCTAAAAACTGCACCCCTCAAGGTACTCAAAACCACATTCAAGAAGTTTATTAACCCTTCAGGTGCTTCACAGCAGCAGAAGCAACATGGAAGGAAAAAATGAACATTTAACTTTTTAGTCACAAAAATTATCTTTTAGCAACAATTTTTTTATTTTCCCAATGGTAAAAGGAGAAACTGAACCACGAAAGTTGTTGTCCAATTTGTCCTGAGTACGCTGATACCTCATATGTGGGGGTAAACCACTGTTTGGGCGCACGGCAGGGCTTGGAAGGGAAGGAGCGCCATTTGACTTTTTGAATCAAAAATTGGCTCCACTCTTTAGCGGACACCATGTCACGTTTGGAGAGCCCCCGTGTGCCTAAAAATTGGAGCTCCCCCACAAGTGACCCCATTTTGGAAACTAGACCCCCCAAGGAACTTGTCTAGATGCATAGTGAGCACTTTGAACCCCCAGGTGCTTCACAAATTGATCCGTAAAAATGAAAAAGTACTTTTTTTTCACACAAAAATTCTTTTAGCCTCAATTTTTTCATTTTCACATGGGCAAAAGGATAAAATGGATCCTAAAATGCGTTGGGCAATTTCTCCTGAGTACGCCGATACCTCATGTGGGGGTAAACCACTGTTTGGGCACATGGTAAGGCTCGGAAGGGAAGGCGCGCCATTTGACTTTTTGAATGGAAAATTAGCTCCAATTGTTAGCGGACACCATGTCGCGTTTGGAGAGCCCCTGTGTGCCTATGCATTGGAGCTCCCCCACAAGTGACCCCATTTTGGAAACTAGACCCCCCAAGGAACTTATCTAGATGCATATTGAGCACTTTAAACCCCCAGGTGCTTCACAGAAGTTTATAACGCAGAGCCATGAAAATAAAAAAAAAAAATATTTTCTCAAAAATGATCTTTTAGCCTGCAATTTTTTATTTTACAAAGGGTAACAGGAGAAATTTGACCCCAAAAGTTGTTGTCCAGTTTCTCCTGAGTACGCTGATACCCCATATGTGTGGCGTAAACCACTGTTTGGGCACATGCCGGGGCTCGGAAGTGAAGTAGTGACATTTTGAAATGCAGACTTTGATGGAATTCTCTGTGGGCGTCACGTTGCGTTTGCAGAGCCCCTGATGTGGCTTAACAGTAGAAACCCCCCACAAGTGACCCCATTTTGGAAACTAGACCCCGAAAGGAACTTATCTAGATGTGTGGTGAGCACTTTGAACCCCCAAGTGCTTCATAGAAGTTTATAATGCATAGCCGTGAAAATAATAAATACGTTTTCTTTCTTCAAAAATAATTATTTAGTCCAGAATTTTTTAATTTTCCCAAGGGTAACAGGAGAAATTTGACCCCAATATCTGTTGTCCAGTTTCTCCTGAGTACGGTGATACCCCATATGTGGGGGTAAACTACTGTTTGGGCACATGCCGGGGCTCGGAAGTGAAGTAGTGACGTTTTGAAATGCAGACTTTGATGGAATGCTCTGCGGGCGTCACGTTGCGTTTGCAGAGCCCCTGATGTGCCTAAACAGTAGAAACCCCCCACAAGTGACCCCATTTTGGAAACTAGACCCCGAAAGGAACTTATCTAGATGTGTGGTGAGCACTTTGAACCCCCAAGTGCTTCATAGAAGTTTATAATGCAGAGCCGTGAAAATAATAAATACGTTTTCTTTCCTCAAAAATAATTATTTAGCCCAGAATTTTTTATTTTCCCAAGGGTTACAGGAGAAATTGGACCCCAAAAGTTGTTGTCCAGTTTCTCCTGAGTACGCTGATACCCCATGTGTGGGGGTAAACCACTGTTTGGGCACACGTCGGGGCTCAGAAGGGAAGTAGTGACTTTTGAAATGCAGACTTTGATGGAATGGTCTGCGGGCGTCACATTGCGTTTGCAGAGCCCCTGGTGTGCCTAAACAGTAGAAACCCCCCACAAGTGACCCCATTTTAGAAACTAGACCCCCCAAGGAACTTATCTAGATATGTGGTGAGCACTTTGAACCCCCAAGTGCTTCACAGACGTTTACAACGCAGAGCCGTGAAAATAAAAAATCATTTTTCTTTCCTCAAAAATGATGTTTTAGCAAGCATTTCTTTATTTTCACAAGGGTAACAGGAGAAATTGGACCCCAGTAATTGTTGCGCAGTTTGTCCTGAGTATGCTGATACCCCATATGTGGGGGTAAACCACTGTTTGGGTGCACGTCGGGGCTCCGAAGTGAGGGAGCACCATTTGACTTTTTGAATACAAGATTGGCTGGAATCAATGGTGGCGCCATGTTGCGTTTGGAGACCCCCTGATGTGCCTAAACAGTGGAAACCCCTCAATTCTACCTCCAACACTAACCCCAACACACCCCTAACCCTAATCCCAACTGTAGCCGTAACCCTAATCACAACCCTAACCCCAACACACCCGTAACCCCAACACACCCCTAACCCTAACCACAACCCTAATTCCAACCCAACCCTAACCCTAAGGCTATGTGCCAACGTTGCGGATTCGTATGAGATTTTTCAGCACCATTTTTGAAAAATCCGCGGGTAAAAGGCACTGCGTTTTACCTGCGGATTTCCAGTGTTTTTTGTCCGGATTTCACCTGCGGATTCCTATTGAGGAACAGGTGTAAAACGCTGCGGAATCCGCACAAAGAATTGACATGCTGCGGAAAATACAACGCAGCGTTCCCGCGCGGTATTTTCCGCACCAACGGCACAGCGGATTTGGCTTTCCATATGTTTACATGGAACTGTAAACCTGATGGAACTCTG
Source organism: Ranitomeya imitator (assembly GCF_032444005.1). Taxonomy (NCBI): domain Eukaryota; kingdom Metazoa; phylum Chordata; class Amphibia; order Anura; family Dendrobatidae; genus Ranitomeya; species Ranitomeya imitator. The sequence goes on along the minus strand of NC_091282.1, from coordinate 809,088,775 downwards.
CTGCGGATCCGCAGCGGCCAATCCGCACCGTGTGCACATAGCCTAATTCTAAAGGTATGTGCACAATTTGCGGAAAACGCTGCGGATCCGCAGCAGTTTCCCATGAGTTTACAGTTCAATGCAAACCTATGGAAAACAAAAATCGCTGTACACATGCTGCAGAAAAACTGCACGGAAACGCAGCGGTTTACATTCCGCAGCATGTCACTTCTTTCTGCGGATTCCGCAGCGGTTTTACAACTGCTCAAATAGAAAATCGCAGTTGTAAATCCGCAGTGAAATGCGCAGAAAAACCGCGGTAAATCTGCCATAAATCCGCAGTGGTTTAGCACTGCGGATTTATCAAATCCTCTGCGGAAAAATCCGCAGAGGACCAGAATACGTGTGCACATACCGAAACCCTAACCCTACCCCTAACCCTACCCCTAGTTCTTACCCCAACCTTAGTGGGGGGGAAAAAAAAAAATTATTTTTTTTATTGTCCCTACCTATGGGGGTGACAAAGGGGGGGGGGGGGTCATTTACTTTTTTTTTTTTTTTTTTATTTTGATCACTGAGATAGGTTATATCTCAGTGATCAAAATTCACTCTGGAACGAATCTGCCGGCCGGCAGATTCGGCGGGCGCACTGCACATGCGCCCGCCATTTTGGAAGATGGCGGCGCCCAGGAAAGAAGACGGATGGTCCCCGGGAGGCCAGGTAAGTATAAGGGGGGGGAGATCAGGGCACGGGGAGGGGCGTCGGAGCACGGGGGGGTGGATCGGAACACGGGGGAGGGTGGATTGGAGCACGGAGTGGGGGATCGCTGTGCGGGCGGGTGGATCGGAGCACGGGGGGGGGGAATCGCTGTGCGGGGGGCGGGGGATCGGAGCACGGGGGGTTTGATTGGAGCACGGGGGGTGTGATTGGAGCACGGGGGGAGCGGGCAGGAGGACGGGGGAGCGGAGCACAGGACCGAGGGGAGCGGACCACAGATCGGGGGGCTGGGGGGGCGATCGGAGGGGTGGGGTGGGTGCACATTAGTGTGTCCAGCCATGGCCGATGATATTGCAGCATCGGCCATGGCTGGATTGTAATATTTCACCATTTTTTAAGGTGAAATATTACAAATCGCTCTGATTGGCAGTTTCACTTTCAACAGCCAATCAGAGCGATCGTAGCCACGAGGGGGTGAAGCCACCCCCCCTGGGCTAAACTACCACTCCCCCTGTCCCTGCAGATCGGGTGAAATGGGAGTTAACCCTTTCACCCGATCTGCAGGGACGCGATCTTTCCATGACGCATATGCTGCCTCATGGGTCGGAATGGCACCGACTTTCATGACGCAGCGTATGCGTCAAAGGTCGGGAAGGGGTTAATTACAAATCCCACATTGGGGCACTGTTATGCCTGCAGGTGCCAGGACACCCATCGTCGCCTTGCCATTGTGTTGCGGATGGCAGTTGTGTAACAGAGGGCCCATTAAAAGCCTGTGGCTAAAGATGACTCTTGGCCATGACTTGTATTATGTCTGCTAATGCAGTGCCTGCTGATTCTAATGATAATCCATGCAAAGGAGACCTATTTTAGGCATATCCCAACACACAGTAGAAAATAAATAAATATGACAAATGTTACCAAAAAGTGTAATGTATCTGAATATTGTAGTGCATAACCCAACCAAGACTCAACCTTGGCATTAAAGTACTGTATTTTCTGGCATATAAGACTACTTTTTAACACTTGAAAATCTTCTCAAAAGTCGGGTGTCGTCTTATACACCAGGTGTCGTCTTATAGGGCAGGTGCGGAGTAATCTGCGGTCGCCGCATATTGTGGGGGGAGCGGTCCCAATGACAAGGAGAGGGGGCACCTCACCGGGAAGGTGTAAGTGAAGCAGAGGCAGAGAAGGAGATAATGGGATACAAGGGCGAGCCAGATGAGTGAAAGAGGAGTGTTTTTCTACGCACAGCACCGCTCTCTCTCTTTTTTGCATACCCCTGGCATCCCAGACGCTGACAGTTTGCTTCACTTACACCTTCCTGGTGAGGCGCTCCCTCACCTCGTCATCGGGACCACTCCCTCCCACTATATACGTCGACCGCAGATTGCTCCGCACCCACCCTATAAGACGACACCCGGCATATAAGACAACCCCCGAGTTTTGAGAAGATTTTATATTTTAACTGGAAAAGTTGGGGGTCGTCTTATACGCCGGAAAATACGGTAATAGAAAATGGCAAGGAGGGACTTGGTTAGTGTGTTTTTTTTTTTTTGTTTTTTTTTTCCTCGGACTAGTATTAGTTAGACTTACTTTATTTTTCTAATGTATCGGTTATGTATCAAGACACCCTTTTGAAGGATTGATCTCGTCTATCTTCCTGAGCTCAGTGTTTCCCAGCCTCTGGGCTTCCTGCTTGCCAGGAAGCAGCACACTTACTGTGATTGACAGTTCAGACCAGCATCATAGCTCCGACGCTGGCCTACACTATGTACTCTCCCATTCTGCACAGGCAGCTACGTCTCTTCTGCTTTAACGGAGTACAGGGGCAATGAGTATGTTACTCGCTGATTTAGCACCATTAATTTCCACAGCACTTTACAGTTGTGGAGCTCACACTTGATTCATTCTGTTAGGAGGTGCTGATCAATGTGTTTTTGTTTTGTTTGTTTTTTGTGGTGGAAAATATGATGGTCACTTATAAAAACCTCTTCCTGACACATTATCCCCATTCATCAAAATAATTTATGCCTTTTAAAGGGAACCTGTCACCCCCAAAATCAATGGTGAGCTAAGCCCACCAGCATAAGGGGCTTATCTACAGCATTCTGTAATGCTGTAGATAAGCCCCCGATGTATCCTGAAAGATAAGAAACAGAGGTTAAATTATACTCACCCAGGGGCGGTCCCGCTGCGGTGGGGGCGCGGTCCGGTCCCTCCCATCTTCTTACGATGATGTCCTCTTGTATTCACGCTTCGGCGCAGGTGTACTTTATCTACCCTGTTGAGGGCGGAGCAAAGTACTGCAGTGCACAGGTGTCGGGCCTCTCTGACCTTTCCCTGCGCACTGCAGTACTTTGCTCTGCCCTCTACAGGGCAGACAAAGTATGCCTGCGCCGGAGCCGCGGAGTGAATACAAGAAGAGGACGTCATCGCATGAAGATGGGAGGCCCCGGACTGGACTGCGACGCCCATCGCAGCAGGACCGCCCCTGGGTGAATATAATCTAACCTCTTTTTCTCCTTTCAGGGTACATCGGGGGCTTATCTACAGCATTACAGAATGCTGTAGATAAGCCCCTGATGCTGGTGGGCTTACCTCACCTTCCATTGACAGGTTCCCTTTAAATTGCTTTAAAAAGTTACAATTTTTTTGTGCAATGCACAAAATGAGCTGTTAAAAAATGTTGCTGCTTTTGCAGGTTTCACACCAGGTTTGCCTAGCTCCACCAAAATGGGCAGGTTTGGGATGTGACGCTGTGGCATTCCTTATGCCAGGAATCATACTGCATTTCCTGTGCATATCTCAATGAACTGGAGTGTCTGACTCCATTATGCCCCCTCATGGACATCACTGGTCTTAATGAATCAGGCTTTTCAGTAGCACTGTAGGCGCGCACGCACAAAAAGCCATGCTGTTAAACTGCCGTGATCATTAGGTAGGATTTTCTCTCCAACGAAGGCTATTACCAGCTATTAGCCTAGCGATTGTGTGTGCAGATATCAGCACTTTAGTGTTAACCTACTGTTGATAATCTGGTCTCTTGAAATAGAGGCAACTCTGTGAGGATTTGTAGCTGTCCATCTTAGTCTTTTGACACTATTGCTATTCTGGCCTATTATCTAGTGACTGTTGATTAACAAATACGGTAAGTGTGAGAGGGGCAGCCTTTCTATCCAAGATGGCACCGAGTCTTCTATATTTCAAGAGATGGGATTATCAGCAGGAAGTCAAACGCCAAATTGCGCAAATTGTTTAAAGGGTTTATCCAAGACTATGTAATTTTTTTTTTTTTTTTTTAAGTGTGTGCCTAAAACCCAACAGGCAGAAGAGAGAGTGCCTGCCTGCTTGTTCTGCCCAGCGAAGATCTGTGCCGGCACAGAGTCTACGGCTTCTGCTGATGCCACGTCAGCAGGACAGTGGCTTCTCTTCCACTCAGTTGATAGGCCATGACAACCAACTTCACTCCGGCAGGTCCCCTCTGTATAACTGTGGGAAGCCGGCCATCAATCAGCATGATCTCTGTAGTCGCACCATGTTAGCAGTGCAGCCTGGAAGAAGAGCTGTTCTGGTGTGGAACAGCTGAATCGCCAGCAGGAGCGGTCAGTGACCACTTTGAGCCGGCGCTGGATGGAACAACTAGTTAGCAACTACCTGCCTGTTTAGTTTTTTGGCTAGTAAAAAAAAAAAAAATTAGTACTGAACACTTCTTGACCAAGCGATGTGTGCCTCTTCACCCTGGTGTTGTGTGTACCACAAGTTAAGAAATTCTCCTATAGCGAAGCCTCTAAAGAAAAGCCTGTAGAACAGAGAGTAAAAAGCCCCACTTGGCACATGCTGCATATGAAAAACAAAGATGTTAATCAAGCACTGAAGCGAGATAAAACACTAGCGGTTGCAGCATGGTCTGTTTGTCTCTGCTCCTATCCCCTTTCTCTGTTCTTTATAGACTTCAATGGGCAACTGTGATTTGACACCTCAGTGAGCTGGTAGGCTGTCTTATACTGAGCAAGATGGATTTTTGGCAGTATTTTGAGTGGATCATTATGAATTCAGGTGTTGCAAAAGATTAATCTTTTAGGATATTTAACAACGTTTAGTCTGTGCTCTTATGTCCAGCTGAAAAGACACCCCATTGAAAAGGAGGCCAAATTGACTCCAAAGTTGTTTACTTTAGACACTGCAGTTTTTTTACTTAAAGATTTATTCTCAAGTTATGTTGATATAGGTTTTTAAGTTCTCAATTGACTTGCTTCTAAATATCTGCAGTAGTTCTTCTATGTTCTTTTGTCTTTCATGGTTTGTAGCTCGTTGCCAAGGCAGCGGGCACCAGAACTGTGGCTGAACATTTACAGTAGCTACGATCAAGGCTTGCAAATGATGCTGTAGATCTGAAGCCTCCATTACCATTAACCTCCATTGCCTGAAATCACATAACATAGCTGTCACTGGGCAGGTATTATAGCTGGATTGACGGACTTGGGGTCTACTATACTTTTTCAGCAACAGAGAAGGGGACTAGCCATGTAAAGGCATTTCTGCACTTGACTTTGAAAGAGCTACATAAGCATGTAAACAGTTGAGTGTAAAACTATGCTGACCGATTTAGCTTTTAAAGGGCTATTCTCAAGTTGTCTCTTTAACCCTCCGTCACATACAATATTCGGACTAACGAGTTCACATACAATGTGCCTGTCAGGCGCCTGCTGGAAAAATACCTATAATATCTAATGTTTGCAATTTCAGTGCTCTAAAAGTGATCAGTGACCTTCATAGGGATGTAATAAAAGAGACTACACATAATAAGTTGCAAAAAAAAAAAACATTTACTTAACATAAAACTAATAACTATGAAATACAAACTTTTCAAAACTCCCGCCAAATAGTCCCCAGTTCGACTCTCTCAAAAAAATGTACAAAGAAAATTTTTGAACACAAACTTAATTTTAAGGTACCTTAAGTACTATTAAAAACATATTCAATCAGAAGTAGATGCTGAGGTTTCCCCAGAAAAGTCACACTTGCAGAGCAAATAGCAAGAATTACACACCATTTTTGCATGTGTCAGGCAAATTGCTTTATGACATTTGAGACATTCATAATTTGAAAGCCTTCTGGTTCCGGTTTCCGTTTGGCAGGTGGTGCATCTCCTTCTTTTGTGAGGTGGTGCAGATGGTGACTTTTCACAATCATCTTCTGGGCGGAACCTTTTGAGCTGAACTTGAAGGCGAGAGGGGATACCGATTGTTTTCACGCTTCTCCTGCGTAGCTCTCCAAGTACTAGTTCATGGGCCAATTTTTTCAGATACAATCGTCTACGGAGTGGTTCAAGCTTGTTTTCAAGATAAATTACTTGTGAATTTATACCACCCAAATTCAACATAGCAAAAAATATGACCATTGGCCAGCGTTTGATGTTTCTGCTGACGTTGAAAGTGGAGCACATCTGATCTGCTGTATCCACACCCCCTTTGGTGGCATTGTAAAATGTAATTATCTCCGGGTTTTTTTCTGCCCCAGTCCCAGGATCGATGGCAGCATCATCATGAAGTGTTGATAGAAGAAGTACGATTTTTTTGGCATGTGGTACATAGGAAACTAAAGCCTTTCCATTATGGAATGCAAACATACTGCTGTACTGTTGTCTCTCTTTCACACTTACAAACTGTGGCGGCAATTCCCTTTTGTTTTTTCTTACAGTTCCCACATATGACAGCTTCTGAATTTTCAGATAATCAATCAGATCACAACTTGTAAACCAATTGTCAGCTGTAATATTGCGACCCGATCCAAATAAGGGTTCAGCCAGTCTTTTTACAACATCAATGGGTTTGTTGCTCACACAGTAAGGACCTTCTGGTTGTTTTCCTGCATAAACTTCCAGGTTGTAAGTGTAGGTCTTACTGGCATCAACAAGGGCATACATTTTTATTCCATATTTGTTTGGCTTTGATGGAATAGATTGACGAAAGGCACATCTACCACGAAAACCAGGGAGCATTTCGTCAATAGTGAGATTCTCTCCAGGGTAATAACTTTGTTTACAGTTTACAACAAATCTTTGAAATATATCACGAATTGGAGCAAGTCGGTCATGTGTTTTGCGTTCGGTTCGGGTAGTTCTGTCGTCAAACCGAAGGCAACGAATTAGAATCTTGAATCTGTTTATGGACATAACAAGGCTAAATTTTTCAACTCCATCCCCATCTTTACCCCAAAGTTCCTCCAAACTTTGTCTATTTGCCCTATAAGCTCCTGCAAGGTACAGTAATCCAAAAAAAGCACGCAGTTCTATTTAATCTGTGGGCTTGATGGTTCTGTTGCAGATGTACTTGTCCTTTATAATGTCTATATATTGGTTGGTATATGTGACAATAGAGTCCAGAATGTCATCTGTAAATATACTGTTCCAGCATTCAACTGCAGTTTTTGCATTACGTGCAGTTCCTATTACTGCAGGAAGGTGAGTAATAATGTTTAAAGGTTCCCTACGTTTTTTCTGGAATGGCTTCTTGTTCCATTTAGTATTTTTATCTTTTCCAATATAATATGATCCAACTTCTTCATCCTCACCACTGTCACCATCTTGCTCTGTTTCAGAATCCAGGACACATTCTTCCACCTCATCATGAGAATCAATCTCACTTTCCTCTCCTAAATCCTCATTCAGTGTGAGGTCTCTATCATCTAATAGCATGTTTGTTGCTTCCTCAACATCAAGTTGTTTGGATAAATTGTACATTTTCCTCTCCATTTCAGCAGATAATCTGAAGCAAGAGAAGGAATATGTTAGGGAACTACTGTATATGCCTGAGCAGCACACTTTCTTTTATAAAATCTCCCTTATTTCTATGAAATATCCTCACATTTTGTGCTATACATTCATAAAACAAGCTAAATAAACTATTGTGATGAATAAAAACATAAAATACCAACCTTACTGAATGTGGCGTATTCACATACAATGAGCCTGAGAGATCTGTGCAGCTATATCCTCTCCCCTGAAGCTCTGAAATCCAACTGTGATATCAGGTTTCACAGACCTTCAAGAGACAGGAGACTACCTGGAGGGAGGGGGTTTCCTCACAATCTGGTGAGGAAGGAGAAATGAAAGTAAAAGAGAAGCGCCTGTCAGATCAGTTGTATGTGACGGAGGGTTAAATCACTGAACCAAACTGCGGTTTCCTTAGAGTACATTCCTACGGTCAGGATTTGCTGTGGTTTTGTCTCTGCGTATTCCTAAAAATCCCATGTCCATTATGCGTCTATGTGCACCTAAGGATCACCTGTGGAAACTGACATGCCAACTTCTCTTGTGGGTACGCACGCGGATTTTCCCCATAGACTTGCATTAATGTGGAAAATCTGCATGTGTGTTTAAAAAAAAAAAAAAGTAACCGCGTTTCAGCTAATGCATAATGGGCGTGGACGGTCTGCAGCCTCATAACCGCAGCAGATCCTGAATGTGGGAATGTGCCCTTACTGCTTAGAATTTGACAGGATGGGCCCTCTTCCTTGAGTGACATTTCTTGTAAGTAACAGAACAATAGTATTATTAGAACTATAAAGCTCAACACAAGTTCTGCTGTAACATATTCAGCTATCTTTGATTTTGCTCTGGAGTATTCACTGTTCTTATATGTACACACAGAGATGGCCAGGCATCTGAACAAGCACACGGCTCCAGACAGACCTATGGTTCAGAGACCTGCTCTAAAACCAGCTGATGCTAGGGACCTGTTGATTTTTGCAGGATTTATAACAGCAACTTGACATGAGCTGAAAGAGGGAGAACTGAGCAGATAACTACTAATAAAAATCAATAGGCTGCATAGAGGTGGCTGGAATGTTAGGAGTTGAACCTTCTCCTGGAATGTATCTTTTGCACACACTCAGCCAGTGGTTGGGCAGGTTCTGGCAGTCAGGTGGCATGGAAACAAGCTGTACACTGTGCAAGATAAAAGATCTCACAGCAGGAGACTGACGGCATATTTAAACACAATTTAGTAGCAAATGTGCTTATGTTCATGCTGTCTAAATAAGGTAAAGCAATTTAATAAATTGAGACTACCCCTTTTTAAACAGTCACATCATCCAGCAGGACTAAACTGAGCTGCCGCTCAAGGAGTCGCACTCGCCACCGAGCATCAAGGAAGTTGGAAAGATTTTAAAGCAAAAAGTTGCATGTTCAGCTAAAATGTAAATTTTTATACTTTTCTTTTTTTTGTCAATTGATGACTCGGCCAAAAATGTCTGGAAGACCCAGAAAAATATTTAGAATTGAGAGTCCTCAGTGGTTGATACCTTTTTAATGGCTAACTGAAAAGATGGTAACGAATTGCAAACTTTCGAGACTACACAGGTCTCTTCATCAGGCAAAGACTAAAACAAATTCTGAAGAATCACATATTTATGCACAACATAGTATAGGGAAAAAAAACCATGGATAAGCCAGGTGACATGAAGCAGAATTACCATGGGTGATAAACAGCTACGTCCATAAATATTGGGCCAATTCTTAGATAAGGATTGTTTTATTGTCCTGTGATTGGGGTCTCTGTTGTAATGACCCTTCATGGTCTGAGGGGCAAGTTCCTTAGTTCATGTAAAAAGACATAAATCCATGTGACACGTTCATTCCTGCATTAAGAGTGTCAAAGGTCGTCGACTCGTCATCAGTTTATATTCCCAGACTCTCCTGTCTTTCTGCGATTTGAAGTTTCCTTTCAATACAAGTAATTTCATGTCCATAATGCTATGATCAGGGAGACAAAAATGTATTGCCACCGGTCGATCCATTCTTTTTTCTCTTTATTGTATGGCGATGGGAGTTCATTCTTGTTCTAAGCTTCTGCCCTGTCTCCCCCACATACAGACCCCCAGTTGGACATTTAGTACATATAATTAGGTACACCACATTAGAAGTGATGCAGCTGAAAGTACCAGGTATCTTGTAGTCCTGATGTGAATTGGGGATCTTTATCTTGTCCGTGGTCATTATAAATGGACAGGTTTTACATTTTTTCTGGTTGCAAGGAAAGGTTCCTGCAGCTGTTGGAGAGGACAGGGAGCTCTTGACAATGATGCTTCTTTGGGGCTGCCTAAAACACAGTAGTGGGGGGTCTGGAAAAATGGATTGTAATCGGGCATCTTTTTGCAGTAAAGGTTGCAATTTCCGTGCAGCTCCCCTTAGCACCTCCAGATTTGGATTGTAGGTAACTACTAGAGGTACCCGGTTATTTTCTTCTTTAGCTTTGTAATGTAGCAGGTGATTCCTTGATATTCTGGTGGCTCTTGTAATCTGGTTTTCAATTGTTCTTGGATGGTAGCCCTGATTCAAAAAGATCTTTCTGAGGCGACCAAGGTGTTCATCCCTATCCATGGAGTTGGAACAAATACGATTGTATCTGATGGCTTGGCTGTAGACAATAGAGTTTTTTTATGTGTTTTGGGTGGAAACTGTCCCATTTAAGGTATGTTAGGCGGTCGATTGGCTTCTGATACAGGGATGTCTCTATTTTATTGTTCTGCAGCTTAATGATGGTGTCCAAAAAGTTAATTTCAGTGCAGGAGTAGTTGAGTGTCAAGTTGATGGTAGGGTGAAATTGATTAAACTGATCATGGAACGTCTTTAGCTGTGGCTCAGACTCCGTCCAGATGATTAAAATGTCATCAATGTAGCGGTAGTACGCCAGAGGCCTGATGGGGCATGAGGATAAAAAGTCGCTTTCAAGCTTGGCCATGAAAAGATTTGCATACTGTGGGGCCATTTTACTTCCCATTGCTGTGCCAGTCTCCTGTAGATAGATCTTCTTGTCAAACTCAAAGTAATTGTGGATGAATTTTATAAGTTTCACCACAGAATTTGCATCAGTCCATGCGTTTTCCAGGAAGAATTTGCAGGCATTTAATCCATCCTGGTGTGGGATATTGGAGTACAAAGATTCCACATCCATGGTGGCCAGGATGGTTCCTTCTGGTATAGGACCTATTGCTGATAGTTTATTCAATAGGTCAGTTGTGTCCTGAATGAAGCTGGGTGTATCTTTTACCAGGGGTTTAAGAATACCCTCTACCCATCCAGATACCTGCTCAGTAAGGGTGCCCACACACGAAATAATTGGTCTTCCTGGGTTTCCAGATTTGTGGATTTTGGGAAGCATGTAGAATGTCCCTGTTCTTGGACTTTCTGGTATCAGGTCATTGATTCTTATGGATTCGTCGGGCAGACAAGATACCAACTTGTTTAGTTTCTTGTAATAATCCTGTCTAGGATCCGACTCCAATTTTTTGTAGTAGTGTGTGTCCATAAGTTGTCTGTTTGCTTCCCTCATATAGTCTGATGTGTTCATCATGACTATTGCACCGCCCTTGTCAGCAGGTTTGATGATGATTTCTTTGTTGGTTTTCAGAGACTGTATGGCCTTTCTCTCCTGGGCACTGATGTTGGATGCTTGTCTCCTGTTAGTATCTATGATGGTGGATTTTATCAAATATCTGAAGGAGTCTATATAGTTATCCAAATGAGGGTTGCGTCCAGGTGGAGGGGTCCAGTCTGACCTCTTCTTTGTTGATAGGATCCCTTTTCCTTCAGTCCAGGTGGGTCCTGAATCTTCTGCGTCACTGAAATATTCCCTCAGGCGCAGTCTCCTGAAAAAATGTTCCATATCACTGCAGAGTTCAGTTTTATCCAGGGCCTTAGTGGGACAAAATGAGAGTCCTCTGGAAAGCACGGCCAGCTCCACTTTGTTGGGTTTATAATCTGAGAGATTAATGACACAGTTATTTGTGCCTGGAATGGAGTGGTTGTCCAAGTTGTCAGGTTTTGGCTTTTTGTATCTGTTTGCATAGAGTCCTAAATTGAGGCGCAATCTGTGCAGTTTCTTTTCCTTGTTATGAATTAGATGGGTCCTGAGTTTGTTGTAATATTGTTGTAATTTTTGCTCTGCGTCTTCTGTAAGTGTTTTCCTCAGAGTTTCAAATTGCCTTTGGACTTTACTCTTTATGCTGTAGCAGACATGCAAAAGATGATTCCTTAAAGGGAACCGGTCACCCTGTTTTTTCAGATTGAGATATAAATACTGTTAAATAGGGCCTGCGCTGTGCGTTACTATAGTGTATGTAGTGTACCCTGATTCCCCACCTATGCTGAGAAATACATTACCAAAGTCGCCGTTTTCGCCTGTCAATCAGGCTGGTCAGGTCGGGTGGGCGTGGTGACATCGCTCTTTTCTTCCCCAGCTTTCCGTTGGTGGCGTAGTGGTGTGCGCATGTCCAAGTTCCGAATTCCCTGTGCGCACGTGAAGAAACAGCGCGCGATCTGCGCTGTTATCCCTTTCATCGGTGGGGGCGGCCATCTTCCTGGGGCCGCGCGTGCGCAGATGGAGTGCTCTGTTGCATGGGGCTTCAGGAAAATGGCCGCGGGATGCCGCGCGTGCGCAGAAGAGATCGCGGCGGCCATTTTCCCAAAGCCGAGATGCAAACTAATGTATTTCTCAGCATAGGTGGGGAATCAGGGTACACTACATACACTATAGTAAAGCACAGCGCAGGCCCTATTTAACAGTATTTATCTCAATCTGAAAAAATGGGGTGACCGGTTCCCTTTAATCTCTCAGAAGTCCTGTGACACAGGTTCTGTGCATAATGGGTATTGTAGGTATGAAGAATTGGGTTTGTAATCCAGAGTCCTTTGGGAATTACCGTAGATTCTCCTTTTTGCATTTAGATAGGAAAAAAATGTCGCTGTCCATTTGTGCACGTTTCTTCAGAAGTGGTTTGACCCAGAACGTCCATAATAATGATCTTTTAATTTGTGATTATTTTTTAACTAAATAATCTGGCACAGCTCATAAAAAGGCAAAGACCCGTGGCAGTCCTACCCATAAATGCAATCTATTTCAGGCCAATTGCATATGGCCATGTTTTAATCAGTATTTTTGTAATACAAAAACAAGGACTGGGACATAAACAGAGCACATAGTAGTGGACAATACTGCCATGAGAAAACCTTTTCATGGTAATATTTCTATATTCGTGGTGACCGCTGGTGCTACACTGAGAGCGAGGGGCTTGTGGATGTTTCATGGTAAGATATCATTGTAATTCTCCAGCTTCATGAAAAGGCCCTAAGTAATGGTTCCTGTAATAAGACCCTCCACCACGGTGACTAGCTAATCTGCTCATTTCTCTTCCTTCCCTGCTAGTGCATGCCAGACCCCTGCTAATTAGATTTTCTACTTCCTGCGTATGAAGTTGTCTCCGGAGCGTAATGTTCCCCGGGCTCACAAGCTAGTTCCAGAATTCGCCCATAACCATATTTCCTTGTTAATCCTTTCTAAACAACGTACATGTTTGTTTTCCTATTTTGCAAAATGTGGCATTAGAGCTTGATACCTGATGCATGGCTTTCCCTGACCCTAAAGGAATGCTCTACGTGTCCTTGAGTTGACCTCTATTTGACAACCCGAATTGCCACTACACATAGGTTGTCCCCTGCTTCCCCAGCACCCTGATTATGGCCGTGGTGTATTATTTCTATAGCATTGCTTGCAGGGCAATGGTTAAATTCCCCAAACCCAGCAATAAAATTTCTTCTGTCTGGTAGTGCTGGAGTCCATCCTGCTTGGTAGGGGTTATCTCGGAGTAATGTGGGCGTCTGCTTGGGCCTTGTTGACATTCAGAGGGAAGATCTAGTAACTCTGAGCAACCGATCTCCCTTGACGACCAGGCCTGCAGCTTCAGCCTGGCACACAAGCCCATTCTGTGCCATAGAGCTGCACACAGACTGGCATTGTCCCCAGCTAGAGGCCATCGCTGTCATCTGCCACCCTGGCGCATTGTGCCTCTCTGCAGGTGTCCCATGCATGCACATCTGGGCTTCTCGCTGGCTTATAAGTTCCTTCCTCAGCGTCTCCTTTCACTTCCGTACTTTCTCTGTAAGGCAGCAGGCCGACTGTACAAATGGATGTACTGTACAGATGATTTTACTTTTTCCTAAAAGTGCATGTTTTATAATCCCCTTTATTTTTCCTTTCTATTCTATTTGCTGTCTGGATTATATCTCTATTGAAAATCTGCTTTCTCTCCCACATTAATCTATAGTAGTGGAAGTGTCCTATTTCCGGACTCTTGTCTCCTTATTTTCTGCTTATTGTAAATCAGTACTGCTAATGGTATCCTGTCATTTTGATGTTGGCTCTTTTTATTTTCAGGGAGATAAAAATTCCGGTTTTGCAGTGCTATACCACAATATGAAGCATGGGCAGCTTTCCATCAAGGAATTGGCCGAGTTTGTGCGAGAAAGGTAAGATTTCTGCGCAGTAGTGATTTGTATATATTTTTTTTTTTTTTTAGCTTGATGTGCATTGGGGAAGAAATGCTGACGTTGTTTCGCACACTTGTTTTCTCTAGAATTTAAAGTGCTACATTTCTATATTGTCCAGGACATTGCATCCTAAAACTGCTACACTATAGATGGATCACAATGATGTGAGCCGTCAGTAACTGATTGCGTTTGGCTTGCAGGTAAAAAATGAAATAATTTCTATAATTTGTAGATGATTCTTAGCCAGCTTCCTTCTACTGCATGCTAGATGTAATTCTGCATGTCATTGATGGGCTTAGATAGATGCTCTACCCATAGATTGTCCCTGCTCATCTAGATAGGATTTATGCCAATCACTTGGTCTTCTGTAAAACAACCTTCTGGTAATTAGTAATGCAGGTTTAGTTTTTTTTATTTGTCCAACAAAGTGGACCCAAAAGGAAGCAAAAACTGTGAGGTTGGATTGTTGTGTATATCTATCTATCTATCTATCTATCTATCTATCTATCTATCTATCTATCTATCCCATATCTATCTATCTATCTATATCTCTCTATCTATCTATGTATCTATCTATATCTCTCTATCTATCTATATCTCTCTATATATATCTCTCTATCTATCTATATCTCTCTATCTATCTATCTATATCTCTCTATCTATATCTCTCTATCTATATCTCTCTATCTCTCTCTATATATATCTCTCTATATATCTCTCTCTATATCTCTCTCTCTCTCTATCTCTCTCTCTCTCTCTCTCTCTCTCTATATATATATATATATATATATATATATATATATATATATCTCTCTATCTCTCTCTCTATCTCTCTCTCTATCTCTCTCTATATCTCTCTCTATATCTCTCTCTATCTCTCTCTCTATCTCTCTCTATATCTCTCTCTATATCTCTCTATATCTCTCTCTCTCTATATCTCTCTATATCTCTCTCTCTCTCTATATCTCCCTAAATAAAAAAAAATATATATATATATATTATATATAATATTACTAGATTGTGGCCCGATTCTAACGCATCGGGTATTCTAGAATATGCATGTCCCCGTAGTATATGGACAATGATGATTCCAGAATTCGCGGCAGACTGTGCCCGTCGCTGATTGGTCGAGGCAACCTTTATGACATCATCGTCGCCATGGCAACCATTACGACATCTACGTCGATACTGTGCCCGTCGCTGAATCAGAAACGTGGGATTTCTACGTCCTTTATGACATCATCGTTGCTGTGCCCGTTGCTGATTGGTCGAGACGCAGGATGTCTATGTCCTTTATGACATCATCGTCGCTGTGCCGGTCGCTGATTGGTCGAGGCCTGGCGGCCTCGACCAATCAGAGACGCGGGATTTCCAGGACAGACAGACAGAAAGACAGACAGACGGAAAAACCCTTAGGCAATTATATATATATATATAGATAATGCACCTATTCCAAGGTCAGATGAAGCATCATTAGACCTTAGACAGCCAGTCTCTCTGGTGACCCGGCAGATGTGTAGCCGGTAGTCTAGTTGTGTCCAGACCCGTGCCAGCATATCCGCTGATATAGACTCCATTGCTTCAGCTTCTTTCTGTGGGGGGCTACATTACGGATTCTGTCCATCTCTCCCCCAGCCTCAGGATCTGATCAAACATAGACTACTGCTATAATGGAACATATGTACACACTTTGAAATTGCTGTGCATTATGCTTCTTTTAATAGGGCGCTTTATCGGACAGAATCCACCTTAAATAGATGCCATGTGTGCATGCCCCTAGGTAGGGTGTACACTGCTTTATAGGCTTTTACCGGAGCCCCATACAATGGTAATCTACAGAAATCTAGAATTGTGTAATTTATTTTCCTCTTTAGTTTTTAGAACACAATTATGTTTTCTTTAAGAAAATCTTCGTTAGGTGTGATTTGACCCATAGCAACCTATTGGCTAACGACTTCCAACTTTTATTCTTCTCTAACATTTATCCGATACATTTCTGTTGTCACCTTTCTATAACCAAGACTCCTTGTCAAATTTACCATTTTTCCAGCACTCTGCACGCATCTAGAGCGAGTGAGAAACTGGTAGCACATAAACAGTATGGTGCAAAAAAGGCGGAGGTGTCGTCATAGCAACTGATTGCATGATTTTACGAATGTAGCGAGCAGGAATTCGTGTATATAATGCTTGCAGAGTGCTGTTGTATATGGTTTGTGTTTGTTTATGCTGAAGCGTATTTGCACCTGCGTATTCATGTAACATTAGTGCGTGCCAATTTCTATGTACCGTGCATTGTAGGATGGTAGGTCATGCACCCTTTCATCCACCCATCTTTCCCAGACGTTTTTTATTAGAGTGAAGTATAGCTGGATCCTATTCTTCCCCAGTTCATGTGAAGGTTAGGCTAGTTTATCACATTTGCGGTCGGGAGGGCTGCGGATGGCAGCGTGCTTCCTCCCTTCTTTCTCCTTGAAGCCCCCAAAATGTTGTGTTTCCATGCGGTCGCCACACACGTCAAATCGCTGCATGTGGACGCATCCGCATACAACATGTACCCAGTGTTAAAGATAAGTACGCAGGAAACCGCTGGAGGCATGGAGAAGTAGGCAGGGGTTCAGGGAGGAGGTTCCCGACCGCAAATATGAAACCAGCCATAGTGATGAGAGAATTTGTTTAAAAAAAAAAAAAACGATCACCAAACATAAATTTGGCACAATAATGGCACATTCAGATTCATGATTGGAAACGCCAGCTAAATTTTATAAAATCAGGAAAAATCTGAAACATTCTGTAAAAAGTGCGGGGAAAATGTTTGCATTGCCACTATATTTTCAGCACTTTGGCTACGATAATGGTGGTGTATGATGAGCGTGGGGCACGTGTTTGAGGGGAGGGGTGGGAAGAGCTTAGTGGGGCTGTGTGCTTTGCAAGCTTTTTTTTTTTTTTTTTTCTCCCCCTAACTTTATGTTGTGCACATTTCGGCTAGCCAATCAGGGCGCGGGAAACATCCACAATGTCCTGACACCATGGCTTGTGTCATTGGCTGCTGAAATCACACGTCCCTCTCCATTTAAATAGCAGACATCTTATTTTAGCGCCATTTTGACACTGTAAGGGTAAGTTTACACAGGGCGTTTTTTGCTGCTTTTTTTTAAAGCTAATTTTCAGCTGATTTTTACAGTACCAGCAAAGCCTATGAGATTTCATAAATCTCTTGCGCGCACACACACATTGGTTTTTTGTGTGATCAGTATTTTGTGCTTTACAGCGTTTTTTTGACATGGGGCATGTCGCTTCTTTCAGCGTTTTCCACCCATTGACTTGAATGGATGGTGAAAAAACGCTGCAAATACGCAAGGTTGACTTTTCTTGCAGCGTATTTGTTGCAGGAAAGTCAAGGAGAGCCGGATGTGACCTCAGACTTGGCTCTGCTACATCTAGACGGCAGACTGCAGGATGCGTCCATGCAGCCGGTCAGAGAGCCGTGTTTCCCACTCTGTTGGAAGACAGCTGGAGCGCTCAGCTGTTATCAGAGGTATAAACTTTATCTCCGATCACTGGTGTCAGCAGATGGGACTACTGATCCCATCATCTGACACCTACAGCCGCTAATTTCAGTGGTGGATGGAAGTTTTTATCTGCCGCTTCTGCGCAATAAGTAAATAAAAAAACAAAAAAAACGGTGTGGGTTCCCCCTAATTTTGATAACCAGCCAGACAAAACTCACAGCTGGGGGCTGCAACCCTCAGCTGTCAGCTTCACCAAGGAGGAATAGAGGGGTCCTCATGCTTTTTTTTTTTTTTTTACATTATTTAAATAAATAATTTAAAAAACCGTTGTGGGTTCCCCCGATTTTTGACAACCAGCCTTGCTAAAGCAGACGGCTAGGGGCCGGTATTCTCAGGCTGGTAAGGGGCCATTGATTTAGGCCCTCCCTGGAGCCTAAAAATAGCAGCCCGCAGCTGGCTAGAAAAGGCACAACTATTAGATGCGCCAATTCTGGCTCTTTGCCCAACTCTTCCCACTTGCCCTGTAGTGGTGGCAAGAGGGGTAATGAGGGGTTAATGTCACCTTGCTGTTGTAAGGTGACAACAAGCCAGCTTAGTAATGGAGAGGTGTCAATAAGACACCTATCCATTACTAATCCTATAGCAGTTAAAGGGTTAAATACACACACACACACACACACACACACACACACACACACACACACACACACACACACACACACACACACACACACACAGTCTACTACCCACAGAAGAGGGTGAACTACCCATGCTACTATCCTTACATTTTTCTGGTAGTCTACAAAACTGATATTTGTGCCACCTGAGTGTGGCTGAGCAAGAAAGTAGGTAGAGGAGTTGCATGTGATATCAGGGCTCCCAGCACAGGGGCCCTACATCAATCCCTCACCCACCTCGTCTTACTGTGACACTCAGTTGAAAGCTGTAAATGCTGTCCCAGACCCCAATACTTCATGCCTGGCTAATTGCTGCAGTGCCATGCTGCAATTTGTACTGTGATGTACATTTGATGTGTTTTGGCAGCTTTTGGGGCCGTTTGAAGGTGTTGTGTATGCGTTTGCTTTTGCCTTCCATTGACTTGAATGGTGTACGCCTATGTTCTGCGAATATTCGATGAATAAATTGTCGAATGTTCCAAATTTAGCGATCGTAATCTGAACCGAACATTGAATTATTCGCTCATCTCTATTGACCATATGAGACGTTTGTAAAGGATCCCACCTTAGGTTATAGGTTGAACTTGATGGACCTGTGTTTTTCTTTCAACCTTTAAAAACAATAAAGGGGCTCTAGTACCGATCGATTTTGTCTCACAATAGTGGATTTCATGTATGTTCTGTCTGTAGAGCACTGTTGAAGAGTGTTTGTTTATGATAAACTCCTCCTCGATATCCACCAGATGTCAGGAGCGTGTTTGTGGCGTAGGCTCAGAAACTGAGTTCTTTAACCACTTAAATGTCACTTTCAATCTATTAAAGCGACAGGTGGTGTGATCAGTAACAAGGATGCGTTCTGATGTCAATCAGCCCGCTCTGACATAGTATAGGGGTGCTGAATGGTTGCAGTGGGTCTACTGCAGGCCCCCCATTAACACCAGTTTTGTACTTCTGTGAAGCCAAACCTGTTGCTTGTGCTTACTGTCTTTCATAGCCGATGGGTAATTTCATTACAATGCAGTACTGAAGTATTCCAGCATATAGTACAAACTATAACATTAATAAGGTCAATATCGGGGACAAAAAAAATAATAAAAGTATAAAGGAAAAAGAATACAATGCACATGCTCGGCCACTGCTCCCACACCAGTGTTCTCCGATCCACTTGGGAAGTAAGCAATAAGCTGAAGAAAAAAAACAAAAAAATGATGGGAGAACAAAGACAGATGGAAATAGTAAGTAAATTGAATACTTGCTTAATTTCTTATTGTCTCACTTCCTATTTTTAATATGAGAATAACACTTTAGAGCAATGTCTTTAGGAGATGGTACCTCTGTAATACGGCACATGATGCCACATGCCTCCAATCCTTCATGTCTATAAATTAAGTTGTTTTTACAATGAGAATTGACAAAGGGGGGAAAAAAAGTATTTAACACATTAAAGGGAACCTGTCACCCCGTTTTTTCAGTAGGAGATAAAAATACCGTTAAATAGGGCCTGCGCTGTGCATTACAATAGGGTATTTTTTGTCCCCCGATTCCCTACCTATGCTGCCGAAATACCTTACAAAAGTGGCCTTTTTCGCCTGTCAATCAGGCTGGTCAGGTCGGATGGGCGTGGTCACAGCGCTGTTTCTTCCCCCACATCTTGCTTATGTTCCCGTTGGTGGCGTAGTGCTTCTCGCATGCGCAAGTGCCGAATGCACTGCGCAGCTGTACAAAAAGAGCGCGCTCGCCGCTATTCAGCGGTTTCTCGGTGGGCGCGGCCATCTTCCTGAGGCCGCGCGTGCGCAGATGGAGTCTCCTGCTTCCCGGGGCTTCAGGAAAATGGCCGCGGGGTGCCGCGCGTGCGCAGATGGACATCGCGGCGGCCATTTTCCTGAAGCCGAGTTCGAATCTACACTGGAGTTCGAATCTGGACATACAGCAGCTGCAAATGGAGAAATTGGAACAGTCAGTAAGACCAGTCCAAAAGCAAGACCTTTTTACAGGAAAGCTAGATGTCAGCCGGGAAAGGTGGGGCAAAATAATTAGAAATCCATGATTGGTTCATTTTAATGAAGGTTAGATCATCAACATTTTGGGTAGCCAGACGACTCCTTTTTTCGGTCAGTATTGAACCAGCAGCACTGAATACTCTTTCTGATAGCACACTAGCTGCTGGGCAAGCAAGCTCCTGCAATGCATATTCTGCCAGTTCAGGCCAGGTGTCTATTTTGGATGCCCAGTAATCAAATGGGAATGACGGGTGAGGGAGAACATCGATAAGGGAGGAAAAATAGTTAGTAACCACACTGGACAAATGTTGTCTCCTGTCACTTTGAATTGATGCTGCAGTACCTGTCCTGTCTGCGGTCATTGCGAAATCACTCCACAACCTGGTCATAAAACCCCTCTGTCCAACGCCACTTCTGATTTGTGCACCTCTAACACCTGTGCCATGTTGCCCCCTGCAGCTCGTGTGAGAACCATCACCGCCGCTGTGTGCTGGGAATGACTGAATCAAACTGTCTACAAGAGTTGCTTGTTTGGTTGCCAATATTTGCTCAAGGTTCTCATGTGGCATGATGTTTTGCAATTTCCCTTTATAGCGTGGATCCAGGAGGCAGGCCAACCAGTAATCGTCATCGGTCATCATATTTATAATGCGGGGGTCCCTTTTTAGGATACGCAAGGCATAATCTGCCATGTGGGCCAATGTTCCAGATGTCAATTCACTGCTTGTGCTGGGTTGAGGAGCACTTTCTGGCAAATCAACGTCACTTGTCTCCCTCAAAAACCCTGAACCTGACCTTGCAACGCCACCAGTTTCTATTGCCCCCTGAGAAGCTTCCTCATCCAAAAAATATTCATCCCCATCATCCTCCTCGCCCTCCTCCTCTTCGCCCGCCACCTCGTCCAGTAGACTTCCCTGACCAGACAATGGCTGACTGTCATCAAGGCTTCCCTCGTCCTCTGCTGCAGACGCCTGCTCCTTTATGTGCATCAGACTTTGCATCAGCAGACGCATTAGGGGGATGCTTATGCTTATGATGGCGTCGTCTGCACTAACCAGGCATGTGCATTCCTCAAAACACTGAAGGACTTGACACAGGTCTTGTAGCTTCGACCACTGCACACCTGACATCTCCATGTCTGCCATCCAACTGCCTGCCTGTGTATGTATATCCTCCCACAAATGCATAACAGCACGCCTCTGTTCGCACAGCCTCTGAAGTATGTGCAGTGTGGAGTTCCACCTTTTTGCAACGTCGATTATTAGGCGGTGCTGGGGAAGCTTCAAAGATCGCTGATGGTTCTACTTACGGCTGGAGTGTACGGGCTAACGGCGGATGTGCGAGCAAAGTCTGCGCACCTTCAGGAGCAGGTCGGATAACCCCGGATAACTTTTCAGGAAGCACTGCACCACCAGGTTCAAGGTGTGAGCCAGGCAAGGAATGTGTTTCAGTTGTGAAAGGGCTATGGCAGCCATAATATTCCTTCCGTTATCACTGACTACCTTTCCTGCCTCAAGATGTACACTGCCCAGCCATGACTGAGTTTCTTGCTGCAAGAACTCGGACAGAACTTCCGCGGTGTGTCTGTTGTCGCCCAAACATTAAATTTCCAACACAGCCTGCTGACGCTTGCCACTAGCTATTCCATAATGGGACACCTCGTGTGCAACACTAGCAGCTGCGGATGGAGTGGTCGTGCGACTGCGGTCTGTGGACGAGCTCTCGCTTCTGCTGGAGGAGGAGGAGGAGGGGGGGCGAATGCCTACAGCCAACTGTTTCCAAGACCGTGGGCTAGGCAGAACTGTCCCAATATGGCTGTCCCCTGTGGACCCTGCATCCACCACATTAACCCAGTGTGCCGTGATGGACACGTAACATCCCTGGCCATGCCTACTGGTCCATGCATCTGTTGTGAGGTGCACCTTTCTACTGACAGATTGCCTGAGTGCATGGACAATGCGGTCTTTTACATGCTGGTGGAGGGCTGGGATGGCTTTTCTCGCAAAGAAGTGTCAACTGGGTAGGTCGTAGCGTGGTACTGCGTAGTCCATCAGGGCTTTGAAAGCTTCGCTTTCAACTAACCTGTAGGGCATCATCTCTAACGAGATTAGTCTAGCAATGTGGGCGTTCAAACCCTGTGTACGCGGATGAGAGGATGAGTACTTCCTTTTCCTAACGAGAGTCTCTTGTAGGGTGAGCTGGACTGGAGAGCTGCATATGGTGGAACTAGCGGGGGTGATGGTGGACATGGCAGACTGAGAGAGGGTTGGTGATGGTATTCTTGCAGTTGGCCTACATGCAGTGTTTCCTACCACGAACCTGGTGCTTCCCTGACTGCTTTGGCTTTGCGACAAACAAATTGCACTTTAACTACCTTATCCTGATCCAGCGCCGTGTCTCTGGTGCTGGTACAGTTATCTATAATCTTAACACTGGGGGCGTCACTCTGTCTGAAGCCTTTATAGACTGCACAAGCGCGATGCACCTGCGCAGTCTGGACCCCACAGACTGACGCACCCCAGAAGATCGTGGTAAGCGTAAGCACTGAACACATTCCGCAATCTCTCTGGCGCCTGCAGCTCTTCCTGTGTTCAGCAGTCACGTGGTACCGCTCATTAAAGTAATGAATATGGACGCATGTTCATTACTTTAATGAGCGGTACCATGTGACCGCTCAGCACTTGAAGGCACTGCCGGCCCGGGACGACTGAGAAGCAGGGAGATGCCAGGATGGGGTGAGAATGACGGGTGAGGGTGAGCCATGCTATATTCACCTGTCCCTGTTCCACCACCGCATTGTCTTCCGCGTCCTCTGGCTGTGACGTTCAGGTCAGAGGGTGCGATGACGTGGTTAGTTTGCGCCCTCTGACTGAACAGTCACAGCAAGCCAGTGACTTTTTACTGCACATGACAGAATGGGGCGCAGGATGGGAGCAGCACATTACAGAATGGGGGCGCAGGATGGGAGCAGCACATTACAGAATGGGGGCGCAGGATGGGAGCAGCACATTACAGAATGGGGGCGCAGGATGGGAGCAGCACATTACAGAATGGGGGCGCAGGATGGGAGCAGCACATGACAGAATGGAGGCGCAGGATGGGAGCAGCACATGACAGAATGGGGGCGCAGGATGGGAGCAGCACATGACAGAATGGGGGCGCAGGATGGGAGCAGCACATGACAGAATGGGGGCGCAGGATGGGAGCAGCACATTACAGAATGGGGGTGCAGCATGGGAGCATCATGGGACAGGATGGGGGGGTGCAAGATGGCAGCAGCACATACCAGGATGGAGACCATATACCAATATAAATGCTCGCCAACCGGGCATAGAATGGTTTCAATAGCTAGTTGTGTATAAGCTGCAGCAATAATGCATTGAGCTTAGCAGTGTAGATCTTGACAGCACACGCCACTAAGTTCAGTGTTTGGCTGCTGCACTGTCAGCATAACCACTGCAGCCAAACAGAGATTGTGCACATTTCTTGGACCTGGGAAAGTATCTGAAGTGCAGGTTTCTGGTCCTTTTTTATTTATTATTTTTCGTTCTTTCTCAATGAGGTGAGCCAAGAGGCGAAATGGGACAATTCCTTTAACCCCTTAGCGACCGCCGATACGCCTTTTAACGGCGGCCGCTAAGGGTACTTAAACCACAGCGCCGTTAATTAACGGCGCTGTGGAAAAAGTTAATAGCGCCCCCCAGAGTCGGATTTTCTCTGGGGTCTCTGCTGCCGTGGGTAGCCGAGGCCCCAGAGAACATGATTCGGGGGGTTTTTAACCGACCCCGCATTTGCGATCGTAATTAACCGTTTACCGGCGATCGCAAAAAATAAAAAATAAAACCCGCGATCTTTTTAATTTCTCTGTCCTCCGATGTGATCGCACATCGGAGGACAGAGAAAAGGGGTCCCAGGTAGCCCCCCAATACTTACCTGTCTCCCCCGATGCTCCTCGTGTCTCCCGGTGGGTGCCGCCATCTTCAAAATGCAGGCCGGCACCGGGAGAATCTTTGGGGTCTCGGCTGCCGGGGGTAGCCGAGACCCCAAAGAACATGATCGGGGTCGGTTTTACCGACCCCTGTTTTGCGATCGCCGGTAATTAACTGTTTACCGGCGACCGCAAAAAAAAAAGAAAAAAAAAAAAGTAAAGTGTAATTCTCTGTCCTCTGATGTGATCGCACATCAGAGGACAGAGAAATAGGGGGATTCGGGGACCCTAGCATACTCACCTGTGTCCCTGGATCCTCCTGCTGCTCCTTCTGACTGCCGGGGAAAAGAAAATGGCGGGCGCATGCGCAGTGCGCCCGCCATCTGTCTCCATCTGCTGGCCGGCAGGAGAACAGCAGTTGGGGCTAAAATTAGGGTTAGGGGTAGGGTTAGGGCTAGGGTTAGGGCTAAGGTTAGGGCTAGGGCTAAATTTATGGTTAGGGTTGGGGCTAAATTTAGGGTTAGGCTTCTTTCACACTTACATCGGTACGGGGCCGTCGCAATGCGTCGGCCCGACATACCGACGCACGTTGTGAAAATTGTGCACAACGTGGGCAGCGGATGTAGTTTTTCAACGCATCCGCTGCCCAATCTATGTCCTGGGGAGAAGGGGGCGGAGTTACGGCCATGCATGCGCGGTCAGAAATGGCGGATGCGACGTACAAAAAAACGTTTCATTGAACGTTTTTTTGTGCCGACGGTCCGCCAAAACACAACTGATCCAGTGCACGACGGACGCGACGTGTGGCTATCCGTCACGATCCGTCGGCAATACAAGTCTATGGGCAAAAAACGCATCCTGCGGGCACATTTGCAGGATCCGTTTCTTGTCCAAAACTACGGATTGCAACGGATGCCAAACGACGCAAGTGTGAAAGTAGCCTTAGGGCTAGGGTTAGGGTTGGGGCTAAAGTTAGGGCTAGGGTTGGGGCTAAAGTTAGGGTTAGAGTTGGGATTAGGGTTAGGGTTTGGATTAGGGTTGGTATTAGGGTTAGGGTTGGCATTAGGGTTACGCTTGGGATTAGGGTTAGGTTTGGGATTAGGGTTAAGGTTAGGGTTGTGATTAGGGGTGTATTGGGATTAGGGTTAGGTTTGAGCTTAGGGTTGAGATTAGGGGTGTGTTGGATTTAGGGTTTTGATTAGGGTTATGGTTAGGGTTGACATTAGGGTTGTTTTGGAGTAAGGGTTGTGATTATCGTTAGGGTTAGTGATTAGGATTATGGATCAGGTTGGGATTAGGGTTAGGGGTGTGTTGAAGTTGGGTTGGAGCTAGAATTGGGGGGTTTCCACTGTTTAGGTACATCAGGGGGTCTCCAAACACGACAGCCAATTTTGCGCTCAAAAAGTCAAATGGTGCTCCCTCCCTTCTGAGCTCTGCCGTGCGCCCAAACAGTGGGTTACCCCCACATATGGGGCATCAGCGTACTCGGGATAAATTGGACAATAACTTCTGGGGTCCAATTTCTCTTGTTACCCTTGTGAAAATAAAAACTTGGGGGCTACAAAATCTTTTTTGTGGAAAAATATATATATATATATATATATATATATATATATATATATATATATATATATATATATATATATATATATATATTTTTTATGACTCTGCATTCTAAACTTCTGTGAAGCACTTGGGCATTCAAAGTTCTCACCACACATCTAGATAAGTTCCTTGGGGGGTCTAGTTTCCAAAATGGGGTCACTTGTGGGGGGTTACTACTGGTTAGGTACATCAGGGGCTCTGCAATCGCAACATAATGCCCACAGACCATTCTATCAAAGTCTGCATTCCAAAACGGCACTCCTTCCCTTCCGAGCTCTGCCGTGCGCCCAAACAGTGGTTTACCCCCACATATGGCGCATCAGCGTACTCGGGATAAATTGCACAACAACTATTGCAGTCCAATTTCTCCTGTTACCCTTGTGAAAGTAAAAACTTGGGGGCTACAATATCTTTTTTGTGAAAAAAAAAATATTTTTTATTTTCACGACTCTGCATTCTAAACTTCTGTGAAGCACTTGGGCATTCAAAGTTCTCACCACACATCTAGATAAGTTCCTTGGGGGGTCTAGTTTCCAAAATGGGGTCACTTGTGGGGGATTTCTACTGTTTAGGCACATCAGGGGCTCTCCAAACGCGACATGGCGTCCGATCTCAATTCCAGCCAATTCTACATTGAAAAAGTAAAACGGCACTCTTTCTCTTCCAAGCTCTGCGGTGCGCCCAAACAGTGGTTTACCCCCACATATTGGGTATCAATGTACTCATGAGAAATTGCACAACAACTTTAGTGGTGTAATTTCTCCTATTACCCCTGTGAAAATAAAAATTTGTGGGCAAAAAGATCATATTTGTAGAAAAAAATGCGATTTTTTTTTTTTTTTTTTTTTTTTTTTTTTTTCACGGCTCTACGTTATAAACTTCTGTGAAGCACTTGGGGGTTCAAAGTGCTCACCACACATCTAGATAAGTTCCTTAAGGGGTCTAGTTTCCAAAATGGTGTCACTTGAGGGGTTTCCACTGTTTAGGCACATCAGGGGCTCTGCAAACGCAACATGGCGTCCGATCTCAATTCCAGCCAATTCTACGAGGGGCGATCCAAAAGTAATGATAATCAATACTAAACACAATGAATATAGTCAAAAAAAATTTATTTATTTTTTTTACATAGTCTCCTATCAAGTCTATACATTTAGTCCATCTCTTTTCTAAACTTAGAATTCCCTTAGAAAAAAATTCTTGATCTTGACCCTCAAAAAAATCCCCAACATCGGTTATCACGTCGCTATTGTCATCAAATTTCTTGCCCCGGAGGTGTTCCTTGAGTCGAGGAAAGAGAAAGAAGTCACTGGGGGCTAGATCTGGCCAATAGGGGGGATGTTCCACCAGTTCAAAGCCCACTTCTTGAATGGTAGCCATGGCAACTGCAGCTTTGTGAGCCGGCGTGTTATCTTGGTGAAACAGCACTCCAGCCCGCAGTTTGCCGCGCCTTTTCTCCTTGATAGCCTCCCACAATCTTCTTATTTGTTCTGCGTAGTAGGAGCCCGTAATAGTGGCTCCCTTCTCCAAATAGTCCACCATAATAATTCCTTCATCGTCCCAAAAAACGGACGCCATAACCTTCCCTGCTGAGCTTGACACTTTGAATTTCTTCGGCGTTGGTTCGTCGATTGTTGTTTAGTTTCGGGATCAAAGTGGTGGATCCAGGTCTCGTCCATGGTCAAAAAACGTGACACAAAATTTTCCTTGTCTGCTTGGAACTTTTCAAGATTTGCTATTGAAATGTCAACTCGTTTCTTCTTTTGTTCGTCGGTTAACATTTTTGGCACCCAACGCGCGGAGACCTTTCTCATATGCAATTCTTTTGCAAGGATTCTTTGAATACTGCCATATGAGATCCCTGGGACCTCAGCTACATGCCTGATAGTCACTCTTCGATCTGCCAATACAACTTCTTCAACTTTTTTCACGTTTTCTTCATTGAGGGACGTGGATGGGCGTCCTTGACGATGTTCATCTTCTGTCGATGTTCTTCCCAGCTTAAATTCCTTGGCCCAGCATGCAACTGGAATATGGAGGAGAATAGTCCCCCAATGTTTCCTCCAAGTCGCTGTGTGTGTCTTTGGTAGTCATTTTTTTCAAGCAGAGGTATTTGATGACAGCTCTGAGCTCGTTTTTTTCCATTTTGATGTTCACTCCTCGGCAGTTCATATTCAAATGAATGTAGCTCCCGGGAATCGTGGTCTATTTAAGTGATTTTTTTTTTTTCCTGGACTAGTGGGTACCTAAGAGAGAAGAAAACATTTTATTTTAATTTCTGTGTGCAATAGAAATAACCGATTATCATTACTTTTGGATCGCCCCTCGTACATTGAAAAAGTAAAACGGCGCTCCTTCACTTCCAAGCTCTGCGGTGCACCCAAACAGTGGTTTACCCTCACATAAGGAGTATCAACGTATTCAGGAGAAATTGCATAACAAAATTTATGGTTACATTTCTGTTTTTACACATGTGAAAATAAAAAAAATGGTTCTGAATTAAGATGTTTGCAAAAAAAGTTAAATGTTCATTTTTTCCTTCCACATTGTTTCAGTTCCTGTGAAGCACGTAAAGGGTTAATAAACTTCTTGAATGTGGTTTTGAGAACCTTGAGGGGTGTAGTTTTTAGAATGGTGTCACACTTCATTATTTTCTATCATATAGACCCCTCAAAATGACTTCAAATGTGATGTGGTCCCTAAAAAAAAAAATGGTGTTGTAAAAATGAGAAATTGCTGGTCAACTTTTAACCCTTATAACTCCCTAACAAAAAAAATTTTGTTTCCAAAATTGTGCTGATGTAAAGTAGACATGTGGGAAATGTTATTTATTAACTATTTTGTGTGACATATCTCTCTGATTTAAGGGCATAAAAATACAAAGTTTGAAAATTGCAAAATTTTAAAATTTTTCGCCATATTTCCGTTTTTTTCATAAATAATTGCAAGTAATATCGAAGAAATGTTACCACTAACATGAAGTACAATATGTCACGAAAAAACAATCTCCGAATCAGCGGGATCCGTTGAAGCGTTCCAGAGTTATAACCTCATAAAGTGACAGTGGTCAGAATTGCAAAAATTGGCTCGGTCATTAAGTACCAAATTGGCTCTGTCACTAAGGGGTTAATTGACCTGAAGATACACAAAAGGGCTATTACAGCAAAATCTAGATCACCGCACAGGCCTAAAATATCTTTTTTTCAGCCAACTACTTGAGTCCGATGTTTTTAAGTCTGGTAAGGTTAGCACTGTTCTACACACTAAAATCCATGATACAGACTGCCCTGCTGAAGCGAATATGAAAGCTTTATACCTGTAACTACTCCATTGCTTTGCTGCACTTTCTAATATGTATTACCATGTAAAGAAATATTCGGTCAAAAGAAAACTAAACCTGTATTGAAATGTAACCAGTCTATAAAAGCCCATGTAATGTATTTCTCCATTCTATCTGTCTGAAATGCTCTCTGCACACATTACTGCAAATGACACCTGGAAACCTTTGTTTCGAGTGATCTACTGCAGGCTGACAGTGGGGGAATTTTTTATTATCAGCTTTTAATAACTGAAGGAGGTTAAGAAAAAAACATAAAGGCAGCAATCACCAAGGAGACAATTTTGATCATTTACTTTTTTTTTTTTTTTTTTTTTGTTTTTTACATTCAAAAACTCAAGAAACCTATGTTTTAAAAGGTACTGGAGTATCTCTTAATTTCTGTGCCTATTCATTGGCTCTTACCTGTGTGTTTTTATGGTTGACTTTTAGGGCAGCAGTGGAGGAGGCATATTCAAAATCTATGCAGAAATTGTCCAAGATGGTCAGCAGTGGGAGCCACCTGGGGTAACTTTTCATTTCTTGAACAAAAACATGGATTTGGGTTTTGTAATGCACTTCTCATAATTTTTTTTGTTCTTTCTGTGCAGAACCTTCGCCCCAATGTGGGAAATGTTTCGAGTGTCTTCAGACAAGCTGGCCCTCTGTCATTTAGAACTAAGCAAGAAGTTGAACGACTTAATAAAGGACATCAACAAATATGGAGATGAGCAAGTGAAGGTTCATAAAAAAGTAAGCTTGGGTGTTCATGTTAATCTGAAGACCTATTGTGAATGCTGTCGGATGTCATACATTTATCTATTCCCAACCCGTTTTCCTGCAATATATATTGCACATTGTCCACTGAAATCTGAGTTATAAAAGGAGAATGTCAGAGTGAATTGTCATTGCAAGATAGTAGTATTAAAAAATAATAATAAACAAATGTATGCTGACATAGATAAGATGCTCCATAGTATAGAGTCATTGACTTCTAGTCCTCAGGTAAAATGGCTTAGAATTAATGGATAAAATGTTCCATCCTGTGATGTGGGCAAATGGGAACTTTGCTATGAAATTTCCCATAATTCCAATAAAAAGGATTTATAGAAAGGAAAATCATGGCCACGGTTGGTGTAGATGGGGGTTTAGTTTTTTACTTTTGGAAAAGGTCTAGGAGCATTTA